>NC_057386.1:14052713-14652713 GCF_019320065.1 Cervus canadensis | reverse complement strand
ATATTATATATACATGAACAAACATGTATTTTTGTGAAAAATTTCAAACATACGTAAAGAGAAAAAACATCATGACCCCATTTACACATGACCAGGTTTTAAAACTTATCTATGTTTTGTTCAAGTTCTCTTTTATGTTCACAGACCACTGCTTCCTCTAGTGTCTTCCTCCACTGCCTTTAATCTGTACTTTCTGTTTGTAGGTGTTCTCATAAAGTGGATTACTGCTTCGCACGCATCTTCTGTTCTGACCTAATGGTACTGTGTTAGGCAGCCCATGTTTCAGGGTTATGTTTCTGAGCCCCATTGTGTTGCCAATGGTATACACCTCACTGTTGCTTTTAATTGCTACCTGTACTCTGGAGCGGGGTCTGACATTTACTAATCCATTCTTCTAGGAAGGGGCACTTGTGTTGTCTCTAATCAGCACGAATGTGAACACAGATGTCTATACACACAGCCCCTGAGGTGCCTGTGGGAGGGCTTCTTTGGGGGGTGCACCCAGAGGGTAGCCAGCACTGACAGCCCCGGTTCTGAGTGACCCTGACTTGCTGCATGGGGTCACCTTCTACCATGAGGATGGGAGACCCACCTCCTCACCACACTGGTCCTCACCCAGCCTCTGAATCCCTGCCAGGCCCCCCACAGGCATAAGGTGACATCACCTTGTTTTCATTTGATTTTCTGATTCTTGTTGAGTCATGTCTGACTCTTTGTGACCCCATGGGCTGTAACCTGGCAGGCTCCTCTGTCCATAGGATTTCCCAGGCAAGAATACTGGAGTGGGGTGCCATTTCCTACTCCTGGGGATCTTCCCAACCCAGGGACCAAACCTGAGTCTCTTAGGTCTCCTGCATTGGCAGGCAGGTTCTTTACCACTGCGCCACCTGAGAAGCCTCGCTAGAGTGTCTGTTCATAGGACCATTATTAGTCTTTTGGGTTTTCTCTTGTATAAACTTCATATCCTTTGCTCATTGTTCTATTGCTTTGCTACCCTTTTCTTATGGATTCACAAAATCGGTTTTGGACCAAGATGAACAGCTTTCACACTCTAACTCCTTTCTTAACTTTGTCCCTGGTGCCCTGTAGTGGAGAGAAAGCTTTAATTGTGATATAATCAAATCGAATCCATCCTTTTTTTTTTTTTTTTTTTTGCCTTAATGTTTTGTGTGTATAAAACATTTAGAAGTTATGGTAAGCCTCAGGTCACAAAAATATTTCCTTGCATTTCCTTCTGTGTAAGCCTAGAGCTTGCATTTAGGCCTTGAAAACATCTGAACTGCTCCTCTGCACGTGGAATTAGGGAGAGGTCCTGGTTGTATCATCTTCCCTACCCCGAACTGCTTCTCCCAGACACCATCTCCTGAGCAATCTGTCTTTTCCTGAGCCTCCCAGCTGAGGGCTGACTCGGGGGAAGCACACCCCAGCAGGGGTGCTCCAAGGAGGGAGGGGGTGGGTGCAGAGGCCCACGTTGGATAGTCGGTCCCCTCACACAGTACTCAGGAAAAAGCTGCTCGGTAAAGAGAAAGTCAGCAGCTTCAACACGGACAGGGCAAATGCTCCGCGCCCCCAGCAGAGGCACGGACAGGGCTCGCGCCTCGATTTAACCTCTGGCTTCACTGACTTCAACCTTCAACCGTTTCTTTGGGGGCTCACGACCCCAGACACCGCTCGTGTAAAGGGTGAGAGGCCTGCGAAAGCAAGCACCTGTGCACGTAGCCCATGTGGTGGATGTAGTCCAGGGCCTTGAGCGCCCCCTGCAGGATGTAAGCGATGGCCAGCTCGCTCATGCCGTCCATGAAGTGCGTGCAGATGAGGTCCTTGGCCGAGCCTGAGAAAGAGGGCGGAGGGGACAGGGAAGGGCGGTAGCGCATGAGCGAGCTGCCGGCAGAGCGCTCTGAACCCCTCTCCGCCAGGACCCCCTGCCCACTCACCGTATGCCATGAACGACGTGACGACCCACAGCTCGTTGTCCGCAATGAAGGTGGCTCCGTAGGGCAGGATGTTGGGGTGGCTGAAGAGTTTAGAGACGTGGAGTTCCCCCTGCAAGCATTGGTGAGCCGCAGTCAGAACCAGGGGGCAGCGACTGCCCTGGTGGTCCTGTGGCTGAGACTCCACACTCCGCAACGCCAGGGGCCCAGGTTCGATCCCTGGTCAGGGAACTCAATCTCACATGTCGCAACTTACAGTTCACATGCTGCAACTAAAAGAGGCTGCATGCTGCAACTAAGACCTGGTGCAGCCAAATAAATATTAAAAAAGAACCAAGGGGCACCGAGGAGAACGCGCAACATGGTGGCAGCGTGGACACTACAGGGACCTAGAATCCCGGGAGCAGCCGGGACTGGGATGAGAGGAGCCAGGCTCTGCTGTCTCTGCAGGGAAGTCAGTCCTGCTCCACCAGCGTCTGCCTAACTTGGACTCTGCCAGCCAATCCTAAAGGGCCTGAGAACCATTCCCCACCGCCAGGGCAACTGCTGAGCCAGCAGAGGGTGGCAGCACTGCCTCGGAGACATGAAAACAAACTGCAGACTGAAGACTTGGGAAGTTAAAAGCTTAGCTCAACTTCAAGGGCCAAGGCACAGAACTCCTCTTTAAGATAATAAAACAACAACAACAAAAAATGTTTTCCTATTACAAAGGAAAGTGCTGTTAGAAATGGAAACACAGAAACAGCGCATTAAGAACAACTACTAAACATTAGAAGAGATTTCTCCAGCGACCTCAGGTTGAGAGCTCCCTTCCTCAAAAGCAGCTATAGAAAGTGTAAGACTGATGGAATTCTAAAGTAAATTTGGAAAAAAGATGTGAAAAAAAAATTGGACAAAAGAACTGCAGAAACTCCAGGGTCCTGGCCTCTGGGAAATGAGCCAAGGCCAAACAGCCAGCCCCTTCTAACCTATCCACAGCTCTACAGAATGAAGAAAAGAATCACAGAGCCCAATGCGCTCTCAAACAAACTCAGGTATCTTTTTTTCCAAATAACTGAGCTAGGATTGACTTTCTGTCCCACCCTGAGACCCACAAAACTACTCTGAACATATGAACTGGTTTTAGAGCACCTTCGGATGAGTTGAATTCAGAAAAACGCTGTAATTGAAGAAGGGGAAGGGGCCCAACCAACTGTACTTAAAATACACTGACTCAGGCCCTTGTCCCTGCACCAGAAAAGACTGTCTGTGTGTGGAGCTTGTCACTTACTAGTGTGTGTGACCAGGGGTGAGTTACTTAGCCTTGCTGAATAATAGATACATGAATAAATGAGCCACAAGGAGTCTCTAGAGAAGAGGGAAATATACATCGGGCTGAGCAGTGCTACAGAATCCTTAATACCAGATGTCCAAGATTCTTCACTGAGAGCTTCCTTAACTTCTTGGCTTGGTCTACCTTCGTTTCCTGCCAGCTATTTCAGAAGACAGATGTAAACATGCCTTGTAATGACTACTGGGACTAAGAGCCCACCCTCCAAGTGTCAATCATTTCTGATTACCTGTAAGAACGTCACCATCTCATTGGAGCAAGCCTCGAGGTCAATCCTTCGTACTGTCACATACTCCCCCGTTGGTCTGTACCTCGCTAGATTCACTGTCATCAGGTCCTCGAATCCTTTGCCTAAAAGAAAAGAAGGCCGTAAGCAGGGACAAGAGCAACACCAGCTTTCATCTTCTTTAGAGAGACTTGATTTTAGAATGAATGTATGTATATGAGTAACTGAAGCGCTCTGCTATACACCTGACACTAACACAACGTTGGAAATCAACTATTCACCAATTTAAAAAAAAGACTTGATTTTAAAAGAAAATTCAAATTAGAACTTTCACTTCTCTTATGTCTTGATTTTTTCTTCTTCTATCAGTTCCTTCTCAGACAACTACTCTAACTGATGATGGTCCAGGACACCAGGAGTGTGCAGGAAAAAACCGAAAAAGAGCTCCTCTCCTGAAAATGTGATTGATCTCTTTCTCCATACCTTGAAGAAGAAAACCACAGAAGACCCTGCCCCAAAAAGCCAGTTTTGTCACCACACATCCTGCTAACTGGCTGACAGCTTCTGGCACACATTCATCTGAGGATGCTGAAAAGACTGCTGCGGTCCCCGGGAGCATGACAGTCCTCTGGACATTACCTATAACAGTGAGCAGCTCATAACACCCTCCCTCTGGCAGGAAGCTACTCATGATCTCCGGCTTAGAGAAGGATGCTATCGACTCTGAGCTCGCCTCATTGGTCTAAAGGAAAAGAAAAACAGGTTAGTGAGAGAAACTTGGGGGCAGGGGCAGGAGTGGGGAAGACGGTAATTCAGACCCACAGGGAGACTGGCATCTAGACAAACATACAAATTTGGACTGTGGAGCAAAGAAACAGTTCCAGCACTGTTTGGTGAGAAAGGTAAAACCTCAGCAGTTCAGTGCAGTCACCAGCACTAATATTAAGAATACGTGTGAGGGCTAACTACAAACAGGGGTGGGGATGAGGGCCAGGTGTAGCTGACAGCTGATTTGCTTGTCCTTCCCAACAACTGGCTCATCTCATAGCTAAAAGCTGTGGCTTTAGCTGGCTCATAGCTAAAAGCTCTGAAATTCTTACGTGGGAAAGGATGTCCAGAGAAAGGCTTATTTAGAAAAGAGAAGGGAGATGGGTGGGTAGGGGGTTCTCTTGGATGTCCAGCTGCAATAAGGGCCCTATTTTTAAGATCCTGATGAAAAAAATTCCCAAAGATCAAACGTTAAATCTCACTACTGCCCATAAGAGGCTCCCTCTTTAGCAAACCAAGAGGCCAGCCAAGGGATTTCTCTGGCAGTCCAGTGGCTAAGATGCCGAGCTCCCAATGCAGGGGACCCAGGTTCAATCCCTAGTCAGGGAACTAGATCCCATAGGCCACAGCTAAGAGTTTGCATGCCACAACTAAGACCCCGCACAGCAAAATAAATTAATTAAAAAAAAAACAGAGGCCAGACCAGTCACTCCCTTCCAAGGGAAGCTAGAAAACAGCAAACACGTGGGGCTACGGGCAGGGAACAGAGACATCAGGTCTTGGCCATCATCCCAGGGAGCAGAAGGGACCCACTCCCCGGGCCCTGTGCACTTCAGCTGCAGATGAAGCTGGGTCTCAGCCACTTTGGATGCGGGCATCACAGGTGAGGTCCTGATGGGAAATGCCCAAAAAAGTAAACGGCAGGCCAATAGCTCTCCCTTCAGTTCAATAGGCTCAGTGTCCTTCTTCCAGATCTAAATTTATCTGTATGATTAGGGACCATCAGTACTCTTCTCCTGGATCCTCTTTTCTTCAGATGTGTGTCAAACTGAAACGAAGACTCTTAGACCAGCTCGTATTTCATAGGCTGCATTCATAAACCTGCCCTCTGGTTAGGAAAAGGTCTTCGAAGACTCAGAGGCTCTTGGCTCAGCATGAGCCAGCAGAGTGTGTGAGCTGAGAAACGTTCTGGCATGCTGGTATCACCTTGTGGAGGGTCCCTGACGTTTGAAACACATCTGCTTGCAAAACAACTCATGCTGCCGGTGGTGCAAGAAACCAAATGGGGTTTCGTCTCCAGCAGCGCTTACACTAAGAGGAACCCAGTCAAGCAAAGTTGAGCCTTGTCAGCAAAGTGCAGTTTTCATTTAATTGACTTTATATGTCTAAGATTCACTAATATTGTTGTATTTAACCATACTGTGTAATATTCATCTTATGAACAACTTCAGTCTATCCTTCCAATGCTGATGGGCTTTTGGGGTTAGTTTTCAGTCTGCTATTATGAACTGTGCGACTAAAAACACACTCGAATGGGTCCCTTGAAACATACATGCAGGAGTTATGCTAAAGCTTATACTGATGAGTGGAACTGGAGGTCAGAGTATATGAACATTTGACTTTAGGAGAAAAATGCCAAACTGGTTTCTAAAAAGGTTACATCAGTTTACACTCTCGCCAGCAAGACTCTCCCTCTTGTCGACCCAGCTTTTCCTCAACACTTGGTATATTTGGACTTAATTTTTGTCAGTCTCTCTGTGGGTTTGATTTACATTTCTGACTGCTAATGAAGTTGAGCATCTTTTCATGTATTTATTGGCCATGTGGATTGTCTCCAGAGTGAAAATGCCTCTGTCTCTTGTCCATTCTTTTTTTCCCCATTCTTCTACAATTTTTTGATTTCCCCAAAGTAGGCCCCATGGAACACTGATCCTGGCAGTTAATGCATAAAAAACAGTCTACACATCCAGTTAAGTTACAACATGCAGCATACTCCTTCTCATGGACAATCACAAGGGGTGCATGCATGTTAAAGGCTTTGAGAAGTTCTGTAGTTTGACAAAGACTAACACTGTTTAACTTAACATATTTCTCAAAGATGCCTTGTGTGTCTCACATCTGTTAAATCTGGGGGAAGATAATTTGGGGAAGGGAAGCAAAACATATGGGATAATGCTAAGACTCAAGGCTTAGGGGCCAGGGAGAGGCTGAACTTGACCTCAGTCTGTCACTTGTGCTGTGACCCTGGGCAAGTCCCTCTGACCCCTGGGATCTCCATTATCTCATCAGTGGAATAATTCCCACTTCACAGAGTTGCTGTGACAATGAGATGAGATGAGATGAAACGTACAGAGCTCAGCGCTGCTTGGTGGATCACAGGTATTCAGTAAACATGAATTCTAGTCTCCCTCTCCTGCTGTCTACTTGTTAGTCATTCTCCTGTTCTACAAAGAAGATGGAACAGAGAAGATGGAGAAAACAGAGACTCCTAAATAGAGCTTGAGCCACGGTTAAGGTTGGTTTGCTTTTGGTTTTTGCATGTAGCTGTGCTTTCAGATGCTCTGAAAACAGATTCCAGGATCACTTAACAGCCACTGCAGCTTCTTCAGAGCCTCATCTGCAGACCAGACACCGGTTACTACATGCCAGGTGCCTCACGCAGCTGAGAGAGATTCAGACCATCAAGGAACAAAACGGAGTAGCAATCTGAGCCAAAAGCCTACGTGGAGAGCTCCGAGGGAGGCGACCCCCAGCTGTGGAGCATCTCAGCGGCAGGGTGCGCTCCTCAAGGAGAGAGCCATCATAACCTTGAACCTGGAACCCGCTACACATATTCTCACTCTGCTTCACTGTTTTCTCAAGTATCAATCTACCCTCAGGAAAATCAGCATCGCCAGTTAACAGAAAACCCAGGGGGTGCTTTCAGACCCAGCCCCTACTCTGGCCTCTGAGGACCCACCTGACTCAGCCGCCGCCTACTTCCCTGACTTCGTCCCACACCTCACCCCCGCGAGCAAGCGGTCGTAGCAAATGCACGCCAGCTGGCCCTTTGTCTGGGTCACTCCTGACCTGCTCCTTCCCTGGCCTCACCATCTTCTCGTCGATGCTTCCTCCTCACCTCCGAGGCTGCAACTCAATGTCATCTATTCTAGTCAAAGGAAAGCAGGCACCCAGTCACTTTATCATGTCATCTCGCTTCATTTCTCCCCACTGGGATCACTGTGATTTTCTCTGTAGTGATCACTGCAGTTTATTTTGTCTACTGTCTTGTCTCCTCTGCTAGAATACAAGCTCTGTGGAGACAGGACCTATCTCTTATACAACCATGCTGGCATCTACTTAAAAAAGAATCATTTATGGGACTTCCCTGGTACGGTGTGGCCAAAAAAAGGAAAAAAAAAAAAAGAAAATTTAAGCCAGCATTTGAACTCAGGAGGTTTTCTGCCCATGACCTTGTTATTCCCATGGGTTGAAGAGGAGAAGCAAACGTACCAGCCCGTTCCATTGGAGACAGTTCAACATACAGACCTAGACTGCAAACGCTAGTCCTCCTACGACACACTCCCTAGCTGCTCTGTTACCGGGGGAACTTTACAGATCAGAATCTGACACCTGCATGAGAGAAAGTACTATGTATTTTAGCAGCTAGCAATATGGCCCCAATGAGAACAAATCTAGAATGACTGTGTTTTAAGGTCTCTCCTCCGATCTCTATGCAAAACGCCTTATGCTTCTCTAATTTGAAAAAGAGGACTATGAAAGACAGTTGAGTCCTGAGATAAATTTTTTTTTACACGCATTTTAAATAATTCCCTTTGGAAAAACTACCGATGGGATACTTTTTCTTAAAACTACCCATCTCCCCTTTTCTTGCCAAGAGTGCATATAAGACATACTATCTATGCACTAAAGTCACACTTCTGTTGAGCCTAGGTAAGGAATGATTAATTTAATTACTGATATGATTAGTTTGTGACTTGACAAAATGCAGTATTTCAACTGTCTTTGTTGACTACAGAAAAGTACCTTGAAGTGTTTTAGAAAATGAAATTCTTTAGGTAACTGGGAATATGGATGAGTTCCCTGGGCAGTTTGGAGTTTTATGAAACGAACTAGTTCTGACTGCTGTGGGCCCTCTACCATTCTGTCCCAGCTCCCTGGAAATGACCCTAACATGGAGGCTTTCTGCACTGTGCGTGTTCTACGGTCTGAACTCAGGGAGAAACTGATCTTTATTTAGGAAAACAAACAAAGGCAATAATATTTTGAAAGGAAGAGGTTTGGTCTGATTTTCCCACAAGGAAGGCAGGTTAGTCCATTATACTGTTTCAGATTTAGACAAGGTCAGAATTCAGATGAAAAGGATGAGATATGAAGTCCATTCTCTTTAAACATAGCATGCCATAGTTTTATTGGTGTAATGTGTAATCTCAAATTGCCTGGAGAAAGAACTAATTCTATCAAAGTCTTTTCTTAGTTTCCCCTACCGTGAAAAGTATTTTGTTCATTCTGAAGCATTTGAAAAATACATAAGCTACTGATATCGAGAAATGACCATTAAATAACTTTGTTTAAAGAATATAAAACAAAATGAAATAAAGCACACAGAGACTAGTTATCTATGAAATGCCCAACAAATAAGTACATCCAACCCCCCACAGGTTTCACACAGGATGACTTTTGGTATAAAATCAGCAGCTGGGGAAATATAAAAACTATGTACACTGGCACTGTACTCTGGAAAAACACCTAACTGCTCGTGCAGGGCACGTTTTTGGTCTCCTGACTGGAAAATATTCGCATCTGATAGACAGGCACTGCCAAGCAAGCTTTACTCAAAGATAAACTCCTAAAAAAAATAAACTAGTCAGCAGCATTATCTTTCATCCACCTCAGAGCTGCTTGCAAAAGGCACAAAGGTTGTCATTGGAAAAGAGGAAGAGGTCTATGGAGAAAAGGGCTCTGATTCTCTCTGCATAAGACTCTGATTCACCATATCAGAAACAGCTTGGTTTGCTGCTGTTATTCCCATCGGTAAAATAAATTAGAAGAGTCAGAAGTGGGGCAGGATTCTTAAAACTTCTGCCAATACATTGTTTTTGAGAAAAACGTGTCATCCTTCCTGGAGCAGCTAGAGTCTGGTTGTAGCCTACCACTAGAAAGCACCTTCAGATAACGTCTACAGTGAAACCACTTCCAAGACTTGGAATATACAAGAATCAGAAGTAACTGAGTGGAGTAAAGGGAAAGACCATGCTCATGACAGTGCCAACCAACACTTGAAGTGGATAGCTTACACATTTCATCACCTACAAACGGAAGTGGTTAATCTGGAAGTTTACAAAAGAATAAAGAGAGACTAACACAGTTGGAAGCAAAAAAAAAAAAAAAAACTTCTGCCAATAAAATAATACATTTTCTGTTTTCTACATTAAAATCTGGGGTTTTGTTTTTAAAGTAGATTTGAAGTCCTGCCTTATAATCTAGACAGAGATCTATATACTCTCTGTGGACTGAAATCTATTATTAATTGACTAAGGACAGAAAATATAGTACCACTAGTTACTGCAAGATAACCACGTTAGATTGTTGAAACTTTCTCTCTCTCTCTTTTTTTTTGGAGAGGGCGGCCAGGTGATTGGGAGGGCTAGGAGGGGGAGGAGAGAGAAAAAGTGCCTGAGATGTTTTTTCAGTTTTCAAAGTACACATCAGAATCTCTCCGGGGTGAAACCTGAGTCTCCACAAGAAGAATGATATTGCAAATAAAACTCAAGGGCAGATGAGCAGAAATGTAAAATGATAAGCCAACCAAAAAACCAAACGGAGCTCCACAAATCAACTCCATGCAACAGCCATGGTACAAGAGCCTAGGAAATCACTTACTTTTCTCCGAGTGTCACCCGGAGGCTGCTCTGGAGTAGAGAAATTGGTTGTTGGCATTTTGTGTTTTTGGCAGAAGACACACCCACATGCAGAACAGCAATTACTGCACTTAAGACTACATTTATTAACAGAAACCACTTAAGTCATTATAGCAAATCTGCCTGCAGTGTTACATATACACACACACACACACACACACACCCACACACACACACACACACCCACAGTAAAAATGCTGCAGATACATGGGGTTTTAAACATGAATCTATGGCTCTTCAAAACTTGGCAAGACTCTTATTCTACAGCTATTCTTTACCGACTATGACTCAACTGCTATAGTTTCAGTTATACAATTACTTTCCATCAGCATGCAATATTACTTTCAATAGGCTGGTTTCAGAGTCTTACACTTTTATAAAAACTCATTATAAAATTATAGACATTGTTGGTGATTTCCCAGGGAGTACAGGAAATAAAAAATAGATTTGCCCCCAAAAAAGAAGTTTTAATACAGCAACCTGTGTTTGTGGGACCATTACTGAATTTGATTCTTCAGTCAAATACATTCTGTTCTGAATGAAAATAAAGCAGGGGCTTTTGGGCCCTCTGCTACGCCTGGTGAACATAAATAAAGCAAATGACAGCTTAAATAACTTTCTGCTCCAAAAGACGACAACTTCTGTATCTATGCTTTTTATTTTCTCCATTCTGAAAAATAATCGAAGTAAAGATTCTAACTGTAAAGGACTGGAATGATTACACATCTCCAAAATATCTGCAGAGTAAATTAGCCTCAATTTATCAAAATAAGATTTTTGTGTGTGTGCCATGGATCAGTTTCCTGGTATACAAATGGCAGGAGTGGTTGCTTAAGACAGGCTTCTTACAGTCAGAGATAAGAAGCCAGGTGAACAGGTGAAACGAAATGAAACCCAGTCTTCATAGAGCAGAAGGCAAATCCCAAGCTGTATCAACATGAATATACACTTCATTAAGCCGTAAACGATATACAGAACAATTTCTTCATCCTCCTCAAATCAGAGACTAGGCAATTATCAAAAGACACCCAGAAATCCTGCACTCAAGACACTGAAATCAAAATCCATTCATCTAATTCACATAACCAGAATATTGTAAACTAATGTAAACTGGACTTGCAACTCAATTTTCATCAATGCCAGTGTTTACTTTAAAACCATCGTGTTACCATTAGTAATGGGAAGAAAATGAGAATGGGAGCATTTCTGTTCCATAAGCCTTGCCTTTATTGTGTAGATTATTTTTATTCTTTACAATCAAAACAAAAATAACTCGTTTTTCTAAACTCTCATTTGTCTTTTATACAACCCTTCGACAAAGTTCATGAATAATTCAACTCCAGAAGTTTTCTGAGTGGCATTAGGGAAAATAAATTAATAGGTACCACCTGGTAACTAACGTGTTTTGAGTTTTCAATTACTCAAGCCTTTCAGGGTATTTTGGATCAGTTAACCAACATACAATCTGATAAGCCATTTCTTTAGCTGCTGCTGCCGCTGAGTCGCTTCAGTCGTGTCCGACTCTGCGGGACCCCATAGATGGGAGCCCACTAGGCTCCCCTATCCCTGGGATTCTCCAAACAAGAACACTAGAGTGGGTTGCCATTTCCTTCTCCAGTGCATGAAAGTGAAAAGTGAAAGTGAAGTTGCTGTCATGTCCGACTCAGCGACCCCAAAGACTGCAGCCTACCAGGCTCCTCCGTCCATGGAATTTTCCAGGCAAGAGTACTGGAGTGGGGTGCCATTGCCTTCTCCGTTTCTTTAGCTATAGGAGCTAAAGTGAGTATCTGTGGTATTCAGACACAAAGAATGGGGCTTTATTACTATTATTTTTATAGAAAAGAAATTTTCCTTGCCTTCAATTAAGATCACAGTTCCCAAAACAGCTCAATTTGACCAAAGGGAAGGGGTTGGGTCTATTAAACCTCCAAATTGCAAATCTACTTTACTTTGAATCAACATTTAGAATTTACAATAGGAAGTTAGTGCCTTTGTCCTGACAGATTTTTTTCTTTAGTCTCTTTTTAAGTCTCATGAAAAGATGAGTCAACTAGATTCATCAGTAAAACCATAACTTTTATATCACTGCTACCTCTGTCCTGACCATAATTTTATTTTTTAAATCTTCAAGGCTAGAGGCTTTTAAACACCTACTTTTTTCCTTTTAAGTATTTCAACTCGACAAATACTTAAGAAGAAACACGTGTGCTTTTAAGTAAATACTGGCTTTTTAACAATCAAGACAGGCCAAGGACAACTAACTGCTAGATTAGCCCTCAGATTTGGGGGAAACCATGGATTCAAAGAAGAGCCAAATAAATATAAAAGTGTAGCCAAATAAATATAACAACTTGCCCTTGGAATCGCTAATGTCTATAAATTGATTTTAATCAAGAAAAGGGTAGCGATATTTATCCTAAAGTGATGGCTAAAAGCCATACTGTACTTACCTCCAAATAGTTCCAAATCTCTTAAGCCCTCAACAATGAACTTTTCCGAGACCCACCGCTATAGAGGAAAACCCCAGAGAGAATTAGTACTTCTTCCAAGCCACAAAAAATTAGCGAGCAGCCATTAGAAAGACAAAAATACAACTATGAAAACTGAATCATGCAGTATAGTTAGGCTACATTACTAAGGAAAAGTTTTTAAAAGAAACTGGGATTCAAATTGGCTGAAAACAACAGATTAATTCCTTGCTCTATTCTTGTCTAATTTGGTGAGCAATTCTTAAATCTGACAGATGACAGGTAGCACTGGCCCTAGTAATAAGGAATGTTTTCGTCCTTCCTATATATAAAACTGCCTTTGGGTCGCATCTTAGTCAGTCCACGGCTGTCTACTATAAATGTTTTGGGTCATTACTGCCAATGTGAAAAAAATATCATGAATTCACAGCACAGAAAACAGGGATGAAACAGGTTTTCACAAGCTCCTAGTAGTTTGTAAAAGGAATCAGCCAGCTATATATTCTTTCATCCGGTAGGAGTTCTAAAGACATCATCAACATTTAAATTTTCTACCAAGTTTATGAGGACTGAACTAGCATGACTGATCTATGGTTTACATAACTGGCCTATTTCAAACGAGTATGGGTTTCCATCATACCATAATCAGAGGTCTGGTTTCACCTGAATCAGGGTGAGAGAGAAAAGCAGCTCATACATAAAAGCAAAGGGAACAAGGCTGCATTTCACTTAAGGGCTGGTATTACTTTGAGTCAACATTTAGAGTTTACAATAGGAAGTTAGTGCCTTCCTGTGTGTGTGCTTAGTCGCGTCTGGCTCTTTGCAACCCCATGGACTGTAGTGTAGTCCGGTAGGGTCCTCCCTCCAAGGAGTTGTCCAGGCAAGAATACTGGAGTGGGCTGCCAGTTCCTTCTCCAGGGGATCTTCCCCACCCAGGAATCGAACCCACATCTCCTGCACTGGCAGGTGAAAATCTTTACCACTAGTGCCACCAGGAAGCCCATTGGCTTGAGGGTATTCTTTCCACTGGGTAGAGTTCAGGCCAAGGAGGGATTCTGTAATTTTTTACCCTCTTAATAGCAAAGTTTATTCTTTCCAATATAAATTATTCTTATCCACATAAACAGAAGAAAAGAGAAGGAACATTCAGAAATTAGTTGCAAAAAAAAAGTCACATAATATGGACTATGAATTGAAACTATACCATCATTCTCTATCCTTCTCTGTATCAGTTTTTTCCAAGTAAAAAAGCAACACCCTAAATAAAAAACTTGATATAAAAAATTCATATGCACTGTACCACAAAATATAATTTACACCTTAATATTTAAAGAAAGTAGTATAGTCAGGGAATTCTCTGGTGGCCTAATGGTTAGGATTCCAGGCTTTCACTGCTATGGCTCAGGTGCAATCCCTGATCAAGGAGCTGAGATGCCACAGGCCACAAAGGAGGGTGGTCCATTCACAACGTCTCATATTACACATACACTGTTAAAGAATTTAAAATGATTGCTACCGCATTTAAATACTTGATAATAAATAAGACAGTCTTTTACGAAATCACGGACACTAAACCCAGTGTTTGTTCCTGAGGTCATTTTAGCTAGCGAAGTTCTCAGGTGTAATAAAATTTTTCAGAGTCTTCAGTTAAAACCTATGATGGCAGTTCCCTGGCAGTCCAGTGGTTAGGACTCCGCGCTTTTACTGCTGATGGCCTGGGCTCAAAAAAGTGTTCCAATGATTACAATTTGATGCTGACTTTTAAAACCCACAAACTCTCTGAAAATGCGCAGGAAACAGGCAGATCATTAGTGGGTGCATATCTACGATGAAAAAGGCCAGCAACTCATTTAATGCATGACTGATACTCATAAAATAAGCTACCTTGTTTCTTCTCTATCAGACAAGCTGGTGGGCATATTATATTCTGTGTCTCTGGTCAGCCTGTGCCCCAAGTTCTGTTCTTTGGAGTGGAGGCTGCAATACCTGCTTGACTTTCTACATCTCTCACTTCTATATGATTCTGAGCATCACATTAAAAAAAAAAAGTCTACAATATCTGCTAAAACACACTGCTTTTCAGAAAATAAAAATAGTAAAGGCAGAAGAAGAGAAACACTCACCCTAATTCGCTCTGGTTTACTTACAAGAAAAGACATGAGTTCCTAACGTGTAGACCTACTTCAATTTCAAAAATTTAAACCTAAAAGGAAAATAGACACAAGTTGTTAGTCAAGTCTGCTTTTGTAGAAATATTTGTTGATTAACAAAAACTGAGTCTACCATTCAAAGCACTGAACTAAACCTACAAATTGCTAGACTGTAAAGACATTTTAGAGAAACTTTCAGTGACAGTAAACCTGGATGTACTATGGCCAAATACATTCCAAAATACTGCATCTCTGTAAGGAAAATGAAGTTTGTTATAGGTTTTTTTTAAAAAAAATTTTAATTTCTCTTGACCCCTTTGCAGAAGCAATTACCTTTAATTCTTTTGGTTGTTTACCCTTCTTTTTAATCATCATTTTTACATGTTGTTTACATGTGATGACATACCCATTTCAGACATTTATCTACTAACTTCCCACCATGGTAGGTGAAAACTAAGCTCTCCTATATCACCTGCACCCTACCTTCCTGCCTTCATTCTCCCAGCACAGTTCTGACATAATTTTTGGTTAAAACCATGGTCCAAATTTACATTACTATGACTACACCAACATGGTTCTTGCATATTAAGTTGCTTCAGTTGTATCCAACTCTTTGTGACCCCCACGGACTGTAGCTGGCCAGGCTCCTCTGTCCATGGGATTCTCCAGGTAAGTATATTGAAGTGGGTTGCCACCTTCTCCTCCAGGGGATCTTCGTGACACAGGGATCGAACTCATAAGGAGTCTCTTATGTCTCCTGCGTTGGCAGGCAGGTTCTTTACCCCTAGTGCCACCTGGCAAGCCCGCGGACTTGGTTCTTAGCAGAGGCAAACAGTTAGAGATGACTATGTCTTTTGTCTTATACACTAGTTCTCCCACCACACCCCCAGCAGAGTTATTAATTGCCTCATTTTTTCACTTGCTTGTTTTTCCATGTAGTTATTAACTTTTTCAAAATACCTCAACAGTTCTGCTATTAGTCTTATCAATGTATTTTTCCATACACTCAAACTCATTCATTGCAATTTCTCCCTGAAGACTGCCTTCCTGAGGCCTTCCATCCTCTGGCTATAATCTAGACTAGCTGAAAAGTTGGTGGCATTCAGCCTTTTTAATGTGGAAATGTGGGTCTTCCAATTCTGGGGAATATTATTTTTGTAGCAAGAAATAGCAACAGAAATTCTAATAGTTAAAGGTGTATTTCTAGGATTATCCACTAAAGTTATATTTCACTCCTACTTTACAACTTTCTACTTTCCAGGAAACTTCTTCAAACTTTATTTTCCAACCTTTTTGCTAAGTTTTATATTTTTGTTACCCATTTCCAAGACCTTTTGCCACTTCTCAAATGTATGTTTTTTCATGTCATCCTGATTTCATGTTTGCTATTTATAGTTAAGAATTTATATCTAGAATGGCTAAAAGCATAATACATCATGACCAAGGAGGGTTTAGTTCAGGAGTAAAAGATCAGTTTAACATTAAAAAATGAATCAACATACACAAAACAGTTTTTGAAGCTGCTCACAAATAAAGAACCACCAATTTTAAGGCATTTTAAAAAATGATGTAATTTTATCTTACTGAGTAAACAAGTAAAAATACAATCATTTCAATCGATGGAGAAAAACCATCTAACAAAAGTCAACACTAAGCCACAAGTTAAAAAAAAAAAAAACTCTTAGTCAACTAGGAATAGTCGAAAAGGAATAGGATAGAAATGGGATTTACCAAGTCAAATTGGTAAAAGATACATATAAAAAATTTATAGCTAACATCTATTAATAGTAAGAAGAATGAACGAATTTCCTCTAAGGACAGAAATAAAGCAACAACGTTCTTATCATTTCTTTTCATCACTGTACTAGTGGTCTTGGCCAATGCAAAAAGGCAAGAAGAAATAAAAGGCATACAGGTGGGAAAAAAGGATGTAAAATTCTTTATTCATAAACAACAAAACTGTATACATAGAAATCTAGTGGAAGTCACTCAGTCGTGTCCGACTCTTTGCGACCCCACCGACTGTACAGTTCGTGGAATTCTCCAGGCCAGAATACTGGAGTGGGTAGCCTTTTCCTTCTCCAGGGCATCTTCCCAAGCCAGGTCTCCTGCATTGCAGGCGGATTCTTTACCAGCTGAGCCACAAGGGAAGCCCAAGAATACTGGGGTGGGTGGCCTATCTGTTCTCCAGATCTTCCTGACCCAGGAATTGAACCGGGGTCTCCTGAATTGCAGGTGGATTCTTTACTAACTCAGCTATCAGGGAAGTCCTACATAGAAACCTATGTATTCTACAAAAAAAAAAAAAAAAATTATACTTTAGAAAATTAATTTATAAAGATCAATTATAAAACCCAGCTGTATTTCTATATATAGCAACAACCAATCAGAAAATGAAATTTAAAAAATACCATCAATAAACCAACGAAAACATAAAATGATTAGGAATAATTTTAATAAACTATGAGTAAGACCTGTATGTTTAAAATGATAAAACACTGCTAAGAGAGATTAAAGATGATCTAGATAAAAGATATGCCGTGTTCATAAACCGGAAGACTCAATATTATTAAGATGTCAATTCTCTCCAAGTTGATCTACAGATTCAGTGCAATGCTTATCAAAATCCCAGCAGACTTTCAAAAGAAATTGATAAGCTCAGGCTAAAACTCACAGGGAAATAAGAGGGACCTAAAAGAGCCAAAATAATTTTGAAGAAGAAAGTCAGAAGACTTTTTTTACCTGAACTTCAGACTTACTTTATTGCTATAGTAATCAAGATGGTGTACTTCGGTCTAAGGATAGATATATGGGTCAATGAAACAGAACAGAGAACCCAGAAACAGACCCATGCATATATGGTCAATTACTTTTCAAGAGAATGGCCAAAGTAATTTTATGGGGAAAAACAGCCTGGATACAACTTGATATTTATTTAGAAAAAAATGAACCTCAATGCTGACTTTATATTGCACACAAAAATTAACTTGAAATGGATCACACAACTAAAGAAAAAGTTAGAACTACTAAAGAAAAGAGAGGAGAAAATCTTCATGATCTTGGGATAAGCAGAGATTCAAAAATAGACTGTCAAGAGCATGAAACATAAAAGAAAAATATGACAAATTAATCTTTATCAAAATTTAAAATGTCTGCCTTACAAAGACACCACTAAGAAACTGAAAAGATTGGGAGAAAACATATTCTGTGAGCATGTGTGTGTATCTACAAAGGACTTTATATACAGAATTTATAGAGAATTTCTATACTCAATAATAAGACAACCCAGTTTAAACAATGGCAACAGATCTGAACAGAAGATAAAGGAGTGGCCACTAAGCACATGAAATGATGTTCAACATTACTTGTCATCAGGGAAATAAACATAAAGCCACAATGAGATACCATTAAACACCCACCAAAACGGCTAAACATAAAGACTGAGAATACCAAGAGTTGACAAGGACATCAACCAGCTGGAACTCTCATACATTGCTGGTGGGAATGCAAACAAGTACGGCCCCTCTGGAAAATGGTTTAATAGCTTCTTTCTCAATAATTCTGCTCTAGGTCATCTACTCAAGAGAAATGAAAACATATCTTCTCATTAACTTGTACATGAATGTTCATAAAAGCATTATTCACTATAGCCCCAAGTTGAAAACAATTCAAGCATCTACCAACTGGTAAATACATTTTAAAAATGTGGTACAGGTCAGGAAGCAACAGTTAGAACTGGACATGGAACAACAGACTGTTTCCAGATAGGAAAAAGAGTACATCAAGGCTGTATATTGTCACCCTGCTTATTTAACTTATATGCAGAGTACATCATGAGAAACGCTGGGCTGGATGAAGCACAAGCTGGAATCAAGATTGCTGGGAGAAATATCAATAACCTCAGATATGCAGATGACACCACCCTTATGGCAGAAAGTGAAGAAGAACTGAAGAGCCTCTTGATGAAAGTGAAAGAGGAGAGTGAAAAAGTTGGCTTAAAGCTCAACATTCAGAAAACAAAGATCATGGCATCAGTCCCATCACTTAATGGCAAATAGATGGGGAAACAGTGGCAGATTTTATTTTTCTGGGCTCCAAAATCACTGCAGATGGTGATTGCAGCCATGAAATTAAAAGACACTTACTCCTTGGAAGAAAAGCTATGACCAACCTAGACAGCACATTAAAAAGCAGAGACATTACTTTACCAACAAAGGTCCGTCTAGTAGTCATGTATGGATGTGAGAGTTGGACTATAAGGAAAGGTGAGCGCTGAAGAATTGATGCTTTTGAACTGTGGTGTTGGAGAAGACTTTTCAGAGTCCCTTGGACTGCAAGGAGATCAACCAGTCCATCCTAAAGGAGATCCGTCCTGAGTATTCATTGGAAGGACTGATGTTGAAGCTGAAATTCCAATAGTTTGGCTACTTGATGCGAAGAACTGACTCTAATAAGACCCTGATGCTGGGAAAGATTGAAGGCGGGAGGAGAAGGGGACGACAAGGATGAGATGGTTGGATGGCATCACTGACTCAATGGACATGAGTTTGGGTAAACGGGAGTTGGTGACGGACAGGGAGGCCTGGCGTGCTGCAGTCCATGGGGTTGCAAAGAGTTGGACACGACTGAGCAACTGAACTGAACAGATACCAATGTAATACTATTCAGCAATAAAGAGGGACAAGCTGCTGACACAGGCAACAAAAAGTCAGACACAAATCTACATACTGTTTCCATTCACATAAAATTCTAGAAAAAGCGAAAATATGACAGAAAGCAGGTCTTGGTTGCCTGGACCCAACAGTGAGATGAGGGACCAACTTCAAAGAGAAACACAAGAACTTTTCAGGGTGATGGAAAAGTTCTGTATCTTTATTGCATGGTGGTTATGTAACTATACTTCTCAAAACTCAACAAACTGTACACTTGCTATAGGTGTATTTTGTTACAGGTATACCTGAATAAAGCTGATTTTAAAACTAAAACACTAAAATAAATACTCAGATGTGCTTTTTAAGAATCTAGAAAAAAATCTGCTACATTTCCATTCATTTTTTCAGGTGGGCTAGGCTTGTGAGGGGCTTCCCTGGTGTCTCAGCTGGGAAGAGAAGAGGATGACAGAGGACGAGATGGTTGGATGGCATTACCGACTAGATGGACATGAGTTTGAGCAAGCTTCGGGAGTTGGTGGTGATGGACAGGGAAGCCTGGCATGCTGCAGTCCATGGGGTCACAAAGAGTCCTACACGACTGAGCGACTGAACTGAAGGTTGTGAGGGGTTGTGTAATCTGCAAAGAGATGTGAGAGGAGGGAGGTAAAAACAAACCAGAAAAAAGAATGTTAGTTAGAACCCAGTATAATGAAAAAAAGAAAAAGAGGGAATACAGTTATTCTGGGCCACATCTCTGGTGATAAGAACCTGTGGAAGAATGAATATTGAGAAATGGATGGGGATGGGTGGGAGGGAGGCTCTAGAGGGAGGGGATACATAAATATAGTTATGACTGATTCGTGTTGTTGTAAGGCAGAAACCAACACAACACTGTAAAGCAATCATCCTCCAATTAAAAAAAACAGATGGATAAGGAGAAAGAAAAATAAGTTAGTAAGGACACCATAAGTCATTGAGTCTGTCCTCCACTCTTTGGAAGGACAGCTTTATAAACACCTGGATATAAGGTTATCAAGTCTCTGCTTGAAAACTTACTACCTAATCAGGGAACCTGTTCTACCTGTGAACAACTCTGATGACTTTTTTATTTTTGGTGCCTGAGTAACTGCACAGTGTATCAAAGACAAAATAGAAGATGTCAGAGATGGAAGTTATTTTGATTGGAAAGATGAGTTTGAGTTTTTAAGTTACGCTGCAATTAAGAAAACAGTTATATATCCCAAGTGGAAATAGCATTTAGTTAGAAAAGTAAGACTGATGCTTAAAAGAGGGGTTAGAGATGGCTATGTGGACTTGGGAGTCAGTAGCTAAAGCTCTACGAGTGATAGAAATTCACTTTAGAAGAAAATGCTGAGAGAAAAGCAGAAAGCTGGGAAGTAAGCCTTGTGATAAGTTCATATTTAGGACATGGAGCTTCTTAAAGGACATGGAGCATCAAGGCAACGGACTTCCCAGGTGGCACAATAGTAAAGAATCCACCTGCCAATGCAGGAGAGGAGGATTTGATTCCTGGGTCGGGAAGATCGCCTGTGGCAGGAAACAGCAACCTGCTCCAGTATCCTTGCCTGGAAAATTCCACAGACAGAGGAGCCTGGCGGGCTATACAGTCCATGGGAGTCACAAAGAGTTGGGTATGACTAAGAACAACTTCAAAGGCAGGTAGGAAATGGAACCCAAAGGAAAAACTTGAAAGATCCTGCTTCCCCTCGTGGACCACTTACACTTTCCAATCTATTCATCTTTTGCCTGTCCTTTTGCTACAGAAATCCTACCAGACTGCCCCACCCCACCTGGGTTAGATGCTTGGCTTCTGTACTCAATCCTTATATATACCACCTCTTTATCATTTTCCGTCACTAGAGAGTCTGAGAAGGCAGGGAATGCATCTTATTTACTGCTGCATTCCCAGGGGCTACTGTGACCAACACTTAATATGGACACTCTTGTGTCTGTTAAATTAATAATAGTGAAAATAATCAAAGCAGCAGACACTTATGGTGAACTTAGCATGTGCCAGCATCTGTGCTAAATGCTTCATGGAGATCAGCTCACAATAAGTTATTATTGATCCTCGTTTTACAGATCAGGAAATTAGGACTAAGAGAGGTTAAATGCCCAAATTACACAGACATGGGACTTCCTTCGCGGTTCAGCTGTTAAGACTCCCTGCTTCCACTGCAGGAGGAGCAGGTTCAATCCCTGGTGGGGAACTTAGATCTCACATGCTGTGTGACATGGCCAAAAAATTTAAAAAAACACAAAACAACAACGAATAACTGAAGTTACACAGGCAAGTAATAGAGGACTGATTAGGTCTATTCCAAAGCCTGTGCTCTAGAAGCTGTAAGTGATAACAGAGAAACTTAGGGAGAAGCCTCAAGACTGAGTGTAAAGATGTGATGATTGAAAAGGCATCATCTGATTTGACAACGCTGACCAGATGCTAAATGGTATAGAAAGGAAAATTTATTTACGTTATCAATCTTTCTTCTTCCCCTATTTTTGTCACTGGTTTTCTAAACTTCTTCCATGTCTGGGATTACAACTATAAACACTGCATTTGGGTCACAACACCTCTAAGAAATCTAGTTAAAGGGCAAACAGTTTTAACCAGTTCAACACTTTATCTTATGGCTGAATAGGCTCCTGGCTTGAGGCAGATAATCAGAAAAGATTTGGTTTCTTTAACTTTCAGGGACAAGACACAGTGTTGGCGAATCTCTAAAGAAAAGCATAGATCAGTCAATGAAAAAGTGTCTTAATGCCACAAAAACATACTGGAATTCGGTTCTACCCCAACAAATGTTACAATAAGAAAGGAATCAATTGGCACGTCTTTTCCTCTTTGGGAAGAAGTTCGAAGATAGTAGAATACCTTAACAGAAGGCTGGGCAGAGAAGTTGGTTCCCCATTTCCTGAAAACTTCAACAATTTTATTTAACCACTCCCCTTCCCTCGAGCTCACTTCCCTACCCCCATCCCGCATCTCCACCCCAAGGTGCTGTGGGCACTTAAGCATTTTGGAAAACAAGACAATTAGAAGCTCTATTTAGGCTGATTCAGGGAATACCCGAGCTCTGTCCTTACGAGGGCTTGACCTACTGCTGCTTGTCCCGCCTGGGAAGAGATGCGGATGCGGGGGGGCGCAAATGGGGTGCGGGGAGAGAATATGCCTCCTCTTCGCTACATCAGGACAAACTGTCACCTGGGCCCCAGGTTTCCCACCTGGAAATCAGGGGGTAAGGGGAGAGGGAAAGCAGGCGCTCGCCTCTTCCGCCCGGCAACTCCGCTGCGGTGTCTCCGGGCCAGGCCCAAGCCTATTCTCTTCTCGGGCTACAGCCCCTCATTGCGTGAATCGAGAAGGATTCGGGTGCAAAGGGGGCCCGCGGAGGACGAGGGAGGCGAAAGGTGGCCGCTCTGATGAAGGCCCGCCCCTGAGGAGATGGAATCGGCGTCAAGGCGAGGAGGAACTGATCCCCGGAGCGCACCAGGCGGCCCCGCCAGCCCGGTACCTGGTCCTGGAGTTAGCAGTCCCGGCCCAGTCTCAGCTCCGCCTCTTTGGTTTAAGGCCGTGCTGCAGCCAGGCCGGTTGCTGGGAGGGAGGTACGCAACGTGCCATGCGCAGTAGAGGGACGCGGGAAGGGCTGGTAGAGGAGAGCTCCGCCCCGCCCCGCCCCCGGCCGCCGGGGCCCGGGCGCGGCCAGTGGGGAAGCTCCGCCCCGCCCCGGCCCCCTCAACCAGGGAGAGGCTAGTGGAGAAGCAGCGTGGTTCCCGCGTCTCCTCGAGTGCGGTGGGGTTTTTCTTAGCAGCTACATTGCACAGAGCGATTCTCCGGTTCTGAATCACCTGTTTACGCCCAGCGCAAACCTGAGGGCATTCGGTCTCCAACAGATGGGACCTGTGTCCCCGCGCGTGGAAGCCAGAGACCTAGCTTGTCCTTGATGTGTTCTTCGGGGTCTGAAAAGGGCTCTGTGAGCCTCAGTCCCGGAAGCAGGAAGGAAGTGGGGTGATTTCAATAATGAAGAGTCAAGGGGACTAGAGGAAGGCAAACCAACGCTGGCTGCTGACTTGGCTACTTTTGGGGGGTTCTTTTTCCTTTCCGGTGGTAGGACTTTAGTTGAAAAATCAGTCTCGCACTTTTCTTTGAAGATATCTTGAACGCCCCTCACTTTGGCCTCTCGGGCACCAGACTGACAAGCTACAAAGGGGAAACCCACCCTTTCTCTGTGCCGCCTTCTAAAAAGGGAGGAAAACAGCTCAACTATCCTTCCTGCCCCTCTCAGGATCTTTTGTCCTGAATCCTTCCGTACCCACGACTTTGACACATGTACTGTTTGCAGAAACCCGTTAAGTTTGCCTTTCTGGGGAGGCTAGCCTCAGCCAAGGGATGCAGGGCTTGAGAAATGATGGAGCAAGACTTCCGTGAGCCTGCGTTTTTTTCAGTGACTTGCTCGGCTCACGGAGGCGGGGGTGGGGGTGGGTTGGATCCAAAATTGGATCTACACCATTCAATAATGAACACTAGCCCTTCCTGGCTAAGATCCTTGACACAGATTTATACAGGTTTAACTTCCAAGATGGGTGAGTTCAGCTACATTGAAACAGGGACTGATGGATTTTGATGCCTAAAGTCAATGTGAACTCTTTCCAGTGCATCTCAAGATCTTATTGAATTTTACACACATCACTCTGATTTGTTGCTTTAGCGTTCCCAAGCAGTATTCTCACTATTCTCTCATTATCAAATAAGATCCTTACCCAGCAACGAACTTGGTAAATTGACAAAGCAAGATAGTAGCAGAAAGTGAAGTAAAATCCTTGTGATGTTCTTTGGAAAAGATCATTTTCCCATGTGGTCTTTGGAAATAAGAGTACTGGAGGAGTCAGTGCCTGAAAAGATGCCAAATTTAATGCAGCTACCAGGATAGGGAATTTAAACAAAGAAATACTTCCCATCTGATACCCAGCCCTGTAGCTATGTCATTTTCTAGCTGGATGTCAGTTGGTCAAGGGGGCTAAAAGATCTCACCATCTTCACGACTGCCCACAAAAGCTAGTTTGAAAATCTTTGGGCTAGACTGTTTAAAGGAGCAAATTTCCTTGCAGAAAGTTCTCCTAAATCTAGACAACTTAGAAAACTGGTGTAATGCAAGGCCCTATTTTGAGTTTACAAACTCAGTGTCTTCTTGCTTTGCTTTTGACTTATGAGTTCTGGGGTGCACAAGCTCCATTATGCTTCTCATTTATGTATAATAAGGGGTAGGACTCTTCAAGATTTCTGGAGCCTTCTGAAATTTGCTTGAAGCCTAGAGGAATGGAGATGGACTGATGAGCACTGAGTGCACTGCCCTCTTCAAGATAGCACATAAATTAACTGTGGGAACAGTAAAACTAATTGCCTAGAATACTTGGCTGACAGCTGGAAATGCTTATGATGTGTAGTTTAACAAGTTGAGCAGGATTATTTAATTTATAGAGCATTTTATATGTCAAAGCACTTTATGTGTGCTAAATTGCTTCAGTCGTGTCTGACTCTTTGTGACCCTACGGATTGTAGCCTGCTAGGCTCCTCTGTCCCTAGGATTCTCCAGGCAAGAATACTGGAGTGGGTTTCCATGCCTTCCTCCAGACCAAGGGATCAAACCTGCGTCTCTTGTGTCTCCTGCATTGGCAGAAGGGTTTCTTTACCACTAGTGCCACCTGGGAAGTCCTGAGTACTTTATACCTATGATCTAATATGATCCTCTGAACAGGCGTTTCAGAAAGGTGAGTAGATGATGCCCACTTACAGATGAGGAAAGAGACTTGTCACAGCACTATGACAGCACCTGGGTCGCAACCCATGAACCCAGGGCTCTTTCCTGAAGCAGGAAACTGGCTTCAATTCTAGCTTTGCTTCAACCTTGGAAAGTAATATAAGTACATGCAAGAAAAAGGCAAAAGCTATTTAAGCATTTAGGTTGAAAATGTGATAGGAAAGCAAAGTTGATACAACAAATAACCTAAAGACTTACATGGTACTAAATACTTTAAAAGGCCTGGGTGTCTTTTAAAGAAATAAAAGTTATGCTATTTGGAAAAGCAAATAGGTGGAATTAAAGAGGACAATTAATTTTAAAAGATGAAAATAAAACCTCGTAATATCCATTGAAAGCAATACAGTAACAGACATGAAGTTCTTCCTTTTAGGGGGAAAAAAAACACATAAAACTTTTTTTCTGCAATTTGTATCACTTCTCAGGTCACAGGTGAGATGATGACATTCAACTTGCACAAAGATAAAACCATCACACTTATCCAAACGCAAACAAATCTTTGGCCCATCACCAAATTCCAGAAACTAAGAAAAGCAGTATTTTTCACTATTGTTTTAGCATTCTGTAGTAGAAGCCACTCTTACGAGTTTAACTGTCTCCTCTCTCTTACCTCTTTTCAAATCATTTAAAATGAGGAGAGGCCAGAACTGAAAGAAAAAAAAGCTGGAATGATAAAATACAGTATTTTGCCCCTTGCACCAAAACCAATTGTCCCATTAAAAAAAAAAAAGTTTCACACTGGTGCCTGACAAGGAAAGGTTCTATCATTAAGGAAACAGGATTATAAACTACCCACCCCCACCCCAATACTGTCATGTTCTGTGTAGATACACACGTTATATCTATAACTTAAGAGAACTCTGAAAGGATCTGCTTGGTTTCCACGGAGAGAAAGAAAAGCAAAACAGAATAAAGCAAAAATACAGCACTAGGAGAGTAAACCTAGATGATACACTTTTATAGTGCTATCATTTACAGGAGAATTTTGCACATATTACCTCTTAGTGTTGACCTACATGTGAGGCAGGTAGAGAAAATAATTACTATCCTTACCTTGTAGAAGGAAGAATGAGACTCAAAGAGGTTAGTGACTTACCCAAAGTCAAAGGATTAGTAACTGGTTTTGCTGGCACTAAAAACCAAGTCTTTATCTTCCAGTCCAGCACTTGTTGTGGTACTGCTAAATGCCCAGGCAATGCAGACAAGACTGGAGGGCTTAGTGGTTTTCTAACATGTGACAGTCAACAACATTTTCCTTTCTTTGTCCCCTCAGTCACAGGAGAGACAATGGTGTCTTAACTTTAGTGGGGGACTTTGAGGGAGAAGCCTATTAATAGGGCTATAAAAATAGAAAACATTCTATAAACAGCTGGTGGGATTTACCAGAGGGGTCCAGTGGTTAGGACTCCACGCTTTTGCTGCCAAGGGCATGGGTCTGATTCTCAGTTGGGGAACTAAGATCCTGCAAACCGTGTGGCAAGGCCAAGAAACAAAAACAAACTCCAAAACCAAAACCTGCTAACAGTTATAGGGAAGCCTGGTGTGCTGCAGTCCATGGGATCACAAAGAGCTGGACACGATTTAGCAACTAAACAACAGAAGGATTATTGTCAACGCCAGCTCTTTTGAGGGAAAAGCATTTCAGTGCTTACTTTTACTGAACACGAAGGACATTCCTATGGGCTTACACTCTTGTAGGGAAACCCCAGAAAAGTAAAGGCGGCACTCTGAGACTTTTGTCAATTAGTTTAATATACGTCCATAGGTAGTTCATATTAATGCTTAAATTACAAAATTAGCTGCCATGGTCCAAATGTGTGGGATTTTAAGAAAGCTTTTATTAATCAAAAGATAGCTAAGCATATCAACTTTGATTTCTAAAATGCAGGTCAAGTGTTTGTAAAACAAGGCTAATTTGAGAAATATATAGCATTAAAGTAATTCAACTTTATTTTATTTTTGTTATCTTTAATAACTTAATTTCATGAACTGTTAAAAAAAATATTATATTTGCTTCTCCCAGCTTACACATTTCTGCACTGACCTGGAGAAAAACCCATGTGGAGAGTTTCCATGCAGTTACAAAGGCAGCAGCACATGCTGTTTTCACAGCAACTTGTTATTGCCTCGGAACACACTGGCACATAAAGCACCAACAAAAAATACCCACCCACCCCTCTCCCACAAAAAACCCAACCCTTTCCCAGCCCCAGCAAAAATTACCTGGTACAAGCAGTGACTTAAAAAAATGCTTTCTTAGTAGGAAGCATTTATAAAATGCAGAGATCTGAACAAGCTAAGTGCTCGTGCAGAACAGATGGGCCTCTCCCCCAAGAGTTCCTTCCTCAAGAGGCAGGAAGAACTCTCTATAGTTTAGGAAAGCTCATGTTAAAAAGTATATTTATGCATATTCATGGCTACTTCTTTGAAGAAATATACCCAGCCTCAACTGTGGAAGAGATAAAAGCAGGAGAAGCATAGGGACACAGCCATAACAGAGTACAGAGCTTCTCCATGAACATCCGACAGGCTGCAGCAACCAAGGAGAACGTTTGTTGACTTCACGCAGACCACTGACCTCACCTAGGTGAAGCAGGTAATTTTTCATGCATTTGTTACTCAAGAAAACATACAGCCACTTAAAATACAGCATTCACATTGTCATGAGCTCATTGTATCAGGTAAGGAGAAAACCGTGCTCTTATCTTCCTATCCCTAGAAGTTTCCGTTACATGTAAGTATCCTAAAGCCTACAGATACCCTATGATACTGTCATAAGCACCTCCCACCTATAAACATATACTGAACTAGACTGTTGAGTCCCTGAAATTTCAATACCACATACAGTGTTCTAAATTTTATTTTTTTCACAAGTTTAATGTAGACACAGAAGAGAACACCAAGAAATGTTTATTGTGTAATTCCAATTGTTATTTGTGGAATTGCGGTTTAGAGTCAATCTTCATGGCCATTTCAACTGCCTAGCTTAAACAAAAAAGCAACAATTCTAATTATATATCTATAAATTTCATGATATTTCTTCAAATATCAAGCACTAAAAGTACTGATGATTCATGTTATAATTTTTTAAATATTTTAAAACTACACAGATTTCATATATCATTCCTTTTATAAAATAATCAAAATAATTTGATTATCTGGAAGAAAATGACTGAAACAGACTCCTTCCAATGTATCTATAACCTCTGTAAAACTCCAAGCCAAAACAGAACAGGTGATGAAACAAGGATTTCTCAGTCGCTGGGAAACTTTAAGATGAGAAATGAACTGGTAGCTTTTGTTTCCCGTGAATTTTGAACTTAAAGGTGGCATTAGGACTTAGCTCTCTGGGATGGCTACTACATGGCTTTCACTTTGATTTGTTTCATCTTCATTTGCTTCTTCTCCAATTTCTTTTGCTCACGCCTCAAAGCAGCTTCCTAAAAAGAAAGAGGGAATCCAAACTAAGATTTAAGTACTTGTTAAAAAAAAACATCAGAACTGAATAACATTTCAGAAGATGGTTATAAGAATTGCTAATACGCATGTTGGTTAATGAAAATTAACTTGAAGTAAAGTGAAAGTGAAGTTGCTCAGTCGTGTCTGACTCTTTGTGACCCCACGGACTGACTATAGCCCACCAGGCCCCTCCGTCCATGGGCTTTTCCAGGCAAGAATACTAGAGTGGGTTGCCATTTCCTTGAAGTAAAAGTAACTAAAATCTCTAGAGTGAAATTAGACAGTACACTTATGCAGACTTTGTTACATAAGAAAAATCAGAGATTTTTCCCAAATATAAGAAACAGTAGCCCAACTTTCATCATAACGTATGTATCTGCAAAAGCTTTGTATTTCAGTTCAGAAAATCTTAAGATCTTGTTTGATCAGGTTATTAATTATAAATCTCTTCTTATTGGCATAGCCTTTACACCGGAGCCCAACACATTTCAATCCATAATGTCTGATTGAGAATTTTTATCATATTTTTATTTAGGAATTAGGAGTATGCTTGAGCGTATGCTCAGTCACTTCAGTCGTGTCCGACTCTTTGTGACCCCATGGACTGTAGCCTGCCAGGCTCCTCTGTCCATGAGATTTCCTAGGCAAGAATACTGGAGTGTGTTGCCATGCCCTTCTCCAGGGGATCTTCCTGACCCAGGGATTGAACCCATGTCTCTTGAGTCTCCTGCATTGGCAAGTAGGCTCTTTACCACTAGTGCCACCTGGGAAGCCCCAATATCTGGGTATATGTTTCTCTATATTTTTCAAATTAAATATGTAACAAAACAAAACAAGCAAAGCTCCAGCAGCAGTGGCAAAAAAGTCAAGATCACATGTATATATGAGCCATTCAAGTCAGAAACTCATTATAGGATTTTTTTTGGTGGGGGGAGAGGGGGGCAAGTCCTTTCCCATTTAATTCATTGGATCTTCTCACAAGATACCTAGGCCTAGATATTGCAAAGTGGTGGTTCTAAAAAAAGACATGGTTTATACCTACAAGCAACTTACAATCTGACTTAAGTTCTGGGCCCCCTTTTATCTTAAGCCTATTATAGTTTCAGACCCTAGAAATATTTGGAGAACTTTTTTTTTCATAGAAAAATGAAAGGCATTATCTATTAATGAGTCCATGTAGATTCTTCTTGTGTATCTATTAAAAAGCCAATTATATTTATAAAGAAGATTGCACAAACACAGAGCAATATTTTCAGGGGAAAAATACCCACCAACTAAACCAAACCAAATCAAACAGAAAATGGTAAGAAAAGATAGGATGAGAGGAGGCCTGTGCTATTCTGGTCACTTCACTCGATGGCATGCCTCTTACTGGCAGCTCAAGTACCACACGAGGGCTCGCTTTTTCTTGGCAGCTTGCCTCCTCTACTTCCAAGTATTTTCTTCAATCCTTGAGGTTATTCTCATTAAAAGTCACATTTCCCAGGACTCTGTTTTTCTCATTTTTTGACTAGCCATTTACAAGGTTTAAAATTTTACAGCTGGACTATGGCATCTTACTTCACAAAATATGAGAACATGCTAATGTTTGAAACACAACATACTACAACCTAAAAACAGACATTTCTCCAAAGAGGACATACAGATGGCCAACAAACACATGAAAAGATGCTCAACATCACTCATTATTAGAGAAATGCAAATCAAAACTACAGTGAAGTATCACCTCACACTGGTCAAAATGGCTATCATGAAAAAATCTACAAACAATAAATGCTGGAGAGGGTGTGGAGAAAAGGGAACCCTCACATACTATTGATAGGAATGTAGATTGATACAGTCACTATGGAGAACAGTATGGAGATTCTTTAAAAATCTAGGAATAAAACCACCACATGACCCAGCAATCCCACTCCTGGGCATATACCCTGAGAAAACCATAACTGAAAAAAAAAATATGTACCCCAGTGTTCACTACAGCAGTATTTACAATAGCTAGTACATGGAAGCAACCTAGATGTCCATTAACAGATGAATGGATAAAGAAATTATGGTACATATATACAATGGACTATTACTCAGCCATAAGAAGGAAAGCATTTGAGTCAGTTCTAGTGAGGTACATGAACCTAGGGCCTGTTATACAGAGAGAAGTCAGAAAAAACAAAATTTCATATATTAACACACATATATGGAATCTAGAAATATAGTGCTGACAAGCCTATTTTCAGGGCTGGAATAGAGCCACAGACAGAGACAGCAGGCTTGGGACACAGCGGGGTAAGGGGGGGCGGCCAGGTGAGTAGCACAGAAACACGTACACTGTCGTACGTAGAACAGACAGCTAGCGGGAAGCTGCTGTGTAACATAGGGAGCTGAAGCGGGGACTCGGCGACATCCTGGAGGGGTGGGATGGGGTGAGGGAGGCTCCGGAGGGAGGGGACACATGTATACTTCTGGCTGATTCATGCTGTTGTGTGGAAGAAACCAACATGATGTTGTAAAACAATGATCCTCCAATTAAACATAAATTAAAAAAAAATCCTAAAACAAAAGCAACAAGTAACTTTTGAGGTTCTAGCTGTGTACAAAATAGAAAACAAAATACAAATAAAAAATATTAGAATTCTCTAATCTATAATCAAAATAGAAATTTTACAAAACAAGTTTATTTGGACCACAGGTGCATGTGTCAGCTTCTATTAAAATTCCTAATTTCTTTCTACCTCAGTACATGTTTGGCCTGAAAGATGATAGTGGAACTTTCAGAAAGGCCTTGTGCTGGGAACAGAATAATTCATATCATTCACCAGGATCAAGACTCAATCTGACATGGTTTGAACAGGGAAGATTATTCCTCCTTTTTTTTTATAGTGATAACTGTCCCAAATGCTAAGAAAATGCTAAGCTTTTAGCCTGTGCACATGCCTACACAGAATTACATTTAACAGCCAATATGGCGCCAACAGGCATCCCCTTATAAGTGTAAGAAAAGTCTGTCTTACCTCCAGCCTGCGCTGCTTCTCAGGATCCTCCTCATTCATGATTCGCTCCTTCTCGGCTCTCTTCTTCTCCTCCCGCCGAGACTGGGCTGCTTCCTGTCTCTGCACATGTGTCAGCTTCAAGAAGTTCTCCTCCACTCGAGCTCGGTTCTTGTCTGCTTTTTGTTTGCCCTTTCCCCAGGAAACAAAGCAATTCATCAGAAATCCATTTCAGTCCAGCAGAAACAAAAGTCCAGTATTCTTTCATAAAACCACTCCCACCGAGCAGTTTCAAGCCAGCAAGCAAAGATAAAATCACTGAAGTAAGCAAAAGATGACCCCCTCCTCCCCGCTGCCCCTCAACAGGGGGAGGGGAACAACAAAAAGAGGCTCCAACTTATAATAAAAATAAAGTCTTACTTCTCTGTTGAGTCGGAACTTTTTGGCTTTATCAATAGAATAAATCACCATGTTCATCAGGGGTAGTAAAGCCTCCATATCCTTTGGGTAAGTGTTACCTGAGCCAGGCACTGGAAAACAAAACCATTTTCTTATTGAGTTAATGGCAGCATTCAGACTTCTGGTATTAACTTTTTATTTTTACATTAATAGGCTCCTTTCTCCAAGTTTCTTAGACAGCTAAAATGCAGCAGCAAATAGAAATTAAAATATATACAAGGATCTCTTATTGAAGAAACCTAATACCAAGATGCTGGCATGGGCTTAGTTTTAATGTAGTTTTTTTATTCCTATCTTTTAGAAAGAAGCCATACTCTCCTTAAAAGCACCTCACAGAAAACAAAGAACTCAGGAAGCAGAACACTTACCATTAAATGTAAACAATAGTGTCCTCTTAGTGTCAGGCAGCTTTAAAGGCTGACCCTCCCTGTCATAAAAGAAAAGGCTATTTAGAAAGAATTTAAGAGAGAGACTTTCCATGCACATAAGTCACACAATTCACTTAGATGAACAGATACCTGCAAATAATCAGCACAGTATTTGTCTTGGCATCCCCAAGTCAAATACAATCTCAGAGACCGAAGGAGCTTTACAGGTCATCTGGTCCTCTCGTCTATCTGATGGATGCATTCCCAAGTGATCTTTATCCTATCCTTGAGCACCTCCAGTGATGTCCCCTCCAGGCAGGATATATTTCATCTCACCTGGGGAGCCAGAAATGAGCCTATATTTAAGTATGAGGCCCATATTTCAAAACCTTTTAATTTTGGTGGATTTTTTAAGTTTTCTTTCCAACTCTTTATCCGTCTTCCTATAATGAAGGCTATTGTTTTTGAGTCGAGATCAGAATAAATTTAGAAATAATCTACTGTAGCATATAATACTTCAGTTCTGACTCACCAAAGATTCCTCTTGTAATCTTTGACTTTCAACCTTCCATACCCTCACCCCATATAAGATGCTCCATGAATCCGCAATGTGATACTTTGCCCACAGTATTATAACTCAGCTGAGCAAGGTAAGGATGATGTAATGCTATCTAGAGGCATAAGCAATTTTAATTATCTTGGTGATTTTGACACAAAACTAAAATCCAAACTGGCTTTTTTAACTGTACTCAACTCCACAGTCCTTGGCCAAAAATTGAGGTCAGAACCAATTCTACAACAAGGGTAAACTTAAATGTGCTCTCCTGAGACCGGGTGTGAAATCAAACAACAAATTTAAGTCCTAAATATGTATGTCTGAACAATGTTTTTATAAAGCCAGAAACTTTACAAGCATTAAGGGTATCTGATAATATACTAGCAAGAATATATTCACCCAACCATTAAAGAAGGAAGCCAGAAAAGGCCATGAATTACAAAATGCTTACATTTGCAATCTATCAAACACAAGTCAGACATCACAGATTCACATCATAAATTTAAAAAAAAAGACCCTAGACTATAAAAGACATAGATTACTAGTTGTACTTTCTTAGTACCAGCCAGTCTGTGAGATTCTCCTTTACCTCACTGAGGGGGTGATGCATACATGCAGTGACACATGCAAACAGAGGGGGCTTATTTGATTGTTTCCCATAGGTTTTCAATTACCTTCACGACGCATGCAGTCAAAGCAAAGGAAAACTCATTTGGGAAGGGTAATTGCAGAAGCACCTTGCAGGTATTTCAACACAGAAAGCTAGTGAAGAAAACTGATCAATATTTTTATCTCATACGTACTCTTGCATAATTTTTGGACCAGAGAACTGGTCTGAAAAATGAATGGATTCAATCTTGTCAGCATAGTGTGTAAGAAAGTGAAGCATCTGAAATAAAGAAAATTATTTTTTTAAAGTAGGTTTGATGCAACTCCCTTTTTTCATAAAGATACTCATTCTTTAATCTTCCTTACTTTTGCACAATGTCATGAAGCCTAAAGCTTTACAATGAAACTAGTACCTTTTTTAGTCACACCAATGATCAAAAATCTTACCTACTGAGTAGCTGAAAATTTATCCAAAATAATGTTCAAAATACAAATGAAAAAAGCAACCATACCCCACCTCCCAAAAAAACAAAGAAAGAAAAATACGAATGAAAGCATGAACATAAAATCTAAATAAACTGTTTTCAGGGATTCTTCACCACCATATTACCCAGAACTTACATTTAGAACTGTCTTTCAGCTATCTTATATTTTATCTTACACTATCTTATACTATCTTTTTTTTTTTTCATCTTATACTATTTTATATGATAGTAAGATGTGCTGCTACCATATACAACCAAGAGAAAAAAAATATAGTTTATTTCTTTATTTATTTGGCTGTGTCAAGTCTTAATTGTTACATGTAGGATCTTTAGTTCTGGCGTCTGGGATCCAGTTCCCTGGCCAGGGATTGAAGTCAGGCCCCCTGGGGACTGGGAGCACAAAGTCTTAGCCATTGGACCACCAGGGAAATCCCTATACTCATTTTCTATTCTAACTGAAACTTAAAAAAAAAAAAAGGTACTAAATGACATGGTGATAAGGATTAAAGTTGTAGTCCTTTTCCAAAAAGCCTAAATGCCATTAGCAATCCTAGGGACAACTGATTCTTGGTTTAGAGAGAACTTCTTGGCTAATAAAATTGCCTTTTTGACAAGTGAGTCTAGTGTTTAAGGAAGGTATTTTAATGCTTGTGTGGAAAACGAAGATAAAATGATTAATTTGTACAGTGGAACTTTCAGGGAGAAGGCCCTATATATGGCCAAGGTCTGCAAATGTATGTTTCTATTGTCTTTACCTTTGTGTCCATCATTCCATCTGTGACTTCTCCCATCTCTGACAGGATGGCCAAGGAGTCAGGCAGTCCATACTTCGCTCCTGACTTAGGTTTGTCACTACAAAACTCACTCTAGAGGAAAAAGTGGTTGAAAGTAAGACATGATATTTTATTATGCACAGGAACTTCTTAAGAGAATAGGTACTGACCTGTTTCAAAGTGATATAACTGTTCAAGTTATATAATTATCTTATGTCCTGAAGTTGAACTTTTATGTAATAAAGAGACACAGTTTCTACATATTATTTGAGTTAGAAGAACCTGACATACCAGATCCTGCATCTCTTTCTGTAGTCGCACCAAGGCTTTCCGAGTGCCAACAGCAAACACGTAGGTATCCATGTCTTCATCATTCATAGTTACTTTTATTTGCTTAAAAAAAAAAAACAAAAAAAAACCTCACCTATTAGGTTCTATGATAGGCAGGTTTCTAAGACAGCCTCCAAGATTGCTGCCGACTGCCACATCCTCCCCTTGAATATGAGCAGGACTTGGGAATGTGGTATTATTGCTCCCATGATACTGTGTTACTTGGTAGATGGTTCCTAATCAGCTGACTCTGAGTTAATCAAAAGGGACACCGCCCCCCACCCCCAGGTGGACTGACATAACCAAGGGAGTCCTCAGAAGGGACTGGGCCCTACTTGAAGAAAGACTCAAAGTGTGAAGGGCAATGGGGCGGGGGGCAGGGAGGGGTGGGAGCCGGACCACACGGCAAGTGCCTGAGAATGGCCTCCAGGAGCCGAATTCTGCCAAAGCCTGAATGGCCCTGGGAAGAGGGGCCTAAGCTCCAGAGGCATGGAAGCTCTGTGCATCACCCCACTCCCAGACCTTGCCCCACACCTCTCTTCCATTTGGCTGTTTCTGAACTTCATCCTTTAGAATAAGCTGGTAAGTGTAAAGTGTTTTACTGAGTTCTGTGAGCTATTCCAGCAAATTATTGACTCTGAGGGGAGGGCTGTGGGAACTTTATAGATTTATAGCTGGGCAATCAGATGTCTGGTGGCCTGATACCTGCAACTGGCATCTGAAGTGTGGGCAATCTTGTGGGTCTGGCACTAACTCCAGGTAGACAGTATCAGAACTGAACTGAATTACCGGCCACCCCGCTGGCATCTGGAGAGTCAGAGAACTGGTTGCTAGCACCGGAAACACTCCAGAAGCAAGTTAAACAGTTTTTAATACTCTACACTGGACCAGAGAGATAAAGTTATAAGCCTGAAGAGTCTGGTATGATAAAACAGGGTCCCGTTTCTTTTATTAACTCTTTATTTGAAAGCTCAAGTCAAAATTTACCAGTATATATGAGGATGAAGGAAATGTTAATGGAGGGAGATATGGCAAAGACCTGAGGAGATGGCAGCTGCTAAAGAAAAGGTTTTCTACCCTTTGATCACTGAGGGGAAACTACACAAAGTAACACCCTGAGCAGAACCCTCCTGATAACAGGGCTTAAAAATATAAAGAACTTCATGTTTGCTGAGGTTATTTATCATTGCAGGGAGAAAAATAAAAAAACAAAAAACAACAAAAAAAGGTAAAATGCTGCCTGGCTCAGAGGAAAAGCAAAGATTAAATCTACCTCAGGAAATAACTAAAAGTGATTAACACAACACAGTAAAGAATAATTTCTACGAAAAAGATGCTGAAGATGCAGCAAAACTTCCTCCGTTGAGTTTTAATTGATGAGACTCTAAAAATGAGTGGATTAAATCATCTGCGGCCATATTAGAAAAATTATATAAACAAACAGGTTTGCAACAACAAAAAAAGAGAGCTTTTAAATAACAATTGAGTTTAAGTCCAATAAAAATATACAAAATATTGTATATTACTGATACAGCCCTTATTAACCAGATATTATTTGTAGCTCCTGGGTCACCCCCGCACCCCTAGTTGCAGCTGCACATTGAGTGGAACATGATCTGTCTAAACAGAAAAGGTTCCATTTTGGAGGGGACAAGGGACATGAGTTTTCACAAAGTCCAAGTATAATCCAGGCAAGAAATGGAACAAGCTCTAAGATGTGAAGAAGCCAATCTGTACAGAGAAGACCAGGGGACGAATACCTACCACTTGATCACTCACTGGCCTCATCATCCGGGCCAGGACATTCAGTAAGTCCTGCCTCTTGAGGAACTAGAAAACAAGAAAAAAGAAACCCAAGAGAACAATCACAACTTCTACTTGCTATAAGGAAAAGACCTTAGGAGGGAACTCACATGCTTCATAAAATACACGCTACATTAGCCAGTCAGTAAAAAGACAATATTTATAGTTATTTGCTTGCACCATCTTAGCTCCCTGACCAGGGACTGAACCCAGGCCCCCTGCAGTGGAAGCACGGAGCCCTAACCACTGGACCACCAGCTAATTCCCCAAAGATGACTTTTAGATCTCACTTTAAGTCAAGCATGAAGAAACCAAGACACTGAACTTACAGGCTATGAGAACACGCTGGAAAAAATGATAGGAATACATACACTGCACCGGAAGTTCCCCACTTACCCTCAGCTGGATAAGCATCCCCTCACAGCACACCCGGCCAGAACACCACAGGTTGTAAATGTGCTCATTCTCCTGGTTCAGCTTTCCTGTGCTGGTGGCTTCCTTGTTGGTTCCATCATCCCCTGGGGGTAAAACCACTTACCATGATCCGCTGGAAATGTTGGGCCTAGTCACCACACTCTCTTCTACTCTGACCCCAACATGACGGTAACTTTAGGTGAGCAATACTTTGCTATCTTATAGAACTCTCCTCTACACATAGATTACAAGAGATGGGCATTATTCCTTTTACTTCTTATTGTCGCCATTAAAAAATTATGGATTCGAGCCATTACTTGTGTGTCCTTATCAATTAATGACATCCAGCTTGGAGTATAAATATCTCAAGAATAGGTACAAAATGGAACAAAGTCAATTTAAATGTCTGTCCATAGTTTTTTAAAAAAAAAACCAAAAACAAAACCTATGTACTGAATAAAAAATATCATTAATGCTAACCAGTCAGCACTCTCTCATTGTGTCTCCTTTCAGTTAACTTTATCCAAGTTTGCTTTTTCAGCAGCAAAATAAAAACGGTATTAAGAGTTGTATTTTAGAGCTAGTGTGTGTTAAACTGTTACTCAGTCATGTCCGACTCTGTGACCCAATGGACTGTAGCCCACCAGGCTCCTCTGTCCACGGAGTTCTCCAGGCAAGAATACTGGAGTGGGTTGCCATTTCCTTCTCCAATTTTAATAACTCAAAAAAGCTCACATTCTAGTCATTTCCTCTCTTCATTTAATTCATTAAGTGTACCAAAAAATGTGTCCAACCTTACAAGGTAAAGCAGACCAATACACCAACTAAAAACACACCAGAGGAAGTGAAGTGCTTTATTTTTCCTAATTTCCAGGTCAAAAAGTACTGAAAGACTATACTATTGTGGATAGCATGGATTTTGGAAGTAGGTTGACTAGGTTCTAATATATCATGGTTGCAACTGAATAGCTTAGACAAGTTTTAACATCTCTGGACTTCAGTTTCCTCTTTAGGAAAACAGAAACTATATCCAACTGACAATTTTGTTCTAAAGATTGAATAAGAAACAATGTATGCAAAGCACTCAGGAAACATAGTAAACAGTCCCACTAAAGAGCAGAAGAGATGGATACTTGCTTACTATCAAAGGGAAATAGAGTGTTTAAAGCCAAACAGAGGTCAAAGTGGATGAGGCCACCTTACCCCTACACCACACAATGACAGGGCCTCCTCTAAGGTACTCCAGGGTACACCTCTACATGCATGCATGCATGCTAAGTACACCTCTGCAGTGGATCTCAAACCAAAGTGCCTAAAACCTGAAGGAATTCTGAAGGACTTCTAAAAGACGAATTGAAAGCATTTCACAAGCTACCAAAAATGTCAAAACTCTTTGCTGTTGGCTGGATTTTTATCAACTTTTGATAACACTGATTACCTCACTTTTATCTGAAGCTTCATAGCAAATGATGAATAATGAAAGATGAGAAAGCTATTTCATAAATGCAATGTATTCATTATGCAAAATCTAACAAAAAAAGGATCCTTGAGAGAGGAAGAAAAGCATCCTCTTCGCAGTGCAGGAAAGCAGTTAGATGCTGATACTGAGAGCAATAAGCAGTTCTTAGCACGCAGTTTTGAAGCAGGTGGCTAGACCTGTATTAGCTTAACTTACCTACTAAGGTAAAGTTGCTCTCCAAAAGCTCCCTGTGAGTGTTAAACCAGGCCTGAGCAAGGCGACTGTTTTTATTCTTCCCGATGATATAATTCATGATGTACGCGAGCAGACCAGTCACCATCAGAATCTCCAGATAATAACTCTCCCAGCTGTTCTGGAGGTGTGCAGGAACCTGGGGAAGGACAGTTGTTCCATTCAATGTCGCCTGAGGCTTTGGAGGACAAAGTTAACTCATGGGATGAAGGAGAAGGAGAATATCCATACATGGAAGTGGATACTTTAGATAACTGTCACTGAATATGGTTATACTTTGAAAAATAGGCCCATTTCAGTGTTTTAGGTCATTTTTGTAAAAGATTCTTTAAGGAAATCTGAGGATAATCAAACAGAATGAAAAGCTGGAAACCCCTCTGTATTTATCTTGATTCTGAGCCCCATTCCCTAAATAAACCCAAAGTCTATCCTCTTCATTCCTTGGTAAATAAAACGAGGAAGGCTAAAATAAAAACATAGGGGTTTCTTCTCTATGTGCACAGTGTTATCAGAGGAACTGATGTCAAACTCTTTCACCACTCCCAGAATTATATCAACGCCCAGGATTACATCAGCTGCATGTCACTAATTATATTTCTGAGATTAATGACAGGAAGATACTTTGTTTGTCACTTTGGGATTCAAAATCTATATACCTACATCAACAATTGTTATTGGGTCTTTACTTTTGCTAGAAGAAGTATCTGGTTTGTCTTCATAACCTTCAAATTCTTCATCATCATATGGTTCACTCTCCGTATCTCCCTCCTACAAAAACGAGGCACAATCTGTTTCCCCCATAAATATCACGAGCAATTTTATCTCATTTTTACAGGCAACATTTGTAGAGGAAAAGAGAACATGAAAACAGCAAGCACAGGACACAGAGATATGACATATTTTAAACAAATGACAACTCTCCATGAATTTGAACCCTGGGTTCTAAATGACACAAATTCCACCCCTCCACACACAAATACACATCTAGCCCACTCCTTCCCCCATCCAGGCTTTCCATAGAGGAGAAAAATACAATTTATTCTTTGTTGAATATAAAAGGTGGCAAGGAACCACAAACATTTAGAAGAGCTCCACCTGCTGAATAAAAACAAACATACCAAAGAGTAAAGGTCTCCCTACGTGCTAGTTACACCATGTCCCATGCTTCCAATTTCCCGAGAAATCAGTGAAAAAGCAGCTTTACCTGGGTATCTGCATCTTCAAAGTCTCCTTCTTGGCTTTCATCCTGCCCTTCCAACTCCACAGTAGTCTCATCTTCATCATCTTCAGTGGTGATCACCCGTTGAGGAGATTCAGTGACAGAATCTTCTGCGACATCCTCAAATTCAGCAAAGTCATTATCATCATACTCTACGATGTCTTCCTCATCCTCAAAATCATCAAACTTGGCTTCAGAGACACTCCCAAATATCAAAAGGACAACACAGAAAGCACGGAAGCCTTTCATTGCACCTTAAAAATGAGTAAAAAAAAAAAAAGACAAAACCAAAAAACCCTAAATGGACAGCTTTTCTACATATACTGATCACATTTTGTAAAGAGTTAAATCTAAGATCCTCCCACTTTTCTTATTGAATACTACTCATTTCAGATAGCATTATATAAACAACAATAAGGTAGGCTCAAGAGGCCTGGGTTCTAGTCTGGGCTCTCCCACTAGTTATCTGTAAAATCTTGGACAAGTCACTTAATTCCTTTAGGTTGGGTTTCCATTTATACTGTGTATTCAGGAAGCATTTTTTTGAGTGCTTATAAAAAGTTTTATATAGAAACTGGAAAGAGGAATAATAAAAGAATGAGATGCAACTATTTATTAGTTGTAATAAAAATAATATGTAAATAGAAAAGCTCTTCAGCATTAAATCAACTTTATATGTGCAAATCATCATCACCATCAAAGCAAATGTTTAAGACACAAAGCGCTACACACTTTCCTAAAGGCTTTACAAAGAGCAACTAATTTAATCCTCTCAACAACCCTCTGAAGGAAATAGCTTTATTAACAGGCATGTTAATTTCATATAATGAAATCTGACTGGCAAGAAAAATGTGCCAAATGATATGAAAATATGAAGGATAATGAAATCATCTTACCAAATGTGTGAGGTTTTACAAAAAAGGGGAGTGCATGTGAGGCAGAGTTTGAATAGTAGTTAGATTTCAATCACCAAATCTATTTAGGCTGTATTTCTAGTCCTCTCTTTTTATGTAAATACCAGCCCTACATCACCAAATGTCTAACAGACATGTCCATTTTGATGCCTTACAAACTTTTTCTGTATAGTATAGTAAATATCAGGTAGTACATATCATGGGCTTTGTGGGCCAATTACCTATCTCTGTTGCATATTCTTCTTTAATTAAAAAAAAAAAACTTTAAAAATGCAAAAACAATTCTTCGTTTGCAGACTGTACAGACAGCCTGTCTCTCAGGCTGCATTCTGACCCTGTCCAAAAGTCATCTCAAAATCAACAGGTACCTGAATTTCTCTATTTTGATATTAGTATCAATCCCATATTTCTAGTTCTTACTTGTTGAAAAGAGCAAGACACCTATTTCTCATCTTCTTTTCCCTTTGAAATCTAACCAATCACCAAATTCTGGTGTTTCCTTCTTGGATTCCCAAAGCCACCATGATAACCCAAGTTATCACCACCTACTCAAGAAACACAGTATTATCCTAAATGGTCTTCCCTGTCTCAACTCTCTCCCTACTTCTCTCTAAAAACTACCATTCTTCTTCTCAGACATGACTATTGTTTTATAAGGATTCAATAACCAACAAAGGCTAACCAGTTCCTGTAGAATAACATAAAAACCCCTCTGGCTTTCACTACTTTTCATAAAACGCTCCTACCAAAGCAAATCAAACATACTGTCAACAAGCACATCACTGTTTCAGATGCTATGCCAAGAGAATCTAGCTTTAAGGATATGTGTTACAGCATGATAGGAAAAATCTGAAACTGGTTAAACCATGCATATATACAAATACAAGCTTACTTTTTGTTCATTAATGAATGAAGTTAGAACCCAACCCATGTTGTTTTAGAAGCAAATACTCAAACAAAAAGGTCTGGAAGGTTACACATACATCCACATATAAATAGTAGTTATTATGTATGATAGGAATATGGGCATTCTGCATGATTTTTCTAATTTTTCTAAGATGTTTTTGTAATAAAATTCTTTACAAAATAAAAGGATAGTTCTCACACTCAAGAAAAGGCACTGTAATGTGAGGAACAGCTATAGCACAGAGGCAGGAAGCAGCACATTTTAGAAGTCTGGAATGATAGAACATTGGGTTTGCAGACCCAAATGGGATCTGCACAGGCCAGATCAAGATGACGTTGCTGTTGAGTGGCTAAGTTGTGTCTGACTCTCTTGCGACCCCATGGACTGTAGTACACCAGGCTTCTCCCTCCATGGGATTTCCCAGGCAAGAATACTGGAGTGGGTTGTCATTCCCTTTTCCAGGGGATCTTCTAAGCTGGGGAATGAACCTGAGTCTCTCGTGTTGGCAGGCCAATTCTTTACCACTGAGCCACCAGGAAAGCCCAAAAACATGATGGTTCTTATTTAAATACCACACTAAGACGTGTGGATAATGAGAATCAACTAAAGGATTTAAGTACCAGAGTGCCACGATCATATCTGCAATTTAACCCTGACAGCTCATACACAGGTGAATCAGAGAAGGGCACCTGAGGTGGGAAAAACTGGAAGTGGCTAAGATAGATGGAAGATAAAACACGACTGAACCGGCAGTGGTATTGGGAATGAACAGGAAAATAGATTTGACAGGTATTTAAAAATTGTATTTGTCAACATAAAGGGACTGAACATAAAGAATGTGGGAAAGGAAGATCTTGGGTGATTCCAAGTTTTGGCTTGATTAACAGCTGGACAAAGTCGTCCTTAAGACAAAGAACAACAAAGGAGGGGAAAAAAATTGGGGGGAAGACAATAAATTAAATTTAGTACCGGCTGAAAGGTTTGGAGTATTTTCAAGCAATATGTTAGATGATTAACATTTATCTCTTAATTTTCACAATCCCAAAAGGTATTGTAACTTATTCTACAAAAAAAGAAAAGGAAGCAGTTTGAAATATATGCCTGGAATTCAGGATATGAGCCTAAGTTGGAAATAAGATGGTGCGAGAATAGATCAGATTCCCAGGGAGTATGAAGAGTTAGATTTAAAAAAAAAACAAAAAAACACGCCAAAACATCTTGAAACAAATTACAAGTTAAGAGGTGGGCGTAGTAGGGAGAATTCCAATGCAAAACTAAGGAATGGATGGACAAAAAGAGACTTTGGTTCAAGTGCTATCATATTACAGATGCCAAAGGAGAAACACATCTCTAAGGAAACAGAGGTTGGTTTCAACTGCAGCAGAAAGTTCAAGTAAAATATGGACCCAAAATTTCCAAATGTCAATGAGGACGTCGTGATTGGCAGCTGCAAGGAAGTGGTGCAGGATGCAGGCAGCTAAGCACTAAGAGTGAACGGGTGGCAAAAGGGAGTACAGACTAATCTCTCAAGGTGCTCTGGCATCATGAATATTCTGTATCTCATATTTACAACACCATAAATTCATAAAGGAAATTGGTTCAATATCAAAGGCTATTTATTGCCCAATATCCTCCAACTCATGGCTGCTCAAGCAATAGTCTTAGAATCGGACGAAGTTCATAAATTTTGAAAGGCACAAATGATTTGAGAAATGCCACGAAGGATACGTCAATATTCTATCCTTTCCAACATTTGATCTTTGAGGTTAGTACGATGGGCTTCCCTGGTGGCTCGGTGGTAAAGAATCCATCTGCCAATGCAGGAGACATGGGTTCAATCCCTGATCCAGGAAGGTCCCACATGCCTTGGCGTAATTAAGCTAGTGCAGCACCACTATTGAGCCTGTGATGAAAGACTGGGAACTGCAACTACTGAAGCCCACAGGTCCTAGAGCCTGTGCTTGGCAACAAGAGAAGCCACCGCAATGAGAAGCCCAGGCACCACAACCAGAGACAAGCCCTCCCAGTATCGAAGACCCAGCAGAGTCAAAAATAAACTAACAAATAAAATTAAAAGCAGAACAAAACATCAGCTCTACCACTTGCCAGCTGTATGATCTTGGGCTAATTAAACTTAAGTCCCTGTTTCCCAGGTACAAAAAAGGGATGTCCATTCACTCCATGCCTCGTAGGGCTACAGTGGATGCGACAGGAGATAGGTGCTTGGCACATGTAAGGCCCGCAATAAATAGCAGTTCCTGTTACTTCCTTCCACTGTGCCTTATGAACACCCTGTAAGATGTAAAAATACTTCATCTTTAGTATTCCCTTATAGATCCGTGTTTGAAACTTTTTCAAATAGAGAAGCAAATACAGGTGAACATTGGCACAGTAAGCCTGACTGCCTGCCTGCCAAAAGGTCTGTGAATTTCCACTTAGAATGTTTAGACCAGAAGCACTTCTAAGATAACTCAGCACTGTAACAGAGCCCCTTTAAGAGTATTTAGGTTAAAATTATCCAAGCCATCTGTGCCTTGGCCTTCAGTCTCAGAAGTCTCTCTGCAGGCACCTGTCAACTCATTTCTCAAATGCACAAACCCTGCTGGAGAGGCAGACCCAAGACTCCCTGGACAGGGCACAGTGGCACTGACAAGTTCTGTCTGATTTCTTCTCCTAGCTTATTTGGCAGTCTCAGCGGTTGGTTTAGTCGCCAAGTCGTCTCCGACTGTTTGCAACCCCATGGAATGTAGCGCCAGGCCCCTCTGCCCATGGGATTTCCCAGGCAAGAATACTGGAGTGGGCTGTGGTTGGGTCAGGACTTAAAAACGAAAGATGAGTATTAAGTGTGGAAATCATTCCTTGTTGGCATTTTAGAGTGGGTCTTTCTGACAATGGCCAGACCCTAAAGCTTGGGAGATCATGGAGACAATTCCAGCCTGTCTCCTTCCACACGCTGGATAAAAATGTCTTATGTTGGAAACCTGCAGAGAAGATTCACCACCGAGGTTGCTGCTTCTGTTAAACCAGCTGGGTCTAGTCTCTTCCCCAACACGGAGAATCAGTTCTCTGCTCCATTATTCCTGCTGCACGCTCCAACTTTGCTCTGCGGGTTGGCATTTGCTCAGAGTTCTGGAAGTTGCCCAAAACCGTTAAAGTCACCCCGAACAGCACTCCCAACAGAAAACAGGGACAAAGTTTGGTATGTTCTTAAGAAAATCGGGAAAGGCGAGAAGGCGCGGGGATCGAAGCATGTCATCAAAAAGCTGGACTTAGGGGTTGGACTGGGAATAGGGACCCGGGTAGGCCACGCAACTCAGCGTCACCGCTCGGCCCGGCCCGGCCCCACCGACCAGCGCGTCACGGCCCGCGCCCTACCTGCACCGGGGGCTAGAACCCGGCCCACTGCTCCTGCGGCAGCCGCCTCTATCCCGCCTGCCTCCGGTCCCGGCCACCGCCTGCCGGGTCACCGCGATTTCACTGCCCCGACGCCTCTAGGATACAGCCTGACCAGGCAGCTCGGTCACGCCGCGCCACTCTTCACGTAGCCTCCGCCAACCGTTACGTAGAATGCGTGAGGCTGGCCCGCGCCTGCGCGCGGCGCGGGGCCGGGACACAGCCCTGGGGACTGCGCGAGACCGCCTGCTCCCCCGCCCAGCTGAGGCGAGGTGGGGCGGCCGGGAGAATTACGTAAGCACCGCCCCTGGGCCGGAGCTGCCGGCGCCTATCCCAGTGCTCTCCGCTAGGGTTCAGTCTAATTGTCATCACGCTGAACCCGTGCTCCGGAAGTTAAAAGTCACCATGCTCTACGAGACCACGTGTCCAGGGGCACGCGGAGAAATGTCGCCCAGGTCGTATTTGCTAAGGAGCAGAGTTTAGGGAATCGGCAATTTCATGTGAATGTGTTTTCCACTCGAGCCCCTTTTGGGGGATTTTTTTTTTTGGCGGTTCCCTGCCACTACTATTTTCTTCACTCCCAGACCCACTCCCTATACGGGCCATAAACACTCCTCATTCAGCAGCAATGGCTGTAAGGCTCTGAGGCGTTTGTGAGGTATCCGGGAGCCTTAAGGCCCAGAGCCCGCGGCGCCTTCCGGGAGCCGTAGACCAGGCTCCGCCCTTCGGCCCGCGCTCTCCGCACTGCGCATGTCCGGTTTTGTTCCCCTCCCCCCTCCGTCAGCAACGGGCCAAGAGGCGGTGGCGGCGGCGGCAGCGAAGGGGGCGGAGAGGGAGGAGCGCGGCGGGACGGGGCCTGGACCGCGCGTACTGCGGGCCGTGAGGTTCTCTCCGCGTCGGCGGTAGCAACAGCTGCCTCTGCAGCCAGAGTAGCAGGTTTGCGCGAGGTGGGTCTGGACGCGGGGCCGTAACCCCTTGGGGGCACCGCAGGCAACTGCGGGGCCTAGTGAGGGCCAGGGAACCGCGGCCTCTCTTAACAAAGAGTCGGCGGAGCTTCCAGGAAGCCGAGGCGCAGGGGCCCGGGGAGGGGTAGGAGTGCGGGACTGAAGACTCGAGGAGCCTTTCGAAGCCTCGTCGCCCGCCCGCTTCTCCCACAACTCTTAATGAGGCCCAGTTGGCGGCTTTCCGGAGGCGGCGCTCGCCTGTCCGGGAAGGGATTTGCAGGGTGCTGGGCTCCGGGAGGCATCGGCACGGGGAGGATTCTGACCCGAGCCAGCAGCAGTTAGCAGATGCTAGTCTCCAGATCGGGGGACCTGCCAGGCCAAAGTTGCCAAATCTGAAGACAGTGAAAGGCATAGTCAGTGATCTTTGTGTAGCTTTGAGTGTATCTCTGACTAGCATCAGCCTCCTCACTAAACTTTCTGCGGCCTGCTCAAGAGCCTTTCTGATGTGGGTAAATAATTTATATGGAGTTACAAGCTTACGCACCAATAATATAAGGAAGAACAATCATACCAGTCGAGAGTTCGGGGGAATCGTAGCTTTCTTATCATCTTGGCGGAAGCTTTGCCCCCTCACCCCTTTGGACGGTCATTCAGATTCCTCTGGCTTCCCATACATTTTGGTGTTTTTGTGTGTGTGTGTGTGTGTGTGAATGATCTTTGTATATATCTATTTTCTGTATACACATCACCGAACTCCTAAAGAGCAGAGATTCTGTTTTAATTCACTTTCCAGAAACTTTCCAGAGCCAAGCCCAGTGGAAGGTCTTTCATACCAAAATTCATTTTTAGACTTTAAGTGGTGAAGGAAAAAAAAATGTATGTTGTATTTTCCTGTACCCAGATGGGACATACTATGGCCTAATCTGCAGTTCATTCACTCAAGAAATATATTTGTTGATAACTTCTGTGTGCCTGTTCCCTACCAGTGTTCTTGGTTTGTGACCCGACCCTCATGAAACGTTGTAGTGAGGGGAAGAGAGAAAACAAATATGTAAATTATACTGTATGTTAGAAGATGATTAATGCCTTAGGTGAAAAAATAAAGCTGAAGAGAGGAATGGGGATATTTTGCATTTTTAAACAGCATGGTCAGGGAAGTGTTTACAGACAAGCTGATGTTTAAGCATACTAGATAAGGAGGTGAGGGAGTGAGCCCAGCTAATTTCTGGAGGAATGATCCTTCCAGGCAGAGGAACCAGCTAATATGAAGACCTTGAAAAGGACAATGCTGGCTTGTTAGAGGAACAGTTAGAAGACCAGCATGCTTGGAGTACTGTGAGCAGAAGGAGGAATTATTAGGAGATAAGGTCAGGGAGAGGAACAAGGCGTTGCAGGGAGCACCAAACAACCAGGACCTTTTAGGCTGTTGTGAAGATTTCATTTTTCTTCTGCCTGAGATGGAAACAGAGTTTTGAGCACGATAAGATCTGACCTACACTGTTAATAATTTAGTGCAATTTGTGGAAGAGTACAGTTCTTTATGTTTTAGTTTTATCAGATCTTTATGTAATCAGCTCTTTGTTTCTTTAAGCCGGCAGAGAAAAAAAGAGATGCTTCTAAAACAAGTGTAATCTAGCATTTACTTATTTTGGCTTTAGAAGAATGTGTTGAAATTCTTGGGTTTTGTACAGATTCTTGCTAAAGAATCAGATTTATAGTGTGTGAGTTTTTCTCAAGGCAGATTATTAGAGTAGATGGTGATCAACTGTCACTAGAAATCTTTCTCCTTCAAAAACACAGTGTTAATGATAATGAAAAAGTAACGTGGTTTTATAATCAGTTGTTTTTAGTCTACTATTTTTAAAGTCATTTATATCTTATTTTCTACCATTTCTCAAAACATAAACTAGCCAAATTATCTTCCTTATGTTCTACACTTTTTCGAATTTCCTAGACTTTGCTGTTTCTAGCTTTCCTCCCTTTTTAGCTTTCCTCCTTCTTGCATCATACTTCTCTAGTCAGCTTACATCTTTCCATGTAAAAAAAAAACTCATCTTCTGGGTTCTAGCTCTCTTTTGAAGCCTGTCCCCATTTGTCAACTTGTTAATGATCTCTGACATCTTCAGTGTCATGTGGCACCAAGGTATGGAATCTCTAAGTTGAAAGAAACTTGAGAAGTCTTAACTTGATAGTCTCCATTTACCCCTAATGGAGAGATTGATTTCTGGGAAAAAAATAATAGTGATAAACATGACAGCTAATACACATTGTGTACCATTTGCCAAGCTTTATTCCAGGTGCATTTTTGTGTGTGAATTCAGTTTTTCACACCAATCCTATGAGGTAGGTGATAGTCTCACCATCCTATAGATGAGGAAAGTAAGGCCAGAGAAGCTAAATAACGTCCATGAAGTTCGCATCAAGTTAGTTGGCAAAGCCAGTGTTTAAACATAGGCAGCTTGGCTCCATGGTCTGTGCTGCTTTACTGTGCTGTTAAGATTTTCTACTAAATCACATTTTAGTGCCTAAAACGGTACCAAGTAGGTATTGATACTTTATGCTCTCCTTAACTTTTCTCATTGGCCAAGTTATGAATCTCCCTAGGTCTCCTATATGTTGAATAAACATGAATGATGATTGTATTCTCTGGAAAACAAAAGAGAAAAGAATAAGCCTACTTTTTTAGCCATGGAGCTTGTAACATGGAGCTAGAGAAAGAAAAAAAGAACACAGATAGTTTTGAATAGATGTTGGGTGTTTTAAGAGTAGAATGGGAGTTTAATGAAGGAAGTAGCTTTTCTCTGGGAAATCGTATTCATGTCATAGTTCTAGGAGTTGGTATTTGAGATGGGCTTTGAAGGATAGGACTTTGGTAGATAGATATAATGAGAGATCTGGTGGGAACGGGATGCAGGTAGAGGGAAGAGCATTCACCAGAGTGCGTGTGAAGCAGTTCATTGCCACAACAGAGGGTCTCATTCCAGCCTGATTGAGTGACTGGAGAGCTGTTGAATTGAAGGGAATGACAGGATCAGAAGTGTATGGCCAGAAGGTGAGGGGTCAGGGTCTGGAGAAACCCTGAAGGAGGTTTGAGTGCTCACCTTTGAGTGTGACTTTCCCTAGTTCCAAAATATTAACAAACACCTGCCAAAAGAGGTAGGAATTCTTATTTTCTCTTATTGCTATTTATTTTTGATCCACTGTTACTTCATTTAATACTTTACCTCATAGGGCTATTTCCTTCACTTCTTGTAGGTTAAGAGAAGGGAGAGATGTTATCCCTCGGTACTGGGCACATAACAGAAAGTGATTATTGGTCTATATAAAACATGTGTGTTATTTCTAAGGCCCAGCCCACATTGTTCTCTTTAAAGCAAATGCTCATACATTTTGCTTATGGTTCTATGAGCCAGTTCTTTTCAAAGTAAATGTTTTATTTTAAAAAGCACTATTTTTTAAAGAGAAAAAATGTAGCTGAAATCTCACAAGTATATTTGCATTTTAGAGTAGAAACTGAAGTCTGGACAGCATCATTCTCCCTCATAAACCAGATAAAATAACAGTCTAAAAATACCTGTGTGGTTGAATGCTGATTCTTTGATTTTCAAGGGTGTTTTTTTTTTTTTTTTTAACTGTTGTAAAATAACACATGAAAAATCGAAACCATTTTCAAGTGGACAGTTTACGGATGTTAAGTACGTCCACATTGTTTTGCTACCATGAGCACCATAGTGTCCACAGAACTTCTTTGATGTTAGAAAACTGAAACTCTTCCCCCCATTAAGCAATAACTCCCCATCCTCTCTCCTCCTAATTCCTGGCAGCCACCCTTCTACTTTGTCTCTGGGTTTGACTAAGTACCTCATGTAAGAGGAATCATACCATATTTGTCCTTTTGTGACGGGCTTATTTCTTTTATTTATTTCTGGCTGGACTAGGTCTTCACTGCTGTGTCCCGGCTTCCTCTGGTTTCTCTAATCGCGAGGGCGACTCTTTAGTTGTGTGTGGGTTTCTCGTTGCAATGGCTTCTCTTGTTGCAGTTCCCAGGCTCTAGGCACAGGGGCTCAGTTGCCTCAGGGCATGTGGATCTTCCCGGACCTGGGATCAAACCTGTGTCCCCTGCATTGGCGGGTAGATTCTTACCCTCTGTACGACCAGGGAAGTCCAGCTTATTTCCTTAACTTGATGTCCTCAAGTCTCATCCGTGTTGTAACGTGTGTCAGAATTTTCTTCCTTTTTAAGACTGAGTACTATTGCTATATATTTATCTTGCCACATTTAGTTTATTCATCCATCTGTAGACACTTGGGTTGCTTCCACCTTTTGTCTTGTGAATAATGCTACTTGGAACATGGGTGTAACAAATGTCTGTCCCTGTTTTCAGTTCTCTTGGGTATATACCCAGGAGAGGAAATGCTGTATCATATAGTTCTATGGTTAGTTTTTTAAGAAGCCACTATACAGGGAGCTTTGAGAAGACCCATGAATGGTGGACTACATTAATTTTTTAATATCCTCACTATGTTTTGACTTCCTTATTAACTATTGAGTAGATTTCTCTTCTCCAGTGTTTGCCTAGAGAATGCAAATTACTTTTCATAGACTTGTAACCTAAGCAGAGGAGGGCTCATTAAAAAAAAAAAATGATAAAACCAAATAGAGGTTAGGTTGGCCATCTTGTGCTTCTTCTATCTGCTGCAGTCCCTCAGACTTCTGATTGTTAAGGACTGTAGCTGTACACATAGACTAATAGTAGGAAAACTGTTCAAGAAAGTCAGAATCAGTGGTGTCTGAGGATGACCTGGCTTAGACTTCATCAGGACAGCTGGCCGGCTCGATAGCAAGGCTTGTAGTAATAGGAGATGATGGATTTCACAGATACTGGGATGAATTTTGAAGAGCCTGATATTTATCCATTCAACAAAAAATTTTTGAGTACAGTATAGACCAGGCACCAAAGATACTATGTTGGACAAAACAAGAAAAGCCCTCACCCACGTGGCGCTGACACTCTAGTCAGTGGGTTGGAGAAAGCACAATTGTTCGGCATTGCTGGAGACAGTTAATTGGGGAACATGGGCAGTGTGACCTAGATCACACTAGTGAAAGGTGTGGGGGCACTGACGGGTTCTTAGTCTTTTGGTTGACCCACATCTTGGAAGAGTTAAAGTGTTGCATATTTTTAAGCTATTAAGCAACTCTCACCTGCCCAAGGTCATGCTGCTTGCCTGTCTGCAGAAGTTGAATTTTTAAAACCAAGTATTTGATTTATTTCTCTTGTAATTTGAGCTCTTTAGTTATTTAGTAGGATTAATTTATGCCCATCCTTTTCTCCTGTCCTCAGCCTAGGGGGAAGTGTTCTTTACTCCTTGTTAAAGGTTTTGGTCTTTTCTCTTCAGCTCTCGGCAACACCTGTTCCTGTGATTTTTCCTGTCATCCTAAATCTTTAGTTTTTCTATTTATATTGGCGTTTCCTTTTTAACATATAAATATGGTTAGATGTTTTCCTTAAACAAAAAGCAAAATTCCTCTAGTTAACACCTCACATTCTTTTTCACATTGGTAAACGGCCTAGAAAGTAATCTGTACTCCTCTTGGCCTTATCTTCAGCCTCTACCCCTTACCAATCATCACTTAACTTTTTCCCTACTGCTTCAACAGGGGCTTTTCAGTTCTTACGCCCCCCTCCTCTTGTTATTAACATTGGATGTTTCTGCCTGTAATATTTCTCACCATCTATGTCACTGTTCTCTGCTATCCTCCCCCTCTCTCTGTTCTTTGTCAAGTTTTCACTTGACAAGAGATCACTCTTCCCCAATCCTTCCTAAGCATGGACCTCCGCTAACATCTCTCTTCTTGCTCTGTGCCCTCTGTCTGCTGGCTTATCTACATCAGTGACCTCAAATGCGGATATCTTGTGTGAGACCTATAACTCCTTCACAGATCTCTCTCTGCAGTCACAGACCTTACTTGCCAGCTATCCTGAGTGCTCCCATAGGTACTGTGAACTGATCTCACTTTCTACCTGCTTCTCCACCCTCTGGGTTTCCATCTCTGTTAGTGGCACCATCATTCACCCAATCCGTAAAAGCCAGAACCCTCCAAAATTATTCTAGACTCTTCCTTCCGCCTCAGCTTCCACGTCTGAATTGGTCATTCTTCCCAGTTGATTCTTCCTCATAAATACCTCAGTAAAGCATCAGGTCTACACCCCACCCTTCCTCATAGCCACTTCCTTAGTTTTGTAGTACCTTGATGTGGTTTATCTATATTTTTTATAATAATGTCCTAACCACTTTCCTTGTGTCCAACTTTTCATGCCATCCAAAACATGCCCCCTTTTTTGCTTAAAATTAATGATTCCTTACAGCTGGCAGAGTATATTTTTGTATGGTGTATTCTTAGCATAGTATACCAACCCTGTATCTGGGCCCTGTTTGTCTTTCTGAACATGTGCCCTGCAACTCTCCCAAATGTCCTAGAGAACTCTAGCTGCGCTGAAATATTTCCAGTCCTCAGTGGTAGCATTTACAGTGCCTTTGATCTAAAATTCTCTCTCTGACACTTCTTCCCTGGTCTAATGCCTCTTCGGGTTTAAAAAATTAACACCACTGTCATCTCCAGAAAAACTGTCTTGTCCCCCATTCATGGTAGGTTGGGTACTCTTCTCCTGGGCTGTCGATGAATGCACTTTGTATAATACCTCTACACATCATTTCTTTTTGTAAGCTTTCTAAAACTACACTGAAATCCTTGAGAATCAGACTGTATCTTTCACTGATAAATGCCCAGCACCCAATACAATGCCTGAACTTTCGCAACAGGCTTTCAGTAAGCCATGAGATTGTTCATGTAATTCTTAAAATCTACCAACATTTGTTTTTTCCATCCTTCCATTACCTACGTTTTTCAATGGCTTATTTATTATTAGCCTTTTATTATGCATTATATACACAAAGAAAAAGGATAAAATTCAGAATCCATAATTTAACGGCTTAATTATTATTAGCCTCTTATTATGCATTATATACACTAGGAAAAAGGTTGGAATTCAGAATCTGTAATTTTTGTTGCTTAGGAACAGCTCTTGGAAAGCCAGATTTACAGATTGGTTAAACAGTACTCTCAGATGCTAAAATTTTCTGGCTTGTAAATCTTCTAACTAAATATCATCTCACTAGAATTATGTTGATTCCTCTTAGGGGATTCCAGAAGAAGGCAGGAAATGGTCTTACTTATGTTTGAGTAAGCTATTACTTAAAAAGTGCTTACCCTAACCGTGAATATTTTCTACGAAAGGTCCAAAATGAGTAAAGACAGCCCCTAACTGGAACTAAGGGTAGAGATTGACAAAGCATAAATCAAATTGAATACTAAACAGACTGAACTAAGTACTGTGTAACAGCGGTAAAACCGAACCGGTGAGCGGGGTATTGTACCAGAGAGCAGAGCGTGTTTTCCTGTCCTAGTCACTTCAGCAGTGCCATTGTAAAAAGCAGTTTTTGGAACTCTTTTCACATTGACTTCAGAGTCTTTTATAAACATATAAACTTTTCTTATTAATGGTAAACTTTAATACAGAGGAAAAAAGTAAAAATCAAATAATTGGTATTAACATTTTGATAAACAGTCCTCCAGCTATCTTGGTACAGGTGACACATATTTTTACATTGAATCATACCACCTACCTTGTTTTATGCCCTTATCATGTTACTCAGTGTATAATGGACACTTCTCCACAAATGTGAAACTTAAAATGCACATTCCCCTTTGATAAGCAGTTGTGTTTTAAAAAAAATTGAGCCTAAGGAAATAATTAAGAGTATGGACAAAGATATGTGATATGTTTAGCAACTTAAAAAAAACAGAAACAGAAGTAGAGGAATGTATTTATGGACATAGACAGTCATGTGTATCATATTGTGAAGAAATCAGGAAAACAATATGTACAGTATGGTTTCAGTTTTGATCTTAAATCTCTCTGTGTGTGTACACACATATGCATAGAAAAAATAGCAAAATATATCAACAAAATTGTGTATTTAGGAGAGGAGTGTCAGATAGTGTTAAATTTTGTTCTTTTTTGCTTTCTGAGTTTTCTGGTATTATGTGAAACTTAGGTAACTTGTGTCATTAAAAAATGGTTTTTTGAAACCAAGGCTAATAAGATAAAAAGTTTATTTTTAAATGAGTTTGATTGATGCTCAGGAAATTTCTTTGTAATCTTTAACAGTAGGCTAACTGAATAAGATATTCAACTGGCAATCAAATCTTTTTGAAGGGTATGATATTAAATACAAAATTCCTGTTCTGATTGAGATCTCAGTAAAATGAATTATAATGTCTTCCATGTTTCAGAAAATGTGACCATTCAGGGGGAGAGGAAGGGAGTTCAAGAGGGAGGGGTATGTATGTGTGTGTAAAATTATAACTGATTCCCAGAGAGAAAGGGGGCTCAAGATGGAGGGGTGGGGGTGTGTGTGTGTATGTGTGTGTAAAATTATGATTGATTCCTGTTGCACAGCAGAAACCAATTTTGTGTACAATTTTACACACAATTATAAAGCAGTTTTCCCCCAATTAAAAAATGTGTATCAAAAAAAAAGAAAATGTGACTGTTTTATTAAGGTTAGCATATTGCATATCTGAAGTCCAAAGTTAAAAATTTTTTAATTGAAATATAATTGATTTACAGTGTTGTGCCAAACTTTTTTGTACCAAAATTAAAATTTTAATTGAGAGGCAAATGTTTAAAATTGTAGGTAAAGGTTGGAAGAGACATAAACATCAGTGGGCTGTTCACTTTATATAAAGTTAAATTTGTATGTGTGTCTTGTTCCTAACAGATCAGTCACTGACACCATGAACTGGAATAAAGGTGGCCCCGGCACTAAGAGGGGCTTTGGCTTTGGAGGTTTTGCCATCAGTGCTGGAAAGAAGGAGGAACCAAAGCTCCCACAACAGTCCCATAGTGCCTTTGGGGCAACCAGCTCTTCTTCTGGCTTTGGAAAATCAGCTCCACCACAGCTCCCTTCTTTCTACAAAATTGGTTCTAAACGGGCCAACTTCGATGAAGAAAATGCGTAAGTGGTAATAATATCTGGTAATTTAGCAAGGTTAGGTTTTGAGATATTCCATTCCATCAAAAAAATTGAAGCAAAGAAACCATTTGTTTCTCAAATAATAACATGACTTCTTTAGTTGGTTATCTCACTGAATTGCATTGTTCCTAACAGGTTACATTGTTACGTTCATTCATTCATAAGGAGTATAATACTTGTGTGGTCCTTTATTTTTCCTTGTTCCAAAACGGATTTGAGGCCATTGAAACCTAAATATGGCGAAGTGTTTTATTTAAAATTAAATTATTTAATTTACATGGCTTTTGATGGTCTTTACTGAAGTTTTTTATTTACACCATAGAAGTTGTTTGGTAAACACAGGCAGTTGTCAGAACTGGTAGAGACATAGTCTGACTCAACACCAAAGTCTTTAAAACTGTTAAACTATTGTGTTGTAACATCTTATAGTGGTAGGAAAATCTCAGATTTTTGCTCACAGTTCTCAGGAACCATATTTACCAGTTACCTTTTCTAACTTGATTGTCTAATAAGGGGATTGTTGAAAAGCTGAGCTTTGAAAGTTTGAGCTCTAATTCTGTATAGATTTTAAGTTGTTTTTTTTTTTTGCCAGGTCTAAAGAAACCTTGTACTGCTATTATTTCTAGCCTGGTTGTTACACTGTTGAGCTTTTTTTTTTTTTTAACCCTCAAGATCACAGTTTTTAAAGTATTTAGCAGCAGTTTTAAAAATTGGTATATTTAGCAATTAAGTTCATAAGTAAGTCCAGGATCATTATTCTAGAGAGCAGTTTACCAGCTCAGGGATACACTGAATGAAACTACCGTATAAAGAAATATGCATTTGTGTGTGTGTGTGTGTATAACACGTAATGGTTAGAGCTTTTAAAATGAAGGCTTGAAATGCTTTGAAGTTTAGGCTGTAGTTTTGATCTCTTTAATATTCTATTGTATTACTCTTTCATTTAATTCTGAGGTAAGCTCTAAACAGTGTTTCTGTTTTGTTTTAGTGTATAGCTATATTGATATTCTTTTCTGGGATATCTGTTAGAGGGAAACATTTTCCAGATGTCGAAGTTGTTTTCTGAATACTTAACATAGTATGGTGAGGAAGTGTGGTTCATGTACAATGTTATATAAGTTTTGAGTGTACAACAGAGTGATTCACAGTTTTTAAAGGTTATAAAATATTGGCTATATTCCTGAGCATTTATTTTCAATTCTAGAAGTTTTTTTGTTGGTTCTCAGAAAAAAGCCCAGAACTTTTCAAGAAAATCTCTAGCCTTGTGAATTTAATCTCTAAAAGTTTTTAAAGGGTCGTGAAGAGTAAACTAGGCTTTTGATATTTCATACAAAAGTATTTTTTCTATATCATATGCTTTAATATTTGCTGTATCTATTCAACAGTGATATGCTGTTGATAATTTTGTATTGGAAACGCATCCCTTTTGACAGAACTGGAAATGTAATTTTTAACAGACACTACTGAAATGGGGAATCTGCTGTGGTTTTTTTGCAGTATTAGAATTTGGCATATATCAAGTGATACTTAATAATTAGGTCCTAAGCCAAAGGACCAAAATCTCTTAATGGTAACATACACCATAATAAAAATTTTGTTAAAGATTCACCCACCCCCAAATTAAACATTCACTCTGTCAGTCCTGCATCTTAATTTTTCAGATATTTTGAAGATGAGGAAGAAGATTCTAGCAACGTTGATTTACCTTACATTCCTGCTGAAAACTCACCTACCCGCCAGCAATTCCATTCCAAGCCAGTAGACTCTGACAGTGATGATGATCCCTTAGAGGCATTCATGGCTGAAGTGGAGGCAAGTATCAACTCTGTTATGTTAACATTTTTAGCCATTAGAAACAGGTCAAATTAACCTAGTGCTTTAGTCTTCAGACAGAATTTGTTTATTGGCCCTTTGTTGAGAGAATTTTGCTCTTGTATTCCATAGTTTCTTAAATATACTTCCATGGCCCTGTAGCATTTTCAGAGATTGGTGCCTAGGAATTTGAACTGTAACCCTTGAACATAGTGGCTCAAGTGTGTGTGTGTGTGTGTGTGTGTGTGTGGTGTGTTTTATTTTAATAATTCTTGGTATAGTCTTAAATGGAATGAATATTATCTTAATCTAGCTTTTACTGAATACATATTTATGTAAGATAATTAAACTTAAGGGATTTGCTAAAATTACAGATTCTGTATTCAGTACTTTTAGTGTTCATTTCCTTTTATCCATGTTCGTGACCTTGCTGTAGAAATTGAGACTTGTGACCTCTTCCTCCTTAAAACTCTTCTCACTAGGTTTTTTTGTGATTTTGTATTTTGTTCTTTTCTCCCATGCCTCTGACTTCTTTATTTAATTACTTTATGTTATGAAAAATCTCAAACGTAAAGTAGAATAATAAGATGAGTCCCCATATAGCCTTCACCCTGCTTTATCAGGTAGCGCTTTGGCCAGTCTTTCGTTATCTGACACCTCCCACCCCCTTTTACATTATTTATAGTAAATCTCCGACATATCATTTCATCTGTTGGTATTTCTATGTCTTTAACTCTTAAAAAACAATCATACCATATGATTACACCAAAAAAAAAAAAAAACTTTACCTAGCCATGTGACTGTTATCTGTCATTCTTGTGATTCTGTTCCAGTTTCTCATATGATGATTCTCCTACAGTTCTCTATTTTAATATGCTATCTTCAGGCTTTATACATTCCTTAGTGACCTCACCCACTTCCAAAATTAACTTCTGTGTGAATAAATTAATATCTTTAGTTCCATAGTCTCTCTTTAGTTTCAGCTCTGCTTTTCTAGAAACATATTGGCCATTTTTACATGGGTGTGTCCCCCTGGTCCCTTTAACTCTTTTTTTTTTTTGGCTCCGATAAACAGCTTATGGAATTTTAGTTTCTTAACCTGAGATTGAGCCCTGGCTCTCCACAGTGAAAACATAGAGTCCTAACCATGGGACTGCAAGAAAATTCCCACATTGGCTTTAATTTCTTCCTTTAAATAGCCCCTCTTTTTTTTTTTTCCAATTTCATTAAGGTGTAGTTGATTTACAGTGTTGTGTTAATTTTTTCTGTACAGCAAAAAGTGACTCAGTAATTGAAAAATTCCATGTACGGAGGAGTCTGGCGGGCTATAGACCATGGGGCCATAAAGAGTCAGACGCGACTGAGCATAGCACACAGCACATATACTCGTCAAAGATGCTGGCCTATACTTTTACTTTTTGGTAGTGTCTTTGTCTGGTTTTGATTTCAGGGTGATAGTGGCTTCATAGATAGTGGCTTCACTCCCAACACTTCTTTGGGAGTGTTCCTTCCTCTTCAGTCTTTTGGAAGGGTTTGGGAAAGATCAGTGTAAGTTCTTTGTACATTTGGTAGAATTCCCCAGTGAAGCTACCTGGTTCTGGACTTCTGTTTGTAGGGAGTTTTTTAATTATAGATTCTATTTAATTTCTAGTGTTTGGTCTGTTCAAGTTACGTGTTTCTTCTTCATTCAGTTTTGGTGGGCTGTATGTTTCTAGAAAGTTGTCCCATTTCTTCTAGGTTGTTGAATTTGTTGGCATCTAATTGTTCATAGTATTCTCTTACAACTTGTTTGTTGTTGTTATCAGTTGTGGTTTTTTTCTCTTTCATTTCTTATTTGGGTTTTCTCTCTCTCTCTTTTTCTTTTTTGCTGTGTGGTATGTGGGATCTTGGTTCCCTGACCAGGGATGGAACCTGTGCCGCCTGTATTGGAAGGCAGAGTCTTAACTACTGGACTGCCGGGGAATTCCCCTCTTTTTTTTTTTTTTTTCCTAGTAACTGATCAAGCATGTTCATGACTTGCTTCATTTATTCCTCAGAATAACAAAGGTGAATAGGCAGAAAAACTATATAAAACTTCTTAACTAATAAAAAAAACTGAACCCTAAGATAATTCAAATCACTTCTCCAAACCACATTGGTACTGTGTGGCAGAGCTGGGATGCAAATCTAATTTTTCTTGCTTAGTAGTCCTGAGAACTGGCTCTTGTCCAGAACATAGTGCTGCCTTCCTCTCATCATTTGCCAGGTTCTGTCAGTCTTTACAGTATCTCTTGCATCTATTTCTGTTTCCTTTATGGTCATCTTCCCCTGTAGCTTAACTCTAACCTGATCTAAATTAATTCTCTCCCTTCTTGAGGCTCTCTGCTCTCCTGTTCATGTAGTGTACAGCTACAGAGTAATTGGACCGAAGCATGTTTCTTGTCATATTACTCCTCTTGCTCAGAAACTGTCACTTTATTGTTTATGAAGTAAACAATAGATTTAGATTCCTTTAGATTGAGATTTAGATTCCTTTTAGATTCCTCAGTTACTTGTTACCTGAAGTCTTCAGCCAGAATTCATCTCTCCTCTAAGGAAGTAGGGGAGAAAAAGAATCCATTAAAGATGTGTTTTTGTTTGGTGTAAACGATGCTTTTTAAAAATAGCCAACATTTTTAAGATCCAGATATTTAAAAAAAAAAAAAAAAAATCCAGAGATTTTTGTCTAAAAGATCAGTCTCCGGAAAAGTGAAAAATGTGGCAAGACTAGGACTGCATTCTTGTGTGGCAAAAAACAGGCTGTTGCTGATAAAGTAATTGCCTGCTTTGGGCAAGGCAGTCTTTTTCTACTTCACCCATCAGTCCCTATTGTCTTCTTGACACTGAGGCCATTGCTTAGAGCCTTTTTCCATCATATTTGTGTTGTAATTTTCTTATAGTGGAGAAGTAGTTTTCCTGAGCGTGGGTCTGTTGTCAAATATCTGAGAGTAAAACTCAGGGCTGTGTGTTAAAAGAAAAATTAGAGCATGCTTCTTTAGACTATTCAGGGCTTCCTCTGGTGACTCAGTAGTAGAGCATCTATCTGCCAAGCAAGAGATGTGGGTTTGATTCCTGGGTCAGGCAGATCCGCTGGAGAGGGAAATAGCAATCCACTCCAGTATTCTGGCCTGGGAAATCCTGTAGACAGAGAAGCCTGGAGGACTACAGTCCATGGGGTCACAAAAGAGTTGGACACAACTTAGCAGCTAAACAAAAACAACTTACTAAAATGCAAGCAAAGCATGTCTGTGTCAGAAGAATAGAACTTTCCTTATCTTGGCTCATTTCATTCATTGTGAAATTGCTACCCGTTGAGTATTTTGGGTTTCCCACATTTGATTTAGAATAAATTACTTTCCGAAGAATGTATACCTAAAAAGTAGCCGAGCCAGGATTCAACTCCAAAGCCCATGTAAACTCCAAAGCCCATGTTCTTTTTGCTGTATCATTCAGCATCTGAGTTCTTGTGTTGTGTATTTCTGCATAATGTTTACCAGAGCTACTCAGAACATACCTGTGCTTTGCAAGATGGTAGCAATTTTGTAAATATAGTGTGTTAAATGATTCTGTCTAGAAGTAAAGGCAAGGGATAAATGGTTTGTTTTGTTTGAGATGTCATTACATATTGGTTTAGGTTTTTTTTAACATTTGTGACACATGAACGTTTCCCAAAGGGCTGTGTTTCTCATTATTTTTTCAGATCCCTAGTGATGAATTAGAATAAAAATCAACTCTTGATTTTTGAGGTTTAAATTTAGATTTAATTTTTGGTAGTGCAAGCTGGAATAGCCCTTTCTGAGTAGGAGTATTCAAGAATGGTCCAAATTCTCTTGCTTGGAATTTCAAGTAGTTGAAGCTGTTTGGAGGTTAAATCTTTTTGATATAACATCATTCTTCCAGATATTTTTTGCTGTAGTATCCAAAGGCGTTTTGCTGATTTTCGGACTGAGGGATGGATATTATCTGATCTTGGGGAGAGTATTGTTGCCAAGGTATTGCATTAATCCAAATTAAAGAAGTCAGAAAAACTCACATTGCTTTACACAAGAAACAGTTATGCAGAATGTGTTTTAACCTTGGCAAAAAGTAGTTAATTCTTCTACCATTGATTTTCATGTGTATAAAGCAAAGAATTAATTTAGATCAATAATTATCAATTTGCCATTTAAAAATAACCTATGAAAAATGGAAAAACTACATGTATTTAAGTCCATCCCAAAGGGTTCTGATTTAGTAGATTTATTTGTTGTTTTTCCGTCGCTAAGTCGTGTCTGACTTTGCAACCCCTGGACTACAGCATGCCAGGCTCCCTGTCCTTCACTGTCTCTTGGAGTTTGTTCAAACTCATGTCCATTGTCAGTGATGCTATCTGTCCAACCATCTCATCCTCTGTTGCCCCCTTCTCCTGCCCTCAGCTTTTCCCAGCATCAGGGTCTTTTCCATTGAGTCGGCTTTTCCCATCCGGTGGCCAAAGTATTGGAGGTTCAGCATCAGTCCTTCCAATGGTTATCCAGGGTTGATTTCCAGCAGGATTGATTGGTGGTCTTGCAATCCAAGGGACTCGTGAGAGTCTTCCCCAGCACCACAGTTCAGAACACTAGTTCTTGGATGCTCAGCCTTCTTCATGGTCCAGCTCTCACATCTGTACGTGACTATGGGAAAAGCCATAGGTTTGACTGTATGGACCTTTGTTGGCAAGATGATGTCTCTGCTTTTTAATATGGTCATAGTTTTCCTTCCAGGGAGCAAGCGTCTTTTAATTTCATGGCTGCAGTTTATTTAGTGCAAGGTTTTTCAATCTAAGGGCATTTAGGGCTGGATAATTCTTTGGTGGGCTGTCCTGTGCATTGTAGGATGTTTAGAGGCATCTATGACCTTCACCCACTGGATGTTAGTAACAGCTCCCCCCACCCCAAGTTGTGCCAACCAAAAAATGTCTCCTGATATTGCCAGATGTCCACAGGGGATAGAATCACCCAAGGCTCAGAACCACCTTTCTAGAGCCAGATACAGAGATCTGCATTTTTTACTAGCCCCTTTGGTAATTATATCATTAACTCTTTAAAAAAAAAAAGTGATCAATCAAGCATTTTGCTAGTTTGTCCACACATGGTATATTTGCAGATAAAAACTATGGAATCTGCATATATAGTCAAGTTTTTAGAACATGGGTATTTCTCTCTAAAATAATAGTTGTCAAAAAACAATTTGATTGCATCAAAGTGCAGTTGTCAAAATGCATAGCTAAAACTATGATGGTGCTTGTTTGAATCTAAAAATTCTTTATAAAGAAATTTTCCTTTCAGTGTTTTTGGTTGGTGATTCCATACGGCCTTTTGTTTCATTAGGATCAGGCGGCTAGAGACATGAAGAGGCTCGAAGAAAAGGACAAGGAAAGAAAAAACGTAAAGTAAGTTGTTTTCTTCTCCTTCAGAAAGGTTACATGAAAATTGCTACATTATTGCAAAGCCTGTTCCCCCAAAGTTTATAAAGTAAAATTCAACTACACAAATGTCCTGACTTAAAGTTATTACCTTAAATAATATTTCTGTAGGTAATAGAGATGACTGCATTTGCAGTAATTTTGGTATTCTTTAGCATTCTTTTTGGTATTCAACTGTAAATAGTTTTTAGTAACCACAAGAGTGAATTACACAGGGAAGCAAGAGAGCATCATTACTAGTTTGGGTTCATTTTTCTGAGTTTTGTCCCCATAACTAATATAGGTTTATGCGTATGTGATTGATTTTTAAGATGTAACAGTAATTAAATACAAAAAACTATGTATATTATTAATAAATCATAAAACCTGATTTGAGGGTGACATGCTTTAGCAACTAGTCAGAGCTTGAAATACTTTGTTTTCTAGGAAAGAGAATTCTCCTCTTTCCCTTGCTGAATATACTTTTCTTACGGCTTTTGCTACCAAGCCCAGGAAGGCGGTTGGACTTTTCCCTCTGCTCGGCAGTCAGTGCTCAGCCCCTCCCTGAGGTTCCTGTGCCAGGGGGGAGGGTCTGCCCTCTCTTGGGGGCTTATTGTGTGTTGTGTCCCCTTCCAGCTGCCCTCCACTGGTGGTGTTGCTTGCCTTAGGAGTAGCAAGTGCTCTAGGGTAGGCAGAAAGTCTGATTAAAAAGCAGTGGTTGTGGGAATTAAGCAACTATACTTTTCATAGTTCCTGAGAGATGCAAGTGGTGAAGGTCCACTTCTCCACGTGAACTGTTATAGTTCCAGATTTTAAAAAGAGTTGATGTAGTTTTTCTCTCTGTCCCTGAGGATTTTGGCTGAATGCAGTTACTCAGAGCTAAAAACTCTGGGGCACAGTAAGACAGTTGTGACCATCTTTAGTGTATACAAAATGCAGGTGTTCTTCTTGTTTCTGTTTTTTAATACAAAGTCCTTTTCACAACTGCATTGTGTTTGTTGTGTGGGATATACAAGGCTAGGGCCCATGGGTATCTCTCTTCACAAGTTTTTACTCCCTATATTCTTGTTAGGATTGATATATTTGATGATTCTGGGGGTACCATATCGTCCCATTCAAAAGAAATGCAAACTGCAGCTTATGGTGTGAAATCAGACATACATGGTGGATGGATGGCTTCCAGTGTGCTTACTGCTGCTTTGTTACTGTTAGTGTTGAGAGTTCCTGTCCTGTATGGAATTCAACACTAATGTGCTATAAGTATGGAGCTGGGTATGTGGAACATTTGCAGGGAAGTTTGTTTCTCCGCTTGTTTTTCCAGGGGTATTCGAGATGACATTGAAGAGGAAGATGACCAAGTGAGTTCCTATGCAGTATTTCTATCTTTTACTTTCACCCCACAAAGTCTGTCCTGGGGACAAGCTAGAACTTGTCTTCACTGAAATGGCCATTCCTGATGTTCAGCAGGGAATGTCATTTGATTTGCTCCTTTTCTACCTGTGTGACCAGTTGGTAATATAAAGATTCATGTGGCTTTCCCCTGTGTTGAAGATGGAAATTTTGGTCAAGTACGATATCAAAAACAAAGATGAGCTTTACTCAGCGTGATTTTTTTTTAATCCAAAATTAATGTTTATTCTGATAAATCAAGAAGTAGAATAGTGTGGGATCTACAGACAACCTCTAGTAACACCTAACTTTGACCTGTTTCTAAGGGTTCTGTTTGTGATTCTTGTGTTTCAAGATGAAACATTGGTTAAATGACAGTCCTTTAGTGTCTTTTTTCCCCATTCAGTTGTGGGATGGAGAGAAGGGACCCAGAGTGAGCCCTTTCTAGGTTGGTGACCCTTCTCATCAGTGTCAGCTTCCAGACTTGGATGGTAAAGCCACAGCATGTGTTCCGCAGCTCTCAGCAGGGTAGGTAGGAGACACCCCACCCCAGGAAGGCTGTGGAACTGACAGTTTTATAAGTCTTCTGTTAAGCAAGCTAAATCACTTTATGATAGTAACTGTCTCATTTCCTCTGATTGTCCCTCTGAATACTGCTATTGTTAAAGGAATCATTGCTAGTAAGAGTCTTGTCTTACTGGGTAGGTATGTAAATTGTGCAGTCATCTGGTATGCTGTGCGCACTAATTACAGAAGCAAAAATGTTCTGTTATCCTTGGGTATGATTATGATCTTGTGCTTTCCTGCAGGAAGCTTATTTTCGGTACATGGCAGAGAATCCAACTGCTGGTGTGGTTCAAGAGGAGGAGGAAGATAATTTGGAATATGATAGTGATGGGAATCCAATTGCACCTTCCAAAAAAATCATTGATCCTCTTCCTCCCATTGATCATTCAGAGGTACGGTATTTCTTGCTGAATTTGACTCTTCTCTGAAGCTGATGTGGTTTTCTTCAGCTTTAATATTTAGGTTTTCCCAGTATCAGAGTACTCCTCTGATTCGTACGCTTTATTATGTCATGGGAATATTTCTTTGGGATTTTGTCATATTTGCCAAGTGATTGAATCAGAAGGTGACTGAATAGTTGAGAATTTGTAGCCTGTACTATTCAAGGTACAGCTGAGTCTCTTGCTCACATTCAGTTTTAGGTGAATTTTTTTCAAGCAATTGTGCTTGTTTTCCATACCATCACTTACCATCTTCCTTTCACTGTGGGTCCCTGGGCCTGCATTTGCTTTTTAATTGCTGTAAATCTTTACTGTTTCTCCCAGATCTGGGGCAGATGAAAGGCTGTTCTTACATCAGGAAAAGGAAATGAGGATATCAGTGTACTCACTTGGGGGAAAAAAATCAGTATTTCATCCAGGTTAAATATCAGACTAGAGCTTGCATACCCTAGTGATTCTAGATCTAGAGCAGTGGTTTTCAAAGTGTCGTCCAAGGACACCTAGAAGGATCTTTTCATGGAGTCTACAGAGTCAAAAGAATTTTCATGGTAATGCTAAGATTATTTGTCCTCTTCACTGCGTCAGCATTTGCAGTGATGACTAAAAGCAATGCTGACACATTAGCCTGAAACGGGACAGTGGTATCAGTTGTTCCAGTAGTCACTGCCTTCTTCCCCGTGTGACTGTTACAGTACCAAAAGTAAAAGCCAGCTTCACTTAAGAATATCCTTGATGAAGCAATAACGGTTATTTATTTAATCTTGACTCTTACATTACTCTTATATTCCATGTAACAAAATGGGAAAGGGTAGGTAAACATTTGTATTGCATGCCAAGATATGACAGTTGTCTCACAGAAAGACACTTAGGTGTTCAAGTTGTGAACTGAGCTAGCTGCTTTTTTTCATAGAATACCATTTTCACTTGAGAAAATGAACGATACATCAAGGAAAACAGAAGTGTCTCTTGTCAGTGATAGAAACTCAAGTTTTCAGGCAGAAATTAGGATTTGGGAAACTGAATTCATCACAGTGAGCTTGATAGCTTCCTCCCTTCCAAGTACTGACCAGGCCCGACCCTGCTGAGCTTCCAAGATCAGACGAAATTGGGTGCTTTCAGGGTGGTGGCTACAGGTGACAGCTTTCTATCTATTGATAATCAGCCATGAAATGTGTATTTTTTTAGTTACGTAGTGAAATGTTTTGGATGATCTTCAAGCCATCTCAGTGAACCAGTATTTTCAGAGAGCCAGTGCATGATGTTACAGAATCGTGTGTGAGTAAAGGGCCCATTCAAAGTGCAGGATAGACCCATGAATTATAGTGTGACAAAATGTGAAAGTTCGTCTATATGATTTTGGATTACACAATGAAAATAACCTTTAAGAAATGTGCACCTGTCAAGGTTGAGTGTAGTGTCAAGAGTAAAAGTCCACTAGCATCTGAAAAGGTTATTAATAAATACTCTTTTCCCTTTTCCAACTACGTATCTTTGGGAGGCCAGGTTTTCTTCCTTGGCTTTAATCAGAACAACACATTGCAACAATCTGAATGCAATAGGAAATACAAGATTTGGAAAAATGTGAAGCAGTATTATAAAATAAAGTTATCTTTGAAAATTGAAGTCACTCAGTCGTGTCCGACTCTTTGTGACCCCATGGACTGTAGCCTATCAGGCTTCTCCATCCTTGGGATTTTCCAGGCAAGAATACTGGAGTGGGTTGCCATTTCGTTCTCCAGGAGATCTTCCCAACCCAGGGATTGAACCTGGGTCTCCCACATTGTAGGCAGATGCTTTACCGTCTGAGCCACCAGGGAAGTCAGAGTTCATCTTTATTAAAACATATGTGTTAAAGTGTCATGGGGTTTGTTATTTTAGCATGAATTATAAATTTAAAATTTTTCTTATTTTTAATACAGTAAATAACACTAGATATAACCATTTTTAAAATGAAATCTCATTGTATTTTTGTTAAGTGTAAAGGGTACCTTAGACCAAAAAGTTTGAGAGCTACTGGTCTAGACTAGAGTGTGGGTTATATTCAGTTTTTTAAATTTTCCTTTTGTGCAGCTGTTACCACTTAAGGAATTGGCATTTTACATGTGGCAAATGAAGCTACATAAATGAAACCTATCTAGGAGGCTGCATCTGTGATAAAGAGTGAAAATATAATAAGGGAAAAAACACAAGTATTTGAAATAGTTGTCTAATAAAATATTTGAGATACTTGACAGAGTACTCAAGCTTCATCCTGCCTGGAGTGTATCCCATAGTTGTCCTAATGTAATGAAAAGTCTGCCAGGAGAGACCAGAAATGAAGAAAGAATACCCTTTCTTCACAGTCCTTTTGTTTTTTCCTCTTGTTTGGAAACCAAAAAAAAAGTGTGTGTGTAAAAAAAACTTAGATATTTGTAGATTTTTGTGAATAAAGACAAAAACTGTTACCCTCATGGAGCTTCTGTTTTGATAAGAGAACTGAAGAAAAGGGCTTGGTGCAGCATTGTGGGGAGCATAATAAAAGGTCCTGTTAATAATGCTAAAGGAGAGCTTAGTTCTTTCTCTTTGTTGATAGTACCATAGAACGATAATTAATTTTAAGCTGTATCTAGAATTATGAAATTTTTGACCACCTATCAAAGGCTTAAGTTCTCCTTAAAAAATAAATAGATTTATTGTAGACATACCATGTCAGAAAGAGAATCATTTAGCCAGATTCGTATGTGGCAATATGCTAGTGCTTTGTATTCTTAGTACAGTAAGCTATGAGAGGAGTAGCAGAAATGACTTCTTCCCTCTTTGGAATTGGAAATGCTCAACAGTACATTTTTTTTAAAGTTAACATAAACATTTCCATGTTTTTAAAAAGAATGGAACTCCTTAGAAATATTATCAGAGGCCTAGATCTAGGTGAACAGCTTACCGCAAAGCATATTAAATGTTACAGGGTGGAATATCTAAGTCCTTTGGCATTAGAGATTCTTTAGTCTGCATCAAGGCTGTTCAAACAGGAATGGGAAAAAGTTCTGATTGTACTTTCAGGATTTGTGTCATGAATAAGTGAATTCCTTTTTTCTTTCTAGCTGGTTATGGCTTTACTTGTATAGTATTTGTGAAAGGTGATTTTGCATTAAAATCAAACTTACAGGATTGAATCTTGAATTCTAGACTAACTTTGAATAATTGGACCTGCAGATTGACTATCCACCATTTGAGAAAAATTTTTACAATGAACATGAAGAGATAACCAACCTCACCCCACAGCAGCTAATAGATCTCCGGCATAAGCTCAACCTCCGGGTAAGTCAGCTATTAAGGCAGAGATTCATATTAATGCTAATTAGTCCAGGATTAGTAGTATTGTTATCCATACTGAAATAATCTTGAATTTCTTCTCCAACAGTCCCTGAACTGTCTTTGATAGAGTAATAATTATACCCCTTGGACTCTTGTGTCTTGATTTTATTGTTTTAGTTTTATAGCTATTTTAGGATAGGATTTTTTTTATTTGATACATACACATGAGTGCTATATATGTATATGTTCAGTCAACTTTGTGTAGTTTTTTTTAACTGTGTGTTGTGTTGGAACAATAGGTCATATGACCTTAAAACTAATCAGTAAGTGTTTCTGATTGCCATGAGAGCAGTGTGCTATTAGGAACTGTGTTGGGTGGGCTAAAGGCAAGTGGTCCCCATCTTTAGGAAGAGGAGACAAGATTAACTGATGTGAACAATATGGGAAGTCTTAAATATTTCAGGATTAAGATGCACTTGCTTTTCACATTATATACAGCACAGTTTTTTAATTAGATGAAATTAACAACTTCACGAAATACGCATGCACTAATATCAGAATAATAGTTTTAAACTGTCCACTAAAAAGCTTTGGTTGTACATCGGCCACATTTGTTTAAGGTGCTGCTAGACGTTAAGTGAAACACACAGGTAGTAAAATGATGTCTGCTCTGGTGTGGACAGCTTTCTGGCCGTGCCAATTGCTACATGATGTTTGAACTTGTTTCGTGAGGGGTCGGTGGTTGAGTGGTTTTATGTGTGTGTGTGTGTACATACTTGTCTGTTTTCTAAGAAGTACCCCTTTAAAAAAAGCTTTTAAGTGAAACGCTGATTGGAAATATCAGCATCACCCCAGAAGCCTTGAAAGCTTAGCACTGCTGGAGTCAGCATGGAGGTGGAGGCCCATTCCTCACCTGGGTGCAGTTCAGACAGTCGGACGTTTGGCAGTGTCTGCGTCAGCACTAAGCAGGACGCTGGCTCCTCAGGCCCAACTGAGGTTGGAGACAGTAGGTAATAGCTTTATAACCAGTGGGTTATAGGTGTGTCTGGATTGGGAGCTCATTTGCACTCTATTTCAAGAGTAAATTTTATTTTTTCTACCACTTGGTTACTAGTTATACACATGGAAAAAATATATTGACTTTTTCCAGTCTTTTGAACATGACTTTTTAAAATTTTTTTATGAGAAAATTAATTGTGATTGAAGAGATTTCAAGGCCCATAATCATTTAAAATAACGTGACCATTATTTCAGAAATATTTATTTTGGAATTTTTTCAATGTGAGATTTAGGTCCATTATTATTTGAATTTTACCTTTTCACACATTGTAAGCTATTAGGTATAGACTTAGGTTTTTACTCTTCATATTCCAACTAAACACTGGAGAGCTACAGGTAAATATTGTTGACCTTCTAGTGCTATTTATTTTGAAGTACAAGTCATTCTTGCAAGTCGTCTTTATCTCTAGGTTTCTGGTGCTGCACCTCCTAGACCAGGAAGTAGTTTTGCTCATTTTGGGTTTGATGAACAACTTATGCACCAGATTCGGAAATCTGAGTACACACAGCCCACTCCAATACAGTGCCAGGTAAGTAAATATGGGTCACAAAGAGTTGTACATAACTGAACTGAAGTAAATATAATGAAAGAAAAATGAAGTAGAATGACATTGTGATCTTTTTTTTTTAAACTGACAAAACAATAAAACACTTTAATACAGAACTGTATTGACATGGATAGAACTTTTGAAGCCTTTAAAAATTAAAAAAAAAAAAAAGCAGAAATGAATATTTTACCAGTCTTAAGGTATTGACTGCTATCACCTTCTGAGGTGGACCACATTCTGTCCGTGCAATATGAATCTCTGTAAATAAACTGCTTTCACTTCACCATGGCTCACTTTTGAATTCTCTGTGCAAAAACCAAGGGCCCTCACTTGGTGACCCATCTTAGGAACTCAGCTGAGACCTAGGACATGAGATGGTCTTCTCCCCTTCGTCACTTTTCTTTGATTATAAAAATGCAGCCCACTCTGTTGGGGCAGAGCCCTGTTATCTGACCACTGTCTCTTTCACTAGTGTGCTGTGTTAATAAGACTTCTTACCTATTTTTAACAGTTGCTAAAGGACTAAGTGTTCTTTTGTTTCTGATAAATGTCTTGAAAATACGATCTGAAGAAAACGGTTCATTAAGCCTAAACTAAACAAAGGTTTGTGTGTGGAGAAATTTAGCACTGTCAGTTAAGAGGATTCCTTTGTCCATGGCCTGAAACTTCTCATTTATAACTGAAAGTAATAGCTTCTGTTTCCCATTTATAAATGGATTTTATTCTTTTCCACACAGTTCAGTATGTGGATGAGACATTCTATACCTTCATGGTGAGGGGGGACAAATTTTTTTTAAATTTTAGCAGTGATAATGTTTCCTACAAATGAAGTTTATGGGAATCCAGATGTTTCATTCTTTTTTTTCCCCCAGGTATTTCTTGTTATTCCATAACCAATGTGCATAGCCTAGGACATTTTTGTCCCATTGAAAATAAATGTCATTGTTAGTCATCTGTCCTTTCTCAGAGTTGCCTTCAGTTCATCTTTAAAATTGAAAGTTTAGAGTGGATATTACTTCTCTTTTTCCTCTAGGGTGTACCTGTGGCATTAAGTGGTAGAGACATGATTGGTATTGCCAAAACAGGCAGTGGGAAAACTGCAGCCTTTATCTGGCCCATGTTGATTCATATAATGGACCAGAAAGAATTGGAACCAGGTGATGGACCAATTGCAGTGATTGTGTGTCCCACTAGGGAGCTCTGCCAGCAGGTATGTGCTTTATGTAGAGTGCCCCGTTGCATATATCAACTAATGAGGACTAATCAACTGGGTAGAACCACCAGGAAACTTTTTTTTTTTTTTAATGTGTGAAATACACAAAATTTATTACTTTAACCATTTCTAAGTGTACAGTTCAGTGACATTAAGTTGATTCACATTGTTGTGCTCTCAGGAAACTTCTGGAAAATATTACATGTTATGTATTTTCTATATAACCAATTGATTTGGGAACTGTATTGTAAGCTCCCAGTGTTTTCCTCCTAGGTTACTTCATTTTGTTCGGTGAAAGGCAATAACAGGGTCAGGAAGAGAAGTGAAAAAGAATAATCACAACAAGATTTTAGATAGCCTGTTAAGATGTGATAATGGTACCCTGTTCATTTTCTTTATGAATAAAATTGTGTTTGTATGTTCTAGTTTTTTATTTTCTATTGACATCACATTTTGTGTGTTTTTCATAACTCCTTTTTGGACTGCAGCTGAGGTTAGTGTCACAGAGGTATTTGTTCATATGTCATTATGTTGCCTTTGTAGATCCATGCGGAATGTAAGCGGTTTGGGAAAGCATACAATCTTCGATCAGTGGCTGTGTATGGAGGAGGGAGCATGTGGGAACAGGCCAAGGCCCTTCAGGAAGGGGCAGAGATTGTTGTTTGTACACCAGTAAGTATGTCTTGGGTTTAAATAGCTTATCAGCCTTTCTCGGTATGGAAAAAATGTCAGTTGTTGGAGGGCATTTCCCCTGAAATGTGGTAAAGCAGGGTTGAGAATACTCTGAGGCAGTGATAGCTTGTGGCTTTGGTTTAATTTTGGTTGCTAGACTAAAATAGCAGTCTAGTAAGATTCTTTATATGCTACAAATTTCTGTCTGCATCAGTTTTTCTTAACACTGTCATGGAAAATGGGCCCATGCTTATGAAGAGCCTAAGTTCAGAGTATGGTCAAAACTGCCTTGAAGATTGTAGTTTAAACATTAAGACCCGTCAGTAAGGCTTTAACTTTGGTCATTTCAGAAAGCCTCACAAAAAATAGTTCTCACCATCTTTCTACAGTTTAAATCACAATTAATGTAAAGGAGGAACCCAGTGAGTTTTCAGATTTTCTGTTCTTTTGAGTGCCATAGTGCATGAAATCCAAGGCTGTCAGACTAGTGGATATTGCAGTCTGAAACTGGAGTGTTACCATTTTTGCCAGGAGCAGAACTCTAGAAAATTCTTGTAAATACATTTAATTAAACAGCCCTCAACATTGGCAGGTTTCCCTGTGGGATCCACCAGCCAAGGATTGAAAATATTCAGGGGGGGAAAAAGTCAAGAAAGCAAACTGGAATTTTCAGTATGTTGGCAACTGTTTATGTAACATTTACATTGTGTGTTATAAGTAATGAAGAGATGGTTTAAAATATACAGGAGGGTGTGCATAGGTTCTGTGTGCAAATACTGCTTAATTTTGTTTAAGGGACTTGAGCTTCCTCACGGGGCATGAACCTGGAACCAGTGTCCAGCAGATACTGGGATGGCTTGACTTAACTGTTATTTTTCTGGCTCTCATAGGGTCGACTGATTGATCACGTGAAGAAGAAAGCTACCAACCTTCAGAGAGTCTCCTACCTTGTGTTTGATGAAGCAGATCGAATGTTTGACATGGGGTTTGGTATGCTTTGAATATTAGATTCTTCTGTCTGTCTCAATGACACTAGTTTTTTCCATGTCTTTCTAGATTTAATTTTTTCTCTGTGTGAGAAGCTAAAAATACTTCTGGGTAGGGTTGGACCCGTAGAGATGGAGCTAAGACTTTAGCTATTTTTAGGAGTTCTTTCAGGAAAAGTATGTTAGGCTTAACTGGGTTGAGGACGTTTGAAAGTGCCTGTGAATATAGGGAGAATATTCTAGGCTTTATTTTTATTCATCTGCCTTTGATTGTGGAGGTCAAGGTCTGTGTTATTTGGGAGGTAGGTGTCATATCCTTCAAGGCCTTTGTGTTCCTGTCCTCCTTGACTTAACCAGTTGTGTGAAAATTGTGAATAACTGTCTTTGTTGATTGGAACACCACTGAGCCTAACCCAGCTAGGTGTTGGGCTAAGTGTGTTTCTGAATTTCACGCTGAGTGACAAGTCTGGGAGTTCCAGACCTTCCTTAATTCTTACAATGTCTTTATAGAAAGATTTTTGCTATTAGTAAAATGATTTTCCAGGTATCCCAAACTGTCATGCAGAGTTATGATACTGATTTTATTCTTCTATTTCTTCCAGAGTACCAGGTGCGGTCCATAGCAAGTCATGTCCGTCCTGACAGACAGAGTATGTATGAAGCAGTTTCCTTAAGCCACATTTGTACTCAGAATAAACACCTATTTATTTTATAACTCACAGTTATGGCAGTAAAAATAATCATGTTTGTAATGGTGAGGAACCATAAAGGGGAAGATAATGACAGTTTATCTGAGCTAGACAGGACCTTAGAGATCACCAGATAGAACTCACTCATTTTTACAATGATAGTACTAAGACTGAGAATTAAATGACGTGTCACAGTTCATAACGTTTTATCGCTGGCTAGAGGCAATACACAGTGCAGATCTGCTGACTTGAAGTCAATAGCCTTTTTCTGAACCATACTGACAGCAACATCTGCCTTAACTGAAAATGTGTAAAATGATGGTACTTCTTTTTCCTTAGTGAATGAATTTTTAAACTTCAGTGGGCTTTCGTTTTTTAAAAACTGAGCAGTGAATGTCAGTAGGAAGCTTAGTGGGTATTCAAAAAAGAAGTGATACGGTTTCTTTAACACAGTTTACCTTTTAGCTCTCTTATTCAGTGCAACTTTTCGGAAAAAGATTGAAAAGCTGGCCAGAGACATCCTGATTGACCCTATTCGTGTGGTGCAGGGAGATATTGGCGAGGTAAGCCTGAGCAGGGCAGATGGAGTCTCGGTGGGTTATTTTTCACACTGGTGGCATGGATTTCATTTCTCACTATTGAGAGAAAAAACATTACTGGCACTTACAGATGAGGCAACATGTTTCAAATTTGCTTTAAAAGCACAAGGGTTGGGGCAATAGGTGAAATATGTTTGGCAAAATGTTAATAATTGTTGAAGTCTGGTGATGGTTACATGGGAGTTGATTTTGTTCATTTTATTCATTTTGAATGTTAAAATTTTTTCCACAATAAAATGTTTCTTTTAAAAAAATTTATTTTTGGGAAAAAAAGAGCAAGTCTAGTCTGAAAGATGCTGGTCGGTTTGCATGGAAGTAACATCTTCAGTCATTGTGTGAGGTGGCCTGCACAGTGTGGAGCGGGGAGATTTGAAAGGCCTGTTGAATTAAGTTTTTGTTTTCCTCACCTGTACATATGCCCTGTGTGGAAAAGTTATCTGAATTGTGATTAGGAAATCAAATAAGGCAGCCTTGAGAATCCCTTAATATGCCTAGTATGCCAGTACAGTTCTGTGCAGTTGGCTTGTGAACATTGGCCACCTTTGATTGCTGAGTGCCTTCTGTGTGTGGGTATGAATTGTACTAGGAGCTCTTACTCTACTGGGAATAATCTGGATAGGCATGTAGAAAAGTATTGCAGAGCATTGGGGCTTAGAGATTATTTAGGTATATGTACACATGTCAGCGGAGGGCTTCCCAGGCGGCACAGTGGTAAAGAAACACGTCTGCCGATGCAGGAGATGCAGGAGATGCGGGTTCAATCTGCGGTTGGGAAGATCCCTTGGAGAAGGAAGTGATAACCCACTGCAGTATTCTTGCCTGGGAAATCCCGAGGACAGAGGAGCCTGGTGGACTACAGTCCATGGTGTCGCAAAGAGTCAGACACAATTGAGCATGCACGCATACACACACATCAGGGGAGGTGGAGAGCACTGTGATTTGAGAAAGGTTGTAAAATTTGAGTTGCACTTGACTTGCTGAAGGAAAGCCCAAGGATACGGGGGATTATTCATGGTTCTTCTAGACGCAGGTGGAAAGTGTGGTGTCCGGTTCTCACTCAGGTGCCCTGTGGCACAGATATTGCCGTCATCTTTTTCATTTCTTTTCAGGCAAATGAAGATGTCACTCAGATTGTGGAGATTCTCCATTCTGGACCTAGTAAATGGAACTGGCTCACCCGGCGTCTAGTGGAGTTTACCTCTTCAGGGAGTGTCCTCCTGTTTGTTACTAAGAAAGCCAACGCTGAAGAGCTGGCCAATAACCTTAAGCAGGAGGGTCATAATCTTGGCCTGCTCCATGGTGACATGGATCAGAGTGAAAGAAACAAGGTTATTTCAGACTTTAAGAAAAAGGACATCCCCGTCCTAGTGGCCACAGATGTTGCAGGTAGGCTATGCATTTCCCCAGTAACCCTTGGTTCCTATGTTGTATGGGTTGCTCCATCTGGCTGTGTAGACCTGTAATACCTGAAGAGGCCAATTGAAGGCACTCTGCTGGCCTGGCTGTCCATGCCCCATGAGGCAGCAGTTCAGAGCATGGTGATCACAGTCTGGAGCTCTGAGTACCACTTCCCACTTAATATTCCTCTCTGAAAAAAAAAAGAATTCCTGCAATTGGAAGACACTTGAGGATGAAACTGTTAACATAGTTACATCGTAGGCTGTGTCCCTGAATATAGTAGATATCTTAGTTTGATTATGTAGTTTGACATATTTCACTCAAGATCAGAAAAAAATTTTGAAGTGTGATTTTTGAGTTTGTTCTGATGAGTTTTAATAGCTACACTTAAAAGCTTGGTATTTTCTCCCAGAAAGGTGATCACTTCTCAGCCTCAAGACACATGTGATGTTGGTTGTGAATTTTTTTTTCCCAACATATTTCTGGTCAAGAGAGAGGCCATGGCAGTTTACTGGTAGTAGAAGATAGATGTCTCTACACACTAAGTTTACCTAGCGTTGTAGGATCTATAATAGTAGCGTTCCTTTTAGAAGGGTGGCTCACATGCCTATATGTCAGCACATCAAACCATGTGCTTTGCTTAGATAAGAGGAATGTAGCTTCTTAGGAGGTAAGCATTTTGGGTGACTTTGGTGTTTTGACTTCTGATAAAGAATAAAAGAATTTGGTTTTTTATTTCAGCCCGTGGTCTGGACATTCCTTCAATTAAGACTGTCATTAACTATGATGTGGCACGAGATATTGACACCCATACTCATAGGATTGGCCGCACAGGACGAGCCGGTGAGAAGGGCGTGGCCTATACCTTGCTGACACCCAAGGACAGCAATTTTGCTGGTGACCTTGTTCGGAACTTGGAAGGAGCCAATCAGCATGTTTCCAAGGAGCTCCTAGATTTGGCCATGCAGGTGAGTGACTGGACACACTTCAGTGAAAAAACTTCAGTATGCCAGAGGCAGGTAACATAGAAATATGACAATAAAGTTGGGTAGGCAGCACTTACAAAGTATAGATTGGTATTGTAGGACATTAAAACTCATCTGATTTGCCTTCTCATTCTCTCAGCAACATACATGTTGAAAAGCTATTCCTTTCTTGTGCTAAAATCTGTCCCTCAAATTTCTTCCTTCTTGCCACATATCACACTTGTGAGCAATTGTACTGTCAAAGTTATTATTCCCCTCACTGCCCTTTACCCCAGTTTTTTCTATTGGGGGCTAAAAATGTATGATGTCTTTTTTAAAAAAGCATTTCACTACTTCTCAGACCTTTGACTACACTGGTGGTTGATCCAAAACTGAGTGAGACATTCTACTAAATTATATCTTGAGTCATCTTGATACGCATATTCCCAAATTGCCAGTATATTTGGGATACATGTTCTGATAGTAGAGACTGCCGTGTTTTTCAGATTCATAGGTCAGCCTGCAGAGCTGTCCACCCATAATGCAGTTGTCCTGTGGTACTCCTGCCCATGCTTCCTGCCCTGGGAGTAAAGGACCAGCATTTGAGGGGAGAGTAGAGTGATGTTTCCTTCCCTCCTGGAGAGCCAGTGCTAAACTGTTTTTGAACCAGATATATTTTGTCTTTGGTGTTTTCCTGTATCTCATTGTGTTTCAGGCTTCCTTTGTTGTCAGACTGATAAGCTTCTCTGATCAGCACCTTGCCACCTTTCCCTCTCCTGGGGAGCCAATCCTAAACTAAGTTTTTGAGCCAGATATATTTTGTTTTTGGCATTTTCCTACATCTCATTGTGCTTCAGGCTTCCTTTGCTCTCAAGATTGATCAGCTTCTCTGATCAGCACCTTGCCACCTTTCAAGTGCTTTTGACTGTAACTTGTGATAGTCAGATAAAGCTCTAAGCCCCCCCAGAGATTTTACGTATAGATTGTCTGAGAAATAGAAAATAAATTCATTTTCCACGAGGTAGTTAGGAATGGCCAGAGGAACTGCTCTGCATTTGAGGTGTATTGTAATCATTTCCCTTCCTGGAAGCTCTGAAGGAAGAAAGGAGCAGTAAAAGGAAGCCTTAGCTAAAGGCTTCTGACAAATCTGATGGATTAAGCTACCAAAAAGAAGCTAATCTGTGGTTTCTGTGAACAGTTCCTCCTTTGCTATAGCTGCATTGGCTAAAGTTTCTCTCTCCCGTTTAGTTTCCTCTTTGACTTTGTTCTCTTCCTCTGGGTGCGTCTCCCTCCCGTGACTTAACCTTGAATTGTGTTTGCTGCAGAATGCCTGGTTTCGGAAATCCCGCTTCAAAGGAGGGAAGGGGAAAAAACTGAACATTGGTGGAGGAGGCCTGGGCTACCGGGAGCGGCCTGGCCTTGGCTCTGAGAACTCGGTGAGTCCAGACTCTAGCAGTGTCCTTCAGACTGGTCCTGCGTCTTTCTGACGTTAGGACTCTTTTCATTTACCTGAGTCTCAGTGAGTTCAAAACGCTGTCATCTGCTGGCTTGAGTCGGTACAGTACTGGTTCTCAATGTGACAATGTGAAGAAACTGTGTGTCCTTGACTGACTAGGTGTGCTCAGGAAATCAGTGTAAATTAGCACTGGTTCTCAAAGGTGGCCCCTGGACCTGCAGTAAATGCAGTCTCATGGCCCACCCTAGACCTGCTGAATCAGACTCTGGAGGTGGGGCCTAGCGGTCTTTCTACACACCCTCCAGCATTGGCCTTGAGCCAGAGGGTCCCTCTATAATTCAGCTGTATCTTATAACTAAACGCACAAACAATACTACACTCTCTGGGAAATTGGTTCAGATACAAGAGCTAGCTTTTCTCACAAACCAAGTAACAGGCTGCCCCTGCCTGGCTTTCTTAACTTTCTTGTCACTTGATTCTTAAGCCAAGGAAGAAAGCGGTCAGTCTGCGCGTCTAGATCACTGTGGGTAACTTGGTGTCTTGGTGAAGTAGCCTGTCCCCGCATCACAGTGATGCTGCTGCTGTGGGATCATGCAGGTGATCGTGGTAATACCGAGCACTTAGATGTGCCCGGCCGGTTCAAGCAGCCACACACGTTAACTCAGGCTTCACAGTCACTCGGAGTAAATACAGCTGATAGACTGAGGCACCCAAGGTTACACTGTGGGAAGTGTTGAAGCGGAGGTTCAGACTCTTCAGGGTTTGGATGTAGAGCCTGAGCAGTTATGTGTGTACTGCACTGCCTTGTGGCCTTTTCAGCTTTAACATAATTTTTACCCAGTTACATAAACTTTAATGTTTATGCCTATAAATACCAGGTGATCAGCTTTGGGCATAATCTGACCTCATTTCTGATTGTTAGCGTGGGTTCTCAGAAATAGATTTAATGGGTTGAAAGGCATAAAAAGAATCCCACACCTATTTCAGCTCCCTCTTGTTTCCAGCATATTGAGGCCCTTCTGTGGCAGTGGGCTTCCCTGCTTACTCTTCCTTTCTCATGAGTGTGTTTATTTTTTAGGACCGAGGAAGTAACAACAATGTAATGAGCAATTATGAGGCCTACAAGCCCTCCACGGGAGCCATGGGAGACCGGCTGACGGCAATGAAAGCGGCTTTCCAGGTGTGAAATCAAGCACTTGGGGCAGTGGTGAGGGGCACTGATCTTCCTGAGATGGTAGCTGGCCTTGTACACTAGGTGCTGGATTTCCCGAGGGCCTTCCCCCATTTTCAGTTCTGAATATCGGCTTAACTGCAGCTTACCTAGAGCTGCAGGTGTAGAGGCGGGACAGACCCCTGTTGCTGGTCGTCTCCTTCAGGCACACTCAGGGCCCTCGTCCTACAACAGTGTCAGTGTTCCCTCCCTGCTCTACCAGCTGTCAGGGCGCCAGGGCTCTTGTAACCTGGTTGAGAGTGCTTGCCGTTGTTTAACGAAGACAAGTTTGGTTCCGTGCCTCTTGTGCCCTGAACTGCTCCTCAGCCTTCTGTACCTCCAGTTAGCTAGCTGGGCCATTAGGTTTCTTACACTTCCTGTCTCACCCACTGCTGTTGTCTCTCTCTTAGTCACAGTACAAGAGTCACTTTGTTGCTGCCAGTTTAAGCAACCAGAAGGCTGGAAGCTCTGCGGCTGGGGCGAGCGGATGGACTAGTGCAGGGAGCTTGAATTCAGTTCCAACTAATTCAGCCCAGCAGGGCCACAGCAGTCCTGACAGCCCCATTGCCAGCGCCACGAAGGGTATCCCAGGCTTTGGCAGTACTGGGAACCTCAGCAGTGCCCCAGTGACCTACCCTTCTGCCGCCGCTCCGGGCGTCAACAACACAGCTTCAGGGAGTAACAGCCGAGAAGGGACTGGGGGTGGCAATGGGAAAAGAGAGCGATATACTGAGAACCGGGGTGGAAGTCGTCACAGTCATGGAGATAGTGGCAATCGGCATGGCGATAGTCCACGTCATGGAGATGGGGGTCGCCATGGAGATGGGGGTCGCCATGGAGATGGGTACCGCTACCCAGAGAGCAGCAGCCGTCACACTGACAGCCGCCGTCATGCTGACGGTCATCCTCACGGAGAAAACAGGCATGGAGGGGGCGGAGGCCGACACGGGGAGAGCCGGGGTGCCAGTGACGGTCGGAATGGCGAAAGCAGGAAGGAAAGTTGTAATCGTGAAAGCAAGATGGACCCCAAGGTGGACAGCCCCAAGGTGGACAAGATGGACAGCAAGACAGATAAGACTCCTGATGGTTTCGCTGTCCCTGAGCCACCCAAGCGCAAGAAAAGTCGATGGGACAGTTAGAGGGTATGTGCTGAAGCGTGAAATCAGTTGTCTTTAATTTTATTTTTAGATTTGGTAACTAGGTGTCTCAGGGCTGGGTTGGGGCCCAAGGTATAAGGACCCTGGGCCCTTAGTGGGCAGCTGGAGTTTGGAGACGTGACCCATTCACCTAGGGAACGTTTCAGGTATTTACTTGGGAAGCTGCTTTCGTCTTAGAAGCAGCCAGAGTCGGCAGCTGCTTTTGGCTCTGGGTGAGTGTCACGAGGGTCAGCTGAGGATACCTTGGGAGAAGGGGCCTTACAGGGCACAAAACTCACTCTAGGTTTATATTGTATGTAGTGCATATTTTTTACTAAAATGTCACCTTAAAAACATCTACAAATTTTTCTGTGGCCAGGCAGTCCTCATTTGAGTCTGGATTGATTCTGCAGATCAGTCCTTGGAGGTGTTGGGGATGTGCACTGAAGCACTTCCAAGCCTCTGCAGGGGAGGTGGGGGGCGGGGAGGGGCCTGATTCTACGTGAGTTGATGCTCAGGTTTCCCAGCCAGGTTTGTGTCCAGCCCTGAGACAGGAAGCAGCAGCCTGCCAGACCCAGAGTCCCTGCAGCTGAGGGGAAAGACGATCCTGGAGACAGGACTGCTCTGGGCCTAAACTGTTGCTAAATTTAAAATGAAAAAAAAACAAAAACCCAACAACAGCTTTTAAAAGTGTCTTCTATTTCATTGTATTTTTTTTAACTTGCCACAATGGTAGAAAAATCTTTTGCTGAAATGATTTTGATGATTTTTGTTTTATCTTGTTTATAAAAGGAAAAGAAATATACATACTTCAAATTTTGTGACTTTGTGAAGGTTTCTTTGAGATGTGCATTCCTCTCTGCTTGCTCTAGTAAATGTTTTACTACTGGGACCTGTGGATTGCTTGTCATTTCTCCTTCACCGTGAGCTGGAACATACAAATACGATTCAGAACAGTGCACAGGGTGTGAACACACAGGTGTTTTGGAGCTATCAAGTTCCCAGGAACTGAACTGTCAGAAAAGACATCTATGCTTCTGTTTTTATTCAGATGATAATGGGGGAAGACTTGAGAGTGCACCCAGGCAGACTGCAGTGACTGCCACTGAGGTAGGGAACTCCCCTTAAAGGTGATTTACAAGTGGTGAGACTTCTCGCCCGGTGCCCCACGTCCTTCACGGAAGGGTTGTGGGCGCTGACAGCACCGACAGGGCATGTTTAGCAGGGCTTTGATGGGAGCCCTTTTCTTCCAGTCAGTATGTTGCCCCCCTCACTGCCCAGGACCACAGAGCACAGGTAGCTGGAACCTGTCTTACAAAGGCTGAGGCAGGCAAGGGCAGGGCTGGCACCAAGGAGGCCAGAAGGGGCACTGAGTCCCTCCTCATCCACACAGTCCCTCAGGGGCCCCGGTGGCCGCGCTCACTTCCTCTTGTGCTTTTTCTTCTGCTCCTTCCTCTGCTGTGCTCTCTGGTCCTTTTTCATCCTCGAATCCACCACCTTGAAGTGACCTCTGACCCCAGCTGGCCGGCGCACTTTGCGCCCCACACCTTTTTTGGCTACAACGTAGGTGACCTGGCGTTTCTCCTTTCCAAGCCCGGCTTTCTTGTAGAGACTGTAAGCGGAAGACACAGGTTAGAGGCTTCCTGCTGCTCCCTGATTCCGTGTACCTTTGTGGGTGACCCCCGGCCCCTCACCTTCGAAGCTGTGCCACTTTCTCCCGTTCTGAGATGTCCACCGTGTTAACCACAGCTTCTGCCTTCTTCTTAGTCTGCTCCAGCTTCTTGAGCATCTGTCGGGGGACCTCACAGTCAGGCCAGCCTCTTCTCCTACCCCTGCCCAGCCCACCAGCATCTCAGGCAGCCCCATGCTCACCCTCCGCTTCTTTCTGGCCTTGGCCTCGGCCACTTTCTTAATGGGCCGCGCATTGATTTCCCGCCAGCGTTTCCGGTAGTGTTCCACCTCCTTCTTATCGACAGGCAACTGTCGTATCCTGTGCTGCCTTTCCTCCTGCACAAACCAATCTGGAAGCTCCCCCTCATCCTCATTGAACGTGTACCTAGGTGGAGAGAACACCAGATCAGGCTTTCACAGAAACCATCCCTCCCACTGCCTACCCAGGTCGATTCTCATGATGTCCTGGCCCCTCACCGGCTGAAGGAGTCATCTATAAGGTCTCTCTTGGCTTTTTTGGAAGAGGCAATAACCGCACCTAGAGCAAGGCCTTCAGGGTCCAGGATCCGATGTTTCACTAGGGAGGGAGGCAGAAGGTCACAGCTCAGCCCCCGACACCCACACCTCCAGGTGGTGTTTCCTCCCACTGGGTACAGAGCTCTCACCTGGGTCCTCGATAGGCACCACCTCAAACCCACCGTCGTCCTCTGACCTAGGCCCGCGGCCTCGCTTCTTCCCGCGCTGTGATTTCCAGCTGTGGAAGAGGGGAAGGATGTGCACCCATGTCCCACTGTAACCCACGCCACCCAGACCCAACCCTAGTTCTTAGTTAAAACTGCCTGGGGAACTTCCAGAAACCTTGCCCCTCAGGCCGTACTGCAGATCACTTACACCAGAACCATATGCATTTCTCCACCTCCAACCCAGCTTACAGAGGATGGGGCAGAACCACTGCTTCTCCGTGAGCCCGCTGTCAGCCGCCACCACTCACCACTCCTCGTCCTCGCTGCTGCCGTCGCTGTCGGAGCTGCCGTCGCTGTCGCTCTCTTCCTCTCCAGGCCCAGGGGCGACCTCTGACCCCTTAGGAGCCCCCGCCCCCTTAGGGGCCTCACCCTGGCACGGGGGAGGCTTGCTTTCCGGCTCCTTATTAGAAGGCGGTGGTGGCGGCTGCTGCCCCTTGCGACGGCTTTCATACAGCAGCTGGGCCTGACTGATCTCCAGGGCCTCGTCAGCATCGTCCTCAATCCCGCTGAAGCCGTCCTGCGATGGGGGAGTCGTCAGGCACCCCTCTCTCTCCCGGGGAACGCCAGCCCTGGTGTGTCTCGGCCCCCAGCCTCTGCTTACCTTGGAGAACCACAGGCTGGCCTGTTCTTCCTGCAGCACTGCCTTTTCCTCTAATGGTACCAACAGTGGATTCTCTTTTTCCTCCTCTTTATCATCTTCCACTTCAGCAAATCGTACACTGTAGCCCCAAGGTAAGTGGGTGGATCAGTGCTCTGGAGGGCTTGCTGCCCCCAACTCCCATGGGGAACTTGAGCTGAGGGCGCCCTATAGACACCTCCCCAGACACTCCCCCCGCCCCGACACACACACACACTCCTTACCACTTTTGGTCCTTTAGACTCTGAGGTTCTTTGACTCCTGCCAGCTCCTCTAGATCCAGGTCACTATCTAGAGATGCATCGTCGTCGTCCTCACCATCTGATATGTAGATGTCATCTCTTGGCGGGTCAGACAAAAATGTGTCTGCAGCACTCATGTCCCCCTGTGTTACCTCCTCTAACAACTGAAGAGCGACAGAAACAGAGGTCATGGGTACCGACAAGGAACATACTGCTGTATTCCTCCCTGTTCGTCATCTTAGCTTATTCTCAGCAACATCAGAAAAAACACTGTGGCAAGTACATCACCTCCTTTTATAGACAGGGAGGTGATGGGGTTAACTGTTTAAAACACCCCACCCTAGGCCATGTCTCTCAGCATTCTCTTCTTCAGTTACTGGAAGGAATAGGTTTATGGAAAAGCACCCCATGGCCTAACTGGTGTCAAACTTTAAAATGTTTTAAAATCACTGGTTTTCAAATTACTCAGAAGGCACCTTATCACTGGAGAATATCTACAACTGTTGTTTCCGTTGAATAAAGGAGCCCAGCAACACACATCTAACAGGAAGAATTGTTTCACTTATAAATCACTTGTCACCTCCAAAATCTGTTCTCATGGCAAAGACAGCTACTATTTCCTGAATTACACACCAGGAATCACACCTAACCATCATTGTTTACTTCTTCCTAACACCCTAGTAGGTGGTTTCTGTTAATATCTTTTACAGATGAGGACACAGGCAAAGGATGCGAAAGTGGTGGTCCGCCCCAGGACCACTGTGCTCTCTGGCTCCTGTACGATGTGACCCAGCTGTTACCTTTACACACAAGAGCCACAGAAGCTCATTTTATTTGTGATGCTGCTTTTACCAGAAAAAGCCGAGTCTCTAGCATTCAGCAGAAAGTCCCGTCCAACAGCCGAGAGTAGACAGGTGCTAACTTGGTCTCAGTGAACTGAACAACGCTGTGCCCCGCCTCCCCGAGGGGAACCCCCAACATATGCGCTGGTGACCCAGGCACCCTGGCTGCACTGCCTCTCACCTAATCTGGCAGCTAGAGCCTTGTGGTTCTGATGCTCTACTTCTAGAAAGATTAAACAAATCTACATCACACTCACAAAGCTTCCTACTCTGCCATTATTTTAGGTGTACGTTCCCTCCTGGTCTTTGAAATATAAGGCTGTTTTTTCCCAACCTCCCCTCACCAAGTCATTTATGGGCGAGGACAGCAACCAGGAGCCAAGATCATTCAGCGTACTGAACCAAAGGCCTCCGGGCCCCCACCTCCGAACGCCCACGCAGGTCCTCCCGGTCTCCTGCGTGGGCCCCACCCCACCTCACCTGGTGACCCCGGATGGTGCGCAGGGAGAACATGCCAGTCTCCCCCTCGTCTGCGATGGAAACCCCGGGAAGATCCATCTTCAGCTCCACGCGCTCCCGCTGCTTCCTCTGCTCACGCAGCAGCTTCTTCTTCTTCCTGATGGGCCGGGTTGAAGAGTTACAGATGCCCAGCTCTGGAGATTCCCTAGCCAGGCCTTCACACTCCCCCACATCCTCACCCACTGAGGGACTCGGCTATGGTGGTCCCCAGCTCCCCTACCTCTTTAATTCTGCCACCTCCTGGGCCTTCATCTCCGCCAGGGTGCGGTTCAGCTGCTCCTCCTCCTCCTCCTCCTGAGACGGCTGCGGCCCAGTCCCTGCTGCGGACTCCTCCTCCTCTCCTTCCTCTTCCTCCCCTGAGCTGAGGCTGAAACAAGTGTCCCAGGAGCTGGTTATCTCCACGGACGCCTCCCGCAGACACCCGCTCAGTGCCTGCCCTGGCTTGGCTCCCTCCTCACCTGATGTCCAGTGCCTTTGCTTGCTCTTTCAGCTTCTTGGCCATGTATCGCCGAAGCTTCGTCCTCCAGTTCAGTAGGGACCTGCCCCAGAAATACCATTCCTGACCCTACTGTCTCCGTCTGTCAGCCTCCATCAACCTCCTCCTGGTTTAGGACCATACCCCAAACCTCAAGTGTGAGCCACGTAAGTCCGAGGACTCAGGCCCCCACCCCGGACCTCCAACACAGCAGCATCCTGTTCCCCGAGATCTAGCATCATGTCCCTCCCAGGCCTCCCCACCGCCCTTGGGGCTCCCAGAACTTCTGCCCACCCCCAGAGCGAACCTGAGCTCCTTGCGCCCCAGCACTTTGATGTCCTGACAGCACACCCGTATGTCCTCGGTGGTGGCTGGATGCTGTGCCAGCTCGTTGTCATCTAGTGAGATCTGTTCGGGAGGGAGAGGAGTGGGGAGATGCTCAGGCCCTGTTTCTGGGGCTCCCCCACAGCCCTCGAGTCTGGGGACTCACTTCACTGGCTTTGGAGAGGAAGTCAACAGGGTTGGCAGCTCGGAGGAAGTCAGTGACGGAGGTTCGGTGATACAGAGTAAGGTCGCCCTCAGCATAGCCTTCAGCCTTAAGAAGAGAGATAATGAAGGTTGAGCAGTCAGTCCCTTCCAGGGTGTCTGTAGGACCCACCAGGCCCAGCCTCCTCCAAGTTCCAGGACCTAAAAGTGGCCCCACTCCCCTAACACACCTTTGGCTTCTTCTTAGTCACCAATTCTGTAACAGTCTTGGCCTGAACTTCGACTTCCTTGAAGGCAAACTTGGGGTCAAAGAATTTACTGTCAACCTTGTCAGGAGCCAGGAAACCTAAGGTAATAAGATTCATGAGCAAGTGTGCTTTGGTAGGTAGGAGACTGATTAATCAAGAGAACAAAGGAAGTTACACCCACCCTGGCAGACTACAAAGATCTCCGCAGATTCATGACGAGAGGCTTGGGGCTTGGTGGCCTGGACACGGCGGAAGAGCTGCTGGAAGATCCACAGTAAGGGCTGATAGTCACGAGAACGGAAAACCTTTGTGATGAAGCAGCCACCACGGCCCAGAAAGTCACAAGCCAAACGCAGAGCCATCAACGTCAAATGGGCTGTGGGAAAGAGATGGTAAGCTGAGGACCTCTGCAGCCTGAGAGGGCATGCCTGCCTCCACCCTTATCTCCACGTCCTCCAACCCCAGCACCTTGTGAGTAAGCATCATGGGCCCAGCTAGCCCCGACGTTGGGGGCCCCATCATTGAGCACAACATCAACCTTCCAGGTTTTCAGCTCCTTCCTCAGGGCCTACAGAGAAGGAAGAGATTACTGCAACTCAAATCCAGACATGGCTATGAACAGAATCACTGGTTCAGCCATCTGTCCACCCAGTCATTTGTTGAGTGCCTGCCACAGGCCAATTCCTGTGCCGTGGACAGGGGATACAATGATAAGCAAACCTATCTGTCCTCATGGAGCTTAGTCTACTAGAGAACCTGCTGGAAAGGACTTCATGGAAATCTCTGCACTTCCTCCAACTCCAAAGACTTCTTTCCTGAATAAACAAAGGCTGGATGGACACAGTCTTTTGGGCCTTGTCATACAGACAATGTGTGGGCACTATTTAGCGCATGGTAAGCAGGAAAAATGTGCCTTCAAGGGATCCAGGTGGGAAGAGGGATGGATGCAGATGTCTACATATTAGAAGGACAGGAAAAGGGAGGTTCCCATTACCTGCCTACAGCGTTCAGTTGTGATGTCCTCCTGGAGTGTCACCACATTGGGAAGAGGCTTGATTGGGACCAGATCCACTCCTGGAAGAAAAGAGGGAAGAGGATTCCAAAAGGCTGCCTCAAGCAGGGAGGAAGGAAATGCAGAACCACAGTGTCTCACTCTCCACCCCCCTGGAACACCTAAGAGAGCCACCGGTCACTCACCCACAATAAGGCTGGATACAGGCATAAACTTGGCAGCCACTTGCAGCCTATAAAAGAGAAGTAAAGATTAAAACACCCTCAACCACCCCTCCCACTCCCTCGACAATCTGATCTCCCAGCCCCCAGTGTTGGGAGTCTCTGGGACCTGGGACCTTTTGCTGCAGGGTTTGCAGTTGAACAAACAACTCCTCAAGTAATAAAATACAAACAAACCACAAGTGACTAAAAATAACCGTATGCATGCCCAGCTTGGGTGAATTTTGGGCAAGAAGATACAAAAAGACCAAAAAACAAACAAATCCACTGCCACTTATGAAGGGCTAGGAGCAAAAGCACTCACCATCACCAAAAGGGTGAGCAAACCACCTAAGCCACTCCTAAGGCTGGGCTTCTAGACACAGCAACCCTCACCCCATATAAAGAATCAGCTCACACCCTCTCTGGGAGCTAGCAAGCAAGGGAACTTGTTACTTGTTCTCATGCCCTCCTGCTGCAGCAGGAGCCCCAATAAAGCTTTGCCTGAATTTCCTGTCTGGCCTCTAATCAATTTCTATTGACTTGGGGAAGGCAAAGAACCCTGCTCTGGGAAAGACTGAAGGCAGGAGAAGGGGATGACAGAAGATGAGATAGTTGGATGACATCACCAACTCGATGGAAATGAGTCTGAGCAAGCTCCAGGAGTTGGTGATGGACAGGGAGGCGGGGTGTGCAGAAGTCCATGGGGTCGCAAAGAGTCAGACACGACTGAGCAACTGAATGGAACTGAAGAACCCTGGTAGATACCAGCCAAACATACGTACGTACACGTTCCAAATCTTCCCTCCTGAAGCTTACAGTTCTGGGGAGTACAGAAATATGAGGCTGGTATTACTGTATCCCTCCCGCCCCTCAACGCAATTCTCAGTCATCCAAGGCTGGAACCGAGAAAGTTTCCATAAGGAGCGTCAGGTGCCAGGTGTTACCCACCATCCACCCGGTGCAGCGCACAGGTCCAGCAATGCTCGGGCTTTTTGCAGAAATTGAAAGCGGCGATTCAGCTGGATCAGCTTGAAAGCAGAGCGGGAGCGGTAACCTGGGGGCGGCGACAAAATAACAAGGTCCGCGAAGCGCTTTCCCAACGGGATTTCTGCGGACTCCCGACCCACTACCCCTTCTGCGGAAGAGAAACTCAATATTCGGAAAGCGGGGCGAACCGACCGAGGTCGGTGGCTCGCCAGCTCTGACAGCACGAACCCTGACTCACCGGTCTCCTTCGCCAAGTGATAGAATTTGTCCCGCCGGCTCTTCCCGACTTTGCCCTTTTTGCCCATGGTGTAACGTGGGGGCACCTCTCAATCGGGAGAGAAAGCAGAAGTTGGAACGTCTCTTCCCGGAGCACTAGATTCCGCTTTCCGTTCCCCACTCGCCGTCGCGGAGACACTCAGCGTCTTACTCGACACCACTCTCCGGCAGCCAGCACCGTTTTCTCCAGCCTCTGAGAGGCACATGTGGGCAGCAAACGTACTTCCGCTTCCGCTTGCGTCGCGGCTCCAAGTTTTCCGCCATTAAGAGCGTGGCTACAAATCTTTCTCTGTAATCCTTCCCCAGGTTCTGTAAGTTGGAAGCCGGCACCAGGAGAAAATGGCGCCAAAACAGAATTTCTAGAGAGTAACTTTAGGAGCTCTGTGCCTTTTACACCAAATACCCTGACCTCGCGTACCCCTTTATGGCCCTTGTTATTTGTTACCGTCACATCCCGCCCATTGACCCGGAACTGTTCTCTGCCGAATCTTTGCACCCCGCCCCCCCATCCCCGCCAAGCTCCGGCTTTGCGCTTGCGCGCCAAAGCGGCTCTGATGCCGGCGGTCTCCGCGGAAGAGGGAAGATGGCGCTTGACGGACCAGAGCAGGTATGGCGGCGGCGGCCGGGCGGGGATCGGGGCTGGATGCGAAGCAGGTGCGATCCGAGGTGGGCAGCCGGCCGGGGCCAGCGGGTGGGGGGAGTCCAGGGTGGGTGGGCCAGTCTAGACTGGGCCCTGCCTGGGACCGGATCTGCTGTGTCAGCGCCGCCCGCGGCGGGTCACGGCAGGGCCGGGAGTGGAAGACCGGGTGCAAGCCGATTTAGTGAGGAGCGGTGAGAGCGGTGGGAGCGGGAACCCACCCTTGCGGGAGTCGGGGGCCCGTGCTCCCTGCTGGCTGCTCCTGTACAAGTAACATCTCGGGACTGCGTAGCGTTCCCGGGTGCGCTGTTTCTTGATCCTCCTCCTGAAAGTCTTAAGAGGTAGGCAACGTTCTCATGCTGTTTTAGTTTAAGTCTTAAGGAAATGGTTGTGAAGAGAGGGAGTGAGGGATCAGAACACAAATCTTAAATCTCCGAAATCAACGTGGAAGTAGCTTTATCCCTTGGATGTTTAGCTTTTTGGTTAATAATTACACTGTGTCCTCAGATGGAGCTGGAAGAGGGGAAGGCAGGCAGTGGACTCCGCCAATATTATCTGTCCAAGATTGAAGAACTCCAGGTGAGAACGGACTTCAGAGGTCCAGAGGGAGCTAGAAGGGAGATGAGCGGATCTCTACAAATCCATGTAATTCCACTGGGGGCGCAATGGAAAAAGTAGTATTGATAACAAGTTAATAGTATAAAGTATATGAAATTAAGTGTCTCGTGTTCCCCTCAAATCCCACCTTTTTGAAGATAATTAATATTCACAGTTTCTTACACATCTTCAAGAGTCAAATAATAACATAAAAGTACCCCCCAGCCAAAAGTCATTCCTTTTAGAAGCCTGAATGAGACAGTTTCTTGTAAAGAGAAGACATAGGGTCAGGAAATGACATTTATCAGAGAAGGTTGGGGCAGAGTGAGAGAAGACAGAATTGAGGAGTCTGGGAAATGCTGATTCCATGGGACTGAGTGAAGAGGAACTGACCACCCAGTGCTCTAGCCTAGAGAAGCAGCAAGGACCACGGAAATAAGGAAAATAACGTACATTGCATGGAGATGCGCCACAAGGGAAAATTCTGAACTTCAGTTACATTCATGGGTATCATATCTGGTTTGTCATTTTTGAAATGCTTTATCTGTGTGACAAAGGTCCATATAGTCAAAGCTGTAGTTTTTCCAGTAGTCATGTACAGATATGAGAGTTGAACCATAAAGAAAGCTGAGCACTGAAGAATCGATGCTTTTGAATTGTGGTGCTGGGGAAAACTCTTGAGAGTCCCTTGGACAGCAGGGAGATCAAACCAGTCCATCCTAAAGGAAATCAACCTTGAATATTCATTGCAAGGACTGATGCTGAAGCTTTAATCCTTTGGTGACCCAATGTGAAGAGTCAACTCATTGGAAAAGACCCTGATGCTGGGAGACTGAGGGCAAGAGGACAAGGAGGTGACAGAGGATGAGATGGTTGGATGGCATCACTGACTCAGTCGACACGAATTTGAGCAAACTCTAGGAGATAGTGAAGGACAGGAAAGTCTGGTGTGCTACAGTCCATGGGGTCACAAAGAGTCAGACACGAGTTAGTGACTGAACAACAATATATGCTCTCATTTGTTCCTCATGTTAATCCTGAGAAGAGCCAGGATAGGGGTGCTATACCCACTTGAAGTTTGGTAACAGATCTAGACCTTTCTCATGGTTTTTATTGGCTTTACTCAGCTGATGATTGCCAGCAATAGTTGGAACTTAGGATTCTGACTCAGAAATCTTCCCTCAATACCCAAGTTCCACTCTGAGAAACTATGTGGATCAGCTGTTACCTTGTCTCCATTAGGGTTTGTTATTCCTAGACCAGTATCAGACAAGCAGCTCCCCCCCCCCCCCCGCCCCGCCCCGCCCCCCGTGGTTGTCCTCCACTCCAGAGGCACTCTTGGAGGGCAGGTAAAGGTTAAAGTCATATTGGAGAATCTGAATGGGGAATGCAGGTGCCCTGTGCTTTCCTCACTCAGCTCATATCAGCCTATGAGGATCTTGGCCAAGATTTTAACCTCCTCCTGTTTTCCACCCTTTGCTTCTTGTTCTCCAATAGCTGATTGTGAATGATAAGAGCCAAAATCTCCGGAGGCTACAGGCACAGAGGAATGAGCTTAATGCAAAAGGTGAGGAGGGAAAGATGGGAGGGCTGCATGGAGGCAACTGGTGTGAGGTCTGAGTGTTCAGTCTCCTTGAAGAAGCGAGCCTTCACCTAAGTGCCCATTGCTTTTCCCAATCCAAGGTGTTGCTCTGTTCACATGCACCTCTCTCCTGAGTTTCACTGTAATCTCCTTAAAGATGTGAATTCTTGAGTTTCTTTTTGAGTCCTTCCCTTCAAAACTTTAAAATGGTGTTTAGTTCATGCATGTTTAACCGAGTCACAGGGGAAAGACATCAAAATCTGACTGATCATGGTGTCTGCTTCCCACCTAGTTCGCCTGCTGCGGGAGGAGCTACAGCTGCTGCAGGAACAGGGCTCCTACGTGGGGGAAGTAGTCCGGGCCATGGATAAGAAGAAAGTGCTAGTCAAGGTAAAGGCAGCAGGACCCGGCCCCAGCCCCACCTGCCTCTGCATTCCCGTACCTTTGTGCACCGTGAGGACGTTGTTCTCACCTTAGTGTAAGATTCGTGGGTCTTCTGGGTGAGGTTGGTGATTTGGTAACTGTCGGGGACGGTCATGCACCCTTGTTTCTGTAGGTACATCCTGAGGGCAAGTTTGTCGTCGACGTGGACAAGAACATCGACATCAATGACGTGAGTGCAGCCCGGGAGGTGGGGGGTGGGGGTCAGCTCTCACCACACCACTTCCTGAACCTCTGTCCCTTGCCCAGGTGACACCCAATTGCCGGGTGGCCCTCAGAAATGATAGCTACACTCTGCACAAGATCCTGCCCAACAAGGTGGACCCGCTGGTGTCGCTGATGATGGTGGAGAAGGTCCCAGACTCAACTTACGAGATGATTGGTGGACTGGACAAGCAGATCAAGGAGATCAAAGAAGTGATTGAGCTGCCTGTGAAGCACCCCGAGCTGTTTGAAGCGCTGGGCATCGCGCAGCCCAAGGTGAGCGGGCTTCTGGGCGAGGGCCATGCTGCCACTGTACACTGCCCCAGCCGGGTAGACTGAGCTTGCTTCCACTGGTCCTGCTCACCCCGGGGCTGGGGGGAGAGATGCTCCCAGGCCGTCGAATGGTTTGGGTGTAAGCTCCATAAGGGACTTCGTGACATTCACTTTTTTAGCTCTAGTATCTAATGTGGGATCTAGCACTGTGCAAACACTTAATGTTCCTTGAATGAAACATAGGGGCCAGCTTCCTTCCCTGAGCCCCACCCTTGCTCTCTAGGGGGTACTGCTGTATGGACCCCCAGGCACGGGGAAGACGCTGCTGGCCCGGGCCGTGGCGCATCATACAGACTGCACCTTCATTCGTGTCTCTGGCTCTGAATTGGTACAGAAATTCATCGGGGAAGGTAACTGTGGTCAGAAACAAAATCTAAGGAGGGGAGGGGGCGGAGCTCGTTTGCTCGTTGACACCCGCTTGGTCTCTGCACAGGGGCGCGGATGGTGAGGGAGCTGTTTGTCATGGCCCGAGAACACGCTCCGTCTATCATCTTCATGGATGAAATTGACTCCATTGGCTCCTCGAGGCTGGAGGGGGGCTCTGGAGGGGACAGTGAAGTCCAGCGCACTATGCTGGAGCTGCTCAACCAGCTGGATGGCTTTGAGGCCACCAAGAATATCAAGGTGTGGTGGGGTCGGCTGGGGCGAGGACCCAGGGAAGGCCCTGGGTGAGGGGCAGCCTGCCTTAGGAAGGGCTCAGCTGACGCCACTTGCTTTGTCCACTCAGGTTATCATGGCAACTAATAGGATTGACATCCTAGACTCGGCGCTGCTCCGCCCAGGGCGCATAGACAGAAAAATTGAATTCCCACCCCCCAACGAGGAGGTTTGTAATCAGCAGCACTGGCAGCAGCCCCGGCTGTGGGGGTAGGCCCTGGGCTCAGGCTTTTCCTCTCCCATCGCTAGGCCCGGCTGGACATTTTGAAGATCCATTCTCGGAAAATGAACCTGACCCGGGGGATCAACCTGAGAAAAATTGCTGAGCTCATGCCAGGAGCGTCAGGGGCTGAAGTGAAGGTAACAGGAGTGCCCAAGGGATAGGGGGCAGAGGCAGGAAGCACTGGGCTCAGGGCACAGCGGCAGCTCCGCCTTCTCTCCCTGCTCAGGGCGTGTGTACCGAGGCTGGCATGTATGCGCTGCGGGAGCGTCGAGTCCACGTCACGCAGGAGGACTTTGAGATGGCAGTAGCTAAGGTACAGGGCCACATCTTTTGGCCTCTGCTGGTGGCGGCTCTGGAACAGTGGGGTTGGGCACGTGTTCACTGGGTCTCTAACTCAAATGCTTACTCTCCCAGGTCATGCAAAAGGACAGTGAGAAAAACATGTCCATCAAGAAACTATGGAAGTGAGGCGGACGTCCTTTGTGTGGATCCCTTAAATAAAGCTCTGCCGGTCAGGACCTTGAGGACTTGAGTCTGTTAATCAGTGGCCACACTGTTCAATCACCAGGTCTGGGTACCACCAATAAACAAAGATTTATTTGGAAATTTCCAAACCTGCCAGAAGTGGCATTTGCCAAACCCTCGGCCCACCCTCCTCACCAGGCTCCAAAGGGCAACAACACTCCTCCCCATCTCCCACTGCCCTCCACCGAGCACACACACACCCACGCCTCGGGCCACACCAATTAGGGTGCCCTCTCTCTAGGAGGCATTACCCTGGGCCCAAGAACCAGGGTGGCAGCCCTCTGGCATTGCAGGAGATGATGGCGGCCAGAGCCGCTTGCATAGATTGAGAAAAGAAAGTAAGGAGGGACCCCCAAGTAGGGCTCCCTGAAAACCCCCAACGCACCCCCATAAAAAAAGTGGCTCCCGCATAGAAAATCCTGCTCCACAAATAGTGCAAATAACCCGAAGGAAAGGAAATTACCAGCAGCAAGGCTGGGCTGGTAGGAATGGCAAAGAACTTTGGTTTGGAAAGGTTGGGAAGAGAGGGAGCCATGCCCCTCTTCCTCACCCAGCTCCCTGGAGCCAGCATGGACACTCACCCCAAGGGGGTCTGTAAACAAGCAAAGCCAGGGGCCTTTGGTTCCAAAAGGTCTTGGTTACAATGTCAAAGCAGAGCCTCCAGGTCCTTCTCGGGCCTGCCTGCAGGGGGCAGAGGAGGCCTCTCTTGTGAACCCAGTTAAAGCCAACGTGTAAGTAATAAGGCTTTGAGGACCAAGCAACAAGGAATCCTATCACTACACTTAAGAAACTAAAGCCGGGGAGCCGAGGGTGACTGGAGATGCCCCTCACCCCCTCATTATCCTACGTGTCTGCACCCCAGAGGGTGGTCCCCTTCCAGGCTGAGGAGGGCGTGGCTCCAGGCTGAGAAGAAAGGAAGGGGTCCCTGAGCAGTTAGGTCAGGCGGATTCCCAGCACCTGTTCCAGTTCCTGCCTTCGCTGCTGCACCTGGAGGAGGGACAGACCAGCGGCTCAGGCCTGGCTGCCCACCCTACCCCTCCAGTGTGCCCTCCAGTTCAGCCAGGGCAGAGCCGCCTCACCTTGGCAAAGATGTGCCTCCCCACTGCTTCCTGGGCCCAGGGCTGGTGGTAGAAAGCTGCTCGCCTCTCCTCCTCCGGGTTCCCAATCACATCAGTGATGATCTGTAGAGCACCCGGGGGAGAGCTGAATGCAATTCCCACCTCTGAGCGGGAAGGACAGTACTGGGGGCAGAACCCCCAGAGCTAACGCGGGATCACCCTCAGGAAAAAGGGGCACACCTTGAGGTCCCGGCGCTGGGAACGGAGCCACTCCTGGATGAAGTCCTGGGGGTCAGTGCTAAAACTGAGCATGAAATCCCTCTGGGTCTTCAGCTGGTTGATGGACTCGATGGTCTCGTGGATCTGGGCAAAGGCGTACGTGTCAGGTTGGCTCCCACCCCTACAAGGTCTTGCAGCCCCAACCCTAAAGGCCTCAGGTCCCATCCCAAGGTGCTATATAAATGGAAATGCCCGACACCTGCCCCGCTCACTGGGGGCCCAGAGGAGGCTGGGGAGCTTGAGGGCCGACCTTGACATCAAGGGAGGCGATCTCCTGCTGATTGGTGGTAGAGGCCAGAAAATTGCTCATCTGGGCCTTGAGTGGGTCATCCACCTCCACGTCAATGTCGTAACAGGCTGTCTTCTTCTGGTCGTTTGGGTCCACGCTACAGGGCACACGGCAGAGGGAGCTGCTTCCCTCCCTCCCGCCCAGGCCAAACCACACACACCCAGGAAGCGAGAAACGAACGTGCTGCTTCGCTTTGGCTTTAATTCAAGTCAAAAGTAAACTGTCCTGAGAGCAACCTTCCTCCCCCTCTTCCCGTTTACCTGATGACGTGGTTGATGACAATGGGGTCTGGATGCTGCAGCAACCCCGCCAGCTTCATGGGAATCTCAGAGAAACGGAGTCGGCCGCAGCTGAAGATCTGGGGAGGGCGCCAGAGGGTTGGTGACGCCCTGGCGAGCACATGGGGGAGTGAAGCGCCCCGGGGCAGTGTGGAGGACATGGCAGAGGACTAGCCTCGGTGGGGCTGTGGAGCTGCAGGCAGGGCAGGGGCCCGGAGGTGAGGGGCGGTGTCCCCGCTGACCTGGCGGAAGTAGCGGTTGCAGTTGATGTACTCGCGCTCGTGGCCGTCCTGCAGCTGGTTGTGTTTGATGTACAGCCACAGGGCCTGCATGATGGCGGCCCTCGTCTGAGTGTGCACCCCCAGCAGCCTCGCCAGGCGGGGGTCCAGCTTGTACTGGGGGGGCTGGGATGGACAGACGGGAGTCAGAGGAGGGAAAAACAAACCAAAGCAGACTGAGGCAGGGACAGGAAGGGTTTACAATAGGCACCTGCCCCCAGCCCCAGACGAGAGTCCCCGTGACCCCAGACGTGACCTCAGGGCACTTGTCACCTGATGATCCAGCATGAGCAGGAGGGTGCACTTGACGTTCAGGTCTCCGGGCCGTTTCACCTGGAAGCCGTCTGTCTCCTGGGTGGTGGGCATCCGGTGCCACTGGCAGGAGGAGGAAGGGGAGTCAAGCTCATCACCAAAGGGGTGGGCGAGAACGTACGCACCCAGCCCTGCACGGGGACTGAGGCCACTTCTCTGCCCGCCTGGCACGTCACCTTCTGCTCCCGAGCCCCAGGCCCCCGCTCACCTCCACCAGGTGGTTGTCAGGCCCGTACAGTTCCTTGTCCAGCTCAATGACGAGGCTCTTAAAGAAGGAAGAAAACTTCCTCTTCTGTTTGCTAGGCTGGGGATGTAAAGGGTGAGACAGGGGTGCCAATGAAGGCTCAAGCCTAAGCCACATACTAAGCCCCGAACAGGAATACTGTTTCAGTCCTAGAGCTCAGGTACTGAGGATTCTCAGGCCCTGAAAGAAACGGGAAAAAGTGAGACCTGAGGCACAGACAGGAGCCCTAGGCAGCCCCGCTGTCAGCCAGTAAAGGACCGGAATTAGCAAGGGCACCCCTTCCTCAGGACACTCTACTGCCATCTGCAGGAAAAGCACGGTAACAACCACACAAACCTCCCACCTCTGTACTGGGAGCCGTGCCCTCTTCCTCCGGCAGGATGACCCCGGAAGTGCCCAAGTGTCTGGCCCAAGTCTGAAACCCACACAGACCACCGCCCCTCCAGACACCTCCTTCCCCAACTCACGTCGTCCAGCAGTTTTCCCTCTACTCGGAGTTCCCAGGAAGCCACCTTGTCCCCTGCGGGGGTTCCTCCGGGGGTCCCTGTGGTTCCTGCACTGTCACCTTCTGCCTTGCTGGGACTGAATGTATTCGAAATATAGATCCGCAGCTTTCGTTTTTGCTAAAGAAAGACAGCAGGTTAACTAGACAGGGACCAGCTGCTACCCAGTCTTCCCGTCTGAACTCATGTCACACCCATACAGAGGCCCTGGGAACCAGGCGAGGAAATCTCATCCCCGACCTTCAAGGGACTCACAGTTTTATGGGAAAACAGATGCAGTACCAACAGGTCCAATACAGGGGGATCGGTGGTGTGACAGAGATACACAGAGGGTGCTATCAGAAGTCATTGGCTCATAGTTTAAGTGAAACTCAAACACCTATCATGGCCACAGAACATAATCTCCTGCAAAGCCTCCACCATTCAAGGAACTGTTCTCTAGATAAAGCTTCTCTAGGGAAGGGGAAGAAGACAGCAACTATCCTTATCTACCCTCTAGCTCTGCCTTTCAAACTTCTGACCATAATGTACAATATTAATGTTTTAAATCATGGTCCAAGATCGGCACATATATGCAAATATATGAAACAAAAATGTCATAATTCCTTTGCTACTGTGAAGAATTATCATTTCTACAACCCTAATGTTCCATTAAAAACAGGCTGGCTCCACCACATTAAGTGAATTCATGCTAAATGGGCTGTATCCTACAGTGTGAAACATCCTGCTCTAGCCCATCAGACCCTCACTTGGCCCCTGGAAAACAAGGCCAGGGAGAGGCAGAGAAGCCTGGCGAGGCCCAGGAGCGGCTGGGGCTGCACACACCGTCAGAGGCTTTTTGATGGCCTCCTGGATCTCCATCCGCTTTCGAGCAATGGTCTGGTCCAGCTTCCGTTCAAAAGCCAAGAGGTCCATGTACGCCTGAGACTCTGGGACAAGCTCCCGAATCTGGAGGTGGGGAGGGAGCAGGGATCCATCAGCTCATTTCGGCTGCAGCTCTGGCTCCTTCCTCACTTCCTCCCTCACCCCAGGGTGAGGGGAGGCTGAGTCCACCCTCAGCCAACCAGCCCCTGGGTGGGCCTCCTAGGCCCTCTCCACATACTCACTCGCTGAGGTAGAACTTTATCTGCCATCTTCCTCCTCTTTAACCTGAGAGGACAGAAACCCAACAAAGAGGTCAATGGTCCAAAGAACCTCCCCCTCCGCCCACCTCTCCAGTGCCCAGGACCTTCCCAATAAAACCAGGAGTCTTCCTCAGTCATTGCAGCCCTAGGGCACAAGAAGACCCTCTGTTACTGCCAGAGCTACGTTAGACGGGGTGGAAGAAACAGGATGGTCTTACCCCCGGCGCTGGGCAGGCATCGGGGGCTGGGCCTGAGGCACAAGCAGGCGTTTTCGGAATGGGTCCATCATGGTGGGTGGCATGCCAGGTCGAAGTGGAGCAGCTGTGCCAAAGGGGGAGCCGGCAGGGGGTCCCACCTGCAAGCCAGCCATGGGCATCCGGCTCCCTGGGGACATGCCAGGCCGCTGGGGGAAGTGAGCCAACGGGGGTGCATAGGTCAGGGGTGGGGCCCAACGGGGCCCGTAACCCATTCCTTCCATCCCTCTCCTCGGGCCGGGCCCAGTCCTGAGCAGCACACGGCGGCGAGCTCGGGCAGGAGTGCCAGGAACAAAGGGGAGCAGGCGCCTGAGAGCAGAAGTGTAAACCACACCTGCCCCGCCCCCTCAACCGCCCTGGCAGCCGTGCCAGCAAATGAGGCCCGCAGAGCCCAGGGGGTGGGAGGAGAACCCTGCCTGTAGGGAGGAGAAGGGCCTGGGGGAGTTTGGCAGGGCCCATTGCCACTTGCAACCGCCTCGTGGCCCCAGCAACACTCTGCCCGGCTCCCTGGACCAGCCCGCCTCCAGGATCTCAGACGGTCCCACCGAGCACTCCATCCTCCCCCCGCCAGCTTGAGGCAGAAGCTGGGGGCAGTGTCGTAGCCAGGCGGCGGGCTGTGCGTGTGATGCGGGTAGGCTGACGGGGCACAGCCCCAGTGCCCGTCCCCAGTCGCCGGCCTGGTGGTGTGACTGAGCAGGGAACGGCAGTCCAACGGGCTGGCAGGCGCATCGGCAGTGGCACCCCAGGTGAGCAAGCTGCAACAGGATGGCTTGGAGCCTGTCCCGACGGGTGGGGGCGGCCTCAGGCGGAGTACACAGACCATCTGGTCGCCATATGGCCCCTACTCACCACCCACAACTGGACCCTTCTCTCACCTCCCTGCTGCCCAGCCCCCAACCCCTAAGCCTGGAGACCCCAAGGGGAAGCTGTGGCTCCCTAGTGGTCTGCAGAAGGGAGAGCAGCTGGCACCTGGCCTCTGCCTGTGGTCCGCGCACCACCTGGTGGCTGGGGCTGGCTTGGCAGTGCCAAGCTGGAGAATGGAGAGCAGATTAGCCTGGGCTGCAAGGATCAAAGTCTTAGAATCAGCAGAGGAAGCTGGGTGGGCGGTGGCTTCTTTCAAAGCCTGCAGAAGGGATTTTCCACCGAGGTCCGGCTCCCCAACATTACTGTGGAGCCCACTGGGGAGGAGCCCCCACCCCCTTCCTCGTGGCTGCTGCTGCCTGCAAGGCCTGTTTGGCAGCTCTGCCTCGCACACACTGTCCCTGGCAGCTTCACAGGGCTGGCCCCAGGGCCCAGATTATGCAACCAGCACAACCAGCCAACCAAGCCAGGCTGGGTGGGGATTCACATCAAATCAAAGGACCCCCGCCCCCCCCAACCCCCTTCCCCGCCAGCATCACAGAGATGAGATGAGATGACTACTCCAACTCTTCATCCAGCACTCGTCCCACGTTCTCACCAAGGAGGGTCAGATTCTTGACCAGAGGCAGACACAGAGAAAAACATAAGAAACACAACCCAAAGACAGGGGGAGGGGAAAAGGAGTAGGGTGGGAAGGAAGCATTTGGGAGGATAGGGTTCAATGTGGGGGGCTCTGTCTGGGACCTCTGGAGTCCTGCCACAAGTCTCCTCATCAGGAGGAGGCTCCTCTGAGCTGCTGAGAGGCAAAGACAGCCTGCTTCTCTGCCTTAATGAACCATAGCTACACAGCTAGAGATGCTAGGAAAAAAACTCAGGGTGGCCACAGCTGAGAGCCCGGCCCCCTCGCACCCGAGACTCGAGTGTTTCCCGCCAGCGCCTGAGCTGAGGGGGTGGAACGGCTGAGGCAGGGCACCTGCAGAGTGGGAGGTCCTGAGCACCACGCAGCCCGCCTAGGCAGGTGCTCCCGGAACAGGAAGTGCCCAAACCAGGCGGCACACGCCGGGCCTGCAGGAGGCCTGCGAGGTCCCCCTGGCTCGCCCAGGGCCCCAGGCTTCTCCCAAGGGGGGAAGGGGCCCGGGGAAAGGCTTCCAGGTCCTGCAGTCCCAGCTCAGCCTGGCCAAGCTCCACACCTGGGCTCTGAAGCACCAGTAATTCCTCGTCTTCTAAAAAACAACCCAAGAGTTAAAAAAAAAAAAAGAACAGAGTCCTGATCTCTTAGGCTCCCTGACCCCTTTCCTGCAGCAGGGCTAGGGAGGCCTGGCTCCACGCCCTGAGCCTCAGAAGTGAGCAGTAACCTCCTCTCCCTCAGCCCAGCACAGCCCATGTCCTCAACCGGACTCTGGCTCCACCACCCAGGACAGCAGGGGTGGGAGGCCAGGCTGATGCTGCCGCCTCCAGTCTGGCCCCTGGTGCCTCTGAAGGCTGGGCCTAAGGACCAAGGAGAAGAGAACCTACCTCTGCAGACATAGAAAATATCTTCAACTCTCTGGCATGAACCCAGCAATCTGTGTTCTTTGCGGGGGGCCGAGGTGGGGGGGTGTTGTGGTTTTTTTTTTTTTTTATGTTTTCTTTAAGCTCCTTAGTAGACCGTGACCCACAGCTTGAAACACTCTGTAGGGAGGTGGGGTCATCACTTCCCTTCCATCAGTAAGCTCCCCTATTTGCCCCAAGTGGGCTTCAGAGCCTCGCTCCTCCAGCTCACCTCACACGGCCCAGCAAGAGACACACCATCTGCTCCTCAGATCTCAAGTCCCTTCTCCCAGAAGTCACATAACTGGACTTGGAAAGAGGCCACACAGGATCCTCCTTGAAGTCAGCAGAAGTGAACTGGGTCCTCCCTCGCCCGACATCTATCTTTACTTCTGCACCCCTCCCCCCACAAGTACACACATCCCCATTCCCTGGAAGAGGAGGAGACCACGAGAAGCTGGAGGGGAAGCCCAGGGAAGCAGAGGCTCAGTGCCTTCCTCAAGGTCCCCACTCCTAGAAGCCTGGGGTACCCAGCCAGTTAGCTTAGCCTTGCCACCGGTCCAAGGCCACTCCCTCCAAATCACTCTGGAATCCATCCTCTCAGGGCTTTCCCCAGGCTTAGGAAATTAGAGAGGCTATCTGGTCCTTGGAGCCTTCCCGAGGACCAACGGCCCCCAGGGAGGCTCCTCAGCTATCTCACCTAAGAGCTGGAATGACAGACACAGGGATCCCTCAGTGACACCCTGGGCCCATGAATCCCCCAGAGTGAGAGCACGATGGGAAAGATGAATCCCAGCTGGAGTCTCGGGGACCAGGTCTGTCTCTGTCAATACCCAGATCCTTGGTTCAGAGAGAAGAGGGAACATGAGGAGCAAGAAGGAAAAATCACTGTCCCAGGGAAGCATCTCTTCACAAAGTGGGGACCCAGGGCTCCTACTCTATGAGGACCCACTTAGGGGACCTCTACCTGGGGGCAAGAGGGAGAGGAGACAGGAGAATCTCCCAACTGCCCTGAGAGATTAGCAAGACATCAGTGTCAAGTGCTGGGGCACACAGATTGGGATATGTCATTTAGAACCTACAGGCTAATTAAAAGTGGAGAGGAGGGCGGGAAAAAAGATGAGGGCAATTCCCAAGCATTCTGGGGCAACCAGAAACAATGAACTTGGGGACTGGTAAACCCCACCCCCAGTGTCAGGCTGAGTTCCTCACACAGTGACCCCACAGCCTCTCGACAGCCTTTGAAGCTGCAACCCGAGAAGTCCTCTGCAAAGCCAGACCCAGAAGGGGTCAGACAGAACCCTTTGAAGCAACTTTCTGCAGGCTCCTCCAGCCCCAGACCAGCAGTACTCAGTGGAGCCTCTCTGTTCCTCCAGACTAACAACGCCTGGACACTATGACACCAGGCAGAAAGCCAGAAAGTCTGTCCAGAATGGGCTGGGCTTTCCTCCTTCCTCAGGCCTGTCCACCACCCTCTCTGATCTAACCCAAAGGCATCCCTGTGTGAAGGTGTCAGGGCCTGACCCAGGAGCAGATTCCCCTTGCACAGGCTGCAATCCCCATCCTCTGCCTTCTGTGCCCCTGAGAAGCCAGGCCCTTCTTCCTCCTCCTTAGCAGCTGGGAGCCATCTCAGACACGCTAAAACTCTGCCAGTTCCCAACTAGGGGGAGAAAAAAAAAAACGCAGAGCAGACTTGGAGTAGGGCCAAGACCAATGCAGGGTAACCCTGCTTTCTCAATGAGGGTTCTTTCCCAAAACTTTCTCATCACTTCCCAGGACCCCTTACCCGAGAATCTACACTAGATTTCTCATTCCACCCGTCCACAACTCACTAGCTTCGACTACGCCTCCATCTCTCAGTTACTCAGAATCCCTGTTCCAAGGAAGACCCCCAGACGCTCCCAAATGCTTCAAACCCTCCACCCGAGTCGCTCTTACCTTCTCCCTCAAATCCTCCACCACCACCTGGCCGAGCCCGAGGATCTCTGGCTTTGCCCCCCACCATGCCCCGTGAAATCCGCATGCAGAGACTCTGTGCCCCCTATTCAGGAGGCTGCCCCAGGGCCCTCATTGGCGGCGCCGCCCGCCCATCCGCCCTCCTCACCTGGTACTGCGCCGCCGGGCCCGCGGGGCCCATGGGGCGGAAGGCGGCGGCCCCGGGGCCCCCCACGCCTCCAGCCGGCCCGGGCCCCCTGAGCGCCGGTCCGGGCAACATGCCGGGTCCCGCTGGCGGAGGCGGCGCTCCCAGGGCCGCGGCAACCGCGCCGCCGCCAGGGCTCAGCGGGGGCAGCGGGAACCCGCCCGCGCCACGGCCCGACATCGCTCCGTCCCGTCCGGCGGTGTCTCGGTCCGGACTCCAGGCTCCGCGCTGAGTTCGCTCCGCACTCCGTGCTCCGGGACTTTCCGATCTAAATTCCGGGTTCTGGGGTTTGTTGATCCGGATTCCGGGCTTTCCTAATCCAAGTTCGCGAGTTCCTCAGAAACCCACTTTGGGGCAGGGCCGATCCTGATTCCGGTCCTGCCCGGAAAATTCCGGATCCGGGATCTGCTACGGGCCCGCTGCCTCCCCGGGCCTCCGGAGGTTTGGCAGCCAGCGTCCAGTTACCCAGAGGCGGTAACTAACTCCCTGCCCCGCCTAACCCAGCCCAGCACTAAGCCCCGCCTATACCTAGTCGCCCAATGCGAGGATGCCTCCTCAAATCCCGCCCCTCGCGAGACCCGCCCCCAACAAGCACCGCCCCTAACCGCCGGGCCCCGAAGCCCCGCCCACATCCCTTGGGTCGGCCCTCCACCGGAGGGGCGGGAGCGGAAGCTGCACACGGAAATAAGGGGCGGGGGGGGCGGGGGTTGGTCAGAGGTCGAGGGTCAGGAGGTAAGAGTACGGTGTAAGAGTAGTTGCTGATTTCTTCTCGGTGCAGCCGAATCCCCGAGGTACCGGATCACGCTCCCTGAAAATAGTTTTGTCCTCGTTTCTACGTTTTTAAAATTAAAGACAACGAGCTGCTCTCTGCGGCAGAGCAGCTGCCAACTTGACTTTAAAAGCCAGAGCTGCCAACGGACTTGGCTGCTCTGGACCCGATCCACTGTGTGAAGGGTTGAATTGGCCAAGCGCCGAGCTCTTATCGCATATTTTGAATGTGCCTCTGCCTCCCATTAAGGAAGCCTAGTAATACTTTACTCCACAGGAGATGTTTCTAGGCAAAGGAATTTTGCATTCCGAGAAGCCTCCTAGAGTTGAATAAGGTCTTTTTCCAAGATTTATAGCGACTTTCAAAAAGTTCAGTACCTTTTCAGAAGTCCAGTACCTTTTCAGACATCAGCCCTATGTCAGAGGTACTCAGAAGTGCTTCAGCCTTGCCAGGTGTTCTGTGATTTTCTCTCCATGATACAGACCAGTGCTCCTCAAACACTAAGGAATATAAGAAACACCTGGGCTTTTGTTTAAAATGCAGACTATGATTCTGTAAGCTTAGGTTCTAGGCTAGGGATCAAGAGTCTGCATTACTAACAAGCTCTCAAGCAATGCTGTTGCTACTCACTACACTTTGGAGTACCAAAGATAGACTTTTTCATTATATAAATTCTGTTTTATGTTTTCATCCCCAACCATGTCTTGTACCAAAGCACCCCAGATCCTGTTCATAGTGCAACCCTTTTTGATTAGTTCTGCCCATCTCTACTTCCTGGTATCTTTATTCTTCAGTGATTGACCCTGCTGTTGCTGCTGCTGCTCTGCTGTCTTCTCAGAGATCCCTCTCCTCTTTCTCCCTAAAAGTGGGTTACCTGCGAGTCTGAGAACAAACCACTGGAATTGTTCCACCAGGGCCCCTCTCCACCACTGCAAAGTGGGTAAAGAATACTTGACAATGCAATTGATGTCCATTTCAAGCTGCTAGAGCAACAGCAGTTCCAGAGGAAGTAGTAGGGGTGAATCCCCTGGGGAGCTATTCCAAACTAGGGGTGAATCCCCTGGGGAGCTATTCCAAACTATCCTTGCCAAGCCACCCCCCTACACATAGACACACACAACCACTGGATCCCTGTGCTGTATTTAAAAAGAGACATCCCAGGTAATTCTGGTACAACCCTCTGTGTATGTGTAAACAAGTGAATGATCTTCAAGTGCAATAAGATAAAATGATAACTTCAGCAATGAGTTAACTGCTATGAAAAAAATATCCTCAAGGTTTTAGGGGGGAAACATATCTAAGACATGGTAGAAATTGAGAAAGATTTCCTAGACAGTAGGCAGAGAATAGCTAACATTTATTAAGCATTTACTACATGTTATCTCATTTAATCCCTACAATGTATATAATGTAAATACTACTTTTGCCTCTGTTTTAGAAATCAAGGCAGAGAGATTCAGATACTTGCCTGTTCTTCCTGTGATGGTGCTAAGATTCAAATCTGGTTCTAATCTGGCCTAAGAATCCACAATCCAGGCACTTACCCACTGTATATGATTTCTTGTTGGTAGTTGTTATTGTTCTATTACCTCTGGTCTGTTATTACCTGCAGAGAAACAGTGCTCTCACATTTGTGTCTTCCATCACCTTCACAAGTGGGTTTTAAACCCACTGGGGTCCTTTGGGTTTCTCAGCGCTCTTGTGGAGAGCTGAAAGTGAGGTTGAGAGGGCTGTGAGCTAGGAGTTCCTTGCTCCACCTCCATATCCCTGCTGTAACCAAAGAGCTCTACTTTTGTTTTTTTATGTTGAGTGACCTTGAAAAGATATCTTTGGCAGAAAAGGTTCCTAAAATGTTAAAAGCCAATGGTTTACAGAAGAGTCTATAAACATGGCACAATTGACTCTTTATTCTCTGTCCTCCTCCTATCTCTATAGCTTTATTCCCCACCAATATCCCATGAATTCTACCATCAAACCACACTGAACCTGCCCTTCCTTGAACATACCTTTCATGGTGTGGTTCTTCTATGACATCACTAAAATGTAAGCTGGTTTAAGGTGGGGACTTTTCCACTGCTGTGTCCCCACTGCCTGGAACTATACCTGGCATAGGGTAAAGGACTCAATACATATTTATTAAGTGAGTAAGTGTTCTTCCACAGTTCCCTGCTATGCAAGAGTCTGTTTATTCTTCAAGAGCAACTCAAATGTCACTGCCTCTGGAAGTCTCCGTCATTTCTGATCCCCATCCACCAACTGCCACTGTCAATTTGCTATTCTCTTTTCTGTTTTCCACAGCACTCTAAATCTAAGAGTGCTCAACCTATTGTGCTGTGACTTTTGTTTGGGGCTCTGTCTCCATCCACACACCCCTGCAGTGTGAACTCCAGGACCATGCAGAAACAACCCCTGCTCAGGAAATAACTCTGATAAAAGTTACCTCTGCTTCCCCATCCTAGAACTATGTTTCAAGTTGTTTCCAATCAGGAGATAATCCATCAGGACAGAAGGTTAAAACCAGCTTAACCATAACAGTTCTGAAGGCAGGAGGAGAAGGGGATGACAGATGGTTGGATGGCATCACCAATTCAATGGACATGAGTTTCAGAAAGTTCCGGGAGATGGTGAAGGACAGGTAAGCCTGGCATGCTCCAATTTATGGAGTCACAAAGAGTTGGACACGACTGAGTGACTGAACAACAACCACAACAGTTAACTTTGACTCTCAAATCTTTCTTGAGCTTTACAGTCTCACTCCCTTGGACGTATTGTATTGACTTGTGACCCTCCACCTGAATTCCTGGATTTTTCTCTGTTTACTCCCTACTCAGATCTTATCCTTACCTTGACTCTGATGGGTCGCCAAGGTTGATTCACTTCATACTAACTCCTGATGTTTAACCCTTAATCTATAAGCTCTTCTGATTCTGGTTAAGGCTATATTGATCCTAACTAGCTATTTAGCCTCTATTAACAAGTTGCCCTGAGTCAGGTATTGCCAGTCCCTGGAATAAAAAGCAGGTAAGGGAGAAAGAGGGAGTTTCCCAGGTGGCTCAGTGCTAAAGAATTTGCCAGCAATGTAGGAGACGCAGTTTCAATCCCTGGACTGGGAAGATCCCCAAGGAAATGGCAACCTACTCCAGTATTCTTGCCTGGGAAATCCCATGGACAGAGGAGCCTGGTGGGCTACAGTCCATGGGGTCACGAAAGAGTTGGACATGACTTAGCCACTAATCAACAACAGAAGGGAAAGAGAGAGTCTTGAGGGATCAGGGAGGCAGCAAATTTGGAGAACGCAGAAATCAAGTAAAAAAGTAGTCAAATGACAGACACAGGTACAGGAAAGGATAATTCGCTAGCTGGGGTTTCTTCTGCTTTTGTCAGATTCAGACTTGCTGCTTCTATAACCCAGCCCCATGACCATGAACTACCTGGACCAAAGCAGTTCTACATCTGAAGGAATGACCTCCACTTCCCTAGGAAAGCACCATTCATAAAAAGAAAGGGTGGGCTGGAGTGAGCTCACTTGCCAAAATTATTTCACTAAGTGATCATTTTATAAAATTATCAGGACTTTAAAAACAACTATATTTACATGATACAGCTATTTTTATTACATGGGATTATATAAACAGCCTTAAACATGTTGAAGCTTAAATTTTTAATTGAAGAAATTAAAGTTTAGGATGATATGTTGCTGAGGAAGAAGCATAGTAGAAATACAAGCATATGACAATATAGAAAATGACATTCAAAAGTACCTGAAAAAAATAAGCTGAAAAAAATTCTGCCAAATATAAGTGCTGAAACTTTTATTTCTCACAAGCAGTGATTATGATGTTGACTTGGTAGCACTTTGCAGAAAGAGTTTAACATAAATGAACAAAACTACTCAAAGCCACAAAAGAGAAATGAGGGTGGCTTGAAGAGGTTACTGTGATAGAGCTTATGAACTAGCCTTACATTTGATATGCATTAACCAGGAAAATAAATTTGTAAAGGACCAAAAACAAAAAACAGTGAACATGCTAAAAATTAGGTAAAGCAACAGAAGCATCACATCACAAATACATTTTACTAGAAATAACATACTAATGTGTTATAAAACTGAAAAAACATTCTCACATGAAGCTGAAATTTGTTTACTAATTCTGAAAAAAATTAAGAGTTTTAATGTAGAATATTAAGCATTTCTATGTGCTAAGTCTCTTCAGTTGTATCCAACTCTGCGACCCTAGAAGATAGAAGTGCCAGCCGGGCTCTTCTATCCATGGGATTCTCCAGGAAAGAATACTGGAGTGGGTTGCCATACCCTCCTCCAGGGGATCTTCCTGACACAGGGATCAAACCCAAATCTCATGTCTCATGCATTGGCAGGCAGGTTCTTTACCACTAGCACCACCTGGGAAGTTCCAAATATTTCTATAATGACTTTTTTAAAAGTTTTGTTGAAATATGATTGACAATCAACTTCACATATTTAAATTGCAGTTTGATAACTTTTGATATATACTCTATTTTCATAAACTCTTTAAAAATACTTTTTTTTTTAAAATTTACTTATTTATTTAGTTGCACTGGGTGTTAATTGCGGCACAGAGGATCTTTGATCTTTGTTGCCTCATGCAAACTCTTTAGTTGTGGCATGTGAACTCTTAGTTGCAGCATGTGGGATCTAATCCCCGACCAGGGATTGAACCCAGGGCCCTGCATTAGGAACGCAGAATCTTAGCCACTGGACTACCAGGAAAGTCCCTATTTTCATAAGCTCTTTAAGTTACTGTATAACTTCAGACAAATGAAATATTTCTTAAAGTATTCCCAGGAAAATAAAATAGAAACCTATCAATTAAAACTTCTCAGAAATCTCCAAACGCTTTTAAAACTAGCTCATACAATAGTAATTGTTGGGAACTTTATGAAGAGGTAAAAGAAACACTTTTTTGAAAAACAGTGTTAGGGATCATCCCCATTTTGGCCTTTTGAGTCCTCTGGGGTTAGGATAAGTTGAAGGTATGTGTCTGACAAGCACAAATCTTCCACTCTCTCATACTGATGGAGGACACCAAGGGTGGGGATGATGCACCAAGATTGTTGCCTAAAAGAGGGTGGTGGTGATATCTTTTCTAGACAGATCCAGATTCTCATCCTCGCCCCTAGCTTTGGCAACAACGGATGAAGAAGCAGAAGGAAAATGGAAAGCAGTCAAAGAGGCAGGTGTCATAAAACTAGAAGTCTTATGAACGAGTTATGTCACACCTCCCCACAAAGAAAATTAAGGTATGAAATCACGACTCTTCACAGACTCCTAGCTCACTCAATTACTAAGTATTTATTTAGTGCATCCTATGTGCAATCATTGTTCTGGGTGCTAAGGTGACAGCAGTAAATAAGATAGATGACAATCATGCCCTCCTGTTTTGACACAAGATTCTAGAGAGAGGAATTCCTTGGTGGTCAGTCCTGGGTGTTCATTGGAAGGACTGATGCTGAAGCTGAAACTCCAATACTTTGGCCACCTCATGTGAAGAGTTGACTCATTGGAAAAGACCCTAATGCTGGGAAGGATTGGGGGCAGGAGCAGAAGGGGATGACAGAGGATGAGATGGCTGGATGGCATCACTGACTCGATGGACATGGGTTTGGGTAGACTTCGGGAGTTGTTGATGGACAGGGAGGCCTGGCGTGCTGTGATTCTTGGGGTCGCAAGGAGTCGGACACGACTGAGCAACTGAACTGAACTGACAGTGGATAAGAATTCACTTGCTAATGCAGGGGACACGGGTTTGATCCTTGGTCAGGGAAGATCTCACAAAGATTCCACATGCCACAGAGAAACTAAGCCAGTGTGCCACAACTACTGAGCCCGCTCTCTAGAGCCCTCAAATCACAACTACTGAGCCCATGCACCACAACTAATGAAGCCTGTGTGCCTGAGAGCCCATGCTCTGAAATGAGAAGCCCGTGCACAATGAAGAGTAGCCCCTGCTCATTGCAACTGGAGAAAGCCCTGGTGCAGCAATAAAGACCCAGCACAAACAAATTATAAAAAAAGATTCTAGAGAGAAAATAATAAATAGGTAAACAAATAGATATATACGGTGGTGTACTAGTTAATGTTTACCAACCATTTCTCAGAAAAAAATAATCAAACCCTAATTTGTAACCTCTAACAATTTCAGTGACATATATTATATATACTTATATATATATACTTATATTTATATATACATATATATACTTCCACCATTATAATAAACCATAATGGAAAAGAATATGAAAAAGAATATACATAGTTTATTCTATATACATGAATATGAATATATCCAGAAACTAACACATTGTAAATCAACTATGCTTCAATTAAAGAGTTTTTGGTTTTCAGGTAACCAACCGACATCACTAAATGCAGACTTGGGAAGAGAACAGCTCACCCATTTAAGTTGGCCGCTGGATATTTAGCTCAAAGTCAGGCAGTGGTAAGTGCTATAAAGAAAAATAAAGCTTGGCAGTTTTAGAGTAATCAGGAAAAGCCTTTTTGAGACTGGAAAAGGAAAAAACTGATGACCATTTATTGCACATCTATGTTTAGTGTCAAAAACAATGGTAGGCACTTTCATATAAACAAACTAATGCCATTCCTGTTGGCAGAGGAGGACACTAAGTTACCTACATTTCCCATAGTCCTAAAGCTAGTAAGACATTCATGGACAAAATTGTTTAGCCTCAAAGCTTCTATTCTATCCAACATTCTCCCTGAAACTGTGAGTAGGGAAAGAGAGGAGGTAGTGGTACTAGGGTACTAGAGAAGTAAGCACTCGAAAAAACCTTCCAAATCTCATTTCACTCCATCAAGAAACTCAGCCCATGGCTTAGGATCAGACCAGCAGTTTCAGGGGAGCCAGAGCCGCAAAAGGATGTCAGAGCAAGTGGCCTAATTTCGGCTCAGGGAAAGGGTTTTGAGACACGACCCTCCGGAGACGTTCCACGTGGAAGTTGACAAAAGGTGGAAAGAGGCAACAAAGATTTATAAGCTCACCCCAGTTTTTATGGCTTATTGATAGGACCTGACTGGTGCAGGGTGGGAATCAAAGGCGCACGCACATTGGGTAGGAAGTGAGGCCTAAACCAGTAGTTCTCTCATGCGTGTTACTTCTGTGTGTGGAGTGGGCTACAGAAACGGGGGCCGGCAGTGGCAGGGCATCCGTTTCCCAGTCCACCCAGGAAGAGCCGGGAAGAGTCCCAGTTGGGCTTCGTGCGAGTCACTAACAAGACACAACGCCAAGCCCGCACTGAGGCCCAAGGCGGGAACAAAGCTGCGCGCGCAGCCCACTCCTGCGGGGAAGTCTCACCTGTTCAGGCCGCACCACCCCTCGAACAGGTAGGGGTGCCTACAGTCCCTTGTTTTCCTTATAGGGCCATTACTTGCTACAACAACCGCTTACCTTTTGTTTTCACGTTGTTTTATACAGTAAGCATTACCTTGAGTCAAATATGTGCTCTCTGTCAAGCAGGATACAAGCAACCCTACTCTCATCTTCTCCGTAACCCCCTCCGGTCGTCTTAGCTTCCCGCCCTCCCCCCTTGCCTCAGCCAACCCTCGCTAAGCTTTTGCGCAAACGTCACGAGTTTCTAGGCAGAATAGGCAAATCTTCCGGCCAGGAGAGTCGTCTTGCGCCCCCGCCCGGCAGTGCCTACCAAACGGTCTCAGCGCGTGGCCGACTCTTGAAGGCGTAGCCGGCGAAGCCGCGGAGTGGATAGAGGAGTGGCTGGAGCCGCGAGGAGCGACCCTCAGTGAGATTTTAGGTCTTGTTTTCTTCGTTTAGTTTCATCCCGGGGTCTCCTCCCGGCTTTCCTGTCAAGTCTGTGGGGGTCTGACCTCTTGGCGGGCTTTGCCTCCTCACACCCGGGAATCGTTGAGGAGCATTCACTGAAGTATGTTTCCCACATAGTTACATTTTTAAAATACTATCTGCTTTTAAAGGCCTTCAGGGCCTGTGGGGCAGTGCACACGCTTCTCGGGAAACTCCATATGAGGCAGAGCTGAGTATAGAGTATAAAGATACTCTCTATCTGAACGATGGGCACAGCCCCTCACTCATATATTTGTCAATATTTTATTTAGTTCATTCACTCATTTTATAGTCGGTGAACGTCTGTAACCGTTCTGGGTGGTTGGGATCCATCAGTGAAAAAGACCCTGCCCTCAGACGGGCCTTACAGTCCAGGCTGGAAGTAGACCGGAGTCCCAGGCCTAACGGGTCAGGAGAAGTGTGTTAGAAGGTGGTGCTGCTGAGGGAGAAGATAGCAGCCGAATCGTCCGAGAGTGTGCTGGGATACAGCCTTGTTGCAAAGATACATTGAACTGGGTGAAGCAGTGTTCAGAGAGGAAGAAGTAAATTCCAGGCAGAGGCAAGAGAGAGTGATCAAAGAGTAGGATGTGACTCAATCTGTATAAGAAACTGCAAATACCCTTGGGATATAAATGGATCGTGAGCATCCCAAACTTGGGCGGGAAGTCCAGTTCAGCTACACAGCCAAAGCCATCCAACATCCCTCAAACTCTGCACTGGAAGGGCGGAGTACTAACCACTGGACCAGGGAAGTCCTGCCCACCATTCTCCTTGCAGCCTTTTTAGTGGCTGGAGTACCTGCCAATTGTACTCCCTCCCAATAGCGCTCAGCAGAGTATATTGTTATTTGTATTTACATTTGTCTTTCCCACTAACTCCCAGGAATTCTTATGTAATAGGATAAATCTTGGTAACTTCAACACCTTACTACAAGCCTGGCTCAATAATTGTTTGCAGAAAGAATGAATGAATATAAATATAAGTAGCCCCAATTGGGGATTTTGTACTTTTTTCACAGAGCTGTTATTACTCAAAACTCTTGTTTTGAGATTTCCTTCACAGTCTGATGTTACTTTATTATCTCTTCCATGATAGGAGATCTTCCTTTGAAAGAGACGTTAAGTCACTCAAAGTTAAGTTTGGGGAATAAGATGAGTGAATATCACTTTTGCACAAAGAATAATAGAATAGCTTAATAAAGAGACTGATTTTTCTTATGTAGCTTAAAATCCAGTTCTAGATCACTTTCCAAAAAAATTTTGAATAATGGTGTCATTACTGGATTAAATTTATAGCCTGCAGAAGTGATTATTTTGAATGGTAATGTTTACTTGGGAGGGTAAATTTTGATATGCCTATTGTTTTATGTGTGAATAAGAGACCAAAAAAAACCCCTCTTTCAGACCAGCATACAGGTAATAGTAGTCCTGTACAAAACCTAATGTATGAAAAAAATGCAGAATTATAGGGCTGTCATTCGTTTATGGAATACGCATGATGTGCTAGATACTGTGCTAGGTGCTGCAGAAGCAAGGTAATAAAATGATCTTTTGTTCTTAAGGAATTCCTAGTACAGTTATGATTACATCATTAAAATAACCCACTGAGGTGAATTACATTTTAAGGTAGATAGCTTCAGAAATCACTTTTGGAATCAAGTGTACAGATTATGTGTAATAAGGGATTATGAAGTGAAATAGCATTAGTCAAGAAATTCCTTTCTTAGAAGAAATTAGCTTGAATTGGATTTTGAAAGAAACACTTGGTATAGATTGGCAGAGAAAAAAAGTGGACGTTTAAGACTTGACTCAGCCAAAGTGTAATCCACGTGTTGCTTGGTGAGCCTGGAGGCAGATCAGAAAGATGGATTATTTTGAGGGATATTTAATGAAGCCTGATGAAACATTTCTCCCATAAGAGAACAAGACTCTAGTGAACATGTTTTCTTGATTCAGGGTCACTTTCCACTGGACAGTGCCAGATAAACACTGCCAAATTTCATCTCTCTAAACCTCATTTTTCATATTTCCATGCTGACAGCCATTTTCTATTGACTCAAATAGAAGCAAACATGTAAACAGATAAGTGCAATACAAACTGATACAGGAATCTCACTTAATTTAATACCCCTTCATTATTTCCCATATTTTCCTGTTGTCTTTTTGCTCTGCACATAAACCAAACTCAAACAGATAGATGAAAGAATTTCTTTTAATACAACCACAGCATTGATACTTGCTGCAGTTTCTCCAGATGGTGTAGGTTTTCAGGAAAGGAGGTAACTTTTAACAGTATCAAAGAAAGAATTTCCTACTTCCTTTTCCTCTTTATTTGGTCACTTTCTCCAGCATTGCTGCCTTCTTTCTTCCTCTCCAGCTTTTGGCCCTTCTCATAAGGATGGAAATGCTACTGTTTGGTGTCTGGGCCCTGTTGGCCTTGATCCCTGACCCAGGTGAGGCTCTTTGGGAAGGTTTCTTTAGCTTCTATGGGCATGATTTTTAGCAATGCCATAGTTTCCATAGGGACATTAATGGAGAAATCAATACCCAAAAGATGACGAGAAGGGGGAATGGTGGTAGAGTCAGGATTCCGACTTGTTCTTTCAGGGCCCTTTTCTTGTCCTGTCCCCTGTTCCTGTTTATTCAGAGTGGGTTTCCTATTCTCTAACCTGTAAATAGATAGACTAGGCTCTGTATTCTCTTTAAGTCTTGTGGGCCTCACCAGAGACTTTGGCATGTCTGGTTGACCTTTTCAGGAGCTGCAGAAGAGCGATTTGAGGTTTCTGTTTGGCCAGATCAGGCCCTTGTAAAGTACGGACAGTCCCTTATGGTCAACTGCAGCACTAGCTGTCCAGACCCAGGACCCGGTGGAATTGAAACCTTATTAAAGAAAACCCAGGTGGGCAACGGGCCTCAGTGGAAGGAGTTTCTGCTGGAAGATGTCACACAGAATTCCATCCTGCAGTGCTTCTTCTCTTGTGCAGGGATCCAAAAGGATATAAACCTTGGCATCACTGTGTACCGTGAGTAGAGCTGAGGGCTGGGGAGGAAGGGAAGTGTGGGGGAACATGACTACTATGTCTTATATAGGGAATAGTTAGAGAATTTCTTTTAGGGGAGAGAATTGGGGCCTTTACTAAAGATTTCTGTCACACTATAGGGATTCTCGAGCCAATTGTTTCTGTCTCCCTTTGGTGTAGGCTTTTAAATTAGGAGCAGACTGTAGAGTGCATCCTGGCATCTGGGCTTGAGAATATGTTCAGATACAGGAGGCATATGCTCATGATTTGTAAATTTGTAAATTACCCAAAAAAGTGTAAAATTAGTGTTGAATTGTCACAAATTCTTAGAATAAATAGGGATTAGAGAAAAGAGGGGTTTTGTAGGCTGGGGTAGTTGGAGAAGTCTCCACAGAAAAAGGAGGCTCTTAAACTTCACCCCTGCATATGGTTAGGATTTGAAGTGATGGGAATGGGTAAGGAGAATCTTTCAGGTGAGCAAATAGCATCAGCAAAGATGTAACCATGAGTGTGGCCTCTGGGGTTGGAGCTTGGTTAGCTGTGGTGGAATTTTCATGTGATGCTCAGGAGCTTCTCAGATGCTGCTCACACCTCTGAAGCACTTCTGGTAAGAGAGAAAGGCTCTCCAGAATGGCAGCAAAGGGGCCCCTCCAAAGCAAAGGGGCTCTCCAAAATGGCAGTCAAAGCAAGGGGCCTCTCAGCAGTCACATGTCTTGGCTATGACTTTAGCTCCCTTTGATAGGAAGAAGCAGCCTAACTCATCTCATCCAGGGCAGAGAGCTGATGCTGTTCATCAGATGGTTTAAGAGTAGCAGTCCTACCTTCTATCACAGGCTTCCTGTCCTCTTACTCTTTCTCTCTGGAGAGGTGAGTATCCTTCTCTCATCAAACCTACCTCTTTGTCTTAAAGAGCCACCAGAGCAGGTGATCGTGGAGCTGCAGCCTGCGTGGGTGGCCGTGGATGAAGCTTTCACAGTGACATGTCATGTGCCCAGTGTCACACCCCTGGAGAACCTCACCCTTATCCTTCTCCAGGATAACCAAGAACTACACCGGAAGAATTTTAGGAGCTTAGCTATGGCTTCCCAGAGAGCTGAGGTCACCATCAACGTCAAAGCCCAAAGAGAGGATGACAGGTGCAATTTCTCCTGCCATGCAGAACTGGACCTGAATTCACATGGTGGGGGGCTCTTTCACAGCAACTCAGCCCTCCAGGTACTCCGAATCTTTGGTGAGTCAGAGCCCAGGTGTGGAGGGAATCCTGAGGCTCATTTTCCTCATCTTACCTTGGCCTTTAGGACTCATTTCCCATAGGGTTTAGGATGCAGGTGGAAGGGTATTTGAGCTCCTTTACTTGAGTTTTAAACTCATTGTGGGGAACAGAGAGCTTTTAGCCCCACTCCCTACATTGTGGGGTCCTATACGATTTATCGTGGCCTTTCTCCTTTCTTCCCTTCTCCTCATTTCTTGGCAGAATTTTCTCAGAGCCCCAAAATCTGGGTCTCTTCACTTCTGGAGGTTGGGATGGCAGAAACGGTGAGCTGCGAGGTGGCTAGGGTGTTCCCAGCTGAAGAAGTGATGATCCACATGTTCCTGGGAGACCAGGAGCTTAGCCCCTTTCTCTTCTGGGAAGGAGACACAATATGGGCCAATGCCACCGTTCGGGCCATGGAGATTGGTGATCAGGAGTTGTCTTGCCTTACATCTCTGGGTCCAATGGAACAGAGAACAAGTCAGCCAGTGCATGTCTATAGTAAGTGACTTGCCTCTTCCTTTCCCTTGAAGGTTCTCTGCCATTGAAAACTTCCATAGTAAAGGCTTGGTTATTCAACTGCAGGTATCCCCATGAACCTTTGTTTAGTATACTCCAAAGTGAACACTGGTCTTCATCTTTCTCAGATAAGTGCAGGGATGCATTGAGGCAGTAGTTCTATCCAGCCTTCACCCTGATTCCTTAGACCATCCTACTGACAGAGTGATAATGGACGCTTGAACTTACTCCTAGGTACAGTGATTTGAGGTGAGAAAGAAATCTGTAAGATGAAAAGACATCTTGTTCTCCTTGCCACAGAGGCACAGCCAAATAGGCTCATGTGGCATTTGTTATGGAGAAGCTCTCAAATTTCCAAAACCATCTCATTGCTCCTGCCAGTCAGCATAGAAGCAGTAATGGTATCCATAGCCTTTCCCTTCTTGTCTGCCTACCCTAGGGGTACCACCAGCAGCTGAGTACAGAAGTTGCTGCCAGTTTTGAGAACTATGTTTTGATTCTCTTTTTCCTGTCCTTACAGGCTTCCCTCCACCAATCCTGGAGATAGAAGAAATGAACCCATTGGCAGGGACAGAAATTAACGTGACCTGCTCGGGGCATATTTTAACATCCCCCAGCCCTACTCTGCGGCTTCAGGGAGCCCCAGATCTTCCTGCGCCTGGGGAGCCTGCCTGGCTTTCACTTACCACCAGTGAGGAAGATGATGGCCGGAATTTATCCTGTGAGGCCTCTTTGGAGGTTCAGGGTCAGCAGTTGAGCAAAACCACTGTGATCCAACTCCATGTCTTGTGTGAGTAGAAGCCTGATCTTTCTTGTCAAAACATGGATTGTTAGTCTCACATATCCAGAGATCTTAGCCAATAGCTTCATTGTTAGAGTTGCCACACTTTTCTCATTAAAAAAGAAAATCAAAGGAAAAAATAAAAAGTAAAGCTCTGCAAGCTTACCTTACCCATGGGAAAGTGAGTAGGGAGAAACCTGGGGGAAACTGGAACAAAAGAGAAGGTGATCAGGCTGAGGGCCAAAGGCTGAGAACATAGGGAGTAAAAACAGCTGAAACCTATGCTGAGGAGGGTAATTTCTTCATGAAAACTTGTATTTTGAAAAGTAGAAAAATCCTTGTCTCTGGGGGTTCACCCCTACCCATGATATCCCTCACAGAGAAGCAAAGATGAGGAGGAGGGACCCCAAGACCACCACTGAGCAAGCTCATTTAGTATTAACCCATTAAAATGCCCTGTTGCATCTCAGAGTCATCCAAGGAGGAAAAAGTGTAGTTCAAAGCAGGGAATCGATGGTCGTCCCCTTGGGGAAAGAAGCTGTTGGGTGAAGGGGACACATCATCTGGGTTGGGGGGGGGAGAGGGAGCTAGTGCGTGACGGTCATGAGGAAACGTGGCACACTGACCTGACTCCTCTGGGGACTCTCTTCTTCCAGACAAGCCACGCTTTGAGGAATCTGGTTGCCCTGGCAACCAGACCTGGCTGGAAGGGATGGAGCAGATGCTTGCCTGTGTCCCAAAGGGAAACCCTACACCGGTCTTGATGTGTACCTGGAACGGCACAGTCTTTGACCTTGAAGTGCCACAGAAGGCAACCCAGAACCACTCTAGAACCTACTGCTGCACAGCCACCAACCAGCTGGGCTCTGTCAGCAAAGACGTTGCGGTCCTTGTTGAAGGTGACTGTGGCTCCCCTGCAGCCAGGCCCAGGGTGGAAATCCCTCAGGGGAGACAAGAAGGAGCTCAGTGGGCTGGGGAGGGGGAGGCTGACACATAAGCCTGGTGGGCTGGGGTAGGGTGATTCTCCTGCCTGCTAACCCTCCCAGTTCTCTTGTCTTCTGTGCTTCGGCAGGACTGGATGAAGGAGTCAGTTCCACCATCTTGGTGATTATTATTGTCGCCCTTGGAGCGGGCGTGATGGTGATCACCGTAGCACTGTATCTAAACTATCGGTCCTGCAAAAAGGAGAGGAGGAAATTGCCCTATAGACAGAAGGAGAAGAACAAAGAAGAGGAAAGCCAGTTTGCTGTTCAACAAGCAGGAAAGCACAATAAACATAATTGTTAATTAGAAAGTTACTTGGTTGAAGACAACCTCTACCACTGGGGTTTCCTAAGGGAGGGAAGGAGGGGGTGGAAGAGAAAGGGAGACGATATCTTCTGTTTTGTGGTCCCATAAAGCAGTATTTCTGGTCCTCATATCCTGTGGATCCAATCCAGCCACAAGCCCAACTCCTGTAAGAATCCAGTCCCAGTGTTCAACTAGTGAGCGGGCCTTTTGCTCCTTGTGTGTTCTTTATCAGTCCACTCTCAGATTCAGAAGTGCCTTGCCATCCCCATTTCCACTGCCCTTTGCTCCCAAACATCAGATGGAAGAGATAGCCAGAAATATCTCTGAAATACAGTGCATTTCTCATGGTTTCCTCATGACTAAATGGGAACCAATTTCTTAGTCTAGGGACCAGAGTTTGAAGGTAGTCAGTACCCAGCAAAGGGTTAGAAATCAAAAGCCAGTTCCCACCTACATATTACACACTCTGGGCTCCGCTAATGGGGAATTCTGGAATACTGGCTCCAGAGCTGAGCTTGGTAACATCATTAAGGCTCAGTGGCTAGTTAGGCTTCAACTCCCTAACCATCTGTTGTGTGCCCTAGAAGAGTATACAGATCATAAGAAATTCCACATTGGGTCAGACAAGCAGCTTTCCTAGCCCAGTGTTCTGTCCCTGAAGTGGAAGGTAGAGTTCTTCCTTGAAATTGGGCTCTAAACATCTCTGAATTACTCTTTAGAAATCCATTATAGAGTAAATCATCTGAGTACATATTAAACATATTTTTTTACCTGTACAAGCTCTTAGGGTAGAATCCCAATGTTTATTCTCCTTTTCCATATATAAGTATATATTTTTATATGTGTGCAAACTTTCCTTTAAGCTTCAGGAGGACTCCTCATATGACAGTGTTCACCATATGATTGAGCTTCCTTTTCCGTTCATTGGAAAGATTATATTCAACCCTTAGAGAAGACATAAAGATTTCTAAAACCAATCTTTTCTCCCAAATCAGTTATGTATGGGTCATTGAAGTGTTGGATATGATAAAAATAAAAGTGATTTTACGTTATCTGAAAGTAGTTTTCTTCTGTGTGTGAAAGTTTTTATTAAGTCACATAGTTGCCTTTTGAGTAAAATTTCTAAGAAAAGAATGTTCATAGCATAACCAGGCAGAGCCCAGGGCAGGTGGCGCAGTAGTTCAGGAAGTAGCATTTTTGGCTTGCCTTCAAAACTAAAGTTCAGACTTCCAGATAGAGGGCCACAGCCTTCCCCAAATTGAAAACACCACCTAGAAAGAATACAGCAACAGGCATCCAAGTAAAAATAGTCTCATTCTTCCCAGACCTTCCCTGAGTCTGAGTTGTGGATTAGGTATAAAATAACCCTTTGGTTTTAATACACACAAAGCGGTGGGGATACACTGGTGAACAAAGCCCTGTCCCTGCCACTAGAAGCTAGAGCTTGTCAACAGCAAAGCACAGTCCTGTGAACGGGGACGCAAAGACCCTTGGGAGAATACCTAACTCAGGGTCCAGGGAGGCTTCCGGGGGAGCTGGGAAATGCTTTGCTTGAATTTGTACATCAGCAACCCTCCAAATGATCTCTGCTTCCATTTTTCTAGTTAGTAGGCACTGCTCTCTCATCATGTGAGTAATAGCAATTATCCACTTTTCTGAATTGAGCGCTTGGGGAAGTAAGTTAGAAAACAGGTTCGAGAAAGGAGTATAGAGTTACGTCATCCAGGAATCTTTACCCACTTCAGCGTCTTGACATCAGTTGCATCAGGTCTGTAGCTGTCATGTGCTAACCCCACCTCATGAGCCCAGAGCTCCATGGAACAGTAAATCCTAAACGGGAGGGAGGAAGGGTCTTTCTGGCTCTTTGGTCCACCTTAGAGAGCCTAGCCTGCTCCTGCCTTTGCTTCTCACTGCCACTTGATGTCACTGTTGACAGCATCCTACCCAGCTCATACAGATCCAGATTCCTGGTGGGCTGCCGCTGATCCTCCGGGGAGGATGACCTACCGTTCAGGTCCAGCTTAGTGGACACCTTGCATGGGGTTCTTAGAGCAGGGTACTTTGTATGGCTCATTCCCTAAGTCTCCTCAGATTTGGGTAGGCTTTTCCCCTTGTAGATTCAGAACTATTTCCTTTCTCTCCCCAGAGGAGGCGGTCCCTCCTAGTCAATTCTTAAAGCACAAAGGATCTTCTTACATTTCTTTTCCGGAACAATTGAGCTGGTCTCTGCTCACCCTACTAAGGGCAGCGTCTCCAGGAGACCCCACTCCCTGAAAGGTTTTGATCATACTCCTTTTCTGAAAATAGAGCAACCAGCTCACACTTAACTGCATTTATCCTGATTTTCTCCAGGTAAAGAGCTACCTTTAATACTCCAAAAATTTATCCTGTTAGAAAAGTCAAGGCAACTTTCTTTTAGACCTGAGAAAACACAAATCTTCAGTGGAATAATAATAACATTTATGTGGTATACAACTATATTTGGAAAGAAATGACTTAGTGCTTATAAATACACTAGCACGGTGTCATATATGTGTATTTACAAGTATTAGTTTGTACTATATAATGATGGTGATAATCATAATAAACTGAAAGCAAGAATCAGAAATCCATGATAACCACTGATAATGTGTATGAGCAGAAGTCATACACATCATCAATACTTTCTTACTCTTTTTTCCACTGTGTTCTCTCTTCCTCTTTTTCTACTCTGTTTTCTTTCCTCTACTTTTCCTTTTTTTTTCTAAGTTTATATTCCCTAAGATTTAAGACTACTGGTAGGATGACCAGTTGTCCCAGTTTGCATAGAGCTGAGAGGGTCCTGTGACATGGGTCTTTTGATGCTAAAATTGGGAAAGTCTCATACAAACTGGGAAGAATTGTTCCTTCTAATACTGCTGCTGCTGCTGCTGCTAAGTCACTTCAGTCGTGTCCGATTCTGTGCGACTCCATAGACGGCAGCCCACCAGGCTCCGCTGTCCCTGGGATTCTGGTATCCCTCAAAATGTTTCTCAGCTTGCCAGGGCATTCTGACTCAAAGAAGCCACAAAGAAGTATCATTCTTGCTTCTCCCAGAAGCCCAGGGCCTATAACCTGAGGCGAACTCATGAAGAAAGGGGAAAGTGTCAGTTCTCTCAAATGTGTATAAAAGGACAAAGCTCACTGTATGTATTTCAGCAATAATAATGGAAAAAATTCAGGATGGCCATTTCAGGTTAAACTTAAAAGATTAAATAAAGTCAGAAAAACATTATTCCAAAGGGTCTAGGATTACTGGAGCTCTGTCTATTGAATTCTTTCTTATGCACATCTCACTAATCGTAGAGAAGTTGTTTTCATTAAAAAATATTTTAAACATTTTAAAATTATGCATTAGGATGTAATATACAGCATAGTAGCTATATTTAATACTGTATTACATATTTGAAAGTTGCTAAGAGAATGGATCTTAAAAGTTTTCATCACAGGACTTCCCTGGTGGTCCAGTGGTTAAGAGTTCACCATTCAATGCAGGAAATTTGGGTTTGATCCCTGATTGGGGAGCTAAGATCCCACATGCCTAGTGGTCAAAATACCAAAACATAAAATGGAAGCAATATTTTTACAAATTTAATTAAGACTTTGAAAATGATCCATATAAAAAAAAATCTTTAAAAACAGTTCTCATCACAAGAAAAAAAAGTTGTAATCATGTATGCTGACAGATATTAGCTAGACTTACTGTGGTGATCACTTCACAATATATACAAATATGAGATCATTATATGAAACATACATATAGCTTATGTATTAAAAAACATATAAACTAATACACTATATGAAACTAATACAATGTTTTATGTCAGTTATACCTCAATGTGAAGATTTAAATTGAGGTAAAATATACATAACATTTACCGCACACTCATATTGTGTAACCCATCCCCAGAACTCATTTTCATTTTGCAAAACTAAAATTCTGTTAAGCAGCTCCCTGTTGACCCTCCTCCCAGTCCCTGGTAAACCAGCATTCTACTTTCTGTCTCTATGAATTTGACTACTCTAAGTACTTCATATGTGAGGACTCATCTAACATTTGTCTTTCACTCCTGGCTTATTAGAACTTTTAAAGTTGACTGGTTATGGACTTCCCCGATGGTCCTGCCTTTCAGTGTAGGGGGTGCGAGTTTGATACCTGGTCAGGGAGCCAAGATCCCACACGCCTCGTGGTCTACAAATCAAAACATGAAACAGAAGGAATATTGGAACAAATTCAATAAGGACTTTAAAAAGGATTTTTAAAAAGCCTTAAAAAAATAAATAGAAAATAAAATGAACTGGCTAGAACTGGAAACAGAAACACTGAAACTGGCCCAGGTCCCCCATCTCCTTTTGTTCCTTTTTACCAAGCACACACGTGCACATGTGCAATTCATCTTTGTGGTTCCAACTCAGTAATTCTCAACCTTCTCACTCAGGGAGCATTTAAAAATTCTCTTGTCCAGGTTCCACTCCCAGATACATTAAAGTTAGAATCTCAGGGAGTGAAGACTACTGCAGACATCTCAGGCATTTCTAATTTGCATTCAAGATTGCCACCCAGTGCCTAGCTGGAGAGCTGAAAAGGCAGATGTGTATGTGAGTTCTGTGTGCTTAGTTGCTTAGCTGTTTGCGACTCCTTGTGACCCCATGGACTTCAGCCCATCAGGCTCCTCTGTCCATGGGGATTCTCCAGGCAAGAATCCTGGAGTGGGTTGCCATGCCCTCCTCCAGGGGATCTTCCCAACCCAGGGATCGAGCCCAGGTCTCCCGAATTGCACTCGGATTCTTCATCATCTGAGTCACCAGGGAAGCAGATGAACAGGTGGCAAATCAGAGAGTTTAGGGAAGATGATCTTTAAGGTCTCTTTTTTAAAAATTATTTATTTATTTATGGCTGCACTGGGTGTTCCTTGCTACATGGGCTGTTCTCTAGTTTCAGTGAGCAGGGGCTACTGTTCGTTGTGTTGTTCAGGCTTCTCATTGCAGTGGCTTCTCTTTCTGTGGAGCCCAGGCTGTAGGCGTGCAGGCTCAGTAGTTGCAGCCCCCAGGCGCTAGAGTGCAGCGGACTTTAGTAGTTGGAACATGTGGGCTCGTCAAGTTCTTTTTAAATTCAAAAATTTTGCAAAATCAACTAGCATCTTTGTAATTCTCAACCAGCAGTGGTTGAGTTGCTTCAGCTAGACTTAGAAGGAGATGACCCAAAGCTGTCTGGAGTGTGGCTCCCCCTACAGTTTACTGCTGTCTTGACAAGCCCACTGTCCTGTCCTACTCTTTCCCACCCCATGGACTGTAGCCCACCAGGCTCCGCTGTACATGGAATTTCCCAGGCAAGAACACCGGAGTGGGGTGCCATTTCCTACTCCAGGGATCTCCCCAACCCAGGGATCGAACCCAGGTCTCTTGTGTCTACCTGTGTTATCAGGCAGGTTCTTTACCACTAGCGCCACCCAGGAAGCCACATAGAGGCCTCTTACTGGTGGCTATAACACCCCTCTCCTGCCACATTCTTTCAACACATACTTTTTAATATGGCTCACTTTCCCTTTAAAACACTTATTCAAGTAATAGATAATAGTATTTGTGCTCAATACATCAACTTCTAAAGACCTTGAGATCTGCAAATAATTCTAAAGTCAAATGGGGGACATTACAGGGATATTGATTTCAGCTGAATATAAGAGAAACTTTACTGAAACCTGAGGGGTTTAATAGAATAAATTGCCTTATGAATAGTGATTCCCTTGACCCCAGTGCAACACAACTGAGTATGACCTGTGAGAGCTACCATAGCGTAAGAATCCTAAATCAGAAGGAAGAAGGATGACCTGGGAGGAGGCCCTGCGCATGCATGCTACGTCGCTTCAGTCATGTCCGACTCTCTGCGACTCCATGAACTGTAGTCCCCCAGGCTCCTCTGTCCATGGATTCTCCAGGCAAGAATACTGGACTGGGTTGCCATGCCTTCCTCCAGGGGATCTTCCAGACCCAGGGATCAAACCCTTGTCTTCTGTGGCTCCTGCATTGCAGGTGAATTCTTTACTGCTGAGCCACCGGGGAAGCCCCTGTGATGCCCTCCTAAATCCAAACTTCCCTGATTTTCATTTATTTATTTTGGCTGCAGTTTATTTATTTATTCATCTTAGTTGTGGCATGTGGGATCTTTTTAGTTGCAGCATGTGGGATCTAGTTCCCTGACCAGGGATCAAACCCAGGCCCCCTGCATTTGGAGCTTGGGGTCTTAGCCACTGAACCACAAAGGAAGTCCCCAAAAGTTCATGATTTTAAACTCAGACAATCTGGGAATTCCCTGGTGGTCCAGTGGCTAAGACTCTGCGCTCCTGAGACAGGGGGGCTGGGTTCGATCCCTGGTCAGGGAACTAGATCCCACATGCCACAACTAAGACTCTATGCAGCCAAATGAATAAAAATAAATGTTTAAAAAAAATAAATAAATAAATAAACTCAGACAATTAAAGATTGACCTGAAGCAGAGGGATGGTTTCTGAGCTAAGAAATGGAGCTCCAGGATTCTGATTATTCCAACTTTCAACCACTCCCCAAGTATATTTACATTAATGACTAAATGTAAGATATCCCAAGTGAATACAAGTGTGTCCCATTTGGAAGAAAATTCATTACAGCATGTAAAAACTTCCTAAAAGCTTTTTAGGAAGATTTGCTGATTATTTTCATTGTAAAAGAATTATTGATTTTGTAACATCATGTTTTACAAATATGGATAGAAATAACAACACGTAAGAGAAAAAAAAAAGAAGAGATAAATTAATCTGCAATTTTAGTTGGAGATTTTAAAACTCATTTTTCAGTACTTATGGAAGTTAATAAGCTTCCTCCCCTAAAATCGTCTTTGTTGTTAATTTCTTAATTTTCATTAGAGGACATCCTCCATATTAATTCAATATTGTTAAATGCTTTGATACTTGTTTATGTTCCTGAAATACTTGGAAATTAAGCAACATAAGTCTAAATTGCCATAGTCAAAGAAATTTGGAAAATACTTGAACTCGATAATGAAATCACAAAATATCAAAATTTGTAGCATGTAGCTAAAGCACTGATTAAAGGAAAACTTATACCTTTAAATCTTATATTTGAAAAGAATAAAGCTCTAAAGTTGGTAATCTAAAAATCCACTTAAAGAATATAGAAAGCTTTTAAAGAATAAAACTTAAAGTGAGTAGTAAAGTAGAAATAATAAAGATATGAGCAAAATTTAATGGATAAAAATTAAAATTTAACAGAAAATAGAGTTACTTTGAACATCTAAGCATTAATTTGTGGATCACCAGTTACTTAGCCAAGGTGCTTGGGTGACTAAAAACCACTTTAAAACTGCCCTTTGAAGTGTATTTAGAAAGAAAAAAGAAACATTCAAGTTGCCATTAGGGAAACAGAATGTGATTCAATAATGAGCATTTAAACATTCCTTTGGAAAAACACAGAGCACCCTACAGTTCAACGCAAAAACAGCTGAAGCTTCTTAAGTGCTGTAATGTGTCAATCACTTTAGAAACCTTATTTCATTTACTCCTCACCCAAGCCTTATAAGGCAATACATTATTATCTCTGTTTTGTAGGTGAGCAAACTGGGTCTCAGGGAGGTTAAGTCATTTCTTCCTGAGCATAAGTTCAAGTCCAAGTCTTCCTGATTCTTTCTCTTATTCCAAGTTATCCCAATCCATTCCTCTAATAACAAATTGCTCACTGACAGCTTGAAGAGCAAATGTGGTTGGATTAAATTTTGCCCTTAAAATGTTTTCAATATGAATTAGTTGCCAACGTTTAAATATTCAATTTTACATGAAAGTCTGGATACCCTGCCTGTCTCGAAGAATCAGAAGGTCTGGCACCCCTGCACCTGAGCTTTTTTTTAAAAAAAAAAAAAAAAATTATTTATTTGGCTGAGTCAGGTTGCAGCACTTGGGATCTTTAATTTCAGCATGAGGGATCTAGTTCCCCAACCAGGGGTTGAACATGGGCCCCCTCCATTGGGAGCACAGAACCTTACAAGCTGAACCACCAGGGAAATCCCCTGAGGTCTTTTTATTAAAATAATATATTTAGTTTTGGCTGTGCCGGGTGTTGGTTGCTGCAAGAGGGTTTTCTCTAGTTGCAGTGAGTGGGGACTACTCTACTTTCTAGTTGTGGTGAGCAGGCTTCTCATTGAGTGGCTTCTCTTGTTGCAGAGTGCAGTGCGAGGGCTTTGGTAGTTGTGACGTACAGGCTTTGTTGCCCTGAGGCATGTAGAATCTTCCCAGGTCAGGGATCGAACCTGTGTCCCCTGCATCGGCAGGTGGATTCTCAACCACTGGGCCACCAGGAAAGTCCTCCTGCAGTCCTGAATGCAGGACAAGGCAATGTAACAAGGCTGGATGGGCTGCATCCTTAGTTGGGGCCTGAGTTCTTTAGGTTGCCCTGGTTCCCACCCCTCTTGTGCTGTACCCTTCACAAGCAGGCTAAGGGCTAGTTGCTATTTCTCCCTTCACATGCAGACCTTGCCACTTATGTACATAACCAACCTGACACCTGTTGGCACTGAATTTGGAACCCCTCAATTAGAATTGGGTTTCCCAGGTGGCGCTAGTGGTAAAGAACCCGCCTGTCAATGCAGGAGACATAAGAGACACTGGTTCCATCCCTGGGTCGGGAAGATCCCCTGGAGGAGGAAATGGCAACCCACTCCAGTATTCTTGCCTGGAGAATCCCACGGACAGAGGAGCCTGGCGGGCTGCAGTCCATGGGGCTGCAAATAGTCGGACAGGACTGAAGCAACTTAGCATGTACATGTGCATTTAGAATCTCTCTTCCACTTCCCTTGCCCCAGTTCAGATCCCGAATATTCTGGTCCTATTGGTTCCAAAGCCATTTTTGCGTGGTTCCCATTTCCCAAAGGGCTTCCCTGGTGGCTCAGAGGATAAAGAATCTCCCTGCAATGCAGGAAACCTGGGTTTGATCCTTGGGTTGGGAAGATCCCCTGGGGAATGGCAACCCACTCCAGTATTCTTGCCTGGAGAATCCCATGGACAGAGGAGCCTGGTGGGCTGCAGTCCATGGGGTCGCAAAGAGCTGGACACGACTGAGTGACTAATACATACACATTTCCCAAGGGTAGTTGGGCTGAGCGGGTAGTCACCTTAAAATTTCTGTACAAAACTAATTCTGTGATTTCTCTCATTACTTCCTCACACGTTGGAGGCATTTTCTCTACCTCTGTACTTAATGGCCTGTCTTGCTCTCATTTCTTCCCATTTTGGGGGGCTAGGTTTGGTTTGGTAGTGCTGTTGAGGGAGGGAGAAACCACTCCAAGTACTTTAGCAGATGGGATTGAAGGTGGAGCTGTCCTGAGCTATGAGTATCCTATGAGTGGAGCTGAAACGAAGGCCCAGGGACATGGACAGGGTGTGTCACCGAGAAGGGGATGTGCCTGCTTCTTTCTGGCCCAGGAGGAACCTGGTCAATTATTCAGCATCTGGGTACCCATAGAGCCCACAGGATCCCTGCTATTGTCTTCCCAATCCTCCCCCTTGCTGCCCTGCCCCACCCCACCCCCCAGAATAGAATGACCCCTACTCAGACATTGTGATGCAACCTCATTTTATTAGGGAAGGACAGTGGGCACTGGAGTGGCACCTTCCAGGGTCTAGGAAGGCATGGGGGAGGGGTAACAAACAACAGATGGCTGGCAACTAGAAGGCGCAGCTGGCCTCCCCGAAGCGGCGACACTTCATGACCCGCAGGTACGTCTCCGTCTTGTGCAGGTCCTTCCGGAAGCAGGAGAGCAGACCGTAGTTCTTGAGCAGCGCGTCGTCACTGCGCATGTTCGTGTCAAATTTGTCATAGGTCTGCTTGAGGATCTGCCCAGCCCGGGGGGTGCCATCTTCCAGCTCCTGCCAAAGGAGGGAGAGACAGAGAGGCCGAAGGGCCCTCAGGAGCGGCTCCCTCCTGCCCGCTCTGTTTTCCACCCTCCCCTCTAGGCTTGGAGAAGGGCGAGGAGGGAGGATTCAAAAGGGGAAAAGGTTTCTCCTGAGTCAAGGCTGGACTTCTAGGAACAGAGAGAGAGCAGGGATCTCTCTCCCCCCGTCCTTGCGTGTTGCCCACCTCTGGGCTAAGCCAGGATAGGGTGGGCATGGCCCCCAGGGTGGAAGGGACCCACAACGGCATCCCCACCCGCATCAGGGCCAGGATGCCCTCCTCCAGGTCCTTTAGCTTCTCATAGACGCGATCCGAGGTGCCAAACACCAGACTGTTGGTGAAGACTCTGCTGAGGAACTGCAGGGGCCCGAGCCACGACTGGATGAGGAGCAGCGAGATGCGAAGCAGCTCCAAGTCCTGCTGGCAGATAGGTGGTTGGTGGGCGCCGCGGGCTTGGGGTGGCCCTGCAAGGCCGGCCTCTGCCCAAGGACCTCCTGCCACCACCATCAACCACCACCCTCCACTGCCATCCAACACCCTCTGCCACCTCGGGGAGAAGGCCGCCCCAGGCCCGGTGCGGAGAGCTGGGGCAGCCTCCTTAGGATGAAGGAGGTCCCCTGCTCCTCGGTCCTAGGTGGCCACTCACTGATTTCTGCTGGGCCTCGTTCTTGCCCGTGGGGGCCGGGATGGTTTCAGAGAAGCAGAAGGCAACCTGGGTGTTCTGGATGGAGTATCTCTGTCCCTCCGGGATGTAGGTGCGCTCCTGGGGGAAGAACACGCCCACTCAGGTCTAAGTTGGTGCGAGGTTCCCCTCACTGCCTTATTCGGAACCCTCCCCACCCCACACACCCCCGTTTCTGCTCCCCTGACCGCATCCTCACTTGGATAAAATTCCCCTGAACTCCCCAGTGTCCCCCCACTCTGTGGAGGGGGTGCAGATTCACCCCTTCCTGCCTCCCCACCCCTAGGACGCATCCCTGGGGAGCTTACAAACTCTTTGAAGGTGTCAGCAGCCAGCTGATGCAGGTGTTGGGCCCGGAGCACGGCATTGGCAAACAGGCCGGACAAGGACATGGCCGGGAAGGCGCCCACCTCCTGAGTCCAGGGCAGGCAGAGCAGGGCAAAAGCCAGGAGCAGGGAGGTCCGGGGGCCTAGGGAGAGACCAGGAGGGCCGCGACCGAGGGGCCCAGGGAGCTAGACGCCTGATCTCCTGCCAGCCCCCGCCTGCCCTTCCCTCCAGGGACTGAGAACCTTTAAAACTTGGCCAAATGCCTGGGGGTAGATACCTATGTTCACATTCGGAAGCCCTAAAACCCAAAGCTGTGGACACATCCATCGGCGGGGCCCCCCGCATCACCCCTTTAGGACATTCTAATGGAGGGGATTTTAGTGAGCTTACCTGCAACCATCATAGCTGGTGAGCTGTCCACAGGACCCTGAGTCGTCTGCTGAACTGGGTCCTGGGATCCTGGGATTGGTTCCTGCTGGGCCCTTTTTATACCCTGGCCTCTTCTCTCTCTCCCTTTCCCCCCACCTGTGCGCTCTATACATTTATGCAAGGACCACTGGCAGCCTGTGCTAATGGATAATTTAGAACCTCCTCTCACTTGTCCTGTTCCCATTCCTTCTCTGGGGTCATGTCCCCCAGGCCTGTCATCATCCCCTCTCCACTGCCACCAGCTTGAGGGCTGTGCACACAGGGTCTCAGCTTGAGAGCCCACCCCATTGGTTTTCTTTTTAAGAGGGACGTAGCAGAAGCAAATGGGCTTCCCAGGTGGCTCAGCCCTAAAGAATCCGGCTGCAAATGCAGGAGACTCAGGTTTGATCCCTGGGTCAGAAAGATCCCCTGGAGAAGAGAATGGCAACCCACCCCAGTATTCTTGCCTAGAAAATCCCAGGGACAGGGGAGCCCGGTGGGCAACAGTCTCAGTTCAGTTCAGTTCCTTCGCTCAGTTGTGTCCGACTTCTTGCGACCCCAGGAATGTAGCACGCCAGGCCTCCCTGTCCATCACCAACTCCTGGAACTTGCTCAAACTCATGTCCATTGAGTCGGTGATGCCATCCAACCATATCACCCTCTGTCGTCCCCTTCTGTTGCCCTCAATCTTTCCCAGCATCAGGGTCTTTTCCAATGAGTCAGTTCTTCGCATCAGGTGACCAAAATATTGGAGTTTCAGCTTTAGCATCAGTCCTTCTAATGAATATTCAGGACTGATTTCCTTTAGGATTGACTGGTTGGATCTCCTTGCAGTCCAAGGGACACTCAAGAGTCTTCTCCAACACCGCAGTTCAAAAGTGCCTCTTTTGAACTTTGGCGCTCAGCTTTCTTTATAGTTCAACTCTCACATCCATCCATGACTACTGGGAAAACCATAGCTTAGACTAGATGGACCTTTGTTGGCAAAGTAATGTCTCTACTTTTTAGTATGCTGTCTAGGTTGGTCATAGCCTTTCTTCAAGGAGAAAGCATCTTTTAATTTCATGGCTGCAGTCACCATCTGCAGTGATTTTGGAGCCCCCAAAATAAAGTCTCTCACTGTTTCCATTGTTTCCCCATCTGTTTGCCATGAAGTGATGGGACCGGATGCCATGATCTTCGTTTTTTGAATGTTGAGTTTTAAGCCAACTTTTTCACTCTCCTCTTTCACTTTCACTTTTAGTTTTTTCACTTTTAGTTCTTCTTTGCTTTCTGCCATAAGGGTGGTGTCATCTGTATATCTGAGGTTATTGATATTTCTCCCAGCAATCTTGATTCCATTCCCAGAGGAAGCAATCTTGCTTCATCCAGCCCAGCGTTTCTCATGATGTACTCTGCATATAAGTTAAATAAGCAGGGTGACAATATACAGCCTTGACATACTCCTTTCCCAATTTGGAACCAGTCGGTTGTTCCATGTCTGGTTCTAACTGTTGCTTCTTGACTTGCATACAGATTTCTCAGTAGGCAGGTAAGATAGTCTGGTATTTCCATCTTTTTAAGAATTTTCGACAATTTGTCAAAGGCTTTTCGACAGTCAAAGGCTTTGGTGTAGTCAATAAAGCAGAGGTAGATGTTTTTTCTGGAACTCTCTTACTTTTTCTATGATCCAACAGATGTTGGCAATCTGATCTCTGGTTCCTCTGCCTTTTCTAAAACCAGCTTGAACATCTGGAAGTTCATGGTTCACGTATTGCTGAAGCCTGGCTTGGAGAATTTTGAGCATTACTTTACTAGCGTGTGAGATGAGTGTAATCGTGTGGTAGTTTGAACACTCTTTGGGATTGCCCTTCTTTGGGATTGGAATGAAAACTGACCTTTTCCAGTCCTGTGGCCACTGCCGAGTTTTCCAAATTTGCTGGCATATTGAGTGCAGCACTTTCACAGCATCATCTCTTAGGATTGAAATAGCTCAGCTGGAATTCCATCACCTCCACTAGCTTTGTTCATAGTGACACTTTCTAAGGCCCGCTTGACTTTGCATTCCAGGATGTCTGACTCTAGGTGAGTGATCACACCATTGTCATTATCTGGGTCATGAAGGGTTTTTTTTTTTGGGGGGGGGGGATGTTTGTATAGTTCTTCTGTGTATTCTTGCCACCTCTTCTTATTATCATCTGCTTCTGTTAGGTCCATACCATTTCTGTCCTCTATTGTGCCCTTTATGTTTTTGTGTCTTTGCCTATGTGTCTTTGCATGAAATGTTCCCTTCATATCTCTAATTTTGTTGAAGAGAGCTCTAGTCTTTCCTATTCTATTGTTTTCCTCTATTTCTTTGCATTGATCACTGAGGAAAGTTTTCTTATCTCTCCTTGCTATTCTTTGGAACTCTGCATTCAAATAGGTTTATCTTTCCTTTTCTCCTTTGCCTTTAGCTTCTCTTCTTTTCTCAGCTAAGGCCTCCTCAGACAACCATTTTGCCTTTTTACATTTCTTTTTCTTGGGGATAGTCTTGATCCCTGCCTCCTGTACAATGTCATGAACCTCTGTCCATAGTTCTTCAGGCACTCTATCAGATCTAATCCCTTGAATCTATTTCTCACTTTCACTGTATAATCATAAGGGATTTGATTTAGGTCATAACTGAATGGTCTAGTGGTTTTCCCCACTTTCTTCAATTTAAGTCTGAATTTGGCAATAAGGGGTTTATGATCTGAGCCACAGTCAGCTCCCGGTCTTGTTTTTGCTGACTGTATAGAGCTTCTCCATCTTTGGCTACAAAGAATATAATCAGTCTGATTTCAATATTGACCATCTGGTGATGTCCATGTGTAGAGTCTTCTCTTGTGTTGTTGGAAGAGGGTGTTTGCTATGACCAATGCATTCTCTTGGCAAAACTCTGTTAGCCTTTGCCCTGCTTCATTTTGTATTCCAAGGCCAAATTCCCCTGTTACTCCAGGCAACAGCCTTGTCTAACTCATGAACCACAGCCTTGTCTAACTCAGTGAAACTATGAGCCATGCCGTGTAGGGCTACCCAAGACAGACGGGTCATGGCGGAGAGTTCTGACAAAACGTGGTCCACTGGAGAAGGGAATGGCAAACCACTTCTCTATTCTTGCCTGAGAACCCCATGAACAGTATGAAAATTCAAAAAGATACGACACTGAACAATGAACTCTCCAGGTCGGTAGGTGCCCAACATGCTACAGGAGATCAGTGGAGAAATAACTCCAGAAAGCAGGAAGAGACAGAGCCAAAGCAAAAATGGCACCGAGTTGGGGATGTGACTGGTGATGGAAGTAAAGTCCGATGCTGTAAAGAACAATATTGCAAGGGAACCTGGAACGTTAGGTCCATGAATCTAGGTAAATTGGAAATGGTTAAACAGGAGATGGCAAGAGTGAACATCAACATTTTAAATGTCAGTGAAAAATGGACTGGAATGGGTGAATTTAATTCAGATAACAATTATGTCTACTACTGTGGGCAAGAATCCCTTAAAAGAAATGGAGCAGCCATCATAGTCAATAAAAGAGTCGGAAATGCAGTACTTGGATGCAATCTCAAAAATGACAGAATGATCTCTGTTCGTTTCCAAGGCAACCCATCCAATATCACAGTAATCCAAGTCTACGCCCCAACCAGGAATGCTGAAGAAGCTGAAATTTAATGGTTCTGTGAAGACCTACAAGACCTTCTAGAACTAACACCCCCAAAAGATGTCCTTTTCATCATAGGAGCTACAGTCTATGGGGCCGCAAAAGAGTCGGACCCACGACTGAGCTACTAAACAACAACAAGCAGAAGGGAGTATCCTGAGGCCAGCACAACTCTGGCAGGGTGTCATTGTGGGGTTGTTCCCCAGGGTGAGGGAGGCCCCAGCTGGTCCCCTGAAGGGAGTGTTATCTCAGGATGGAAGTACCTTGAGAGCTATGTGGATGCTTCCTCACTCTATCCACTTCCTCCTCCCTGCAATGCTCCTCTCCATCCACCAGAGAGAATGTGTGTTTGGGGAAAGGGAGCCAAGGATAGCAATAGATTCTGAGGTTTCTGGGCACAAGTTCCTCCGCTCCATCACCTTCCTCCTGCCACCTGGTCTAGACTGAGGTGGCTGCAGTGCTAACAGTGACCATTAGAGGGCTTCAGCCCCACATGTCCCTTTTCCTCAACGTCCCCGCTTTGGCCGGTGGGTGGGGGCAAAGGACGGAAACTTGAGGCATTGGCCCTACTCCTCCGATGTGCGGCAGAAATCCCAGGAACAGACACTGCCCACAAGTGCTTGCTCCCGTAGCCCTGTTACCGTCAGAGAATCTCAGTTGGAAGAGCCCTTGAAGGCTTGAGTCCCAACCCCAGCACTGGAGCATAGCATCCTGAAAAATTGCTCTCTCTGGTCATTGTAGTCTCCTCCCACTCTTTCTCCTCATCCTTTTAGTATCTGTATAGAGCTTATCAGGCTGTGAAAAGCATGCCCATGCAGTCCCACATTATACCTTCAGGACCATCTTGTGAAGGAGGTATGGTTATCATCCCATTTTACAGAGGGGGAGACTGAGGCTCAAAGAAGCATACTTACAAGGGCTACTTCAACCAAGACAGCAAATCTCCAAATGCTTACTCTTCTCACGTTGCAGCACTCCAGGTCCTTTCTTCAAAGCAGACTGAGTGGGCGCCACTCTGTGTTTTTAGCTTCCTGATCACAAGGATCCTGCCTCTAGTCACAAGAGTCTCTTTGCCTCATTTTGTCCTCCCTTCAAAGCTTGTTTGTCATTTTCCAGGTGAGGCCGGCCCAGAGACACGGGATATGTGGCAGAGACCACATAGCAGGCAAGGCCTGCTAGAACTACAAACTTCCCACCTCTTGGTGCCCAGAGTTGGGGCTATTTCAGCATCCAGAAGTCACCAGCATTGAATTGTCCCCAAGGCTAAGAGCAGGAAAGAACATATTCCCCTCCATTTAAACCTTCCACCCCTTGAGTCTAAATACATTTAGCACTTGACCCTGTGGGAAAGCAAGAAAGAAGCAAACCTTTTTAGAGGTGGTTGGTGACGGTGTTGCCAACCAATGTTGAAAAGTTGCATCCTCGTGGTCCAGAACTTGAGGGCTTGCACCTGTGACCTCTCCCTTTTAAGACCAGAAGATAGAGCTCTCTTTTTTTCCTGTCATTCCTGAACCATCACCCAACTGTGCCCCTGATTCTCTATCTGCTGCCAAAGGCACTGGGACCTGTGGGAACTATGTAAGGTCAACTGTAGGAGGACCAGAGGGGAGTGTCATGAAAGAAACAGTCTCTGGGCCTTCCCTGGTGGTCCAGTGGCTAAGACTCCGTGCTCCCAATGCAGGGGTCCTGGGTTCAGTCCTTAGTTGGGGAACTCGATCCCACATTGCAGCAACTAAAGATTCTTCAAGCCGCGATTAAGACCCCGTGCAGCCAAATAAATAAAAGAAACTTATTTAAAGAAAAAAAGAAACCAGCTCTGATGAAGGTAGGGCCACAGGAAAAGTGTGTGCTCAGTCGCTCAGTCATGTCTGACTCTTTGCGACCCTATAGACTTAGCCTGCTCGTCTCCTCTGTCCATGGGATTTCCCAGGCAAGGATACTGGAGTGGGTTGCCATTTCCCATTCCAGGGGTTCTTCCTGACCCAAGGATCGAACCCACGTCTCCTGCATTGGCAGGTGGGTTCTTTACTGCTGTGCCGCCTGGGAAGCCCACAGGAAAAGACAGGACGCCCCTCTCCTCTATTTCCGGTCACCAAAGGGGAGGGGCCAGGCGGAAAGTGGGGGAGGGCCTCCGAGCCCCACACAGAATTCGACCTCTCTGCCACTTCTTCCTCCTAGGTCACCTGGGGCAAGGGGCCCTGAGGTGGAAGCTCCCATGACGGGCTTCTAGCTAATACTGGGGGGACTAGTATGTGAGCTGTGGACCACAGAAGCCTCAGGCCTCCCCTAGGAGTGAGGGCACATGAGCCCAAGTTGGGGATTGCTCGAGAGCCACACAAGGTGGGCACAAGTGAGGAGCGGTGACTCCAGGCAGGGGTCTGCCAAGAACGGTTGGGAGCAGTCAGAGCAGGGGAGTGTCTCCTCTCACCAGCCCCCTTCTGGTTGACCCACAGGATCCTGGGGACCCCTGGGATACACCTTTATCAGAACTGGAAGGTGTGGGGGTGAATACTGGTGATCTGTTTTTCTAGAAATTCTTTCTCAGGATCTTTGGTGATGAAGGCACACACATTAAGTCATTGCTAGTAGAAGATAAACTTTGAATTAGACTTGGGATTTTCCTGCCCGTGCTAGGGAGTCACTCACCCTTTCTTGGGGCATGACCTGGGGCCAGACCCCCAGCTTCTCCAGTTTCAGAGACTGCCGGGCAATGGCCTCTGCATGGTGGCCAGTGGGGAGAGGCTGTGGTCAGCTTCTCCAGGGTCGGGCCCATAGGGTTAAAGATGAATTCCCCCATTATCTTGGAATCCATGAATTTCAGCGTGTTTGGTAGCCCTTCATATTTTCAGATTCAATCGTCTCTGGGGTTCTCTGTACCCATCCTGGATACTCAGATATTTACTCTTGATCTGACTGTTAATTGCTCAGCCATGTCTGACTCTGCAACCCCATGGACTGTAGCCCACCATGCTCCTCTGTCTGTGGAATTCTCCAGGCAAGAATACTGGAATAGATTGCCATTTCCTCCTCCAGGGGATCTTCCCAACCCAGGGATCAAACCCGGGTCTCCTGCATTGCAGACAGATTCTTTCTGTCTGAACCACCAGAGAAGCCTACTCTTGATCTGAAAGTGGCCTCTTTCAGGTCTCAAGAACCCCTCCAAGGTTCAAGTCCACTTGGCTTGGGGCCATCTCATTATTTAGAGTCATACTTGCCCTGGTCTTCGAGACAGCTGCAAAAGGACTGGAGGTAGCTCTCTCCATTTCCCTCTTGTCACTTCCCATCTCTAGCTCTGTTCTGCCTTCCTCGAGTCCAGAGGCTAGGATTGCCCCCAGGATATGCACCACTTTTTCTTTGACTCCAGCACAAGTCTGATGGCTGAGTGGATCACAGCTCATTGGGTCAACATCTTTAAGAATGTTATGTGGAGATTCCCAAAGGCTTCTCCAGGGGATGTGCATAAGGCCAACATTTCTGAGCTCTTTCCGTGTGGCAGGCACTGTACTGAGTGATGTGGGGAGGATTGTGTGAGGATATATCCTTCACACAAGGATACTCAGACTCAGAGACAAGTAGTTTTCCTGGAGTCTCTCAGCTCCTAAGTGGTAGCAGCCCAAGGTTCCAGTCTTTCATGGTGCCAAGCTCTTTAGAAGCCTCACCTAGGAAAGATGGTAGCGCTGCTGGGCATGGACAGAACTATCCTTAGCGCAGAGTTGTCAGGGCGGGATCAAGTCACCACTCAGACAATGTTCAATAGGACTTCCCTGGCAATCCAGTGGTTCAGTTCAGTTCAGTCGCTCAGTCATGTCGGACTCTTTGTGACCCAGTGGTTAAAACTCCCTGTTTCCAGTGCAGGGGACATGGGCTTGATCCCTGGCCAAGGAAGATCCCGTATGCCGTGTGGCATGGCCAAAAAGAAAAACAAGATGTTCAAGGAGCTTCAGCCCAGGATGAGGTCCACAGAGAGAAAACAACCTGATGTAGCCCGATTTAATAAACCAAGTCACATCATCCTTCACATTTGTGTTGCACGTTTCAGTGTACATCACATTTTCACTTCCTTTATCTCATCGGACCCTTGGGTTTGCCAGAGGATTCAAGCATGGAGGAAGGGCCCAGGAGGGCTCTGGAGTGGGGGTGGGGAGGATGAGGGCAGGCCCCCCTGTGAGTTGATGGGGGTGTTGTTTACAGTGGGTGAGGATCTCTGAACAATCTAGAAGTGCAAAACAACCTACATCACTGAACCTACTGGGTAATTTCACCTTGGGGATGACTCCCCAGGGAGACAAGCCCATTGAGAATGAAGTAGTAAGTACCGGGGTGTGTCCAGCAGCTGTGGGAAGTCTGAGGTGCTTTCCTGATTGGTGCTGTCAACTGGAAATAACCTCTGCCTCCTTCTACCTTATTCTGTGGTTGTTTGTGAACTTCTTATCCCCCTTAGGGGAAGGTAAGGCTGGATTCATGCCTTTCATCCCTTCATTCATTCACTCATTCTCTTATTCGTACATTAACCAATTCAATAAGCAGTTGCCGTACCTCCCATGGGCCAGGCATCCATGTACCGGGCAGATGGGCAGACCTAGATAAACAGAGGACATCACCTTTTCTCTGCTGGAGTTTACAGTCTATGGGAAAGAGAGATAATAGCAAACAAATAAATACCCAACAGCAACATGCATCCAGAAATTTCACCTTGTGAAAACTACCATGAAAGAAAGAGCTAAGAGGTGAGAGTATAGCTCTGGGGAGAGGGGAGGGACTCGGCAGCTGGAACCATATTCCCAGGCCCAGGAAACTCAACAAGCATCCGCCAAGTGGATTGAATGGATGGAAGGACAGTGTCAAGGAAAGGAACTCAAATATCCCCCCGGCCAGGAATGGCCAGGCAGGCCACGCTGTGTCTGTAGAATGAACTTCGCATAACAAGTGTGGAAAAAATGATAACGTGGGATCTTGCAACACACAGCAATACACACCTGAACAAATTCAAATGTAAAAAGGGGACGGGGTGGCATGCATATGCTGAGGGCAAGCACACAGATGTTCAGTAGACCCACAGCTCGCAGAACCTGAGCCCCAAACGGGACCTCACGAGGCGTCTGGCCGCCCACTCCTGCCACGTGAGAAAGTGATCTTAGGGCCGACGAGAACAACGTCTTTTATTATTATTCTTTGAAAAGTGCATTAGGATTTGAATAAATGTGTTTTAACAAACTACACTCTGAATTCAGGGTTCAGGCTTGCTGTTTTGTGTTCTCTGTAGAGTCACCAAGTTTCCAAGTAAAGGCCCTGGGCCAGGAGAGGGCCGCCGAGGTCTCCCCGATGGACGGGCTGGGTTGGTTTTGGTTTTTGTTTGTATCTGAGTCAATAGCGGTTCCCGAGGATGCCGTGACCAGGTGCAGCAGCGTGGAGAGCAGAGACAAATCCAGAAATTTCACAGTTGTATGGACTCTGAATCCAGCTGCCGAGGTTGCCTGCCGAGGGCAGAGCACTGCGCAGGAGCCCCGAGCCCCCCACCCCCACTCCCCCGGGGCTGAATGTCCTCTGAGGCCTTTCACAGAAGACCCAGCTAGGCTGCACCTCTGCTCGGGGGAGGGGGCCAGGGACACCCAGACAGTCTCAGCTTTCCGAGTTTTGTTTTTCTCTCATCTCTGATTCTGCTGGAAAAACACCCAAACCCTCTGGCCAGAGCGCCCCTGGCCTAGCAGCACCTGCAGACAGGGGCCGGAAGTCAAGCTAAAACGGAGGAGGAACCAACTTGTGCTTCCACCAGGCCCCCGGGGGACTGGGCTGGATTCCCCCAGTGGGCAGCGGGGCATGTGCCCACCAAGGGGGCCTCGGGCTGCATTCTGGGAGGAGGAAGGCTGAGGAGCAGCCCGACATCCGGGCCTCTTAGGAAGGAGCGGGGCCTTCGGGACTCATGAACAAGGGGACACATTTGGAGATGGTTCCCCAGGACAAAGCTGTCCCAGGGTTCTCTCCTGATGGCCCTCCTCCTCCTCCTCTGGCTCAAAGCCTCTGAGCTGCAAAGTCCTTCAGGGGAGGCAGCTGTGAAGTAGTGGAAAGAATGCCACACTTGGAGTCTGAAGGTCTGTGTGTGACTTGTGGCCAATTATGGTAATCATCTCCCTGGGCCTCGATTTCCTCTTTTGTAAAGTGAGGATGAAGCTGTCCCTTTCCAGGGTTATGCTGGGGAAAGATCATGTAAAGGAATACGGAGGCGCGCCATAAAATCTTATTGGCAGTGAAGAGATGCTCCATATATAAAAATCTGGGGGACCCAGTGAGAGAATCTGATTCATGTTTTGTATTTTGGATATGGTGGTGGTTATTCAAATCTGTACACGTGCTAAAATTCACAACAAGAAAACTTTACTGTAGGATAATTTTCTGAAAACCAGCATCTGGTCCAATTCCTTTCCTTTGGACAATTTTTATGATTCCCATTTTGTAGAAAAAGCAACTGAGATCTGAGATAATTATCACTTCCACCAGCATCACTCAGCTTTGTTTCCACTGCCTGTCAGTTCTGGGGGCCAGGGCCGCATAGGACAGACTTGGGGACACCCATAGTGTAAAAGCCTCTAAAACAGAAGAACAGGCCATTGAGGGCGTCTACATCAAAACCATGAAATCAGTGCCCTTTGGGGGTGTCTGGTGGACAAGGCAGGCCTCCCTGCTCAGATGACTCTCTGTCAACAGTACCTCAAAGCATTAGGAAAACAGTTATTCAAAGATATTTAATTGTCTTTCAAAAAAAAGCCAAGGCCTCCCCAGACTGAGGGCAGCCCCGAGCAGGGGGAGACCCTGCCTGGGGGGGAGAAGTGAAGACTCCGTCCCACCCCCAGCCGGCTGCCCAGGGTCCCTGGTGGAGGTCGAGGACAGAATTAGCCCCACTATGCAAAGCAGCAGGAGAGGAAGAGCTCCAGTTCAGTGGAGGCAGATGCCAAAACAAGTGCGTTTCCTCTGGCAGCCCAGAGACCAGGGAGGGAGGAGGCCCGGCCAGGCCCAGCCCCGGCCTGGCTCAGTGTGGTCACTGCTGATCAAAGCAGAGATGGACCTTTACCCCAGGCGTGGGGTCCTTGGCCACCTGCCTGCCTCACCTGCAATTCCCGGTGGAGCTGCTCTGACTCATTGCTCCCTATGCTGACCTTGATTCTCCAATTAAACTGGCGGCTCCCTGAGGGCAGGGGTTTCTACAACCTGAATCCAGAGCGTAAGTGGCAAATCCAGAGCATGGTCCCCCCAAGGTCAACAGGAAGTGGAGCTCAGCCTGGCTCTGCACACCGAGGTTCGCTGCACTTCAGCTCCCAGCCCTGAGCTGCTCCCAGTCATTCCCGCAGCAGGCGGGCTGGGGATTGTTTTACCTCTGATTTTAGCCAGAAAGTCTGAAGGGGTTACCTGACTAAGAATCCCCAGGCTTCCCTGCCACAAGGCCTCTTGATTTAGAAATCTCTCTTGCATAGCTCTGGGTCAAATGAAAAAAAAAAAAAGATACGCGCACACACACACACACACACACACACACACACATCTCCAGCATCTCATAGTTTGTTTGACCAAAATCATATCCATACCTATACATTTATTGGATGACAAAGAACAATTTTTGACTGTGAAAAGTTTAAGTCAAAGTTCGTAAGAAAAAATATATATACATATCTCCAGGCTTGGTGGAGGACAGGAGGTGTGTATTAGAGGCAGGGGAAGCCCTGCCCTCAGGGAGCTTCTAGTTTGACTGGAGAACGAGGCCAAGCCGGGCAATGCAAAGTTGTAGCTACACCAGAGCTGTGGAGGACGGCGTCCAAACAGTGATCAGGCAAGGGCAGGGGTGTTTTGGGAAGGCTTCCTGTAGGTGGAGGACCTTGAAGAACAAGAGGACTGGGGTGGGTAGAGGAGGGTAGCTCCTCTAGGGCTGAGACCCTTGAGTCCTGAGAGCAGGACTCAAGCGCTGCTTGTCAGCTGAAGAGGAAGCAGGATGCAGGCGTCCCCCACCAAGGAGAAAGACCAGTCCAGTCAGACCTTCTCTGCTGTTCGGGGTCCCGCTAAGTGTCAGAGTGGGAAAAGAAAGTGGACATGACCACAGGTCCCAACCAGGCCTTCAGAGTGAACCGGACATGAGCTAAGCTGGACCTCCCCGCCCTCAGGCCCGTGGGTGCCCAAACGTTTGTGCCCAAACAGATACCCTTATCCATCCCAGAACCATAGATGTCACAAGCCTGTGTGTGGTTTCTCAAGACACACTGTTTATTCCACGGGGGAAAGTGCTCAAGGCCAGCAGCCCCCTGGGGTGGGGAAGGGCGGGAGAGAGCAGGAGAGAATGGGAGAGGGAAGAAGCTCTCGCGGCCTGTCTGCGGCCACTTGGGGTGGGCCGTGACCCTGCCCCGGCTCTCCAGAGAAGCCGGGCTGCTCTGAGTCCACTTGCAGGTTCCAGACAAGTCTCTGCTTTCCCTGATCTTCACAGGGCATGGACCCCTCACATAGCACCCCCGGAAGGCGGGGTCCAGTCTAGCCCCCGAGGGCCCCCTTGCTCCTAATCACTGCCCTGCAGCCCTTCTGCGCCAGTCCCTTCGGTGAGAGAGGGCTGGAGGGGCAGGTGGGTCTGGTTGTCCAGCTTTGGAGGCTGACGGGGGTCCAGGGAAAAAGGGGGGGACGGCTCTGAAGAAGTCATTGAGGGCCCAGCGGGCTGTGCCCAGGAGTGTGGGGAGGGCCGGCCCCTCACTCCTGGCCTGGGTGCTCACCCACCGACCACTTCACCTCCCCTGTCCGCAGAGTCACTATGTCTTCGTAAGTGGCTGTCTGGTCAATGTCCAGGCCCTGGAGACAGGAAACAGAGCTCAGGCCTTGAACACTCCCCTGGCCGCACACGGATGGTGCCTCTGACTGCCCTCCTCGGCCCTCGGAGCTTCCAGGGATACGGGGGGTCCACCTTGCCCCTTACCTCATAGGTGTGATCTTCCTCCATCCCGGCCTTGCTGTCATCCTGGTGGGAGAGGGATGGAGAGCAGAGTGTTAGCTTCCCTGACCCCATCCACTGCTGGGCCAGGCTGGGGAGGGCCAGGGAGATTGGCCTTGGGTGAAGGGTGAAGGGTCAGGGTTGAGGGCCACTCTGCAAGAACAGCTGATGAATGAGGGCGTGTTTGAATGGGTGAGTCAGCGGGTGGGCTCTGGGGCTGGGGAGACGGAGACCCTGCCGGTGTCTGGCCGGCCCCCACGGTCACCTTGTCCAGCAGCAGGAAGATGGGAACGATGATGAAGAGAATGATAAGCAGGGTCTGGATCATGATGATGCCATCTTTCAGTGTGTTCCGCCGCTTCAGCTGGGCCAAAGTGCTGAACCCTGGGAGGAGGTGGGGTGGAGGTGGTGAGGCTGGGTGGGATGGGTCCCCGCTTTGGGCCCGGACCCCTCAGGACCTGCTTCTCCGCGGCTCTCCCAGGTCCCCGGGGTCACAGCCATCCCACACTGTGTGGCCCTCTCTCCTGCTGGTGGAGGGCTGGGGTGGGGTGGGTGTTGGCGGGGCTCCAGGAGCACCCCACGCTCTCCCTGTCTGGTGGGGGGTAGGGGGGTGGGGGGCGGGCCCTGCACACACCCATGACCCGGAGCTCAGTGCCACAGCCATGCTCTGTCCTCAGGGCCCCTTTGGTGCACTGCTGCACGCAGAAGTAGACGCCATTGTCCTGAAACTGGACGCCTACGATGGTGAGAACGGCCTCGGAGGTGTTACGGGTCTGGAGGATGCGGCCATCCCTCAGGGAAACTGGCTGGGCTGCTGAGTCCAGCTTCGGCTTCCAGAACCAGGTCACGTTGCCCTTCTCCTCCAGGAGGCACCTGATCTCCACTGTGGAGCCCCGTTTCTTGGCCACGAACCGTGGTTGCTGCCAGATCCAGGAACAAGTGTTTCCTGTGGGTGTCAGGGCTGGGATCAAAATCCTGCTCCTTGCCTTCTGGACCACCAGCCTGACCACGGTCCTCCCCAACCCACAACCATGGCCCCTGTCCTGGGCAGCGCTGACCCCTGGCTTGGTCTCCTGGCTTATCCTTGCTTCTCAGAGTGTGGCACAGTCATGAGGCAGAGGTGTAGGGGAACTGAGCCATGTGAGGAGCCGCAGGCCAAACCGCTGGACCCCGCCCCTTCCTGATGGCCCACTCTCCCCATTTGATTTTCCTTTAGAAGGGCCTGGAACCTTCCAATGCCTTTCCATGCCCATTATAGCAGCCTGCTGCAGGCCTCACCCTCTGAGGCCAGAGGGCCCCCAGGACAGCCTCTCACCTGGCCTGGTGCTCTCATCTCTCCCTGCCCTGGACTGCCCATACCAGCCCCCAGTCCTCAGGGGGACCCCGCAAATCCTCAGCCTGGCAACCAAGGCTCCCGCGTCAGTCCCCTGCCCATGTCTCCCTTGTCACCCATTCCGTGTGGTCCTGCTCCTCTTTATATTCCTACGCCTTTCTCAGATTGCCACACTCCCCACCACCCATCTGCCACAGGAAGCCTCCCTCCTGCTTGGTCCCCAGTCAGGGGTGCCCTAGGAACCCCTAAGCTCCTGCATCCTGTCGGGGGGGCCCCCAAGGTTGCAGGCTCCTGCTGGGGCTAAGCCCAGCTCCCCGGCCAGACAGCCCAGGCCTGAGTCCCCAGTGGGATCCCCTCCTCCCTGATCGTTGGGGCTCATGTTTGATGTGGGTGACGTTGGAGGAGTAGGGGTTGGAGGAACTTTAGAGCGGTCTTACAGAGGGAGACAGACCCTCAGGAGGCCTGGGGATGGGTGGGGAGAGCTCAAGGGGGCCAGGGCGCCGGGGCGACCGTGGGCAGCTTGCGGACAGTGACCCCACCCCGTTGGACACAGACATACTTGCTCCCGGAAGGTTCAGGGGAAGTTGCTGACCTTTGGGATCCCGGAGCAGGTCCTCTGTTTTGGTCGCCAGCACCATCTCACCTGCTGGGTGGGAGGAAGTGGGCGGGGCTGGTCCCTCGGAGTTGGCCGCCCCGCCCCTGCATTCCCAGACCCACTTCCTCCCCCCAGGACACCAGCTCCAAGACCCCTGCCCTGGAGAGACTAGAGCGGGCTGGGGTCACAGGAGGATCTGATTCCCAGCCCCACTTCAGCCCTCGGCCTTTGAGCGGGCTCCTGGATGAGACGAGAGGGAAGAAGTCACGCCTGGAGGGCTCTACCGCCTTCCAGACCAGGGCGCCGCCGCCGTCTGGGGAGCAGGCCTGTGCCAGGTCTGGTGGGGGGAGGCCTCTCCACTGCCTCCCCGACTCAGCGCCCTGCAGCACCTGGGGGTGAACTACCCTCTGTCCTTTCTTCCTCCCCGGCCTAGCTTTTCTCCGAGGCCAGAGCCACCAGCCCCTCATCCCCAGCTCAGCCCGACCGGCTCTGGGCTGGAGAAGGGCTGGGGGCCGCAGACTCCGGAGCCCACCAGCCCCTCAGCCTGGCGGATTCCCACAGACCGGGTCCCCAGAGCTGTCAGAGGGAGACGGGAGGCACCAAAAGTGAGAGACGGAAGGCGGAGGAGGCGAGAGCAGGAGACAGACCCGTGGAGAGAGCGAAACCAGGGGGCCTCCGGGCCCCTCGAGCAGTACCTGAAAGGAGCAGCAGGCCCAGCACCAGCCACTCGTTGAGCCCAGGAATCAACGCTGGCCCCGCCATGCTCACCCTGTCTCCAGCCCCAAGCCTGTGACAATGCAGGCTCCTGGGGGAAAACGTGTAACTGCCTGGGCTGCAGTCTGCCTCCTCCCCGCCTCTTCCCCACCAGGCCCCTTCCTGCCATGCAAATTGGGACCCAGGGGAGGCACCAGCTCTCTGGGGACCCTGGGGGAGGGCAGGCTCTCTTGTCAGCTGTGCCACTAAGACCCAAGGGTCACCCCGGCTCGGGCACTGCGGCTGGGGTCTGCGGTGGATGCCCCTGGAAGGCAGGGGCCCCTGAGGCCCCATCCCAACCCCCAAAGTCAAGTCTTGGGGCCCGTCGGCCTCGTAGTCCAGAGTCCCAGGCACTTAACTGAATCTACATGGGTCCTTTGGATGGATGTGGGCACAGTCCTTTCACCCTGGACCAACTTACACCCTTCATTAAGAGGGGCACCCAGAAAGGATGGGATAGGAGTGCTGGAGGGACAGTTATGGACCCAGAGCCCAGCCACTTGACTGGAGTGCAGGTGGCCATGTTGGCAGTTGATGGAGGTTTGACCTTGTGTAGGAAGGGAGCCACAGAGGCTCTTGAGCAAGAACAGGCCAAGAGCGGCAGCCACTTGGGAGAAGATTTGGTCCTGGCTCTGGTGAGAGGCCCCTCCTCCCTCACTTGGTGGGAGAGTTTGCTGGGAGCTGCCAAAGACGGTGGACTTAGGTGTTGATGGCTTAGAGAAAACCCACCACTTAGCAATCAGTGGACTCTCAGGGCACAGCTCCAGGGGTCTGGAGTGGAAGACAAGAGGCTGGTCTGGAGGAGCCTGCAAGTTCTGAAACAGAAAGTCTGTCTGGCTTTTTCTCATCCGTCAGCAGAGCGGTGGATGGAACCTCAGAGTCTAGGAGCTTGTCTAAGCTGAACTTTGTGCCCCTGCCCCCGGATCAGACACAGCCCTCATCCCTTGGGGTCCCAGGGGGGAGGTGCCCTTGTGCAGTGCACAACTTGCACAGCTGTCCTTGGCAGGCGTGCATCCCTCAGCCCCACAGCTGAGTTCTTGAGTTTTATGTATTATGGCATCTTCTTTACTCTCTCTTGGCCCCTTGCTCTGTCTCTTCCTTCACCCCCCAGGAGGGGAAAGAAGATGCTGAATCCTGTATCCTCTGCCCACATCTCATTCTCTTCACCACCCGCTAGTTTTCAAACAGCCTGTGCTGCTGGCAGGTCTGAGTTCTGGGAGACATGGACCCACCATCCAGGCCAGGGTTGCTGGTGAAGAAGGCAGAGGTCTGGGTGCTGGCCCCCTCAGTCCTGGGCATAGGCCTCACCTGGTACAGTGGCACCCCCCACCCCCCACCCGAGGAGCACAGGTTGGGACTGGAGCTGTGGGAAGTGGGGACAGGGGAGTTCAGGTTCCATCCGAGAAACAGCTGCTCCCGGCAGTCCCAGATGTTTTTGCTGGTTCCAGATGTTCCAAACAAAGAGAAAAACATTTCTCTGAAAAGGTGTTGCATGTTCCATTGACAGAACAAACAGCCCAGGAATATAAACATCACCTGAGGTCAGCATGGAGACCACGAGCCCCTGGTGCTGGGAGGGGGTTGGTGGTTGGAGACTCCCCCAGAGGAATGGGGGGAAGTCCAGGGGTCTTTCCCTTTAGCCAAGCACCTCCTGGTGATGGAGGACTTGGTTAGCTTTGGGGCTGGTGGCCCCCAAATTTGGGAGGAAGGTGGAAAAAGGTTGGGGTGCACCCGTGTGTGTGTGTGTGTGTGTGTGTGCGCGCGTGTAGCTGCCAACATCGGTGTACTGCCGAGTTGTAGGGTGTGAGGCTGTTTGGGAGCTGGCCCGTGGCCCAGGGCGCCTCTGGGGGGCCATGGAGGTTGGGGGGTGCAGTGGGTACCCTCCAGACGTACACACGTCTGCATCTCCTGTGGGCAGCAATGCAGATGCGTCCTTTGGACCTCATTCCCATTCATGCCAGGCAGGGATCTATTTTCAGGAGGGGGTGGGGGCCCCACCGTCTGCAGGGTTATTTGTCACAGGTGGGGCCGTGCTGTTCCGTCCGCAGTGACAACAGCATTGAGCTCCTTCCGAGGCTTGTGACGCTTTTTCTTTCCTGGAACAGGAGGCCTCGTAAGCCCACCTCCGCCTCTGCCCCCGGCTGCCCTGGGCTGTACACCCCGACATCTGGCAGCTCCCACCCCACCTTTCCAGGAAGACAGCATCAAAACAAGAGATGGGGGTGTAGGGAGAATGGACAAGGAGCTCGGGGTTAGGGAAAGCAAGAGGGCAGGGACCCCCCAGCATCCCCGGGAAGTGGGGGGAGGGCAGAGCCTCAGTATGAAAAGAATGACCTCTGCCCCTCCCCTAGCCCTTCCTCCCCGACTCTGCTCAGCGCGTTGTGATCAGGGCGGGCAGGCTCAGAAGGATGCGGGTTTGAGTAGTTACTGAGCGCGCACGCCTAGGGCCCGGGCTCTGCAACAAGAGGAGCCGCTGCAATGAGGAGCCTGTGACCTGTGATGAGGAGTACCCCCTGCTTGCCACAACTAGAGAAAGCTCTTGCACAGCAACGAAGACCCAGCACAGCCTGAAATAAATAGACAAATAAGAGAAACCAAGCCAAGTCACAGGACATACATCTGAAAACAACAAGGAGAATGCTGGTTTGACTCCTAACTCTGCAGGACACCATCTGGGAAGCCTCCCCCACCCCCCCCCTCCCCCGCCACCCCGTTACCTGGCGAGTCTCAACAAAGGGTGGTCCTGCCCCACACTGAGAGCCCTGGAAGTGCTCCAGGGCCGAGAGATTGAGGTGAACCCAGCTCTCCCGTATTGCGGGTGGATTCCTTACCCTCTGAGCTACCAGAGAAGCCCTTCCAGGGCCATGGTGGTTTTGTTGCTAAGTTGTGTCCAATCCTTTGCGACCCCGTGGACTGTAGCCCGCCACGCTCCTCTGGCCATGGGATTCTCCAAGCAATAATACTGAAGTGGGTTGCCATTTCCCTCTCCAGGAGGTTTTCCTGACCCAGGAATCGAAGCCGAGTCTCCTGCATTTCAGGCAGATTCTTTACCGACTGAGCTGTAAGGGCAGGCCCCTCCAGGGCCATGGCCATGGTCACCACTGGCATTCCTGGGCCAGGGGCAGTGAAGACACACCAGTGAGAGGGGCAGAATTTCCCTGCCTCACCTGCCAACAGCATCCCAATTAAGCAACACCCATTCTTAACCTCTCAGAGACCAAGTTTACCCTTTAGGCAAAATACAAATAACTGTAATAAAACCTTCTCTGTGTGTGCTCAGGGGCTTAGTTGTGTTGGACTCTTTGAGGCCCCCTGGACTGTAATCTGCCAGGCTTCTCTGTCCATGGGATTTCCCAGGCAAGAATACGGGAGAGAGGTTTCCATTTCCTCCTCAAGGGGATCTTCCTGACCCAGGGATCGAACCTGCGTCTCCTACATTAGCAGGTGGATTCTTTACCACTGAGCCACCTGTCCTTTGCAGGGAAGTCGTGAGCCTTGAAGGGCCTCTTGTATCTGAAGTGCATGGTGATGTAGGTGGAGGCACAGTCTACCCTCAGGAGGCGGTGAGCAGCACTGATATCTGGGGGAGGGACATGGTTCTGAATAGGAACCTCAGTTACATTTATCACCCAGGATTTTACCTTTTTCTTCCACCATTCAAGGATCAGGGGAAACAGTTCGGGGCACTCTCAAGCTCTCCTGTCCTTGAGGGACAGAGACCGCCCCAACTGAGGTTTGGAGAAACTTAAAGAGAGAAGGAGCTTTCCCGACCTCTGAGAAGGGGTTCAGCACCCCCATGGGGGCTCAGAGAACCCTGCTGGTACCCCACCCCCCAGGCAAAGACATCCATCCACAGGGTGGGAAAGGGCTCTAGGACACGGCTGAGGGAGGTTGGGGTGGCCTGTGGGTGCCCCTCCCCAGCTCCCAGGAGAGCCATGTAACCTCAGGACTCAGAAAAGGGGGATACAGAAATCTTGAAAGGGACTAAGTATTTACTAGTTTAGAGGAATACAGCCCTGGCTATCAGAAAGCAAAATTAAATCTAAACTTATATTTCGCTCACTGGGATTGTGGCCTGAGCTCACTACATAATATTTCTCTTTGTCATAGGTCCATGGGATGCTGGGTCTTCTGGGATCAGAGGCAGCATCTGGGGGCGGGGGGGGATTGGTCCTCAGGAAAGGGAAGGGCCACACCGTGGACCCACAGGCCTCGGGTGAGGCAGAGAAGTGATGGGGGCTTCCAGAGAGGAGGGTCTGGGCACATGGGCCCCAACACCTATTTCCTGGGTGCTGTTGTGGGCAGGTAAAGGCAGTGTGGTGCTGCCTGTAAGCGGGGAGGGCAGGGTTGAGGGACCGACTCCTGACCTCATCTGGCCTCTTGGACACCAGCTACAAGGCTGGGTTCCAGCCTCCTTTTGGAGAGGGCAGGAGACAGCCAGACTGAGCCAGAGGAGGGAGCTGGGGCCCTTCTTATCCTGCCCTCCCCAATTCCTGGTAGCTCCCCAAGGCTTCCCCATTTTTCAATCCCCCCAGCCCTTCTTGTCGCCCTCAGCTCCCGTCGATGTCCGCACACAGAGGCACAGAAGGCAAAAGCGTACCCGTCCGAGGCACCGGGAGGTTTATTATAAGAACTGTACAAAGGAGCCTTCTGCTGGCCTGGCTTGGGCCTGTTCCACCCAGACAAGGTGCAATGGCCGTGGGTCTGCAGGGGGAGGAGGCCTGGACCCCGTTCAGCCACGCTGGCTCTGCACCCAGCCCAGTGGAGAGAGTTCAGTCCAACAGAGGCTGAGGCTCTGGGGCCACACTCATCCGGGCCCCGAGGAGGAGGAAGGAAAGGACGTGGGCAGGGTGCTGGTCAGAGAGGAGGCTGACCCCTGGAGGAACTTCTGAAGAAAGAGCCGGAACTGCTGCAGGAAGAGATGGAAGGAGCAGGGGCCTCCTTCCAGAGAGGACCCAGGCCGGGCCGGGGAGTGGGGCTGGGCAGTGGGTGTGAGGAAGAGAAGCAGAGAAGGCAGAGGGTGGCCTCACGGTGGTGAGAGAAAGGAATGCCCGAGCAGAGCGGCCGGGAGGCTGGCAAGCGGGGCAGACAGAAAGGAAGGGTCCGGCCTGTGGGCGTGCACGCAACACACACACACATGTTGTTTGGAGGTTTTGCTGCTTCCTGAGTTTTAATCAAACTGTTCACGAGAAACAAGAAAAAGAAGAGGAACTGAGCTCAACGGGGGTGGGGTGGGGGGCTCAATGTGCAAACCTGACCATGTGTGTTCACACTCACATACACACTCATAGCACAAGGATGCTTCCACGGACGGGCCGACAGAGAAGACACGCGCATACCCACTGGTTAAGCACTCCAGGGCACGCTGACACACAGGCACATGGATATACATGTAGACAAATGCATATGCAGGTTCTATGGGCCACAGTGGTCCACAGACTCACACACACACACACACAGGTGAGTAAATCCAGTGACCCCCAGCCGGCGTCTCACCCCCTCCTCCAAGCTCAGCCTCTGTCTATCCTCGGGAGCCCAGATCAGTGGTGCCAACAGAAGCACCGCTTGGGCCTGAGCCGGGTGAGCGGTGCCCGCCTCAGTGTTGAAATCTCGAACGTGAGCTCAGCTAGAACATTCTTAGGATCACTTTGAGGAGGGGAGGAAGGATGGGGCAAGAGGAAGAGAAGAGTGTGACGGGGGGTGAGGAGGGGACCCTGGGGCTGGGGAGGCTGCCAGGAGCCCAAGTGGTGCTGATGGAGGAGGGAGGAAGGCAGGGGGTAGGGAGGGAATCTTCTTCCCAAGCCCCAGGGACCCCGACCCCACCCCAGATGGGGTGCTCAGGCCAAGGAAGCCCCCAGCTTAGCGATACACTGGTGGGATCCAACCCGTGCTACCCACCCCATCATGCTTTCTAGAAAGAGATAATTCCCAAGGGGAATCTTCCCTTCTGCTCTTCTCCCAGGGGCCAGCCAGGGAGCTGAGGGGCCTGGGCAATGGATGAATCAGGAAAAGATTCAAGGGCCACAACCCAGCCCAATGTCTCAGCATCCAGTGGCCCTCCTACCCCACCCCCACCACCGGGTATGTGGAGCCATTTCCGAACCAGGGATGTTTTCCTTCTCCTGAGAATTCCTGAGCAGGCAGGGTGAGCCACATCCCAGAGGCCGGACAGGGTGGCAGGCCCTGGGCTCAGGTGTCTGCTCTCACTGAGGTTAAGACTTCCTTGTCCCAGAGGGAGCTGGAGGCCTGAGCCACTGCCTGTGGAGAGGTCAGTGGCCCTTAAGACTCTGGGGGCAGGAGGGCAGCCAATCCCTCCATCACAGGCCGGCTCCTCCCGAGTCAGGGGCAGAGACGCTGATGTTCTGACCTCCCCCGGGTCTGTGAGGAGGGCAGCATGGCCCATGAGGAGGTGAGAGCAACTTGAAGGTAAATATCGCGGAGGCAGCGGCCTCAGCCCAGAGTGGAGACTTCAGGTACAGTTCCCCCTTCCACGGCCTGGGTGACAGCCCAGCATGGACAAAGCCCGTCCCCAACAGGGAGCTGGGTCAGTCCCAGATGCAGAGCCCTAGCTCCCTCAGCGGCAGGCACCCAGGGGGTGCTTCGGGGCTGTGCCACCTCACCACCACCTGCTAGACGAGAGACTCTTTGACCCCTGGGCGCACCGTCTGCCCCGGGGGCGGGGCAGGAGGGAGGGGTGCGTCGGAGGGTCTAACGGGCCTGAGCCCCATGGCAGGTCCGGGGTCCCCTGTGGAGCCCCTCTCCTCCTCTTTGCTCGGCACACCGCTGTTCCCGTTGTCGGGGCCGTACATCTTGCTCATGGTGTCGGCGATCAGCCCCTCCTTCTCGGGGGCCCCATCCCCACCGCCGTCATGGTTGTGGCGGTACATGTAGGAGGCCTGCTTCACGGAGCGCTGCAGCAGATGCCGGCGGTAGGCCCTCTGGATCTTGATGGCGCACACTTCCTCATGCTTCCTCTTGAGTGTGGTGGTGATGGGCTCGTAGGAGACCTTGGAGGGGTTGGCAGCCATGAACTTCTCCTCCATGGTCTCCTTGAGGGCATCCATCTCCCCGGAGTCGCCCAGGACCTCTTTGGTCAGGGCAAAGAGGATATCCAGGCAGTGTATCTTGTCCCCCGGCACCATGGGTAGGTCCATCGTGATGAGCTTGATCTTGTTGGGCTTGGCGATCCTCAGCGGCTCCTGCAGGGTGTCCACGAAGTCAGAGAGGCGGCTGTAGTCGATGAACTGCGTGGCGTCGGGGTCGAACTTCTCCCACGTCTCATAGAACATCTCAAAGTCATCCTCCCCGAGAGGCTCGCTGCTCTCCTCCGTGGCCACGTTGAAGTTCTCCAGGATGATGGCGATGTACATGTTGACCACGATGAGGAAGGAAATGATGATGTAGCTGCAGAAGAAGCAGATGCCGATGGAGGGGTTGCCACAGTCGCCCCGGACGCTGGTGCCCGGGTTTTCCAGGTCGGGGTCACAGTCGGGGGGCCCGCTGTTGAGGATGGGGTTGAGGAGCCCGTCCCAGCCGGCCGACGTGGTGATCTCGAAGAGGCAGATGATACTGTTGCCGAAGGTCTCGAAGTTAAACATGTCGTCGATGCCCGCCTCCTTCTTGACATAGGCGAAGTTGGACATGCCGAAGATGGAGTAGATGAACATGACCAGGAAGAGGAGGAGGCCGATGTTGAAGAGGGCGGGCAGCGACATCATGAGCGCGAAGAGCAGCGTCCGGATGCCCTTGGCCCCGCGGATCAGCCGCAGGACCCGCCCGATCCGCGCCAGGCGGATCACACGGAACAGCGTGGGTGACACGAAGTATTTCTGGATCAGATCGGAGAGCGCCAGGCCTGCAGGGAGGAAGCGATGAGGAAGCACTGCTGCCCTGGGAGTGGGCGGTAGGGTCGGGGAGCAGGGGGTAGGCGCAGCTCCAGGGGGCATGGTGTGCTGGGCTCGTCTACCCCAGGAAGGAGCAGTAGAAACTCATTGCTCAGTGTACAGCCCGAGTGGCCTGACCCGTTAGACTCTCCCAGGGCTCTTGGGGCCCCAGGCTCCATCTCCGCCCCGACGCAGCCGGGTGGAGGTGGGATGTGCCAAAGTGGATGGAAGGGTGGGAAAGGCCCATTGCCAAGGCTGTTCACAGACGCCATGGATGGGAGGGACGGGGAGGACAGCTCTGGGTGTGTGACTATGGGCATGTCGCCTACCTGGTTTGTGACTCAGTTTCTTCATCTGTAAGATGGAGGCGACAACAGTCCCAGTCTCAGGACATTTGTTAGGAACAATTACTGAGCTAATACTGTGAAGTGCATGGCCTAGTGTCAGGCAAACTGCAAGTGATGGATAAATGATAGCTAGTTACTGTCATAATTACACACACCTCTCCTGTGTGTAAGGCTCCTAGAACCATCTTCTTCTTCTGTTTTTAAAGTTTATTTATTCGGCTGAGATGGGTCTCAGTTGTGACATGTGGGATCTTTAGCTGTGGCATGCGGGATCTAGTTCCCTGACCAGGGATCGAACCTGGGACCACTGCATCAGGAGTGCAGAGTCTTAGCCACAGGGCCACCAGGGAAGTCCTGGAACCATCTTCTTATGTTTTTCCCGAAGCACATGGGCACCTGAATGTGCATCTCCAGGTCAGGTGAATGCTTCTGGAGCTGTGGTCATGTGTGCATGGGTAACAGGCTGCCTGGGAACTCACCGTGTGTGCTTCTGTGCATTTAGTGTAGACACTGGGTACATACGCAGGTGTGTGTGTGTGTGTCTGTGTCTGTGTAAAAGCATACCAAGTGCATGGGCAGGTGTGCATGTGGACACGAGGATGGGGACCCCGGGCCTTCCCGAATGACTCAGCCCAGCCTGGCCCTGCTCACCCACAATGGACAGGATGACAACCACGAAGTCGAAGATATTCCAGCCGACGGTGAAGTAGTACTGGCGCAGGGCCAACATCTTGAGCACGCACTCGCCCGTGAAGATGATGATGAAGACCATGTTGATGTTGTACAGGATGTCCACCTTGAGCTGGCTCTGGTCGTCCGTCTCCACCATCATGGTGACCATGTTGAGGCAGATGAGGATCATGATCGTGATGTCGAACGCCTGCTTTGTCACCAGGTCGTACACCAGGCCCTGGATCTTGTTCTACAGCAGGGGTGGGAGTGTGGGGAGGCGGGCGGGTGGGTGTCGGGGGCAGTGGTCAGAGCAGGACATGGACCGGCAGGAGGTGTGAGAGGACACGACACAAGAGTATGGGGAGCGGGGAGAGAAAGGGAGAGAGAAAGAAGGCATTAGGGCCTGTGGTGGAGTCGGCCGGGGCCGCGGGAGGCGGGGAGACCCACGGAAACGGGCCATTCTGTGGGGTCTGTGGGCCTCCTTCCTCTCTCTGGGAACTTCCTGCCGAATTAAGGGCCCTCAGCAACCCCTCATCCTTCTCCCGAAGTGGTTGCTCACTGTGGGAGCTGTCTGGACATCCTCTTCCTCCCCTTGCCCCCAGAGGCCACCAGCTAGGGAGCTGAATGGACACCGGGGGTGCTGTGCAGGGCTGGGCAAGGGGTAAACCAGTGCCGAGTTTATCAGGCCACTGCTGCCTGCACATGAAGTGTGTCTTTATGGAGAGGCGCCCCTCACAGCAGGAGTGCCTCACCTTCCTGCAGGGGGCCCCAGCCTCACACCAGGGACACAGCCTGGTGGGCAGAGAGCAGGCTGCCTTTTGCATCCCCACCCCCAACAGGGCCCCCTTAGGCAGGAGCCTCATATGGGCTGTAGGTGGAGGGGCCCGGAGGGCTGGTACCTGGGGCCGGGGAATTGGCTTCTGAGGCTTCTTGGAGCCAAGCTTCTTCATGGCGTTATAGTATTTCTTCTGTTCCTCTGTCATGAAGATGTCTTTCCCTCCAAAGTACAATGGGATGGGGCCCGTAAGGTTGGAGGGTCTCCCTCCTCAGCTTCCAGGACTTCCCTACCTCAGACATCACCTGTAAAGCACCCCCCATCCCAGCCGGGGGGGCTTGGTGGGAAGAGGGAAGGAGGCCTGCTTGGAGGGCCAGAGATGGGGGTTGAAGGAGGCAGGGAAGGGGACGGAGGGGTCTAGAGAAGGGGCGGGTGGGTGACAGACAGAAGGAAGGGGCTGGCACAGTCCTCATGGCCCATTTTGGGCCACCTTCCATCAGTATTTCACTGGGTCCTCAGAATGAGCCAGCAAAGCAGGCAGCATGAACCTCATTTTGTACAGAAGGAAACCGAGCTTCTCAGCGGCCCCATCACTGGTTCAAAGTCACCTGATGGGATCGGAACCCAGGCTCACTGCCTCGATCAGGTGCGCAGATAGCGTTTGTGAACATACGAAGGAAGGAGTGGAACATACAAATGGGGTGGGAGGAGGGAGCCCAGCGAGGGGAGGACCGGGGGGGAAGGAGGGCGAGATACTCATCTTCTTCTTCTGCTGGTTGAAGTTGTCGATGATGACGCCAATGAAGAGGTTGAGGGTGAAGAAGGAGCCGAAGATGATGAAGATGACGAAATAGAGGTACATGTAGAGGTTCACCTCGTACATCGGCTGCTCTTCCTTCTGTAGCGGTCACAGGACAGGGGCGGGTGTGCGGGCTGGGCAGGGGGCACACGCTGCCTGCTCCCTGTCCCACTGTGGGCCCATCTACCCCTGTAGGCGGTGGGGTCTCGGGGGCTCCCGAGGAGGCGGCATGGGGTGGGGATGGATCTGAGTCCTTTCCCCCGGCTCACTCACCGGCCACGTCTCGGGGACCCCCACTCACCTCCCGGGAGTCCACGGCGGCATACATGATGTCCATCCAGCCCTTGAAGGTGGCCTGCGAGAGTGTGGTTGGGTGTGAGGGGAGGGGCTACTCCCTGCTTCCACCATCCATGAGTTTCCCTCCCCGCTCCGGCATGGTCCACCCCAGAAGCTGCCTGCTCCGAGTCCCGCTGGGCAGGCATCAAAATACAGACAGGTATGGACACGACCTCTGGGTCCTCCAGCCCTGGAAGCAGGTGGGGGGGTTCCCTAACGAGGAGTGGCCGTGGGCTCAGTCCCAGTGAGATTCCAGGGGCATCTCCACCCCCGCCTCATGCAGGGGCCGCACGTCACACTCACCACCTGCAAGAGGGAGAGGTAGCCCAGACCCACGTTGTCGTAGTTGACCTTGATGTTGAGCCAGCGGACCTGGCCCGTGTGCATCAGGCTTTCGCACTCGGACTTGTTGTTGACCTCGGTGATTTCGAACCGCTCGGAGGTGGTGGTGTTGATGCAGTAGTAGAACTTGCCGGCAAATAGGTTGACGCCCATGATGCTGAAGATGAGCCAGAAGATGAGGCAGACAAGCAGCACGTTCATGATGGACGGGATGGCTCCCAGCAGGGCATTCACCACCACCTGGGGGCCGGCGGTGGGGAGGAGGGAGTCACTGCCAGATCCTCTCCCAGGCAGCAGGGTTGGGGGCATCACCCAGTCTCCTCTGGGAGAGGGCTCCCCACCCACACCAACCAGGGGGGCCAGGCAGGGAAGACTTCCTGGAGGAGGGCTGATCTCAATGAACCAGGCCTGCAGGAGAAGTCTACTGGGCTTTTTGTGGGGGTGGGGGGTGGTGGGAGCAGGGAGCTGGGGTAGGGGGTTGCCGGCCTGCTGGCTGAAGAGGGCTCTCTGCTTCGCTGGAGCCAACAGCCCAGGGTGGGGAGCTGGGCTTCTCTGGAAGCAGCCTGGCCACGGGTCACCAGGCAGGAGACAAACACTCTTTCCCCGGCCCCCATAGGAAACTCAGTCCCCGTGACCTGGCCCCCCGGCTCATCTGCTCACAGGATTAGAGACAAAGACTCAGAAAAGAACGGGGCCTTTGAAGCAGCAGGAACCTTGGGGACTGGAGCTCTGTGCCCAGCCAGCCCTGGCCACACAGGCCAACCTCATTGTTTCCGGCTGAGCTGAATCTGAGAATTATCTGTTTTCAAGGAGAAGGAGTTTCATGACCTCCAGACCAAGTGAGTGGTGTAAGCCGGGTGATGCCCAGGGCAATTCTATTCCTGGCTGGGTCACCAACCAGCTCTGCGGCCACGGCCAGGTCATTTTCCCCCAGTGGGGAGGGGTCCCTGGCTGGGCCGGGCTCTTGCATGGGAGACCCCAGGCTGAGTGCCCTGCTGATCTGCAACCGTCTGCTTCATGGAAGTCTGTCCCCGCCCCCCAGAATAGGCCTTGCTCTTAACAGAACCCCTACTTCCACCTCTGGCCGGGGAAGTCCCCTTGGTCTTGCCTGAACCCTGTATTTACCTGTCACTTCCGCCCTCAAGGGCCTGAGGGAAGGATGGGCAGGTTCGGAGCCCTGGGGGGCCCCAGTCTGAGGCTGGGGAGAGTCACCTATAAACCCACAGACCTCCTTCCTCTCCTGCCTGGGTGCCCTCAGGCCCCTCTTGGGGGCGGCTGCAGCCTCTGCTGCCCCCTGGTGGTGGCAGAGAGGAGTGACGGAGGGGGCTGAGGGCAGGCACGGGCACCTGGGCTGGTGTGTGGGGGTGACTTGTTGTTGTTGCTCAGTCGGGTCCGACTCTTTGCGACCTCGTGGACGGTAGCCCGCCAGGCTCGTCTGTCCTCCACCACCTCCCGGAGTTTGCCCAAATTCATGCCCACTGAGTCAGTGATGCTACCTAACCATCTCATCCCCTGCCACCCCCTTCTCCTTTTGCCATCAGCTGCCGGGGGGCCCCCCAGACCTGGACTCCCGGTGGTGGCCAGAGTACAGACACGCCCACAGCCCCCTTCCAAGCTGTGGCTGCTCCCCCAATTCTTAGCCCTACTCACAGTCCCCCTTGACACCCACCCTCATGCCCTCAAATCGAGACAAGGCCCTCAGGGGGCGCAGGGCCCTCAGCGTCCGCAGGGATTTGATGGGTCCCAGCTCCGAGTAGCCCAGCCAGTTGGCCACCAGGCTGATGATGGAGACCTGCAAACGGGAGGGCGGGTGGTCAGGGAGCGCGGGGCCTCGGCCCCAAGGGGAAGGCCTCTGGATCTGGCTCCAGAGTGGGCGGTGGGGCCGGGCGGGGTGGGACGGACTCACGTCCACGATGAGGAAGTCGAGCCAGCACCAGGCATTGGTGAAGTACACCTTGAAGCCATAGGCCACCCACTTGAGCAGCATCTCCAGGATGAAGATGTAGGTGAAGACCTTGTCGGCGTACTCCAGGATGGTGCGGATGACTCGCCGCTGCTCGATGTGGATGTCCTCGAAGGCCTGGGGGCACCAGCAGGTGGGTGGCCAGGGCCCGGAGGCTGGGGCAGCAGCCACATCCCTAAGGCTGCTGGTTCCCAGGGGTCTGGCACTGGGGTCAGGTGCGGGGGCAGACTCCCCACGCCCATCATGGGGGTGAACGGGGGAGTTCCTGGTGGGGGGAAGCCCCTCAGCTCCCCTTCCCCAGACCTAATGACAGGAATGCTCACTAACCTGCAGGGGGGTTCGCTGTGACACAGGCTGGCCCCCCTGAGCCCACATTCCCTTCCCACCTGCTCCCTGGTCGGGACCTGTCAGCCAGGGAGGCACATGGAGTCAGAGCCCATCTGCCTCTTCGTGAAAATGAGCACAGTCTGCCACACACCCTGGAAGCACTGAGTTCTTTAGGGCTCTCTGGGTTTGGGCCTGTCCAGCAAGTGTCCCTCCCACGATGCGGAAAGGAGGGAGCCCTGGGACAGCCTACTTCCGGCCTGACCCCTGCCCCTGCCCCTGCCCAGCCCCCAGGGCGGTGCCTACCAAGGCCCCACTGCTGAGCAGGATCATGAAGACAATGAAGGTCTCGAACCAGTTGTGCTCGACGATCTTGAAGCAGGCCCTGCGGAGGGTCCACCACTTTTTCCCTCGACCCTGGGAGATGTCCACGTAGAGGAAGGGAAAGCGCTGCACGCAGGCTGGGGAGGGAAGGCGGCGGGGGCACCCGTCACGGGCTGCCTGAGGAGCATGATCAGCCCGTTTCTCCCCTCCCTCTCCCAGGATGTGCCCCCTCCCCACCCGGACTGCATGCAGAGACACGCCAGAGAACAGGGGTGCGGGCCACCCATGCAGGTTCCATGGCTGTCAGTGGTCCCCATCCTCCTCCACGTTCCCCAGGCAGCCTTCACTCTGCACAGCCCAAACCCTCTGGGCAAAGAATGTTCCTGAAGGGCCAGGCAGGCCTCTCTCTGGAAGATGAAGCTGAGGAGGACAGCCCTAGAGAAGCTAGTGCTGAGTGCCGGCCATACCCAGGGCTCTACAGGGATTCTGTGCGGTAGCCCACGGGCTGCTGGGACTGTCGCCCACGGCACACTCGGCAGGGGTCAGAGGGGGCGGGGGCTCAGAGGCATCTGCTCTGACACCCCTTCCCGGGGTCGCATTCTCCAGGGTGTGGAAGGGCAGGGCATCATCGGAGGAAGAAGGCCCTGCCTGCTTTTGGTGACTCGCCTGTCCCCAAGCCATCCACAAGGAGACGGTGAGCTGAGGCTCGCCTTGGGCCCTGGCCTGGCCTGCCCCTTCCAGGGTCTGCCGGGCTGGGGGAGGCACCCCGGCGGGCTGGCCCTCACCCTCGGTGAAGCACTCCTCTGGCTGCTCCCCATCGGGGTTGTCCTCGGCCTGCTCCTCGGGGTCGTCCTCGGGGGGCTTGTAGTCGGCAGTGCTGCAGACGGAGGAGTTCCCGTCCAGGGGCTGCAGCGGCTTCTGCGGAGGCCATAGGGTCACGTGACCCCTGGATCCTCCCTCCAGGTGGGGCAGAGGGGGTCTAGATGGGAGCCCTGAGGGGAGGGCCCAGTAGGGAGAAAGGGAAGTGGGGGTGGGGGAGGTGGAGCAGACTCATTCATTCACAGATTCATTCATTCATATAGCCCTGGATTGTGGAGCCAGCACCTGGGTCTGTGCAGAAGAATCCAGGCCTTGGCCCTGACCTCGGGGCACTTGGATTTGAAGAGGCCCTGAGATGCTGGCTAGGGAGGGAAGGAGTCAGGATGGAGCAAGGTCTGAGCCTTCCTATCCTCTGTTCCGCTGAGGAATCCAGGAAGGATGGGGGAATCCAGAAAGGGTTGGGGCAGGGGCTGGTACTCCAGCCTGGCCAGACCTCCCTCACCTCCTCCTGGCCCAGCCTCCACTCCTCAAGGGGCCCCCTTCATGGCTGGGGTGAGGCCCCTGGAAAGGAAAATGGAGAGGGTGGCAGGGTGTGGGCAGGGGGCAGCTGTCAGAATGGTGGCCAGAAAGGGAGGGCCTGGTGCCCAGTTGACAGAAAGGGAAACTGAGGCACGGGCCATTAGGTCGGGCCAGATGCCCACTGAGCCACTGGCCCTGCCTGTGCCCCCCACCTCCCACCGCCCCTCGGGAGCTGTGCCTGCCCCCTCCAGAGTCCCCAGCGCCTTGGCCCTGCTGCTGTCCGGCCCTCCTCCACCCCCACTCCTCATACCGAGGTTGGTGCCACGTTTCCCGGGGTATTTATAGCTTGGCAGGCACTCGGCTCCCTGGTAAGTTAGCATGCCATGTATTTGGGGGGAATAAGGAGTCAAGAGCTTTCAGGGCAAAGTTTATTCAGGCTCTGGTGACTGCTGGGCCCACGCTGCCAGGGTGGGGGTGGGCAGGGGGCCCTGCCCTAGCTTACGTGCTGATCCTTCCCCTGATGGAGCTGCAGGGTGGGCAAGGGGCTCAGCCTGAGCTTCTGGGGGCAACCTCTCCCAGGGGAGAGGCGGGGGGTGGGCCTCAGGGGTCCAGCTGAGGCTGGGGCCCAGCTCTCCAGTTCTCCTTCAGCTCCATCCCACTGGACCCCTGACCCCCTCTCCTCAGCGTCCCCAGCCCAGACCTGGCACTCTGGCCCACGCTGGGAAGTTGGGACCGGGTCCCCCCCACCACCAGTGGAGGTCTACACAGAAATAGATGATAATAGCAAGAACTTGGTAGGGGCTTCTTGAACCCCTGGGCAGGGTTAAGAGAGGCCTCTTGGGTTCCAGCCCTGGATTTAGGCGTCTCAGGTGAAAATATGCTATCACACAGCGCCACCTGCTGGTGAGAGGGGACCCAGGTGGCGCTGCGGGGCAGGAGTGCAGGGAAGAGGCCGAGGGTGTTCAGACAGGGGGAGCGGGTCATAATAATGGTGTTTATAAGTCAGCATTCACAGAGCTGCTCTGCACACAGCATCTCATCTAATGCTCACAGTAACACCACAAGGCAGGTACCATTACCCCCACCTTACAGATGGAGAAACTGAGGCTTGGAGAGGCTGTGTGCCACGTTCAAGGTCACATACAAACGCAGAGCAACCTCTGTCTGACTCCCTGCCCCTGGGTCCGGGCCTTGCTACGGGCTTACCTTGACATCCTCAGGCTCAGAGAAGGTGTCGGTTTCCTCCTCTGTGGGCATCTCCAGGTCAGACTCCTCGGAGGCGATGGGCACGTGGATGGTCAGGTAGGGGTTGTTGATAAAGTTGAGGTGGTCCAACTCGATGCTGGGGGGAGGGCCGTCAGCCAGGCCCATGTGGTTCAGGATGTGGTTGTCCTTCTTGAGGTCCTTGCCATCCTCCTCGGGCGGAGGTTCCTTCTTCTCGTCCTCAGGGGCACTCTCCGGAGCTTCGCCAGCCTCCCCAGCCTCGCCGATGCTTCCGAGGCTGAGCATGATAACCTTGGGGCTCAGGACTTTGCCATGGAGCAGCCCCACGAGGAAGGCTTTGGCGAAGCCGATGCCCCACGTGATGCGAGCGATGGCAATCTGCAGGTTGTTCATCTCGCCATCCTCATCCGAGGCCGCCAGGCTGTCAGCACTGAAGGAGCTGAGCAGCAGGGCCAAGAACAGGTTCAAGACCTGGAGAGCAGGAGGGGAAGGGGAGCCCGAGCTCAGCTGCGGGGCCCCGAGTGTGCCACCTTCAGGCCATGTGAGGGTCCTCGGGCCTCCAAGCCAGACCTACCTCACGGTGGGCATTAAAGAGGGGCGTCATCTAAGAGAGGGCTTCCCTGCTGGCTCAGATGGTAAAGAATCTGCCTGCAATGCGGTAGACCTGGGTTCGATCCCTGGGTCGGGAAGATTCCCTGGAGAAGGGAATGGCTACCCACTCCAATTATTCTTGTCTGGAGAATTCCATGGACAAAGGAGGCTGATGGGCTACAGTCCTTGGGGTTTCAAATGGCTGGACACGACTGAGTGACTAAACAGCAACCACAGCACCTAACAGAACCCTCAAGACGGCTTGTGGAGCTGAGTGCTACCGTCATGCCCACTTTACAGATAAGGAAACTGAGGCTTGGGCACAAGAGAGGACTCTGCTGACCATGGCGGAGGCAGGGTTTGAGGAGGCCCATTGGGTGACAGGGACTCTTCTATGACTCTGTCCTCCACTTCCACTGCTAGGGGATGCAGATCAAAAACTAGAGCTCACGTCTCCAAGCTTCCAGGACTTATTGGGAGCCTGAAAATTTTGAGCCTTATCTCTTGTCTTGTAAGTGGGACTTTTAATAGCCCATGGGCTCCTGATACATGCTCGTGTGTCCTCAGTCATGTCCGACTCTTTTCGACCCCATGGACTGCAGCCAACCCGATTCCTCTGGCCGTGGGATTCTCCAGGCAAGAATGCTGGACAGGATTGGGTTGCCATTTCCCCCTCCAGGAGATCTTCCTGACCCAGGGATCGAACCCATGTCTCCTGCGTTTCCTACGTTGGCATGTGGATTCTTTACCACTAGTGCCACATGAAGTTCCCAGTACTGAGATGTATGTGCCCTGTTGCTGTGGAAGGACGTCTGATCGACCTCGGCTCACTCCCTTTTCTTCCCCCGGGGTTCCCTGCTCTACTGGAGCTCTTCTCCTATCCCCACTGAAAGGGACGTAAGAGGCTACTGGTCTACCTCCCTCAGCTTTGTTTTTTGGTGGATATTTACTGAGCCCCTCCCACTATCTGCAGGAATGACTGGCCTCAGTTTGCTCCCAGCCTAGAGACAGACATTTGATCAGGCAAATACAGCGCAATGGGTTTGCACAAAGTAGAGACTGGGGGTCACAGGCTTTGAAATCATGTGGCTTGGCTTTGAACCCCAGTTCATTAGCTGTGTGTTCTGAGGCAAGTCCTATCACCGCCTCGTGCCTCTGTTTCCTTATCTGTACAATGGTGATAGATTCCAGTACCAACCTCCTTGCACTGTTGTTGTGAGGATTGAAAGGTCAATACAACTAGAGCGCACAGTAGGCGTTCAAAATGTGTCGGCTGTTATCTGTGCAGTAATAGAAGGTTTTACACGGTAGAAGGAGGAGTGCGATGAACTCTGAGGCCAGCTCTGCATTTTATGAATGAGGAGCCTGAGTTCTCCCAGAGAGGTGGAGTGACTTGCCTGAGGACACACAGCACATTCAGAACTAGAATCCAGGTTTCCTGTCATTGCACAACTTTATGTGTGTGTGTGTGTGTGTGTGTGTGTGTGTGTGTGTGTGTGATCAGTCATAGCCAACTCTTTGCGACCCCCATGGACTGTAGCCCGCCAGGTTCCTCTGTCCATGGGATTTCCCTTGCAAAAATACTGGAGTGGGTTGCCATTTCCTACTCCAGGGGACATTCCCAACTCAGAGATTGAACCCAAGTCTCTTGCATCTCCTGCATTGGCCGGTGGATTCTTTACCGCTGGCACTACCTGGAAAGCCCTGCACAACTTTAGAGGACATCATTTATTTAGACTACAGTGTGAATGGCCACCCCAGCGGCTGTGCAATGCAATGGCCTTGTCTTCCACCAACCCACCTCTCAGGACAGTGAGGAGGATGGTGCAGCCTGACTGAGGCGGCGGCGGTCCTGTCTCCTGTCAACCAGAGGCAGGTCTTATTCTGGGGGCCTCAGGGTGGGGCTGAGTGTGTGACTGGACTTGGAAGAAGTAGGGTCAACTGCACTACATCATTTTCTATAGGATTTGAGTATCCCCAGATTTTGGTATCTGCAAGGGGTCTTGGGGGCTTCCCTGGTGGCTCAGATGGTAAAGAATCTGCCTGCAATGTAGGAAACCCGGGTTTGATCCCTGGGTTGGGAAGATCCCCTGGAGAAGGGAATGGCTACCCACCCCAGTATTCTTGCCTGGAGAACTCCATGGACAGAGGAGCCTGGCGGGCTATAGTCCATGTGGTCAACACAACTGAGCAACTAACACACAGGGGGTCTTGGAACCAATTACCTGAGTGACCAAGGGAGGGCCGTACACATGAATCTGTCTGGCTTTCACCAGTGTCCTCTAAGGTCTTTTTGTCATTGTCTTAACTATCATGTTGACATATCTTTAAATACAGGGAGGGAGTTTCAAGAGGGAGGGGATATATGTATACTTAAAGCTGATTCACATTGTCATACGGAAGAAACCAATGCAACATTGTAAAGCAATTATCTTCCAATTAAGAATAAATAAATATGAACTGCAGCAGAAAATTTTTAAAAAATATATGTATCTATTATGTGTTGTTCGTCTTCTCTCTCTGGGGCAACGTGCTGGGGGATTCGCTCCGTCACCACGCCTTTCGGCTACTGTCCTGCCTTTGCCCCCCACCACAACATACTGGTCTTTCTTTCCCTCTCTGGGGGGAGGTGTCCAGTTGCCAGAAACACATCTGAGATGGGAATTAGCTGCTCTCTGGGTCACCAGGGTTTGCACACGGCTCCTGCCTGGGACAGAAATAGCCGCCCCAGGCAAGGCATGGGGGGTGGGTTAAATTAGGGAAGGGGGATGGACATTAGGTTCCCCAGGGGTGGGCTCCAACGGGTGGGTTCCCTATGACTTGGTCATTTCCTCTTCTTCACTCCCAAGGAAGTACTTGAGTGCCATGGACACTGGGGACCTGGGTCCCCACCCTCCCTGGCAGGGCGCCCCGTGCCCTCTGGCAGACACTTGCTTCCATGAGGCCTGGGAGGGTGGTAGGCGGGGCCAGTGCCCAAGGAGCTGGCAGCGCGCCTCCCCGGGCCGCTCCGCTCCCTTTGAGCAAAGTGGGAGAGCTGCAGAGCTGGGCCTGGGAAGGGCGTCAGGGTGTGTGTGTGTGTGTGTGTGTGTGTGTGTGTGTGTGTGTGTTGGGAGGCGCGGGGGCACACACAGAGGCAATGCCGTGCAGTGCTTCTGCATTCTGGGACCTGACTGCTTGGGTTCAAATCCTGCACAGGTCTCTAAGGAACCCCCCTGAGCCTCTGCTTTCTTGTCTACAAAATAGAGATAAGACAGCACATCCCTGGGACCTCCCTGGTGCTCCAATGGTTAAGACTCCGAGCTCCCAATGCAGGGGGGCCTGGGTTCGATCCCTGGTTAGGGAACTAGATCCCACGTGATGCAACTAAGAGTTCACATGCCACAGCTAAAGACCATGTATGCCTCAAGGAAGATGAAAGACCCTGTGTGTCGCCACTGGGGCCCGACACAGACAATTAAAATTAAATATTATTAGAAGTTAAATATTTTAATATTAAAAACAAAACAAAATCCAGCACATACCACATGGAGGCTGGTGAGCATTAAGAGATCAATACCCCAGGGGGCTACTCTGGTGGTTCAGTGGTAAAGAATCCACCTCCCAGTGCAGAAGACACAGGTTCAATCTCTGATCCGGCAAGATCCCACATGCCTCAGAGGGACTAAGCCCAAGCACCACGACTATTGAGCTCCGGCTCTGGAGCCCGGGAGCCGCAACTCCTGAGCCTGTGTGCCGCAACCATTGAAGCCTGAGTGTCCTACAGTCTGAGCTCTGCAACAGGAGAAGCCTCTGCAACGAGAAGCTCACACGTTGCGACGAAGAGTAGCCCCTGCTTGCCATAACTAGAGAAAAGCCCTCAGAGAAACGAAGACCCAGCAAAACCTAAAACAAATAAATAAATACAGTTTTTAAAAAAGAGATTAATACCCGGAAAGTGCTCAGAATGCTGTATGCGCATTAATAGAGGTCAGTTGTCACCACTTACTCTGATGCTAACTCGTGCGTATCACTAATGATGATACTGATGCTATTGTTGTGGGAAGGACACAGACTCAGTTTCTAGTCCAGGCTCGGTTTCACACTAGCCGTGTGGTTCTGGGCTGTGCCTCCAGAGAGCACAGAGCCAACATTACCTGCCTCACGGGGTTGTCTAGAGCATTAGGGATAATACACATAAAGCCCCTGGCGCAGGGACTGGTAGATGGCAGGAGCCCAATGCCTGGCATGTGACGCCAGTTGGGGCCGGGTGTGGAATCCACCAACTCCCTGACTGCTTGTAAGTTTTGAACTCCCCTGGTCTCCTGGGCCAAGCACTTTGCTGAGCACTTCAACGTGTGTCCTGTATCTTTCCCACCACCCAGCAGAGTAGTCACTACCCGCCTCATCCCCATTTTCCAGATGAGAAAAACTGAGGCCAGAGAGAGTGTAAATAACTTGCTCAAAGTTTCCCTGTCAGAAAGTGGCAAAGTAGGGGCCTGAAATGTTTTTGAGTTTACACGTACACAGAAACTACTGCGACCCTTACAGTCGCTCCCAAGCCCCTTAAACTAGCCCTTACAGCCTACTCAGAGCCTGCAACCCCCCTATCACGAATCCTGCCCCAAAGTCCTGCGGAGGCATCTCCTTTATGCTTCCCGCTCCCTAAGACCCCTTCCCAGGGGCAGTCGGCCTGGGTTCTGCTGTCTGGCCCCATCCCACCGTCCCCTCCTCAGTCGCGGCGACGGTGACTCCCCCGGCCGCCGATCCGCCCCTGCCCCCTGCGGAGCTCAGCGTTATCTGAGAAGCGCTGACGGAGCAGCTCAAGGATTCCACCGGCCTTTGCGGAAGGTGGGGACGTGCGTCTTCCCACCCGCTGTTGCCCGGGGTAGCGTCGCCCCCGCCCCGGGCGGCCCGGCACAGGTCTCCTGATAGGAGTGACCCACCCCCCCCCCGGGAGGAGCAGGGTCGGCGGGGTGAGGAGAGACGCCTCCCTCCGCCCGGCTGCAGAAATTCTGGTCAGCTGGACCACGACCTCACATCCCATTTCTCCTGGGCACCTGCACCTCCTTCCCTCCTTCAGCGCCCCACCCAGAAAGTGGCAGGATAGATGCACTTCAGGGCATCTCCGCATCCTCCCAACACCCGGGGCCTGATTCCCAGGAGCAGAGGGTGAGAGGGGAGGAGAACAGAAGGGCCAGGAGTTCCTGGTACCGACCCCACACTGTGCCTTCTTCCCTCAGGGGCAATCCTCCTGGCCACCCGCTGAGGCAGGGGTCCCCAACCTCTGGGATTGAATGCCTGATGATCTCAGGGGGAGCTGATGTAATAATAATAATAGAAATTGTTAAGTGTTAGTGGCTCAGTCGTGTCTGATGCTTTTGTGACCCCATAGACTGTAGCCCGCCAGGCTCCTCTGTCTGTGGAATTCTCCAGGAAAGAATACTGGAGTGGGTAGCCATTCCCTTCTCCAGGGGATCTTCCTGACCCAGGGATTGAACCTGTGTCTCCTGCATTGCAGGTGGATTCTTTACCATCTGAATCACCAGAAATAAAATGCACAATAAATGCAGTGTGCTTGAATCACTCCAAAACCATCCCCCACCCCACGCCAATCCGTGGAAAAATTATCTTCCTTGAAACCCGTCCCTGCTGCCAGAAAGGTTGGGCACTGCTGCCCTGAGGGGTCTACCATTTTTCTTTCATGTGGAGTTAGAGAACCCAGCCGACCAGAGAGCAGTGATTCGTTCAAGGTCACACAGATGGCAAAGGAGCTGGGACTGGAACGCGGGTCAGCCTGACTCCAGTTATCACGTCACTTTACCCAAAACACTAGGTCTCGATGACTTGCACTGTGGTCCCTGGACCAGTGGCAGTGACATCACCCAGAGCTCATTAGAAATGCAGGTTTGGGGGGCCTGGCTCAGAGCTGCCTCACTTGACTCTGGGGGGCTGGGACTGGGAATCTAGGTTTCAAGAAACTCACAAAGAATTTTGAAGCAGGTTAAAATTTGAGAGCCACTGGGTTAAACCATACAAAACGGCCATCTAGGGTCAGGGGAGGAATAAAACCATCATATATCAGTGATTTTACACAACACAGCTTCATAGGAAAAGAACCCTTCAACAGTCCGATTTAAGGGAAATAAAGGCACGGATTGGCTTCCCTGGTGGCTCAGTGGTAAAAAACCCACCTGCCAAGGCAGGATTTTATCCCTGGGTCAGGAAGATCCCCTGGAGAAGGAAACAGCAACCCACTCCAGTATTCTTGCCTGGGAAATCCCACCGACAGAGGAACCTGGTGGGCTACAGTCCATAGTGTCACAAAAGAGTCAGACACAAATTAGCAACTAAACAACAACAACAAAGGCGCGGATATGCCTTGGACACTTGGATTTTCTGGCCAAAGGTGTGGGAGCCACCCAGTCAGCCTCACTCACCACCAGGTTGCCGATGACCATGACCATGAGGAAGACAGTGAGGCACATGGCCTGACCAGCCACCTCCATGCAGTCCCACATAGTCTCGATCCACTCCCCGCAGAGGATGCGGAAGACGATGAGGAAGGAGTGGAAGAAGTCGTGCATGTGCCAGCGGGGCAGGCTGCAGTCCGCGGCGATCTTGCACACGCACTCCTTGTAGCTCTTGCCAAACAGCTGCATGCCCACCACGGCGAAGATGAACACAATGATGGCCAGCACCAGCGTCAGGTTGCCCAGCGCCCCCACCGAGTTGCCGATGATCTTGATGAGCATGTTCAGCGTCGGCCATGACTTGGCTAGCTTGAAGACCCTCAGCTGCCGGGCAGGGGGAATGCAGGGGTTGGTGAGACCCAGGGACCCCTGGCCCAACCTCGAGGCAGCCATGACCAGGGATTGAACCCAGACCCTCAGCACTGAGAGTGCAGAGTCCTACCCACTGGACCACCAGGGCTTTCCCAGAAAGAACTCTTTCGAACAGCTCCAGCTCCTACCCCCTGAGGGATATGGGGCCTCAGTTTACCTCTCTGTTAAATGGGAATGCTCACGTCCTACCACCTCATCCTCTCCACATGATCAGAAGAAAGAATCCTCATCTCTTACATATACAGGCTAAAACATTTGCAAGTGAAATAAAATCTCAGGATTTGCTTTAAGATACTCCCCCATAAAAAGTAGGGGGACAGATAAAACAAGAACTATAGGATGTTGATGGCTGTTGGAGCCAGGTGAAAGGTATACAGCGGTGTATCTTACTTTCTCTATATTTTTGTGGATGCATGAAATGTCCCTACGAGGTGGAGAAAAGGATGCTAATTCAGAGTCCCAATCCCACTGCTGACGAACTTCCTGAGCCTCATCTTTCAGGTCTGCAATATGGGCTGAAGTCCCCACCCCACTGCCCCCCAAGTTCACTTAGGAGTGAAGCCCAAATGGCAGTTCCTGGGCTGTCACTGTGGTCTCCCAGCAGCCCTGTGTGATAAGGGGGAGGGCGCCTTTCTCCCTTTTGCCAGTAAGAAAGATTCTGAGAGGCAGAGGGGTGCACGCTAGGGCAGAGGGGCCTCCCTTCCAGCCCTCTGGCTTCTTGGGGGTTTATTCCTGTGTCCTCCGAGCATCCACACCCCACCCTCCCTCAGCCCGGGTCCCGGGGCCTCACGCACCAGCCGGAAGGAGCGGAGAACCGAGAGCCCCTGCACGTTGGCCAGGCCCAGCTCCACCAGGCTGAGGGTGACGATGATACTGTCGAAGATGTTCCAGCCCTGTTGGAAGTACTCATAGGGGTCCAAGGCAATGAGCTTCAGCACCATCTCGGCCGTGAAGATGCCTGTGAACACCTGCGGGGGTGGGGTGTGCAGAGCCTCAGGGGCACAGGGCCTCTGGAGTCTCCTACCCCACTCTCCAACCTCCGGGCAGAGCCCTCAAGGCCAGAGGAGAGGGTAACAGAGCCCCGAGGGGGCGGACAGAGGTACCCATGGCCCACAGGTGTGTGTGAGTGAATGAGGAGCTGAACAGCCATCCCACGGGCAGAGTGGGTACCGCTCAGAGACCGGGGCCCATCTCTTCCTGGCCTTGTGACTGTGGGCCTGTCACTTGACTTCCTGGAATCTCAACCCACTCATGATAATATTCAACACTCGTAAAGCATTCTGTGTTTCACATTGTGGCCTCATCAGTATCTTGATCTCCACGAAGCTGGGAGGGCTGATCACCACGTTCATCCCAGAGAAGAGAGACTGAGGCTCTGAGAAGTCAGCAGCAAGCTCTCGGTCACGCTGCCCATATGGGGTCAGGTCTCAAACCCAGGTCTTGGGGTACTTAGCTCAGTTTCTTGTCTCTATACCCTACAGCCTCTCTAACCTGGTTGGCAGGGGTGGGGCGGGGTTGGGGGTCCCAGGACCCAGAAAATCTTGGTGGATTCGGAAATCTGGTGGGGGGTGGTGTCAGATGAGAGGTGAAGTTGAGGATGAGTGAGAACCAGAGCTGATCTCCCACAATCCTGGACTTGTCTGAGGGCTTTTGAGCCCCTAAAAGCTCCCTGGTCACAGCCCCCGCCCTCCTGGCAGGCACCAGCTGCCCCGGGGCCACAGCCTGCCCGGGCACATGCTGAGCCCCGCCCAGGAGCTGTCCCTAACCATAGCAGGTGCCCAGACGGCAGCAGAGTGTGGGCAGGGGGTGGGCAGGCGGTGGGCCGGGCCCATCATGCACACCCCAGCAGCTGCGCGGCGAGTCCAGAGCCCGCCCTTGCCCCTCCAGCCCAGCCTGGCCACAGCTGCCTCGGGCATCTCCATGGGGTAGATGTGCCTGCCTCGTGGGCTGGGGGAGTCCAGGGTCTGTTTCCCGTGCCACCCACCCCAGCCTTGTCCTGCTCCTGGGCTCCCCTCACCCTCAGGGTGGGGGAAGCATCTAGCCCACTGGCCACCCTGGACAGATTGAGAAGGGAATTGGGAAGGGTGGGGCCGGGCTGGAGGAGGAGGCGGCGGCTTTTTCCCTTTGTCAGGCTCCACCGGGGCTGGCAATGAGGTGATAATGCTCCTAATGGGCAGGGATAAGCAGGCGGATCAGTGTGTGTCAACAATAGTGGAGCAGAAAGGGCTGAGAGGGGAGCTGGCCTGGTCCTGCTGGAGAAATGAAGCGGGCAGGGGGCCTCAGGGCTGGGGGACGATGCTCTGGGGCCTTCAGGGTGAGCTGGGGCCTCTTGGGCCTGGGTGCCCATGGCTCTACACCCTATCTTCTGGGTCCCTTGGTCTTAGGCCCCTGGGCTAAGTCACTTCAGTCATGGCCTACTCTTTGCGACCCTGTGGACCATAGCCTGCCAGGCTCCGCTGTCCGTGGGATTCTCCAGGCAAGAACCCTGGAGTGGGTTGCCATGCCCTTCTCCAGGGGCCCACAACAACCTCTGAAAGTGGAGAGACTTGCCATCCAGCACTTCACTCCCCACTCTCAAGCGCCCACTCCCCCATCTCTGCCTCCAGGGTATGACTTGGACTCCAGAGCCCCTAGAGTCCTGATTTTAAGAAGCCAAGTACTTCATCCCCACTCTCTCTGCCCCCAAATACCCCGAAGCCCAAATTCCATGGATCTCCCCATGTACCTCCCCTGTGTCCCTGTGTACCATATGCTAGGAAAATAACCCCAGCCTGTCTCTTTATGCCCCCTAATCGTGCCCCTCATTCCCACACAGCCCGTGGGCCCTGTGGCCCCTCTCCAGTCCTGCCTCCCTTGTCCCCCCCGTACCAGGTTGCCCACGTTGAGCACATTGTCAAAGTGTTCAGTCATCGGGTAATGCTCCATGGCCATGAAGAGGGTGTTGAGCACGATGCAGATGGTGATGCCCAGGTCCACGAAGGGGTCCATGACGATCAGGTGGATGATCTTCTTGAACTTCACCCACGGGGTGCAGCAGTTCCATATCAGCACTTTATGGGAACATTTGTACCACCACGGTGGGCACTTCTGGTGGGCCTCTTCCAGCTCTGAAAACAGACAGCAGATGAGGATCCACCCGCTCACCTGCTCCTTCCTCCACCTCCAACTTTGAGCCCACCTTCCAAGCCCCGCCCCTCAGAGCGCCACACCTTAAGCCCCGCCCTCTCGGGGAGGTCCACCCCAAGCCCCGCCTCTCAGAGGGTCACCCTCAAGACCCACCCCCTAGACCCCGCCCACACGGCCCCACCCTCAGTTCTCCATGCCCCCAGTGACCAGTCCCTTGAAACTGAAGGTGTTAGTTGCTCAGTAGTATCCGACTCTTGGCGAGTCCCTGGGCTGTAGACGGCCAGGCTCCTCTTGTCCATGGAATTTCCCAGGCAAGAAGACAGGAGTGGGTTGCCAAGTCTCCTTATCCAGGGGACTTTCCAGACCCAAGGATGGAACCCAGGTCTCCTGCATCGCAGGCAGATTCTTTACTGTCTGAGGCACCAGGGAAGCCCCATAAAGAGCCATGCACTTAGAAGCCTTACCCCAGGTCCCTTCTCCCAATGCTCTACTTCAGCTCCACCTTTTCAGTACACTATCCCCCAGTGACACACCCCCTAGGGTGACTTCCATCCGCTACCTACGGCCCAGGCCTGCGATCCCGGCTAGGGAGGGGCCCGAGGGCCTCAGGGAAGGCGGGAGGCCACTGCAGAAGGCTGGGTCTCATTTCCAACTGTTGCTGGCCAGAGCCTCTTAGGAAAAGACCAAGTCCTCCCTGGGGGCTCTGCCTCGCAGTGCTGCTGGCTCCTCCAGACCGGACCCTGCCAGTACTTCCCCACCAGAGTAGCTTCCTGGAAACACGCCCTGTCCCTGCCCCTCCAGCTCTAACCCCTGGGGCTCTGTCAGGCCCATGGATATGCTACATCTCCTCCAGGTCTTCCAGGCCTCTGGTGCCCATGGGAGTTCCTAGCCAGGGCGCGCTCTCATTTAATCCCCCCAAAATGTATGAGGTAACTATATTAGTGCCTCCACATCATAGATGAGGAAAGGGAACTGGAGTCAGGGGCTGTCCCATAGATATGTGGGTTTGAGGGCCTGAATGGACACCCCAGGGAGGGAACGGCTGAGCCTCTTTCCCATCCAGCAGTTAGTAAACCAGACCTCTCAAAGGCTGCAGCTTGACAGTAACACCCCCACTCCCAACACAGGTGTTACTGCAGGTGCCTCAAACTGTGTCTGAGGTCCCAAACTTCCCACAGTGGTCCCAGCAAGGGCAATGTTGAGTGACCTCCTTGGCTGGCTCTGCCCAGCATCCCCTGGGGTGTTCTCTGTCAGGGCACAGACACCTGGATGCACTTCAGGCAAGGTCAGCTGGGATAGAGGTTTGCAAAGTCCTCCAAGTCCTTCCTGCCAAAAGGCAAGACACCTGGGGAGGGGAACCAGATCCTTCTGATGTCAGATTTCCCTGCATCTTCCTTTCCTGCATCATTTCCTCCTCCTCCCTCCCTCTCATCCATCCACACACCTGTGTTTCTTCCCATTCATTAATCTTTCAGCCCACCCACCCATCCATCAAACCATCTGTCCACCCATCCACCCATGCATCCATCCATTCACCTACTCCTCCACTCACTCATCCATCCACTCACCCATTCATCCACCCACCTACCCACCCACTATCTGTCCATCCATCCATCCATCCTTCCAACCATCCATCCATCCATCCATCCATCCATGTGTATGTCTACTTACTTCTCCTTGTTACCTTAACCTAGTCTCTTGAGGCCTGGGGGGCAGCATGGGGTTTTTTGGGGGGTCTGTGGCTCTCTGTCCGGGCAGAGTTTGACTTTGACCTTTCGCTTTTACCCAGAAGATATTTGTGGAACAGGATCTCCAGTTTCCGGAACAGTGGGCCTTCCTGGTTAGTATTCTTATCCTGTCCTTTCCCTTTGCCTTGGCAGCCCACAAGGCCTCCCGGAAGCCCCCAGTTCCCGCTGCAGCCTGGTCTTGTGGCCAGAATTGGGCCAAGTTAAGCCAAGACTATATTTATCACCGCCATTTCTTCGACGCCAATATTAAGTTACTGTCCTGAAGTTGGGCCCATCCAGGCCCTCCCTGCCCCACCCCAGGAGCCTGAGTGGCCCGATGGGCAGGATAGGTCTGGGGATGCCGGACACTCACCTTCCATGGCATCGGAAATGCCACTGTCTGTGCCACAGCTTGGCCTCGGAGGCCCCTTCTCCCCTGCTGATGTGTCCAGGCTGCCATTGCAGTCTTTGCTGTGTGCTGGGTCCCCGTCCACCTCCCCACCTTCCAGAGCCTGGGCAGCTTTGGCCTGTGGACCAGCAAGGGTGATGGACATAAAGTCCATCGCCAAGCCATGGGAATGGACTCTCAGAGCTTCTTCCTGAGTCCTTCAGGCTGGGGACCCCTCTTTTTGGCCTGCATCCAGTCTACTGCAATAGGGGTAGTTGGCGGTGGGGTGACAGGGTAGGGACCGAAGTGACTGAGGATCCTCATCCCTGAACACCCTTCCTTCTCTGAAGCCTTGGCTTGCCCTGCACTTCATGAGATGATGGGTGAATGCACAGCTGCTCCCTGAGGCCTCATCAACACCCACCTTTCCCTCAGCCTGGACCCAGACACTGCCCATAAAAAATCATAAAACCATAGGTATTTGAGCTGGAAGGCTACATCAGGTTTAACTACTCCAGATTCCTGGTTATATATGGGGAAACTGAGGCACTGAGCTACAAAATGCTCTTTCTACTGCCTGGGTGTTTCCCACCCCACCAAACCTCCAACCTGATCCTTCTGCTCCCCGTCCCCCGTCTCGCAGTCCCCGCCCGTCACCTCCCCCTGCCTCTCAGCCTGCCCAGGGTACCCAGGCTGAGGGGCAGAGAGACCCCTGGATCTTCCCCCCCTCTCCCCTATTCCAGACCTTCTCCAGCTCCTCCTGCTGTTTTTTGAATTTCTCCAGCATCTGCTGAAACTCCTCTTCTTTCTCCTGATCTTCGGCCAGGGTGGCCTCGTTCTGCTCAGCATAGGCCATGGCCACCACGGCCAGGATCAGGTTGATGAGGTAGAAGGAGCCCAGGAAAATGATGACCACGAAAAAGATCATGTAGGTCTTGCCGGCTGCTCGAAGGGTCTGGGAGTGAGGGAGTGGGAGGAAATGTCACGTGGCACCCTGCCTGCTTTCACCCAGGGCCCCCTCCATACAACCATTGCCCAGAGAGGCAGATAGAAAGGATCCCTCACAGAGCCTGGAAGTTTGAGGGCTTTTGAGGCAAGGTATGGCTTCCCAGGTGGCACCAGTGGTAAAGAACCTGCCTGCCAATGCAAGAGACATAAGAGATGTGGGTTCGATCCCTGAGTCAGGAAGATCCCCTGGAGGAGGAAATGGCAACTCACTCCAGTATTCTTGCCTGGAGAATCCCATGGACAGAGGATCCTGGAGGGCTACAGCCCATGGAGTCACAAAAACTCGGACACAACGGAAGTGACTTAGCACGCACGCACATAGATAATTATGTCATCTGCAAATAGAGACAGCTTTCTATCTTCTCCTATGGCCACCCTTGACAGGTTAAACCATATTCTGTGGCATTTCAAAAATATGAATTTGGAACCCAGACCTTCCTGGGCTCCTGACTCAGAGAGCCCTGAGGACCCCGGCCAGACATCTTGAGATCAGAGACCCAGGATAAAAATTGGTGAATGTCGGCTTTGGGGTCAGCTTGACTCCTAGTTTCCCCATGATGCCTGGCATCTAGTAACAGCTCAGCAAATAGAAGCTATTATTGTTATCGTTATTACTGTTGTTTGTTTATTTTTGGCTGTGTTGGGTCTTCGTTGCTGCACGCCGGCTTTCTCTAGTTGCAAAGAGCTGGGGTTACTCTAGCTGCAATGCACAGGCTTCTCATCGTGGTGGCTCCTCTTGTCTCAGAGCGTGGGCTCTAGAGCATGGGGTCAGTAGTCATGGTGCATGGGCTTGGTTGCCCCATGGCTTGTGGAATCTTCCTGGACCAGGGATCAAACCCACGTCCCTTGCATGGGCAGGCGGACTCACCTTCTTCTTTTTTTGACTATTTATTTATTTGGCTGTGCCAGGTCTTAGTTGTGGCTTTTTTTCTTTTACTTTAAAAATTTTATTCATTTTTCATTGAAGGATAATTGCTTCACAATATTATGTTGATTTCTGCCATACATCAACATGAATCAGCCACATGTGTACATAGCAGGCAGATTCTTAACCCCTGGACCACCAGGGAAGTCCCATTACTATTATTATTAACATGGTCAGTGTGAGAAACATCACCAGGGACTGGAAGGCACTGTTCTCCAGACTCAACTTGCCCACCTGCAAACGGTGGAAGGCAAATAATTCTGGGCAGAGCTGGCATCTAAGCGACCTTACTGGTTACTGTGAGGAGGCCTGGGAGTCTGTGCTGAGCTCAGATCTCAGCTCCTGAGCAAATGAGGAAAAGGAAGAAAAGGCTGGGGCTCAGATCTGGGCAGGAATCGAATGTCAGAGGTGTCAAGAACCCATATATAGGGCCACTGAGGGGGTCCCTTGGAAGGGATGGCTTTGGTAAGGGTCCTGCCAAGCCCCAAGGAGGCCGTGGAGATGGAGGGAGGTAGGGCTGTGGGGCTGAGGGGCAGGGCAGGGCAGAGGGCCGCTGTACCAGCTGGAAGAGGTTCTCCCAATAGTCCTGTGTCATGAGGCGGAAGAGAGCCAGGAAGGCCCAGCTGAAGGTGTCATAGCTGGTGTAGCCGTAGTTGGGGTTCCGCCCGGCCTTGATGCACTCGTAACCCTCAGGGCAATGCCTGCAGACAGGATGGGGACTGGTTTTAGGGAGAAAGGAGAGCTCCAGCTAGGGGCCACTCCGAGAAAAAAAAAAAGCATCCTTTAGTCTTGTCTGCATCCTGAAAACACGTGCATGCTCACGAGTTGTCTTTACACCTCCATCCACCCCAGGTTCTCATCCCCAGTCATCCCGCATCTTCTGACAACCCTGGGGCCACTTTTTCCCATCCACCGCCTCCCCGCCCCCCGGGTGTCACTCACCCAGCATCGCTGCTGTTCCCACAGAGCAGGGCGTCGTTGGAGCCCTCCAAGAAATAGAAGTTCCCTTTGGGAGTCAGAGGTCACAAAGGAAACACGTCACTGCATGGACACTGTGGGCACGGTACCCATCGCACACCAGTGGACACCTCTGTGTGGACCACAGGCACCAGCATGTGGACGCTCTCGGGGCGCCCCTTCCCTCTCCTCTTTTTTAAAAAATTAATTTTTATTGGAGTATAGTTGCTTTCGTTGTGTTGGCTTCCACTGTACAGCAAAATGAATCAGCCACACACACACACACACACATATGTATCCATTGCCACATGTATACTCCATATATCCGTGGAGTCCCTTTGGGACTTCTTTCGAATTCAGTTCACCACAGTGCATTAAGTAGCATTCCCTGTGCTATATGGGCTTCCCTTCTGGCTCAGCTGGTTAAAAGCCTGCCTGCAATTTGGGAGACCTAGCTTTGATCCCTGGGTTGGGAAGATCCCCTGGAGAAGGGAAAGGCTACCCACTCCAGTATTCTGGCCTGGAGAATTCCAAAGGGGTCTCAAAGAGTCAGACACGACTGAGCGACTTTTTCACCTGAGCGATACACTATGTTCTCATTAGCTATCTATTTTCTTCCTTCTCCTTTAAGGGCAGCTCCAAGTCCTAAGCTCTCTGGGTAGATACATTTTACTGTCATATTGCCTTGTATGGGGTATAGTGGGGGTACAGAGGGAGACGGGGGGACATGTATGTGTGTGCCTGGAGCTAGCACATACCTGAGCAGGACCCCCAGTGGAGGGGTGAGTGGGGGGCTAGAATCCAGGGTGCCAGGTTGAAGAAGGTGGCATTTCTAAGCTGGCGTTTCTATGTCCATTTTCTAAGCTGCCAGGAGACACCGTGTGGACTAGTGGCTTCATGAGAATGCTGTCTTGTGTGTGCGCACCTGTGAAGTCTGGGTATGTGAACAGGATGTGGGTGCCTGCTGCTGGCCCTGCCAGGACGATGGAGGAGAACAAGGAGCCTGCACAAAGGGACTGTTGCTTTTCCTAGCAAAAGCTGTAGGATTTTCCAAACAATTTGGTGTTTGCTGTTACGTAAACCCTTTGAGAGAGTAACCGTTGTTTAGTTGCCAAGTTCGGTTCGACTCTTTTGCAACCCCATGGATTGTAGCCCACCAGGCTCCTCTGTCCATGGGATTTCCCAGGCAAGAATACTGGAGTGGGTCGTCATTTCCTTCTCCAGGGGTCTTCCCGACTCAAGGATCGAACCCAGGTCTCCTGCATTGGCAGGTAGGTTCTTAACCACTGAACCACCAGGGAAGCTTGAGAGAAGTATTGTAGTCTTTATTTTATAGGCAAAGATTCTGAGGGTCAAGAAGGTGAAATGACTTGTCAGAGGTTACCCAAGCTGTTAAGTGATGGGTTTACACTCAGGTCTTCCCCATGATCTTTGTAAAAAAAAAATTATTTATGTATTTGGTCACACAGGGTCTTAGCACATGGGACCTTCATTGCAACATGCTGGATTTTTAGTTGCAGCATGAGAACTCTTAGTTGGGGCATGTGGGATCTCGTTCCCCCAACCAGGGATCAAATCTGGGCCCCTTGCATTGGGAGCATGCAGTCTTAGTCACTGGACCAACTGGGAAGTCCCTTCCTCATGTTCTTTGTCTCACACAAGGGGCTGCCAATGGGGCTAGCGAAGACCCCACTGGCCTCCCCACCCTCCCTTCTTACCTTCATCATTGATGTAGGCATCCCAGTCAAAGGTATAGTTGCTGGCCCAGCTCTCCTGGCCGTCCCAGGTGTCATTGCCGAACCACGTGCTGTTGGTGTCATTGAAGGGCGGGGGCCAGCGCACACACTTCTGCCGCAGGTTTCCCATGAAGAGCTGCAGCCCCACCAGAGCAAAGACGCTCAGGCAGAAGACGGTGAGGATCATTACGTCCGAGAGCTTTTTCACCGACTGGATCAGGGCCCCCACGATGGTCTTCAGCCCTGATCACAGAGAGCAGGAGAGCGTGGAAGGGGGTAACTCGCCGACTCAGCCCCTCCGAGCCTCTGCCTGCTCCATCTCCTTCCAGCCTCGGCTTACTTGGGGCGCTACTTCCCTGAAGCCTCCCCAAATTAGCCCCATCCATCTCTGATTACAACCTCCATCTCGAGCCTTCCAATGGCCACCGAATCTCAGCCACTAGTAGAATGGACTGTGAAGACTCTACTGGGTGTTGCCTAACGCAGGAGAGCAACAACACGCAGACACACAGTGTAACTTAATAAATGTCACTAAGTCAGGACTCCCAAAGTGTTCATAGAATGCTAATCTCACAAGCCGCGCCCTTCATGAAAGGGGTTCAATTGTGTTTGGGAAAGGCTGAACTCTGTAGCACTTCCATAGCTGCTCAATAGTAAAGAATCCGCCTGTCAATGCAGGAGATGCAGGTTCAATCCCTGTGTCAGGAAGATCTCCTTGGGGAGGGCATGGCAGCCACTCCAGTATTCTTGCCTGGAGAATCCCATGGATAGAGGAGCCTGGTAGGCTACATATAGTCCATAGGGTCGCAAAGAGTCAGATACCACTTAGCGACTCAACAACAACAACTAACCCTGTGGTACCCTTCTGGAGGGTCCTTATGGAGATTATCCTATCAGAGGCTCAGAAAAGTTCTACAGAAACAAAAGCTTTTTAATACCATGTTTCAGCTTATTTGACACAGAACCCTTTCTCTTTTAGCCTGTTCACACCCAAGGAACAGCAGGGTTCACTCTGAGAAGCTCTAGGCTGACTGCAATATCATTGCATTCTGCCCCTCAGAACTGGCAAGGGCATAGCCAGATTGTATGGAATTTCAGGCTCAGATTCCATCATTTATGGAAGAACCATAACTTCTTCCTTGGGCATAATCAGGGTGTCTCTCACTTCAATATTTGTTTATTTCCTTTTCTTATCCTGGTATGAAGACAGATGCTTAGCAGCTTCAATCATAAAAGCCTTACGAGCTCTGAGGACGCTGGAAGCGTGGCACGGAGGGCAGGTATTGTGGCCTTGACTCAGTGGCTAACATGCCGTGTTGCCTTCAGTAACCTCTCCTCTCTGGGGGTCCCCCCTTCCTCAACTGCAATTCACAAGGGCTTTGGACTAGAGAAAACTAAGGTAATTCCTAGCACTAAGAAGTAACAACTTCCCTGTCTCCCAGAGCCTGTTCTCCATGCCTTTCAGATCATCTTTCTCTCCTTTTGGAGAAGGAAATGGCAATCTGCTCCAGTATTCTTGCCTGGAGAATTCCATGGACAGATGAGCCTGGCAGGCTACAGTCCACGGAGTTACAAAGAGTTGGACATGACTGAGTGACTACACTTCGCTCCTTTAATGAACCTTCTCCAGTTTCTTCACATGCTTTTTTGAGGGTCTGGATGATCCAGATTCTATTTATTTCACGCGTCTCGATGCATTACTTTGGAACTGCCCTGGCCTCACGGCTCAGCGGGGATGTGGTGTGTTCATTATTGAGCTCTCAGGGTGTGAACTTTCCATCACTGAGTCCCTCTGTGTCTCTCAGGTGGAGCGCCCTGCTCTGCCCAGTCTGTTAAAACATGAACGCTATGCCAGGGCTTCCCTGGTAGCTCAGTTGGTAAAGAATTCCCTGCAACGCGGGAGACTCAGGTTCAATCCCGGGGTGCGGAAGATCCCCTGGAGAAGGAAATGGCAACCCACTCCGGTATTCTTGCCTGGAGAATCCCATGGACAGAGAAGCCTGGTGGGCTACAGTCCATGGGGCTGCCAAGAGTCAGACACGACTTAGGGACTAAATCACCACCGCCGCCTCCCAGTGCCAGGCATGGCTTGAAGCACCTTATTGCTATCAAGGCTTTGAATTCTCATAATAACTGAGTGAGCAGTACTGTCATTAGTCACAGTTTACAGATATGGAAACTGAAGCAGACAGGGTAACCGTTTAACCAAGGTCAAAGTCAGGAAGTGGTAGAGATGGGAGTTGAACCCAGGCAGTCTGGCTCCAGAGTCTGTGCTCTAACCACCTTGCTATGCTGCCTCTCAAAGCCCACCCTCCCACTTGGGGCCCCTTCTTCTCCCTGTAGATGCACAGGACCCCCCACTCTGTGTCCAGGCTTCAAAGTGGGTGCTACGCCACCTGGGAGGGTTATGACCCTGGGTCAGGCTCCCAGAACTTGAGTGCCCCCTTCCAGGCCTGGGCGAGGGGCCAGGCCAGCTGGCCCAGGCAGAGGGCCTCTGAGCCTCCCCTGTACCTGGGATGACCGTGATGGTTTTCAGGGCCCGCAGCACCCGGAAGGTTCTCAGCGCTGAGATGTTGCCCAAGTCCACAAATTCCGTCAGGTACCTGGGTGGGGGGTGGGGGCAAGGGCTGTGTCAGAGTCAAGGGGCAGGTAATGGGGCAGAATGAGGCCCAGAATGAGGATTCCCAAGGAATCCTTGTATTTGGGGTTACTGTGGAGATGCAGGGGACAGGTCAGGGACTGCAGGCTCCTATCGGGGCCTGAGAGGTGGGAAAGACAGTGCAGGGGCTTTGCTGAGGAGTGGGGAGGTGGCAAGGGTAGCCCACCTCTCCCCGTGGGTGGGGGCCTGGGGGCCCGGCTCGTATGTGCTGTGCGGAGGGGCACCCAGATGGACAGTCTCCAGGTCAGACCCCGAGAGTGACAACTCCCGGAAAGGTGCAGCCCACTGTCTGCACGCCGGACCACAGCCCTGCAGACCAGCCTCGGAGGGTCACCCAGCTCACTCAGCTGCCCTCTCTGAGGCCTGGCTCCCCTCCCCTCCCTCGCATCAGCCTCCGGACACCCCCAGGGAGCCCTGCTCACGCCATCATGATGACGCTGAAGTCCAGCCAGTTCCAGGGATCCCGGAGGAATGTGAAGTCATCGATGCAGAAGCCTCGGGCCAGGATCTTGATGAGGGACTCGAAGGTGTAGATCCCTGTGAAGGTGTACCTGGCGGGGAGAGGGCAGGCCAGGGCCAGGCATGTTACACATGGGCCAGGATGTGGGTGGCAGAGGCGGGCCTCCTGGGAGGGAGGGCACAGAAATGACATATGCCACCCAGGGGGCTGAGGACATCGGTGAGAGTGACGGTGTGTGCCACTCTGGGGACTTAGGGTACTGATGGAGAGACAGGGACAGTGTTTGTCTCCCTGGAACACAGAGCAATGGTCACTTGGGGCATCCTTGAGGGGAGACACTGGGGAACCAGGGGAGATGGGGGCGGGGCACTTACTCCACGTGCTTGGACCAGGAAGGCGGGTTACTCATGGTCATGAACACGCAGTTGGTCAGGATGGTGATCATAATGAACATGCTGAACAGCGTTGCGGGGAGGGTTAAGGAAAGTGAGGGAGCAGGTGGGGAGGAGAGGAGGACAGAGGGCCTCCTCGCCCAGAGAGCCCCGTTCTTGCCCACCCCTGACCCCTGCCTGCCTTTCCCCGGCCCTGCACTCGCCCCACTCCGCCAGGATATGAGTGGATGAGCACCTTGATGGCACAGCGTCTGACGATGCTGAAGGGGCTCAGGAGGTAGAGGGCAGGCGTGGCTGAGAAGCGGAAGATGGACTTGCCCTTGTTGAGCACGATGAAGGTCTGCGGCAGGGAGAGAGCTATGAGGCCTGGGACAGGCAGACGGATGGACCAGGGACAGACAGGTGGAGGGAGGCCTCCCTGGCGCGGACCTTCTTGTCGCTGTAGTAGGGATCCAGATCCTCCAGGGGGATGCCGATGACTTCCGGCGGGGGATCCCCATAGATGAGCGGCAGATTCTTGCCAGCCTCCATGTCGCTGCGCGGTTTCCGCTCGGTCTCCTCGATCTCCATCTGCTTGTTCCGCAACTGCCGGGTCTCCTCCTCCAACACCCGGCGCTCTATGGCTGCCAGGGACTCCCGGGTGAAGGGGCGTAGGCTCTCGGGGCCCAGAGGCACCACGGTGGGCAGAGACGCGTTGGCCATCTTCGCATCCTGGGCTCAGGGGCCAACAGGGTGGCGGGCAGCTGGGGTAGCTGTAGCGTGCAGCCCCCGGGGTGCTGGGCGGCCACCCCGCCCTGGGCCTGTGGTCCCGCTACTCACCTCCCGCCTGCCCCGGGGCCAGGGCGGGCAGGTTGGCGAGCAGGCGCTGTCGGAACTGGAGGATGTGCCTGCGGGGCCCGGGTGCTGCTGTTGCACAGATGCTGGACACAGAGCATCACCCCCGAGCCCCGCACCACACTCGCCCCAGCAGGGGGTTGGCTCCCCTCTGCACTGACAGAAAACCAACCAGGTCCTCTTCTCCCTCAGGGACTTGTGGCCAACGCCCCCGTGCCTTCAACCGCCTCCTGGGCCCGAGTTCTGGGAACTGTGTGGCTTCAGCCTACAGGGAACAGAGAAAACCACAGCAGGCTATACCCCTGTGACCTCGATCCTGCAGTGAGGCAGAAAGGAATCGGATGTGAGATGTGAGGGTAGACCCAGAGGATGGGCCTGATGGGGTCAGCCTAAAGAGGAATGGCAAACAGATTTCATCTTGAAGGCTGACATGGATCAGCTGCTCTTGGCTGCCTGGAGATGGGGGCCAAGACCATGTGGGCTGGAGACAGACTCTGTGCAAGGAGACTGCTGGGATTGATTAGTGATGTCTGCCGGGGGCATGAAGGAGGAGGATGCCGGTGTACCTGCCACTGTTCACCATATCTGGCCTGGAGGGAGCAGACAAGGAAGATGTGTGGACATGCAGCCCCTTGTCCTGAGCTTTGGGGAGGTGTGATGTTGGGTGGGGAGTGGGAAGAAGGAAGATTCCCAGGCTCTGGGGAGAGTCTCAACAGCTTCCTCCTCCAAGACCCGTGGGATCTAAACTATGGGCAGGGAGGGGGAACTGGAGCAAGAAAATGCAAGGTGTGTGTGGAGGGCCACGTCAGGAGAGCCTGCAGGTGCTAACATGGAGGAGCAGGATATACAGGTAAGGTCCTGGGGAGAAAGAGATGGACAGTTTCAATGGTGGGGGCAGGACTGGAGCTCCCAGGGACTGCTTTTGGCTGGTGGTCCCTGTATGAACCGGGCAGATAGTGGGGCGCCTACCAGGAGCCTTGGAGGCCCATGAGAGCTACACACTGTGTCTCCTGGCCAGTCCCTTGGTTGCTACTACTCCCCTCCTCCCCGAAAGCCTTCTTGAGCCTGTTCTTCGTAGAAGGGAGGTAATGGTGGGTCACTTATGGCGAAGGCCCTGGGGAATGACCCACATCAGGGGACGGACGCAGGGACACCTCAGCCACCTGGTCACACACAGCCCTCCCAAGGCCCCCACGGACAGAGGCCCCAGAGACACTCAGGGCTACACCAGAGGGCAGCTCTGTCATAGTGGGCCCAGACGCCCGAGCAGTGCCCAGGCCAGTGCGGGCACTTCCTCAGGCTTGGTCAACAGGTGGGGAGGGTGGCCCGGGGAGCGGCCGGAACCATTGGGCAGAGCAGGCCACACCCCCCCGCCTGACTGCCCAGCTGCTCCCTCCCATCACCCGGGGAGTCGTGTTTCCACGGGGATGACTTTGCTCATTCCTGCCCACCCCATCCCTCAGCTGCTCATCGGCCCTGTCGTGTGCGTGGGAGTGTGTGGACACGCACGTGTGCATTCGTGCACACACACAAGTGTGCACACCCAGCTTGAAACCCCTCCTCACACTGACCCCACAGTTGTACCACCAGTTGCAACACACCTTCTCTCCTTCATCCCCATCGCTTGTCCCGTGTACGTGTCTGAACAGAAGACATTGACCTGCCAGATGGCCCTGAAGAGACCATGGCCAACGAGCACCCTCCCAGTTCATGGGCCCTGCTTGGCACAATTCTCTGGCATGATGCTGCCCTCTCCCTCCTTTGCAGGAGCCCAAGTGAAGGAGATCAAACCAATCAATCCTAAAGGGAATCAACCCTGAAAATTCATTGGAGGGACTGATGCTAAAGCTGAAGCTCCAGTACTTTGGCCACCTGATGGGAAGAGCCAACTCATTGGAAAAGATCCTGATGCCTGGAAAGGTTGAGGGCAGGAGGAGAAGAGGGCAACAGAGGATGAGATGGTTGGATGGGACCAACTCAACGGACATGAGTTTGAGCAAACTCCAGGAGACAGTGAAGGACAGGGAAGCCTGGTGTGCTGCAGTTCATGGGGTCACAGAGAGTCAGACACAACTGAGAGACTGAACAACAACAAAGTGGGTTGACAGAAAACCAGAGACAAACAGCCCAACTTTGGCCCCAGCACCGGTGGAAACTGCTGGCCAGAGTCACCAAAGCCCCCAGCAGTCAGACCTGGAGGTTTCTGTGCAGCTGACCCTCCCTCAAGCATCTCCCGGCCATAGCCTCTCCTTCTTTTTTAATATTTATTTATTTTTGCCTGGTCTTTTGAAATATTTGTTTGTGTGGCATGCACAGTCTTTAGCTGTGGCATGTGGGATCTAGTTTCCTATGTGTGCATGCTCAGTTGCTCAGTCATATCTGATTCATTGCCACCTTATGGACTGTAGCCTGCCAGGATTCTCTCTCCATGGGATTCTCCAGGCAGGAATATTGCAGTGAGTCGCCATTTCCTCCTTCAGGGGATCTTCCTGACCCAGGGATTGAACCCATGTCTCCTGCGTCTCCTGCATTGGCAGGTGGATTCTTTACCATTGAGCCACCTGGGAAGCCCTGACCAGAGATGGAACCCAGGCCCCCCGCAGTGGGAGTGCGGAGCCTTAGCCACTGGACCAGCAGGGAAGTCCCCACAGCCTTTGCTCCTGAGAAAAGAGTGCGGCCTCCCCATCGGGCCGCTCTCTCTACTTCTGCTCTGTGAGCTCCTCCTCCCTGCCCCTCCAAGGCGTGGTCTGCAGCCTGTTTTTGGTTTTGTTTTTCACAGCGGGCGTCTCTCCCTGTGCCCGTCCCCTCTGCCCTGGTACAATCACCATCCGCCTCCTTTCATGGTTTCTGTTCACGCTCTCTGCAGTGGCCCCAAGACAGGTCAGGTCATGGCTCCTCTTCTTGTGTAGCCTTCACAGCTCTTAGGCAATGGGGACTCATGTCCTGCTTGTGTGATGGTGTCTGTCTCCCCGACCAGAAACCTCAGAGACCTTTGGGGTCACCCTGAACTGGTGCCTGGCACATTGGCATGGGACCCACAGCCGGCACAGCTAGCCTGGCACCTCCTCCTGCCATCCCCTAGCTGGCCCCCAGTGGACTCCTCATCCCTCCCTTTGAAATTTGCGCTTGGTCCTAAACTCCCCCCTTCCTCCTCCCCTCTTCACCAGCCCTGGAGCCACTTCGCATCTGGATGTTGTGTTATATGAGTGGGTGGATGCCCTCCTTGGCTAGGCCAGTGGAGGCAACGGTTTTGGTTGGTGAGGGCCAAAAGCATCCCAGTGGCACATCTGGTCAGTTCCCAATCTCGCCAAGGCTCCCTCCCAGCACCCACCTGTCTCTCCATCCTGCAGGGGGTGCTTCATCACCCCCACCCACTCCGTTCAAACAGCCTCCCATCTGCTCCCTGCCTTCCACCTGGCTCCCCTTCCATCCACCATCCCCATTTATTTTTTGAAAAAATTATTTTAATTTATTTATTTGGCTGCACTGGGTCTTAGTTGCAATGTGAGGGATCTTTAGCTGTGGCATGTGGGATTTAGTTCCCTGACCAGGGATTGAACCCGGGCCCCCTGCACTGGGAGAGTGGAGTCTTAACCACGGACCACCAGGGAAGTCTCTACCCCCATTTCTAAAGTCACTAATCTGTTCAGGTCACCCTCTGCTTAATCTTTTGCTGGATTAATAATGCATCCATAATGCTTAATAATGCATCTATAACCAACAAGAGCCTACTATAAAGCACAGGGGACTCTGCTTAATGTTATGTGGCAGCCTGGATAGAACAGGAGTTTGGGGGAGAATGGATACATGTATATGTATGGCTGAGTCCCTTTGCTGTTCTCCTGAAACTATCACAACAGTGTTAATCGGATAGACCCCAATGCATAATAAAAAGTTTATCTAAAAAGTGCATCTGCATTCCTCCATGTGGCTGCCCAGGCCCTCCTTGATCCGAGCCCTACCTCGTCACCCAGCCCTTCTCTACACGCACCGCCCTCTGGCCATGCTACCTCCATTTTCACAAATGGGCCACACTGTTTTTCACTGAAGCCCGTGCCTCCTGAAGCACTTCTTCTTTTTGTCACCCTGGAGAGCTTTAATTTGTCCTTCCAGACTCAACCTACACATGAACCACCACCTCCAGGAAGCCTTCCCTGGTAACCCTGGCTGAGTGGATTTCTCCTTTGGATCACCTGTGTGCCTGATGCTGAAGAAGAGTTTATTAAATGAATGAATGAATGAGAGGGCTCTTCCACCTGAGTTATTTCTCCTTTGAGCCCGCTCTGAACCGAAATCATGAACAGAAACTGGATCTCCTCTGATATGGCTGCTTTGAGCACTCCCCTCCCCCACCTCCTACTACTCAGCTCAAGTGCTGGGTTGTGTAATCCTTGAGCTTCTCCTTGTCTTCTGCCCTTGACCCTGAGATTTTTCCCTCTCCATCAGCCCCTCAGATTTCACCTCCCTCCTCTTCCAGGCTCAGTTACAAGATCCACTATCATAATTACCCCTTGAAAATACCGTTGGGGGACCGAAGATTCTATGCTTGGAATTCTTCCAGACTTCTGCCTGTGTATCTTTTCATCTGCTCTTCATTTTTACCCTTTCCTATCCTTTATAATAAAATGCTTTTGAATTATGGCGTTGGAGAAGACTCTTGAGAGTCCCTGGGATGGCAAGGAGATCAAACCAGTCAATCCTAAAGGAAATCAACCCTGAATATGCATTGGAAGAACTGATGCTGAAGCTGAAACTCAAATACTTTGGCTACCTGATGCAAAGAGCTGACTCATTGGAAAAGATTGAGGGCAGGAGGAGAAGGGGGCAACAGAGGACAAGATAGTTGGATGCCATCATTGCCTCAATGGACATGAGTTTGAGCAAACCGGGAGATAGTGAAGGACAGGGAAGCCTGGTGCACTGCAGTCCGTGGAGTTGCAAAGAATCGGACACAACTTAGTGACTGAACAACAATAAAATGCTTACATTATCATAGTAAAAAATATTCCCTTAGGGGACTTCCCTGGCAGTCCAGTTTTTTTTTTAAAAAAAAAGAAAGAAAGAAAAGAAAATACCCTTAACTATAGCCTTCTCTCTCCTTCCGCCCCTCACCAGGGGAAACCTTCATCCACCTGGTAGCCCGGCTATGCTCTGCTTGAGTCAGACCCTGAGCTGCTGGCTGCTACTGCTGCCAAGACAGGACCTGGCTGGGTTCACATGGCCTTTGTGATTATAAGCTCCAGGTTTTCCCTGAGTGCCACCCTCTAAGTATAGGTTTCCCTGTGAGTCTCACTTTCCTTCTTTTTGAGAACTATTTCGTGCTTTCTCTTCTTTTCTCCAACTCTCCCCTCCCCATCCTCCCCACAATGCTCCCAGCTGATGACTTGGTCTCGGTCCTCACACACAGGATCCATCACACACAGTCAAACCAGTGGAGCTAGCCTCACTGCCCGCCCCTTCCTCCTCCATCCTACTAACAGAAGAAGAGGCAAAGGACTTCCACTTCGGCTTGAGCCCCTCACTCCACTTGCCTTCCCAAGGACCTCCTCCTCTGTGTATCTTCTCTCTCTCCCACCACCAGCCCCTCCCTCTTAGTGACCAGGCTTTCCCATCTTCAAAATAATGGCAGTGGTGACAAAAAAATACCCTCCTGCCTCCACACCTCCTTTCCTTCTTTTTAAAAAGATATTTTATTTTTATTGATTTATCTGGCTGCACCGGATCTTAGCTGAGGCACAAGGATCTTCGGTCTTTGTTGCGGCAGATGGATTTTTTTTTTTTAGTTGTGGCATGCAGGATCTTAGAGTCATGGCATGTGGGATCTAATTCCCTGACCAGGGATGGAACCCAGGTCCCCTGCATTGGGAGTATGGAGTCTTAGCTGCTGGACCCCAAGGAGACTCTCATCTCCCTTTGCTCTTGCTCTATTTTTCTATCTCTCTTCATGGACAAACTTCTTGGAAAGTGTCTACACCAGCTGTCTTTACTTCCTTACCTTTCATTCCCTCTCTAACCCACTCCAACCTGTCGTGTGTCACCTCCCCCGCTCCACGGAAGTGGCTTTTGTCAAGTCACTAGCAGCCTCAATGCTGCCAAGTCTGCTGCACACGTTTCTGTCTTCACCTCCCTCAACCTCTTAGAAACATTCAACCCAGTTGGCTGTGGCCCGCTCCTGGGCAGGCTCTACCTGCTCAGCCTCCATGACAGCTCACCCATGCTTTACTTCCTGCCTCTCTGACTGTTCCTTCTCAATGTCCTTTGTGTTTGTCCCTCTTCCTCTCCCCAGGGCTCTGTCTGGGTCTGGATGGCATCATTCTTATGACTGTAGATAGTGTGATAGGAATATGGTAACTCTGTCCTCTGAACTCTAGACTGAAATACTCAACTGGCTACTGGACCCCACTATGTGGATAATAATAGGCATGCAACCAACAGCATCTGGGATGAACATTTGCCCAAGGACCTGCTTATAGCACAGGGAGCTCTGCTCAATAATATGTAACAACCTAATGGGAAAAGAATTTGAAAAAGAAGAGATACATGTATTTGTATAACTGAATCACTTTGCTGTACATCTGAAACTAAAATAACATTGTAAATCAAGTATGTTGTTGTTTAGCCCCTAAGTCCTATCTGACACTTTTGCAACTCCATGGACTATAGCTTGCCAGGCTCCTCTGTCCATGGGATTTCCCAGGCAAGAATACTGGAGTGGGTTGCCATTTCCTTCTTCAGCAGATCCTCTGACCCAGGGATCAAACCCTCATCTCTGTATTGGCAGATGGATTCTTTACCACTGAGCTATCAGGGAAGCAGAAAATCAACTATACTCCAATATAAAATAAAAAGAGAGCAGAAATATATTCTCAAAACAAATAGATAAAATAGATAATCCAATCAAAAATAGGCAGAAGATCTAAATAGACATTTCTCCCAAGAAGACATACAGATGACCAAAATGCACATGAAAAAGTGTTCAACGTTGCTAATTATTAGAGAAATGCAAATCAAAAGTACAAAGAGTTATCACTTCCCTGGTCAGAATGACCATCATCAAAAAGTCTAGATAATTAACTCTGAAGAAGGTGTGGAGAAAAAGGTACCCTACTATACTGTTGGTGGGAATGTAAACTGGTACATCCACTATGGAGAACAGGTTCCACTCCCATAAGGGGTTACAGCCAACTATTAAGCTTGAGGACACAGTCCACTCAAGACTTTCCTCATTTCTAATATCAATTGCAAGATCAGGGTCCTCAAGGTCACTGTCTTATTCACCCTCTTCCTCAACCCAGGAGATGGTACCACCACCCGTCCAAGCTTCAAATTTGCTCAAATCAAAAGCTGAGATGTCTTTGTGAATTCTTCTTCTCCCTCATCTCTATATTCGGCCTGTCCAAAGTTCTATTAATAACATCTCCAAAATACATATAACCTCTGATTCCCCCCACCCACCCTGGTCCACGTCACAACATTTTCTTGCAATAGCTGCCTGCTTTTGTCCCTGCCCTCTCCAAACCAGTCCTGTAAAGCAGCAGGTGCTGGTTTATGTAAACATAAAAAAAAGGCATTTTATTTATTTATCTGTGCCAGGTCTTAGTTGCAGCATGCAGGATCTTCTATCTTCGTTGTGGCAGGATCATTAGTTGTGGCCTGTGGGATCTAGCTCCCTGACCAGGGATCAAATCTGGGCCCCCTGCCTTGGGAACATAGGATCTTTGCCAGTGGATCACCAGGGAGGTCCCAGTGAGTACTGTTTTAAAAACAAGAAACTAATCATATTGTTTCTCCTGCTTAAATTTCTCCAGTAATGTCCTATTGTGCTTAGAATAAAACCTACACTTCTTCCGGTGGCCTCCAAGGCCCTGGTGATCCAGCCCCTATCTATACCTCTTCACCTTTACCTGCTGATCTGCTCTCCCTGCCCGCTCTGCCCCAGTCCTTCCGGCTTCCTTCCAGCTCCGTGACCGCTGAACTCACGCCTGCCTTTGGACCGTAGCTCTCTCTGGAGCTCTTGTCTCCTATCTCTTCACATGGCTCTTCCTGCTCACTTTCCCATCAAGCCTCTAATGTCCCTTCTCCAAGAGGATTTCTCCTCCTCAACTCTCTGTCCTAGTCCCTTGTACTTTCCTTGATGGTGTATTTTCCTTGACGTTATTTATCATAATTTGTAATCACTGGTTTATTGGCCTAATTTGTTTGTCTGTCTCCTTCACCAGACCAAAATGCTGAGAGAGCAGGAACTCTGTCTGTCCAGATCACCACGGCTGGTCCCAGGCCTGGGCACTTGGCAGACACTTGGTGAGTGCATAAGGCCTTGGATATACATCTTTCTGGGAATAAGATGGATTCTGATAGGTTTCATCCATCCATCCATCCATCCACCTATCCATCTATCCATCCATCTACCCACCCATCCATCCATTCATTCTGTTCATACGTCAGAAGCTGAGCTAGCCCTGAGTAGGACACAAAGATGCACCCGCTGTGCATCCTGCCTTCCAAGAGTTGGTAGCTGGGGAGAAATGAGCACAGAAGATATGATATGAGAAGACAGAGATGTCTGCCCTAAAGAAGGGAGCAGAAACTAACACAACATTATAAAGCAATTATATTCCAATAAAGATAAATAAAGAAGGGAGTTGATTGTGCTATGGGAGTCCGGGTGGCTGAGTGGTAACTTCCAGACCAGGGAAAGGAAAGATGTGCCTTTTCAGTTGAGTCACAAAGGATGAGGAAGTTATGGGCACAGGGAAGTGAAAGCGGAGAAGGGACAGCCAGAGCAAACGCAGAAGCAGGACCTAGGGAGCTACACTGTGTCAGTCTTTGGAGGGTTTGGAATCTGTTTATGGGCTTTTTTTAAAAAAAAATTATTTATTTCTGTTTGCCCTGGGTCTCTGTTGCTGTGAGGGCTTTTCTCCAGCTGTGGTTGAGTGGCGCCTACTCTCTAGTTGCAGTCAGCAGGCTTCTCATTGCGGTGGCTTCTCTTGTTGTGGCGCATGGGGGCTTCAGTAGTTGCAGCGCGTGGGATCTGTAGTCGCGGCTCCCGGGCTCTAGAGCACAGGTTCAGTAGTTGTGGGAGCGTGGGCTTAGCTGCCTCGCGGCATGTGGGGTCTTCCTGGAGCAGGGATTGAACTCACGTCTCCTGCATTGACTGGGGGATTCTTTACCATTGAGCCACCAGGGAATCCCTGTTTATGGGCTTTGGGGGAAGTGGGCCGGGCAGCTAGGCCAGGGCCTTGAAGACCACATCTGGGAGTCTGGACTTCATCGCCCTGGTTTGGAGAGCCCCTCCCAGGGGTGCTGGGTTGTTTACGTTGGCCAGCGTGTATGTGCCCCCTGCTCACCCTAATGGTGTGTCTAGAATAGAGGGATAAGCTGTGCTTTTGCAGTGGCACCAGTGGGGAATGAAAGGACATCTGGGGTGTACGCACGGCAACTTTCTGGCAGGGACAAGCACTGATAATGTCCCATGTCAGTGGGTTGGGTGTCTTGCAGGCAGATCGCCACATGGCCCCTCAAGTCCAGCCTGCAGTAAAGGGAGCCATGTGACAGCTCAAACCCTCCTTCCACCAGCCACAGGATCAGTCTCTGTCTTCCACCTCAGAGATGTGGTGCTTGAGGACCCAGGGAAACCTCTTCTCATGGGAAAATTTTTAATATTTATTTTATTATTATTTTTTTGGCTGTGCCAGGTCTTGATTGCAGCACCCGGCCTCTCTGATCTTTGCTGCCGCTTTAGTTGCGGCATGTGGGATCTAGTTCCCTGACCAGGGATTGAACCTGTGTCCCCTGCATTGGGAGTGTGGAGTCTTAGCCACTGGACCATCAGGCAGTGCCCCTCCCCGCCTCCGCTCCCCCCCAGCCCCCCCCCTCCCCCGAACTTAAGAATGTTAGATTTGCAAGGACCAGAGACATGGAGTCCAACTCCTTCATTCTGCAGATGGGGAAACTGAGGCCTTGAAAGGAGCAGTAACTCCCCACACCCCCAGACCACACATTTATTCGTTTAACAAACATTTCCTGAGCATCCACTCTATGCTGGGCTCTGTTTGGGGAGCCAGGGATACGGGAGTGGCAAAGTCCCTGTCCTCACTGAGCTTGCATTCCCGAGGGAGAAGGCAGATAATAAATAGGGAAACAAATAAGATAATTTTAGAGAATGATAAATGAAAGGCTGAGCCAAGACTAAAACCCTGTTCCGCGGGCACCAGAACTCAGGAAGTGAGAAGCTCCGTCGGAAACTGCGTCAAAACGGAAGTTTGGGCGGAAGTCGGGGTTACAGTCTTGGGAGCCTGGAGGCAAGGGGTGTGAAAAGAAGGGTCCAGAGTCAGGGAGCCAGCCTAGGGCCAGCTGTCCATGGGCAGGGAGCCGAGGGGGAGGCAGCTCTTCTCCGGGGCGGGTCCAGCCCTGCATTGTCTCTGTGGGGCTGCCAGGTCGGAACACCCAGTTCCAGATATAGTCTGACCACAAAGATAGAGGCCTTTTCTCCTTGGCCTGGACACCCATTGTATTCATTCATCCTAAAGTGGCATTTCCATTTTCAGCAGCCCACTTAAAAGGGGAGTTTACAGACACCCCTGGAGTTTTCAACATGAACTGTGGCCATATCAGAGTTTCACCATCCTGTAATTATGCAACTGACTTTTCCCTTTTAAATCCACGTGGAGCTCAACAAAATATTAGCAAATCAAATCCAACAGCATATAAAAAGGACTATACTCTACAACCAAAAGGGATTTATCCCAGGTATGCAGCACAGATCCAACACTAAAAAATCAGTTAATTTTTATAATTATTTATTTATTTGGCTCTGCTGGGTTTTAGTTGAAGAATGCCGTATCTTTTTTTTTTTTTAAGTTGTGGCATGCAACCACTTAGTTGGGTCATATGGGTTCTAGTTCCCTGACCAGAGATGGAACTGGGCTGCCTACATGGGGAGCACAAAGTCTTAGCCACTGTGCTAAGAAAATTAGCACAGGAAAGTTCTGAAAATCAATTAATGTTAATCTGTCATATCAACAGACTGAAGAAAAATCCTATGGTTGTATCAATGAATATAGAAAATGAATTTGAAAAAATCCAACACCTATTCATGATAGAAGCTCTCAGCAAACTAGGAATAGAAGAGAACTTCCTCAACCTGATAGAGAACATTTTTCTAAAAAATCCTACAGCTGACATAGTACTTAATGGTGAGAAACTAGAACTTTCCCCACTAAGATCAGGAACAAAGATAGGATGTCACCTCTCTCCACTCCTTTTCAAGATCATACTGAAGTTCTAGCTAATGCAATAAGACATGAAAAGGAAATGAAAGTTACACTGATCAGGAAGGAAGAAATAAAATTGTCTTTGTTAACAGATGACATGATTGTCTTTGTATAAAACCCAAAAGAATTGACCAAAAACAAACAAACAACCCCTCTTTTGGAACTAATAATGATTATAGCAGAGTTTCAGGATGTAAGGTTAATCTAAATGCAGGTGGTTGTGTTTAGTCATGAAGTCGTGTCCAGCTCTTTTGCGACCCCATGGACTGTAGTGCCACCAGGCTCATCTGTCCATGCAATTTCCCAGGCAAGAATACTGGAATGGGTTGCAATTTCCTTCTCCAGGGGATCTTCCTGACCCAGGGATTGAACCCATGTCTCCTACATTGGCAGGAGGATTCTTCACCACTCAGCCACCTGGGAAGCCCAAATTCAGGTGTAGGATTTTCCATCTACCTCCACTTAAGTTCTTCTCATTCATTGCACCTCTTGACCTGCAATCTTTTGTAAAATCTTGATTCTCCCCACTCAGTTCAAGGCCAGTCCCTCACAGGTGAGTGCCTATGATCCTAATTGTTCCAAATTACTGGCCAAACAAAACTCATGACAGACATCCCCACCTCCTGCCACTATATGCTTCTAGAACCTTCTCTCTTGGGACACCAAGCTTCCAAGGAGGGTCCTTCAAACCACCCATGTGCACTGAACTGGCCTGAAACCCCCCACGGAACCTCAGCCATGCCCTGCCAGCTTGAGATGTAACAGCTGCTATGGGAAAGTTCCGGAAGACTGAGAATGGATGAGACCTGCCCCTCACAGCCTTCCCGTTCACTCTAGGGCACATTTCCCAGGATGCAGAGATGGTGGATGACTTGCTGGCCTTGCTCAGTCACCATCTCTCTTGCCAACCAAGCATGCCCTTCATCTCTAGTAAAGCCGCAGTTCAGGCTCAGGCTGTTTCTCTCTGGATTGAGAGCAAAATTACCCAGAGCTGCAGCCAATTCTCAAGCTTCACCTGCAGTGAGGGCTCAGACTCAGGACTATTTGGGAGGCTGAAACAGATCAAACTTTCTCTGTCCTGGCCAAAGACAGCATCCTGGTGGCGGCATCCTGGTGGCCTACTCCCCAAATTTCTGCGTTTCTGCTGTGGCCCAGCACCAGGAATGCACCTCCCATCCCCCTAGTTGTAAATCTCAAATCACAGCTTTTTCTCAGATGGGGTAGGCTGGGGGTAGGGTGGGAAGTGGGTAGTTGTGTTGTTTCTTAGCCACCACTTAGGGCCTTGGCCTTGGCAGGCCAGGGGCCTGGAGGAAGTCACCCCAGATGGCCCTCCCCTTCTGGTCTGACACTCTCTGTGGAGGAAATCTGCTCCAAGAGGTCTTGGAGGGCAGCCTGGAGCTTAATGCAGAAACCTCTGGACACTCAGGAGCTATGAGAGTTCTGGAAACCCTCAGGGTCACAAGGTTGGGGTGGGGGAGGGGTTACCATGGACAAGGGGTGGGCTAACGCTGATGACACTTTCCAGTTGGGGCTCTCTAGGTTGAAATAAGCCTCCCTTTTTCAGGCACCTGATTAAACCAGCCTGATGATTTCTCCTGCCTATGGGGAAAGAATGATCGTAGTGTGGCCACATTTATTTTGCACTTACTGTTTGCCTCGAGATGGGGTTCCCAGGAATGGGTTTTCCCTCCCAAGTGAAGTGAAAGTGAAAGTCGCTCAGTTGTGTCTAACTCCATGTATAATCCATGGAATTCTCCAGGCCAAATTCTGGAGAGGGTAGCCTTTCCCTTCTCCAGGGGACCTTCCCAACCCAGGGATCAGACCCAGGGCTCCAGTATTATAGGCGGGTTCTTTCCCAGCTGAGCCACAAGGGAAGCCCAAGAATACTGGAGTGGGTAGCCTATCCCTTCTCCAGCAGATCTTCCTGACTCAGGAATGACTCGGGAATCAAACCAGGGTCTCCTGCATAGAGGGAAGTCCCTCCCCTCCCAAGACTGATCCTTAAATCAAAGGAATTGATCTTATCTCAAGGTGTAAATTCCAGGCCTCATCAGCATCAGCTCGGGGAAGATTCTATTAGGAGTGGGAGGGGGTTGGTTCCTCTGACCCCCAATCCTCAGTGCACTAACTGTCATCCTGACATGTGTGGGCCTGAGAGGTGGAGGCCCAAGAATTATCTTTTTTTCTTTATATATATATATATATTTCATTGAAGTATAGTTGATTTAGTGTTTCAGATGCCCAGCAAGGTGATTCAGTTATAATATACACCTATCATTTCCCAGATTATTTTCCATTATAGGTTTTTACAAGATATTGACTATAGTTCCCTGCGCTAGACAGTAAAGCTTTATTGCTTGTTACATATCTATTTTTTTAAAATTAGAAATCTAGCACTGAGAATTATTTCTTGATCCAGAGCAGTCATCCGTATGTTCATTTGGTGTTAAACGCATGCCAGGCACTGTTTCAAGTGCTTCGCATTCATCATCCCAGCTACTAAGTGGTGGAGCCAGGATTCGAATGTGGCTCTTGGAGGGGCCAAATCCACGTGCCTGCTACCACAGACACAGCCTCCCTCTGGCTCGCCCAGTGGGGGATGGTGCTCAGCCTGGCTGCCCTCCCCCAGCCCGGGGCATGCCCAGGTTGCAGTCCCATCCAGTCTCCCCCTGGGCTGGCCTGATCCTCACCTGTCTGTCCTCTTCAAGGGACAGACCAGAGTCCTCGGGCCAAGCCCCTGAAAGGCGTGGGCTGGGGTGGGTGTCTGGCAAGCCCTGGCAGGCCCCAGGCTCAGGCTTTCTGGGGCCTTGAGTTGGGAGTTGGGAGTGGTGGGGGCTAAGGGCCCCCACCTGTAGTTTGGTAAAGAGCCTTTGTCAAGGTTTGGTTTTTCATTACACCAATCAACTCTAAAATACCCTCCCAACTTCCTCAGCAGCCAGCCTGCTCCTACACACTTCCCATCTGCTCCAAGGGGTGGGGAGGTTAATTAGTTCCACCCAGGCCTGGGGCTTCCTGCCCTCCGCTGGCTCTCTCAAAGGTGCCCCCCAAGCATGGTGATGGGGGCTCCATGGATGGTCCCCCTCCAACTTGTGTGTGCATAGCCACGTCTACACACATATCCAGAGCCACCTTGCCCATCCTCAGGCAGACCCACCCCTGCACACCCGGCTGCCTCCCCTCACCCTGCCGGCTCCCACCTAGGTCACCCCCTGGAGCTGCCAGCCTCTGTTCTCTCTTCCACACACCCTCCCCACAACCAGACCATGGCTGCCAGGCCTTTTTCCTGCCTTAGGCCTACCCAGAAGGCGAGAAGAGCATGGTTCAAAACTGATTCTGAGCCTGGAGAGTTCCAGGGCCACTCTGGCCCCGCTTCCCTCCATCAACCCCTAACCATCTGGGTAGCCTGGGCTTTGACCCCCTCACCCCACACTTGGGCCCTAGGTCCCTGCCGGACTCAGGGAACTGGACGAGGAGTGTTAGGAAGAGCGGCCCGCGGAACCTGAACCTATAACCTAAACTCCCAAGGAAGGCTGATGGACCATCCCGCCCCTCCAGCAGCTTGGCTTTGCCACTCAGAGAACTTGGTTCAAGCCCAGAAACTGCTCCAGGGATGTTTTCTCACCAGTGACCCTGTGGAAGATCCTTCTTCCAAATTAGGCCAATCAAGAACTTAACAAGCCTCAAAAAAGACAAGAGTCACCTGCAGCTCTTACTAAAATGTGAGCCTGGGGTAGGGGGAGGCTGGGGTAGGGAGAAGCTCGGCTTTGTCCTTGGCTCTCAGAGCCCTTGAGGCAATACCTGTAAACCACACACTCTCATAAGGGGAGCTCTGTCCGTAGGATAAAAGCATCTCTTGGTAGGGAAAAAACCCACCTCCTCCCCGGTATGTAGGGTACCCAGAGCTGGACAGGGTCTAATGCTTCCTGCCAGACACCCCCACCTGGTAGCTTCTTCTCCCCTTCTGTTACTCCCAACCCCCCAACAAGGAGACATTTATTTCAGAGTCATAACCTGATAACAAGTGTAACAGTGAATTCCTAGTTAACACTTATATACTTGCCAAGCACTACGCTGGGCACCTCACATGCAATGAGCTCATGTAATCCGGACATGATCCTATTGTTATTATTCCATTTGGCAGATGAGGAAACGGAGGCACAGAGAGGAGAAGGAAGTTGCCAGGTGTTATTTATGTAGTAAACTGGGGCTGGAAGCCTGACCCCTGGGGCTCTCGGAAGAGGCCCTGGCTCTGAGTCACCAAGGTATGTCATTACCCCAGTGTCTAAACTGGGCCATGCCCTTCTCCCACCTATGGGGGTGGAGGAGGGGCTGGCACCTGGTTTCACAAACCAGTTCAAAAACAGAGTGGGGTCTGGTGACTCTTGCGGCTTTCGCACTGTGCATTTCTGCTGGGCCTCCCGGCAGAGGGCAGGGAGGCCTGCGGGGGGCCGGGGGCAGCCTGCCCTTGGAGGGGCACTGAGGCCCCTCTGCCACTCCCGTTGCCCAGTGGGCTCCTCCAGCCCCTCCCACTCCTCTGGCCGTCCCGTTCCCTGCCCCCCCACCTCCCGCCACACACACACAAGGGCTGCCGACTGAAAACTGCAGGGAATAAAAATAGCTGTGCTGATGAGGCAGAATGGGGGCCAGAGCACATGAAAGGCCTGGGGCTGGGGTGGCAGAGATGGAGAGACCCTGGGATTCCCCAGCCCCATGAGCACCTTCCAGTGGAGCTGTGGGGGTGTCCAGGCCTGTTCCTGCCACTGCAGAGTTGGGGACCCCCAGGGGTGCCCCCGGGGACCCACTGCCCCCAGGGTCTCGGGGGCGAGCTCTGCCCCAGGGAGTAGGGGCCGTGGCTACTGTGGACAGAGCCCTGGCCCCACGAGCCGTGTGCCCCAGGTAAGTGACAGGACCCTCTGAACCTGAGCCTTCCCTCTGAGGGACAGAGGTTTGTGTAACATGGACTGGGGCCGCTGACGCCCCCTCCTCCTCCCCTGCATTCTCTCTCCGAGGCCCCTGGGCTCAGATCTTTCATGTCCCTTCTATGCATCTCTCCTATCACCTGGAGAGAGTGAGCCTTCCCACTGTGGTCTGGAGGGTCCAATCCCTTCTCTCCTCTCTGCCTTGCCTCCCCTGGGAGCCTTCTCTAAACCCACCCCTTCCTGCCATCACCCACGCTTTTCTCTGTTCTGGTGGCCAGAGTTGCCCCCAAAGGCAGGGACTTTGTCAGGACCACCTCCAGCATCTGGCCAGGAGTTCAATGCCTTCAACATCAGCTTCAGGGCTTCCCCTCCCCTGGGCCTGGATGGGTCAGGGCAGGGAAGCCGGCTAGGCAGACTTTGACACTCAGGCCAGCCTAGAGCTGGAGGCCACCCTGAATCCTGAGCCTCCACCCTATGCAGGTTCCGATGCAAAAATGACAAGGAAGCCAGGCAGGGATGGGACCACCTAGGAAGGACTCTTAGATATCTTCCCCAAAGACCTCCCATCTCATGAGAGCTGCCTGGCATGAAGAGGGTGGGCCTTGGGTTATGTCTGGGCCCCTGCATTATCCCACACAGGGGACATGGCTCCAAATACTAGTGCAGTGGCTACAACCATTCACATCATTTGCTACGAGCAGGGGACTAGGGATGACCCTGGAAGAAGCTGGAGGGCCCTGGGAGAACCAGCCCTCTGACGCCCCCAACCCCAGCACTGCCACCCCAGATGAGTGACAACGCTCACCTCTGGTTTTGCCCCAACTTCTGTCAGCCTCCTCCCCTCTCCAGACTAGACAGACACGGAAATTGGTCTCTAGCTGCCCTCCCCAAGCTGGCTCATCTTTAGGGGCTGAATTAAATGGCCTTCAAGCCTTCCCAGGTGGCTCAGTGGTAAAGAACCTGCCTGCCATGCAGGAGATACAGGAGATGCAGGTTTGATCCCTGGGTTGGGAAGATACCCTGGAGGAAGGCATCGCAACCTACTCTAGTATTCTTGCCTGGAGAATCCCATGGACAGAGGAACCTGGTGGGCTACAGTCCATGTGGTCGCAAAGAGTCAGACACAACTGAGCAACAATTACATCATGTTAAGGCTCCCCTGGGCTCTAGCCTTCCCGGGCTCTGGGCCGCAGCGGGCAGTATAGGTCGGAGGTGGATCTGTCTAGTCTCCACCTGGAAAGCCGTCTCCCCACAGTGGGGTGTCACAAGCTCTCGTCAGGACCTGGCCCCCCGCCCTGACCTTGTGCCCTGAGCAGGGTGAGGGGCATCGGGACACAGTACTTAACGGGGCAGAGTGGGAAGGGGCTCAGCCCCCCCGCCCCTACCAGCGCACTCTTGGGAGCCTCAAAATCCCTCCTATCCCACCCCCCTCCCCAGGCCTTCTATCCCTCCCATCCCACCCCCCTCCCCAGGCCTTCTAGATGGGGCATCTTCTATCTTTTGAACAAACTCCCCCCCAACACACACAAAACATACCTCCCTTCAGCTCCATGAGCCTCCAAAAACACCTTCTCCCATCTCTGCTCAGACCATCAGGTCTTCTTGGCCAGCCCCTGCCCACGCTCCCTCCCAGCGTCCTGGGTGCCCTGCTCTGCCAGCGAGGAAGGGGGCTGTGCTCTGCCCTGGCACCGCACCCCTGCTGCCCCCCACCTCCAGCCCCCTCACCCCAGCTCCAGTCTCCTTCTGAGTCCCCCAGAGACCCTTCAGTGCAGCGGCCCCATGAGGGATGACCCTCGCCCCGGACTTTCTGGTTCCCTATCCCCACACCCCCTCCACTAAGAGGAGCTGCTCCTCTGCCCGCCTCCTCCTCGGTTTCTCCAGGAGAGGAGCCCAAGTGCGCCCTGGGGCAGGGAGAGGCAGGGGCAGCGGGCAGAGCCCGGCCGGCCTCTTAGCCCGAGATGTGTCCTTTGCTGGCATCTCGCAGATTCCTGTTCCAGCAGAGCAGAGGAGCCGCCGCCACCCCCCAGCCGGCCTCCCGCTCTCCTCCCCGCCAGCCCTGCCTTCTGGGCCGCTGCGATCAGGCCAAGCCGAGTCACTGCTCTGGCCCCTCCGCCCTCCTCCCCTAAGAAACTCAGTCCCATCTCTGTCCCCTTGGGTCACCCCGTCCGGAGCCGAGCCTTAGCCCTTGGGCCGTCTGTGACCAGGACGACGACCCCGGCTGAGGGCAGGGCTGGCTGGCCAGACGGGGGCACAGGCCGACGGGGCAGGGAGAGGCAAGCACAGGGATCCGGCCGGGGTCACGGCCCTAGGAGCTCGGGCAGGGTGGCCGCGGAGCGGGGCCCGGCGTGGGCAGGAGGACAGTGGTGCCCGGAGCAAAGTGGTGATTTCCTCAGAGCCAGGCTGGGCTGGGGGCCAGGGCGCCAGGCCCCTGGGGGTGGCCTGCCCTCGGGGTGCCCGGCCCGGCGGGGCACGGGGGTTGGGGGGGGCGCGATACTCACTGTTGGACGGGAGCAGATGAGCCTGGAGCGGCGTGCCCACCTCGGGCTGGGGCTGAGACTCTGGGGGACTTGGCCGGGGGGCCGGCCGGCGGGGACAGCTGCTGCCGCTGATGTCACAGGGTCATGAGTGAAACCTGAGGACCCGGCCAATCTTCAGGTGGGAGCCTGGGCCACGCTGGCCTCACGGGTGCCCGGGGCTCGGCTTGGGACTGCCTGGGCTGGGGGGCCGCTGACCCGGAGCGTGACACGCTCAACACGTTCGTCCACTCTCACACACACACACACGCACACACACACGCCCACTGGGGCATGCGTCTGAGCCCACAGGCTCATTCTCATACGGGACTCTCCTTTCACACTCGTTCCCAGAAGCACTCCCAGGGCACACACTGGCTGGCACACTCTGTACACACTCACAGCTGTGTTCCCCCCTGCCCACTGTCACACTCATACACGCTCAGCTGGACAAGTAAACTATACCCTTCACACAGTCACACAAATGCGTCCACTGCGTGTCACACTCATTCAAATGCATACCTGCTACTCACATAGACACGCTCACATGCTCACAGCAGGTTTGTGCACATACGTGTATTATTACACGCGCAGCCACATGCACTCTCCTGCCCAGATGAGCATAGATGTTGCATATCCCAGACCTTATAGTTGTATCAAGTGTGTACACACACCACAGTCATGCCCATGCATTTGGGCGTTTCAGGCATGTTATTTTTATCTGGGTGCTTCATTCACATGTACATAGGACCACCTATATGTACCTATGGTCATTATATTTTTTTAAAATATTGATTTTATTTATTTATTTGATTGCACAGGATCTTAGCTGTGGCATGTGGGATCTAGTTTCCTGACCAGGGATTGGAACCGGGCCCCTTGCATTTCCCAATGTGCGGGGTTTTTTGCCAGTGGACCAGCAGGCAAGTCCCTGATCACTAGGTTTTTATCAAGCGTCTGTCTGTCTGTATTACCCACACCCACATCTCACACCCATGAACTCCTCCCCCAAACACAGCTGTTTAGCGGGACCACACAGCAGTCTTGAGGGTCATTCCTCTACCAACACTCCCCCACCCCACTGACTAGACATCTGTCCCTCCGAAGTTGGGGAGGGGGTGGGGTGAGAGGAGGGAGAGGTTAGTCTAGCCCCCCTCCCCCAGTTCCACTCTGGGACTGTGGTGACCTCTAGTGGAAGTGTCAAGAAATGACCCATCGCTTGTTGCTCATCAGCTCCTGCCCTGGGGCAAACAAGAGAATCTCTGAGTGAATCCAGAGTAACTGTTCCCCAAAATGTCCCCCAGTCTCCTACACCCCTCACTGCCACTGACTTTTCTGGCAGCCAGAACTGTGTCTGAGCTGAGCCCAGGCCAGAGCGACCTTTGCAAGGGGCATAGGGAAGCCCGGGGAGCGGTCACCCTCGGTCCTGGGAGCTGGCCCCATGGCGCCTCTCCTCCCAGGGGCTCTCTGTGGTTCCAGCTTCAGCACAGTCCAGCCCCTCCCTGGGGCCAGGCCTGCCTGTGGTCTGAGAAGTTCCTGCTCTGCCCAGACTTCGAACAGCTCCTCCCAGTGAGTCATTGACACCCTCAGAGGCGTGTCTTTAGACCAAGGTGGAAACCTTGGTGTTTTCGCTGCAAGGTTCTTTATCCTGCTTTGCTCACTGACCTGACAACCATTTTCCATGTGGCTGTTGTCAGGAAGCATTTAACGAGAGGCTTCCTGTGTGCTGTTTTGGATCTGTCAGGAACACTCTGGCCCTTATTAATTCCTGAATATTCAGGATTCAAGAGGAGTGGCACGTCTTTCCCAGGGCTGAGGAATCCAGGCATTTCTCATTACGGTGATAAGTTCCCTCTTCCTTCTTATGAACCATACAGTAAAAGGTGATTGTTTGCAACTCTCTCTTTGATAGGGATCGTCTTATGTTTTGTAAGTCTGGAATTTTAATCTTTATCTTTGCTGAGAATAACTACCTTGTAAGACAGTATATATGCCCACACCATGTTGATTAAAACACCTTTGCTCCATCAGAGCTTTGGTCCCCATGTCTTTCTTTCTTTCTTTTTTCTCTCTCTCTATCTCTCTATTTCTGGCTGATTCCCTGGAGTGCGAAAGCCAGCTGCGTAACCCAGGGAATATTAGCCTCTTTACTTCTTTCACTGTCTCATCATCGACTCCGGACCACCAGGTTCCGGTCCATTAAAGGACCAACAGTTGTATTGCTAATGTAGTCCAGCATCTGCCGGTCCAACTTCTTCTTTGCTTCTTCTGGCATTCAGAGAAAACATGAGATTTTATCTCACATCCCTTCTCAAATTGTCTCCCTGAAACTGCTCCTCGGGGGTCCCTCTCGTCACTCCCAGTCCTGATGCAGCTCCAATTTGCTTTGCTGCCGGCCACCGTCTGGAATTCCTGGTCAGTGTTCCCTTGATAGCACACTGCTCCCTGTCTGTGGGCACTGGAGGGGAGGTGGTGGGAGGCAGCTGTCATTCCCAATTATGGCTCTGCCCTTTAGGTCTCTGCCTTGCCACTGCCCAAAGCTCTATGGAGTCAGACTTTCTTTAATGAGGAATTGAAGTTATTGAAGGGAATTATAGTACATAAGGTGGCAGGGTTGTATGCATTCAGTTGTATGGGTTGTGCACTGCACAATTCTGGTAACCAATCACATCTATAGTCATTGTAGATTAGTGTATTTAAGATGATAGTTTTCTAGCAGATGGTGGCAAAATATTTCGAGGAAGGGGCTAATTTTTCTGATTTGCCCAAGGTGCCATTTGGATTAGGGATGGGGCTCATGGGAAAACAAAAGCTGTGTGTTGCCGAGGGGAATGCATACTTCTCTATTGATAACAGTATTCTTCCTTTCTTTGGGGAACTGCTCCTCCCCTACTCCAAATATGTGATTCTGGCCAAGCTGCTGATTACAGGACAGCCACCTTGCCCTGGCCACCGAGATGGACATTGTCACCTAGATCTGGCCAATCCTCTTGGCCACAGTGGTTGGTCCAAAAGCTGGATATGTGACTCAATCAAAGGTCTGTATAGTCAAAGCTATGGTTTTTCCAGTAGTCATGTAGGGATGTGTGAGTTGGACCATAAAGAAGGCTGAGCACCAAAGAATTGATGCTTTCGAGCTGTGGTGTTGGAGAAGACTCTTGATAGTCCTTTAGACTGCAAGGAGATCAAACCAGTCAATCCTAAAGGAAATCAACCCTGAATATTCATTGGAAAGACTGATGCTGAAGCTGAAGCTCCAGTACTTTGGCCACCTGATGTGAAGAGCTGACTCATTGGAAAAGACCCTGATGCTGAGAAAGGTTGAGGGCAGGAGGAGAAGGAGATGACAGAAGACGAGATGGTTGGATGGCATCACCAACTCAATGGTGATGAGCAAGCTCTGGGAGATGGTGAAGGACAGGGAAGCCTGGAGTGCTGCAGTCCATGGGATTGCAAAAAGCCAGACACAGCTGAGTGACTGAACAATAGCAAGAGCCAGTGATAGTCCTTCCTGGGGATTTATATGTATCAATACAAAAGAAAGATCTCTCTCTCTGTGGGATTCTCTAAGTTTGTCTAGAGTAACTGAAGCGCATCTGAAGGTGCCCAGGGTATGTCTGTCAGAAGTGAAAGACTCTATTTATAGGAAGGGGGGACACCATGCAGAGAGAGGGGGACAAAGAGGAACCTGAAGACACCTGAGTCAGTTACACTATGAACCAACTCCATCACTGTCCTTCTGTATCACAAGAGCCCAAAAATGTTCCTTTTATTTAAACTGGTTTAGGTTGAATTTCAGCTGCCCACAGCCAAAGAATTCTGCACACTAGAATCCCCTTTCAGAAAATCTCATCCTGACCCACAGGAATTGGCCCGGCACATCCTGTCCCACTTCCGACCCCTTGGTCTAAGCAGTCAATTTTTCCCCTGAATCATTCAGTCAAGGGTGACTTCCTGGGAATTTGGCAAGTGCTCCCCCATAGTTGGGGGCACCCCAATTCCAGGGAGCCCAGAAGGGTAGGATTCTGGACTCCATATCATAGCTCTGTTCTGGTGGGGTGAAACCTTTAAACTGTGTCCCCAGCACACAGCATCCCAGTCCCACCGGTGTGATCTATGTGTGCGTGCTGTGTGCATGTTAAGTCGTTTCAGTCATGTCTGACTCTGCGACCCCGTGGACTGTAGTCCTCCAGGCTCCTCTGTCCATGGGGATTCTCCAGGCAAGAATACTGGAGTGGGTTGCTGTGTCCTCCTCCAGGGGATCTTCCCGATCCAGGGATCAAACCCGTGTCTCTTATGTCTCCTGCATTGGCAGGTGGGCTCTTTACCACTAGCGCCACCCAGGAAGCCTGATCTACATGTTTATAAGTCCCCATAGTACCACCAGGGGCCTTTTGGATAACTTACACCCCCCACCCACCCACCACATACACATGCACACACACACATACATACATCTCACAAGGATAACCACAACTTGTAGAAATAGCAGAGTTGGAGCCTCTAAGAGGAAAAATGGAATTTCTTTACTGTTACAATTTCAAGACTTCTGTCCACAAATCCATTAGTCTTGTAATTCTGCAAATCAGTATTTAACACCTCTCCTTCAACAGTCATATTCTAATTCCTTCCAACTTGTACCTCTTTAGGAACTGGGCCCTCCCAAAAGAGCCTGCCACTAGGTCAATCTCTCTCTACGTGGCACCTCCTCATCACGGACATTTCCAGTTAAATTCCTTTTTATTATTATTAATTAATTATTTGGCTGTGTGCCTCTGTAGTTAGGGTGCACGGGCTCAGTTGCTCAGCGGTATATTGGATCTTAGTTCCCCGAAAAGGGATTGAGCCCACGTCCCCTGCATTGGCAAGTGGATTCTTAACAACTGGACCACCAGGGAAAGTCCCTCCACTTGAATTCTTAAAAGGACCCTTGTCTCTCCACTTCCATCTGAGGAAGAGAGGAGGGAGCCACCTTTTCCCATCCCATGCTTTTTAATGGCTGCACACTCTTCCTTGGAGTGAATTGCCTCCATTTACATAACCACTTCCCTATTATTGGATATTGGGTAACATTCAACTTTCAGCTCTTAAAAATAACGCTGCAATGGACACATTTGAGTAGGAATCTTTTTTCCATGTCTAGCTTATTGCCAGGAATAGATTTACCAAGGCAATGGGGAGGACTTTTGGTACATGTTGTCTTGGGACATTAAAAAACACACACACACACAAAACTGAAGGTGTAAATAAGAGTCCCCATTGAGAAGAAAAGGAAAGGGACTATGTGGAATGTTCAACACCCCAGGCAAAATAATAGTAGGCAGGGTGAATAGTTAGGAAGTCAACTCCTTTATTGCACTGATAATAGCGCTGCCAGATAAATGCGTGGTTTTCCCATTATTCAAAGAGCAAGGGCTTCAGTTTCCTTTGACAATGAACTCTAATTGGATACCAGAACCAGACTGTTTGAATCTCAGCCCTGTCTTCCAAAATATAAGCAGTTTCACATAAGGTTAACATACAATCTTACATGTGAGGTATCAAAATGATCACTCTTCCTGCTTCTCTTCCACAGCCTTCTCCAGCCCACCCTGGGCTTCCTTTACAGGGAAGGAAGGTGGCCTCCTTGCTGGCCTCCCTGCCTCCAGCTTTGCCTCAGCTTAATCCACGGACCTTTATATTCCCAGACGAATGTTTTTCAATGTCTACTTTGGTGTTTCTCATTATGGGACACAAATTCATCACAGAGCTACTAGAAGAGATTTCCCCCCAGAGTTAGCAGCAGCCTGGACAGAGGACATGGAAAAAGTGGGAAACTGGCATCTTAGTTTGAATTCTCCCCAAAGCAGAGCCTGAAACAAGGACTTGGGAGCAAGTAGTTCATTTGGAGGGTGATCCCAGGAGGCACTGTGACGGGGTGGAGAAGTGGGGAGCCTGGCAGGGGTAGGCCACCCTGACAGCTTCTCTATAATTGCCCCCCTCTCTCTCCCTCTTTCCTTCTCTTTCGTTCTCTCTCTCCACACACACATGCACATTTATACATATATATAATTTTTCAAACAAAAATAAGATCTTACTCTGCTTTCTGATTGCCTTGCTCGACTCTTCTGGACATTGTTCCACATCAGATATATTTTGTACCAAAATTGTCAGTGGTGGAACAAGTATTCCACTGGGAAGACACATCCCATCAGACATCTATTCTTTCTAATTCTGGCTGAGGTAAACAAAGATAAGACAAACAAGATAAATCTTCCTAAAACATAGCTGTTGACACGTCATCCGCTTATTTCGCTCCTGCAAAACCCACCAAGAATTTCCCATTACCCATATGGCAAAGCCTCACTTCTATAACTTGCCCATGGAGTCTGACCTGGGTCTGCCTGGAATGTCCCTCCGCCCAGCTCCCCTCGCCCCGCCAGGCAGTTTGAGCCACTGGATCTTTCCAGGTCCTGTCTTTTCCTGCATCCATGCCTTTGCTCTGGCTGTGTCCCCAGCCTGGGCTGCCCTGTCCCATCCACTGGCCCCATTCTAAGGGTCTCCACTTCCTTCAAAACTCCATCCTTCAGCGACTGAGTCCTCTCTTTTTCATGATCCTTTCTCATATGGTTCATTCATAGGAGGCTTTGCACAGGTTACACTGTGCCCTCCTTTTTCACTTCCCAACAATGCTGGAACCAGCAAGGATACACCGCTGTGCCTAGAGTGCTCAGAAGCAACACACGCAGGCACCTCCTGGGCACAAGGCTTGGTTCCCTCTTTCCACCTGGAATGGGGGGGGCGCCTGGGACCACAGTGCCCCATCTCAGCTTGGTCATGGCTGTTGAAGCCACAAGACCCCTGGGAGCAGCTAACACACTGCCCACAGTACCCCATCTCCCAGAGACAGGGACGAAGGTTTACAGATGAGGAGGTGCGAATGGCCTTCCTGGTTCTAGACGCCAGGACTGCTGGGAAGGAGAACAGAAGAGAAGTGGAGGGTGGGGGACGGGCAGCTCCAGGGTGCTAATCCCAGCTTCCTGTCTGGATTTTCTTCAACTGCTGCTCAGGGCCTATCTTAGGATGGTCACAGCTGCCGAAATAGATCCCTCCCTTCACCTGTTCTTAAGCAAAGAAGACCTTGATAACTTCCTGTCGAAAGAATGCATGCTTTGGTAGTTTTTTAAAGATAAAGGACAATGACGGGTCACTGATGTTAAACTCCCCGCTCTCACTTCTCTGGAGAAGTGGCTCATCTTGACCGGGGACCAGGGAGCAAACAGGGGCCAGCCTTTTCCGAGAACTTGGTCGGTGTTTTCTTCCATGGTCTGCTCCAGAAGCCTCTCTTGGCCTGCAGGCCAGCCCTCTGATTCAGAGTATGCGTCTGTGCTCAGTCGTGTCTGACTCTTTGCAACCCCCATGGACGGCAGCCCGCCAGGCTCCTCTGTCCATGGGATTGTCCAGGCAAGAATACTGGAGAGGGTTGCCATGCCCTTCTCCAGGGCATCTTCCCAACTCAGGGATTGAACCCGCGTCTCCTCCATCTCCTGCACTGCAGACGGATTCTCTACCGCTGAGCCTCGGAGCAAGAGATGTGGAGCAAACCCCCTGCCCTCCTTACTCACCTGCCCCTCGCCCCCAAGCCTACTGCAGTATAATTCTCTACTCCTAACTCATCATCCTAGTCAACTGGGCTCCAGTCGGAAAACCAAGTGTCCGAGGTGGGGTGGGCTTCCCCAGTCACTCATTTATTCATTCAACAAACGTACCCCGACCCCCTCCTCCACCCCTCAGCCCCACCCTTCCCACCCCGCTCTCCAGGCCTGGTGCTGGGGATGCCCAAGAATGTGAGATACAGCGTAGGATGAGACGCGATGTCCAGAGAGCCCCAGCGCAGGGGTTTGGATGTGGACATCTGGGAGAGAGTCGGGCCTCCGGAGCTGCGGGGTAAGGATCCCTGGGAACCCCTCCTCCTTAGAGTTGGAGAGAGCAGAGCAGGAGGCGGGGACTTAGGGGAAAGCCCGGACACCAGAGCGCAGGCGGGACCTGCGCATGCGTGGGAGGAGACTTTGGCGTCTTCCAGTGTCGTCAAGGTAACCCTGATCCCCGCAGCTGGCCATGGCCTCAGGGACTGGAGGGAGCTGGAGCCATCCCCCAGCACAGACTGCAGCCCCGATGGTGAAGGCTGAGTCAGGGAGCGGAGCTTGCCTTTATCTGGAAGACCTTGTAGGCAGGCGAGGGTGGGGGGCCTAGTTGGGGAAATGTTCCTGGAGGTTCGAAACCCTGTAGGGGGTGGTGAGGAGAGGGACCCCAGCCGGAGAGGAAGAGACTTGACGGAGAACTGGGAGGCCGTGGGGGCGCAGAGGGGAGAAGCTCCTGCAGGTTTAGGGGCTCCCCATCCCTTTCCCGCCTGCCTGACTGAGACCCCCTCCCCCCAGCCCTGGGTGACCATTCTGCAGCCCCTCCCGTGGACCATCCCACCTCCATCCCCGCAGCCAGGCCGCGTGAAGGAAGGTGAGACTCCGGGAGTTCCCCATGTTGTACCCTGCTCTGCCCAGCACATTCTCTGGGCACACCCCACCCCCCACCCCCCACCCCCATCCACCCATCCACTCCCGGGGCAGGACGCTGGGGAAATGACCCTGGCATCGCCACCGAGGGTAGGGGAAGGGCTGGCGGGGGCCTGCTGAACTCCGGTCCCCTAGACCTGCTGGAGCTGATGATGCTACAGAACGTTCAGATGAACCAGCTGTTTCTGAGTGGCCAGGTGGCAGCGGCGCTCAACCAGGGGCTTTCCTGGACTCACCCACAGGTGCGTTGCCTGGGGGTGGGGGTGGACTACCAGAGCTGCCCACCTGCAGCGACAGAGGTGGGCAAACATTTGGGGTTCCCTCTATCTTGAGAAAAAAAAAAGAAAACCAGGCAACAGAGGAGCCAAAAGTCAACCCACATCTATGTGGCTTCTCTGTTTGGCATCTATTATGTGCCAGATGGCCATGTCGTCCTCCATGGAATAGAGGTAGGGGGTCCCCAAATCCAGACCACTCAGGTCTTGTGTTCAGATCCCCTGCAGTGCATCCCCCACTGGACTCCCAGGGACAGAGAGGCTCCACTGTTCCCTGGGACTATAGGGTACCTGATAAATTACTAGGGACTCAATTGCTTTTGTTGAACAAGTGACTGAGTAAATGAATAACTATGAATACAAGGCAACTTTGGCTGGGACTGGTACAAATTGTGAGGGCCACCTGGTTGGGGCTCCTCGGAAGAGCGCATGGCCTTAGAACCAGCCCTTAAAAGCCAGGTAGAGGAATTCCCTGGTGGTCCAATGTTAGGACTATGAGCTTCCACTGCTGGAGAGCCCAGGGTTCAATCCCAGGTCAGGAAACTAAGATCCCAGAAGCCTCTTTGTGTGGCCAAAAAGAAAAGATAAGAAAAAAAAAAAAAAGCCAGGTAGGATTCTGATGCTTGAAGGAAGTGAGAGGTGTACAGTCCACCATCTAGGTGAACAGCGACAAAGTCAGAGACAGAATGGAGGAAACCTTGTGTGCGTGCGCGCGCACGTGTGTGTGTGTGTGTGTGTGTGTGTGTGTGTGTGTGTTGGGTGGGGGTACATGGGAGGAGCTCTAAGGAGGACCTTATTTAGCAGATGATAGGCACCCTGAGAGGTCTGGAGGAGTGACAGCTGGGTGGAGAGAGGATGCCAGTCAGCTTGGAGGTAGCAGAGAGGGGGTTCAAGGAGGGGCTGGTCGTAGGCAGAGGGACACCCTGAGGGGCTGCTGCCATCCCACCCCTTCATCCCTCCCCTGCCGGCCCTGGAGGTGGGGATGGCCCTGGGGATGAGCACCCCACCTCAACAGGGGCATAAGTGGGTCAGGGACTGGGGCTTGAGATGGGCTGGGACCCGGAACTCTTTACAGAAGTGCTTGCACCTGGGCTAACCATTAGTGGAAAACAAAGGAACTAAAAATAACTGCACGCATGCGCAGCAGGGGCACTTATGAACAATAAGCTACAAAAAGGTCACAAATCAACTGCCGTTTCTGAGCTTCAGGGAGCAAAAGAAGGGTACTGTGTATGATCCCTGCACCGCCAAGAAAGTGGGCGGGCCACCTAAGCCACCCCTCCAGCCCAACCCGTCCATCAGCCCTCACTCTCTCCCCATTTAAGGAACCAACCCACTCTTCTTGGGGAGGGAGCTTGGGCACCCAGCGACTCGCATTCTCACTCCCTGGTGCGGCTTGAGTCCCAGTGAATTCTCAGCCTGAATTCCTTGGTTGGTTTCTTATTAAAATCTATTGATTAAAGAGCCGTATCGGACTCTTTGTGACCCCATGGACTATATACTCCATGGAATTCTCCAGGCCAGAATACTGGAGTGGGTAGCCATTCCCTTCTCCAGGGGATCTTCCCAACCCAGGGATCAAACCCAAGTCTCCTGCATTGCAGGCGGATTCTTTACCGGCTGAGCCACCAGGGAAGCCCAAGAATACTGGAGTGGGTAGCCTATCCCTTCTCCATTAAAGTGTCCAATGACCCTGAATCGGTAACAGGGTGAGGCCAGCGGGACTCGTGGGCCCAGCTCTGGAGCCATATTTGGATCCCTCCAGTCCCTGCTTGGCCACTTAGGAACTGGGTAACCTTAAAAAAGCTGCTTAACCTGTGAGCCTCAGTTTTCCCACCTGCAGAATAAGGAATAAATGTCTCCAAAGTGCTTTGCTTGCTTGTTTTAAATGCTCAAAAGACAGGAGCCGTTTTGAGCTGTGCATCTGAAGAAATAATTCAGAGGAATGGAGGACCAGGGGCAGGGAGAATCTGACGCTGTATCCTCTCCCCTCCCGTCTTGCACAATCCCCAGGTCTCCCTGGAGGTTCAACAGGCAGAGGAGACTGCAGCTCAGGAGGAGGTGCCTCTGGTTTTCCACCACCACTATCTGCCCTGCCCGATGCCTGCCCTGGGCCCCCTGCTTCCCTGGCCAGGCCCTCTTCTTTCCCCTCCCCTACACCAGCCCCACGTGCAGAATTCAGCTGTGATTCAGCACCACCCCCCTGCGCCTAGAAAAAGGAGGGTGTAAGTGAGGCTGGAGGTCTGGGTTCTGCCAAGGCTTTGTTCTGGGGCTGGAAGAGCTGGACAGGGTCTGTGGGTGGGGTGGGAAGGCTTGGGGGTCAAATTGCAGAGGCCACTCTGAGAACTCTGATGGGGGGTTTCTTTTCCCTTTCCCGTCTCAGGAGAGCGGTGCCCCCACCCCCACCCCCCAGTGCCACGGGAACTGTGGGTGCAGATGTACCTCCAGCTTCAGGTAGGGACCAGGTGGGTGGTCAGCAGGGCCCAAGCCAAGGGGTGGATCCGAAGGCTGGGAGGGCCACGTGCCCTGAGGTGGGGGCATGTCACTACAGACAGTGGGTCTGTCCCCTTAACTCTTCCTTGGGGTCCACTGAGGCAGGGGGCAGTCATCGTGAGGCTGCTTCTCCCCCCAGACTACTACGATGCGGAGAGCCTATAATGAGGACAGACAGCAGCCCTGGGGCCCAGGCCAGCTTCACTGAAGAGTTGGAAACAGCCACCCTGGAGCCTCCATGTCCCTCTCATGCCTAATAACCCCTTTCTACACCTGGCAACCCTTCTTACCTTCCCATCCCCAACCAGGCCATCTCCCCGGGGTGGATGAGTTCCATCTCCCTGGGGTAGATGAGTCCCGTCTCCACCACATGGAGACTTTGAACCAACCTGATCTCTGATCCGGGTGAGAGCCCCTTAGAGCCCCGTCCAGGCCCCAGAAGCCACATGAAAGGCCAACCATGTCCAGTTGATTGCTGCCCCGGCTGGCAGAGGCCTGGGAGACGGAGCCCTCCCTTGACCTCCTCCCCTTACCCTCTCTCTGGATGACCAGGACTGCGGGGTCTCCATTTAGCCCAATAACAAAACTGGAGGTAAGAGGCGAGGACTGCTTGGTTTCCATGGCTCTCCAAAGGCCCAGAGTGGTGGGGGAGGCCTGGCAGGGAGGTTCCTGGAGCCAAGCCATTGGGCCCCCACACTCACCCCTGGATGCTGGCTCTGTTGGCAGAAGAGAGAAGTCAGAGCCATGTCCTGGAGGGCCACGTGGGAACAGAGTGTCTCTCTGCCCCTCTGGGCCAGGCGGGTCTCCCCACCCTCCGTCAGGACGAAGGAGTCACTCAGGGTCCCATGAGGCTGGGTGCCTGGTGCCCAGGCGGGTCGGCCTGGGGGCACGCCAGGGCCTGGGTTTGCTGGGGCTGCGGAAGGCCTCCGAAGGAGAGGGCGGAGGAGGCGGAGGAGACATTTGGAGACAGAAGTCCAGCCAGGCCTGGTGGCTCCCCTTCCTGGCCATTCCCAGCAGGAGACACGAAGGCACAGGGTTAAGTCCAGGTGTTTGTATTCAGGCTGTTTGCCTTGGTCCCCCAGCCAGGCCTGGACCGCACCCTAAGGAGCCACAGTGAGTTCCAGTGGCCGCCGTGCCAGTGGCCACGCCGCTCATACCGGCGCTGCCCGGTGGCTCCCTATCAGCCTCCTCCAAGTGGCGTGCACACGGTAATGACCTGTCCGCCCCCGGAACCACTTCTGGCCGAAGGCAAAGCACAGGAGGACAAATGTCACAAACAGGAGCAGCAGCACTATGACGACCGCGATGATCACCATCTGGTTGTTGGGCTCGGGCTCTGGGGAGAGAACGGGTAGAGGTCACAGAAGTCCTCTGGTCCCAGGCGCCAGGCTCAAGAGGGGCAGCCGTCTACCCGTCACCCACCCATGCACCCCTGGTCATCCTGCTGTCACTCTGCATTGCAGAGATGAGTGGCAAAAGGTGTTATCACTAGAGGGAAGGAGGACCCAGGTCCAGGCCACCAGCCGGCCTCTGTGAGACCATGAGGGCAGATGGACTCAGGTGGTCCCCATGCCATGCGCTGCGAAACCTCATGGTCTGGACCGTGGCGTGGTCCAGGTCAAGCCCCTTCCATGGGCAGAGATGAGGGAGCTTCAGCCAAACTCTCTGACGACAAAGAGAATCTTGGCCACCTAGGGTCACAGAAGAGCAGGGCTCCAGGGGACCTTAGGGATCAGTCAGGTCAAATTTATCATTGCAGAGAGCGGTCAAGGCCAGAGAAGAGCTTGACATGGTTAAGGTCATCCAGCTCACTCATTACCAAGCAACTAGTCAGGGTCCAAGCTAGGAACTCGCCAAGAGCTCCAGGGAACCCCAGGGATCAAGTGTCGTTTCCCCGAGTGCCTCCCCTGAGCGGGCAGAGAGTAGGGCAAAGGTGTTTTCTTCCCCTGAGGGGCTGAAAGTGAATGCGCCCACTCCTGATCTGTGGGCTCCCCCTCACCTTTGACTTCAAGCCTCTGGGGATCTGAGACCCTGTGGACGAGGCCACCGCCGCGAGAGCGCAGATCCATCAGGGCCTCGCATGAGAAGTTATAGAGGCCGTCTTCCCTGTGAGCTGTGGTGTTGTGGGTGACCACGGCATCTTGGGGGGAAAGTGCTGTCCCCACAAAGGTCTGATTGCACAAGATGTCAGTACCACGGAGCAGGGTGACAGTGAGACCTTTGAGGGGGGCCACAGCGGGGACCCTGCACTCGATGGTGAACAGCGTCCCTACGGCCACTGAGGTGGGCGACAGCGTCAGCAGCACTTGCTTTGGAGGGTCTGCAGGAAAGCGGAAGGGAGGTCTGGTCAGGATGGTTGTGCATCTCCGGCAGGCCCCACCCAGCCCAGACCATCCCCTGTGACCACTGTGTTCTCAGGATTTACGCTGGGCTGAGCTAAGGAAGGAGGAAGCAGTTCAGGGTGAAGGATGTACTGGGTGGTAGTTTTAGGGACATGATGACTTCTGGAATGGACAAGAAAGGAGGTGCCCTGGTGTCTAAAAAGAAAAGGTTCAGAATCTGTTCAGTCAACTAGAAAGATAAAAGCTTGGACTGTGTCTCTCTCCTCTCCATAAATTCAATAGAAATTTCAAAAATTAAACAATTGGATAGTTTTGTTGAGAGAGACTTAGAAGAGAGTACTCACTGGAATGGGGCCATGAATCGTGAGATTCTTCAGAGGTGGGGGCAAGAGTCAGACCTGCCTTGGATTTCAGGATCAGGTTTAAAACTATCTCTATCCCTTAGCTATTAAACTCCATGGTTCCCTGAGTTCCCTTTAAAAAAAAAAAAAGATTTATTTCTTTGGTTGTTCCAGGTCTTATTTGGGGTATGTGGGATCTAGTTCCCTGACCAGGGATCAAACCTGGGTCCCCTGCATTGGGAGTGCTGAGTCTTAGCCACTGGACCACCAAGACATCTCTCTGGGATCATTTTTGAACTAGAATACCTAGCCCCCATTACCCCAGGATAATATGGTAGATTTAGGACATGTTTCTACTCATTTGATCACTGATGACAGTCCTGAGCGATACCCTGGGTGCCGAGCTTCCGAGAGAACCACAGTCTCTCCATGGTCTCTGTGGCCTGTGGGCAGGTGTGTGTGTGTGTGTGTGATGGTCACACATTTGCAAAGGGCCCTCAGGGGGAGATAGGACCAGGACCTTCTCTCCAGGAGGTGAATGGGTTAGTGGAGAGTGTGCCAGCCCTCCTGATGGGGTCCCTGCTGCTTGTCACAGGATGCGGGGTATTCTGGTGATGGGGTGCTCCCCAGCTGGGAGGAGACTGTGGGAAATGACTTTTAGATCTGTCTAAACCTTGCTTGGATTGTTTGCTTCTGAGCAAATCTCAAAATCCTGGTTGCTGGCAGGGTTCAAGGAGTCCAGGGGAGGGTGTGAGCAGCTTCTGATCCTGTGGCCTGGATCCAGGAGCCCAGGGAGGTGGGGCCATAGGAGAGCGCCCAGGAGCAATTACAGAGCAGCTCTGGGTGGGTTTGCAGACACAGGCTCCGGCCTCAGCGAGCAGGGCCCCGTGGGCGACACTCACAGAACACGGTGATGTGGAAAACTTTCGTCTCCTGCTTGCCACCGCAGGTGGAACTGCACAGGAGCTCCTCATCCTTGGAGACGTTGTAGACCTTGAACAGCTTCCACTGAGCCTGGCTCTCCAGGAGAGTCTTGTTTAGGGCCGTCTCCAGAACAATTCTCTTGGGATCCGTACAACTGGCAGTACAGTTAATGAACTGAAACTCTCCAGACCCCACCATCAGTTGCTCTGGCCCCTCGAACGCCTTCTCACCAGACCCTGGAAGGACAGAAAACATTGGGCAGCAGACACCCCCGCTGCCCTGCCCGATGGGGCTGCCCATGATGGGCAGTCTGATCAAGGGGTGCCCTCTGCTCCTCTCTCCTTGTTCAGACATTACTGCCTCTGGTCTAGACCAAGGGGGATGCGCCCTAGTTGTATCCCTGCCCCTGACTGCTCGCCCAGGTGGTCCCCTCCAGGTGAGTCTTCCTCATGCACCTCTCCTATCCCCATGGAGATTATATTCAAACTCGCCCCCCAGCCCAAATGACCTCTCCTCTGCTAAAGCCTCCCTGAAATGGAGGTGGATCATGTCTTCTCAGGCCCCGTGTCCATGAGTTCGGCTCCTCCCTCACTCCTTCCCTCTCTTCTGCAAATCCTTGTAGAACACCGACTGCATGGCAGGCTCTGTTCTAGACTCTGGGGAGCATCAGAGATGGAAGAAGTTCAAAGCTTGCCCTAGTGGAGCTTGCACTACCTCGAGGGACACAGAGTAACAAACTTGGGAACTAGGCAGCCTGTCAGTTGGTGGAAAGTGCCTGGGAAAGGAAATAGGGAGTGGGGTGGGGCTGCCACGTAATACTGTGCTCTGGACAGGTTTCATGGAAACACTGACATTTGAGGAAAGGAGGAAGGAGATGGGGGTGGGGGGGCTTGGCTGCCAGGTATCTGAAGAGAGCAGAAAACCACCAGCACCAAGACCCTGGCGGAGAAGACACTAGGATGGCTGGAGCCCAGTGAGGAAGGTGAGGAATCTGAACTGAAATTGGCCAGCTGGGCCTGTATGTGTCCTGTGTTCCCACCAGCAACACCCACCCACTCTCACCTAGCCCTCAGCTGGGGAAAGAGAAAGGTTCTGTCAGGAGAGAGAGAGCTGCCTTTGAATCCCGAGTGTGCCAGCTCTGTGGCCTTGGGCAAAGTGCTTTCCTTTTCTGAGCCTCAGTTTCCTCATCTGTCAAATGGGCTAGTAATCCCTTTCCTGAATGGTTGTCATGAAGGCACCTGACAGGTTTTCCAAAACAGAGTGCTCACACCTGGATGCATTCTCCTTCACCGTCCCCTGAACTCCCCAGAAGGGTCTTCGTTTTTGCTTTGATGGTCAGGAGAAGATGATGCCCTCCACTGACCTCTGCTGTCCACTGGGCCACCTCTGAAGACCAGCTGGAACGAGCCCTCACTTACTCTTGAGCCCCAGCCTCCCTTCATCTCCCCATCAGTCTCCATGACCTGCCCTATCCACTATCCTGAAGTTATGGGGCCTGTTCAACCCAAAGTGTGAAGGCCGGGTCCCCCATCTGCTGCCCCGGGGTCATGGGTTCATGGGGAAACCAGGCTTGCATAGCATCCCACACCCATGGTGGGCAGCCGCTGTGCTCAAAGCCTCAACGACTTCGGGACAAGGACCCCCTTCTCCACACGACATCAGGGGAACAGGCACCCTAACCTCTGGCTGGCACGCACCCAGTCTGGACCCCCAGGCTCACCTCGGCAGCAGAGCAGGGAGAGAAAGGCTGCGAGCATTCCCCAGACACCATAAGGGGCCATCTCGAGTGGCATCCGCAGGCTCACAGGGAACATTGAGGACTGACTGCAGAGAGGTGAAGGGCTCCAGTCAGGGAGGCGGGGGGTGGGGGGGAGGACTTGCAGCTGCAGTCCGGAACCCCCAGCCTTCCTAAGCTGATGACCGTATTTCCTCTCATTATCTGAGTGGTCTTGGGGAGGCCACATGGAAGGCCAGCTCCGAGGGCAACAGGTCTGCAAGAAGTTGGGCAGAGGAAGCCAGGAGTCAGCTGATAAGCAGGACATACCTAGTCCTCCTGGCACGATCCTATGTGGGGTGGGGCAGGCACCTGAGGCTCATGTGTGTGTGATGTGTGTGCACTCAGGACAGTGACCGCTACAAGCCCCAAATCTGGGGAGCCCTGAATCCCACAGGACACTTTATTGGTGTCAGCAGGGGAGGGACTTTCCAAGCTGGAAAGAGGGTTTGGGAGGCAATAGCTCGACATTCTCCTCCTTCCTCTGCCCCTCCCCTAAGATTTCTGGTGATGCACACGGCCCCCAGGCACTTTCCTGTCTCTAAGCTGAATGTGACTTCACGTTACTAAGACAAGGAGGAAGGAGAAGGAAACCAGCATTTCACTGATGCCTATTCTGTGTTAGGGACTAAGTTACGGTTTTAATACATTGTCTCATTATCACAGCAAATCTTCCAATTTTGACTGTGCATCTGAGGAATTTCAGGGCTCAGGTGAATTAATAACTTGCCTAAATCACAAAGATATTAGGTGATGGGACTGAGGTGAGAACTTAGGAATGAGGAGTGGCTGTTGGAGAATTGGTGGCTGCCAGGGATTAAAGGGAGGGAGAAATGGACTGAAAGAGCAGAGAGGATTTTAGGACAGAGGATCTACTGTTTCCCACTACAGTGGTGCACAGGTGTCGGTACACACTTGTCCAAACCCAGAGAATGTACACACCAAGACTGAACCGTAACGTCAACGATGGTCTTTGGGTGATAATGACATGTCAATGCATGTTCCTCAATCATAAGAAACGGACCACTCTGGTGGGGGATGTTGATAACAGGAGAGGCTGTACATGTGTGGGGACAGGAGGTATGTGGGAAGTCTCCACTTCCCCTAAGTTTTGCTGTAAGCCTAAAACTGCTCTTCTAAAAAGAAGTCTACTAAAAAAAAAAAAAAATGGAGATAGTGGAGGACAGAGGAGCCTGGTGTGTTATAGTCCATGGGGTTGAAAAGAGTCGACACGACTTACAGCCTGGACAGCAACAGAAAAATAGCTCAAACACACCACCTTGGAAGGCAGCCTTCTGGGTTAGGATGCTTGTCAGCTGTGGATTGCTGTTGAAAATGCAGGCTTTCATGACTTCCCTGGCGGTCCAGTCATTAAGACTCTGCTTCCAAGTATTTGATCCCTGGTCTGGGGAACCAACATTCCATATGGGCATTCCATATGCGTGTAGCATGGCCAAAAATGAAGAAAATGCAGGTTTTTAAACTCAGTTTTTAGCAGCCTTAGAGGAAGTCATGGTCTCAGCCCTTTCTAAATTCTCATGTCAGATTACATTTAAAAGATATATATGTATTTACTTGGCTGCACCCAGTCTTAGTTCTGGCATGTGGGATCTAGTTCCCTGACCAGGGGTGGAACCCAGACCCCAGATGCATTGGGAGCTGGAAGTCTTAGCCACTGGACCACCAGAGAAGTTCCTCGGATTACACTTTAAAAATGTTTAAACACGTAACTCAGTTCTACATTGTTTATGAGTCACATCGAGTGAGTAACAGGGTGGAACAGTTGACAGTCGAAGAATGAAAAAAGACATACCAGGCAAAAGGTAACCAAAAGAAAATCCGGGAAAGGTTCATTCATATAAAAGAAAAAGGAATTTTAAGACAAAAAATATTTATTAGGGACACAACGAGTACCTAGATTAAATGGTCAATTCATACAGAAATTATAATTGTTGTAAACTTGTAAGCACTTAGCGTGAAGGAACAACAAAGAGATAAAACCATCATCACAGCAAGAAATTTTAATACAACAGCTCTTTATATTGAATAATGAAACAAATGTGAAAAGATGCTCAACATCATTAATCATCAGGGAAAGTCACATCAAAACAACAATGATATATCACCCCACCACTATCAGAATGGTTATCATCAAGACAACAAATGAAAACATTGGCAAGAGTGTGGAGAAAAGGGAGCCCTCGTGTCCTCCGGTGGGATTGTAAATTGGTGAGAATGCTGTGGAGAAAAGTACAGAGGAGCCTCAAAAATTAAAAATAGAACTGCCATATGATCCAGCAATTTCACTTCTGGGTATTCTCCTGAAGAAAACAAAAGCACTAATTTGATGACATATATGTTCACCAATGTCCTCTGTGGCATCATTTCCAATAGCCAACATGTGAAAGCCACCTGCATGTTCATCCATAGATGCATGAATAAAGATGTGGTTGGTATAACTACACAACAGACTATTATTCAGCCATAAAGAATGAAATCTTGCCATTTTCGACAACACAGACGAACCTAGAGGGTATTATGCCAAGTGCAATGACTCAGACAGAGAAAGACAAATACCATATGCTCTCACATATACGCAGAATTTGAAAAACAAAATCAAAAACAGGCTCCTACATATAGACCACAAATGGGTGGTTGCTGGAGGCGAAGGGGCCGAGTAGGATCCAAAACAGATGAATGGGATTAAGAGGTACAAAGCACCAATTACAAAGTGAATCACAGGGATGTAACACAGCATTAGGAGTGTGGTCAGTAATATTGTAATAACTTTGTAGGGAAACAGGTGGATACTAGACTTACTGTGGTGATAATTTCACAATGTATGCAAACGCCAAACCACTGTGTAGAACACCTGAAGGTTACATAATACTGTATATTATAAGCCAACCTAAAAATTTAAAGTAATGTATCTTGCAATTCACAAAAGAAGAAGACTACAGATTCATAGAAACAGAAAGCAGAACAGTGGTTGCCAGGGCCTGGGTGCAGGGGGAAACGGTGAGTTATTTGTTTAATGGGTATAGACTTTCAGTTTTGTAAGATAAAAAAGTTTCGAGATCCATTGGAAAAAAATGTGAATGTAACACAACCAAATGTACATTTAAAAACAGTTAAGTGGTGTATTTTGTGTTATGTGTATTTTACCATAATTGAAAATTAATTAATACAACATTGTAAATCTTCAACAAGCTTAAAAATTAAAAACTTACAAAAATTAAAAAACTTATAAATCATTTATGCCAAGGAATATGAAACCAAGTAGACCAAGTCTTAGAAAAAGTCAGTTCAGTTCAGTCGCTCAGTTATATCCGACTCTTTGCGGACACGCAAAAAGTAGAACTTACCTAACTTTGATTGAAGAAGAAATAAAAAGCCTGAATAGTTCTACAACTATTAAAGAAATTACATCCATAATTTGAAATCTTCCCACAAAGAAAATATCAAGTCTAGACAGCGTTACAGAAGTTTAAGTAGGGATAAATCTAATCTTACAAAAACTCTTTCTGAGGATGAAAATAGCAGGAACACACCCTCTTCCTATGAGGCCAGTGTAACCTTAATACCAAAATGAGACAAGAATAGGATGAAATAGAAAAATTAGAAGCCAACGTCACTCATGAATACAAATGCAAAATAAAAATACAAACAACCAAATCTAGCCATGTATTAAAAATATTAGATATCGTATCCAACTATGAATAGATGGTCACACGATAGAATAGAAAGCTGCAAATGTCATTTATTATTGTTGGGAATAGTAAACTTTGGTGCTTTACGTCACATTACTTTGCCCTCCTCTGAGGTTAGCTGCATTTACAGCAGATAATTTCCTGCAACCTGAGACTCATCTTATGCTCCATGACCCCACCTTAAGTTTATACCATGTTTCTTTTTTGCTTTTTCGCCTCAGGGTCTTCTTCAATGTTTTTGAGTCACTTAGCTATCTGCTAGTGTTTCCCAGAAGCCTAGGAGTTTCAAGTTTCCTAACATGAAACCCTCAACCAACTATAGGCCAAGAACTAGTAGAAATATGCTCCAGCCTCTTTCTTTTGGGGAGGCAATTCTAGCCAGCATCCTGTAGACTTATCAGAGATTCTGAAAGGCTTGACCTCCCTTTGCTGACACCTGCAACATCAGTTATGCATCTTCTATTGGCTTTCTCTCCCCTGTTCCAGTCTTCTTGTTCCTTCACTCCCTACTTCCTGGCCTCAATAATTCAGGAATCTACCTGAAATAATCTACCTGAACTGAAGTCCTTGATGCAGGCTCTACTTGAAGGAGCCCAGGCTAAAAACTTATGTTACAGACTTAAGAAGAACAAAACACATGATCATCTTAACAGATCTAGAAAAAAAAAATGATGACATTCAATATTCTTTCATGATAAAAGCTCTTAGCAGACTAGAAGGAAATATCCTTAAAATGATAAAGGAAACTTAGAAAAAGTTTGCACATGTACTATTATTTTTTTAACATCTGTATTATTTTTCTAATGAGTAAATCTTAGGAACATTTCCTTTAAAATCTGGAACCAAACAAGGATGCCCACTATCTTTGCTTCTATGTTAACATTTTGCCAGAGGTCCTTGAGAGTATAGTAAGACAAGAAAAAGAAATTAAAGGCCTAGGGATGGGAAAAGAGCAAAATCATCAGTATTTTCATATGATATGGTTGCCTAGATAGAACATTCAAATGAATGATCAGACAAATGATTCACAATAATCAGAGATTTTAGCAAGACAGCTAGCTGTAAGATCAATATCCAAAAAGAAATTGCTTTTGTATAGAACAGTAACATAAAAAATGTAATTTAGGACTTCCCTGGTGGTTGAGTGGTTAAGACTCTGCACTTACACTGCAGGGGCCACAGGTTTGATTCCTGGTCGGGGAAGTTCTGCATGCTGCACAGAGCATCCAGGAAAAAACAGTAGTTTAAAAAGCACATTATGTATAGTAGCAAAAAAATAGAAGTAATACATATACAGAAACAAAAAGATAGCAGAATATAAGATCTACAGTGAGAAAGTTATAAACCACTATTTTTTTTTTAATAAAACACTATTGAAAGACATTAAACACAATTTAAATAAATGTAGACCAGCCCATGTTCATGACTAAGGGATTCAATATTATATGAGGACAATTCTCTTCCTATAGATTTAATGCAATTCCAATAGATCCCAAGAAGGGATTTCATGAAAAACAAAAGATGATTCTAAACCTTATTATGTAAAGAACAAATGGACCAAGAAACCGCGGCAGAAGAATAAAGTGAGGGGATTTGCTCTACTAGATATTAAGACTTACTATAATATATAATTTTAGTGTAGATGTAGACAAATTAACCAATGGAACAGTAAAGTGCCCAGAAATAGTCTCGCGTGAAACTCACACACCTGACAAAAATGGCACTGTAGATCACTAGGTGGAAGAAGGATATATAAATGAATGATGCTTAATCAACTGGTTAACTATATGGAGAAAAAAGATGGGAAATGTATCCCTATATTGCTCCCTTCATTGGGAGGGATGTATCCCTTCATTCCTCACATGGAATGAAGAAATCAATTTTATCTAATTTAAAGATTTACATGTAAAAGAACACTTTAAAAACTTTTATAAGAAAACATATTCTTAGTCACTCAGTCGTGTCCAACTCTGTGAGCCAGTGGACTGTAGACTGCCAGGTTCCACTGTCCGTGGGAATTCCCAGGCAAGAATACTGGAGTGCGTTGCCATTTCCTAATTCACGAGACCTTCCTGACCCGGGGGTCAAACCCTCAGCTTCTGCAGTGGCTCCTGTGCTGCAGGCAAATTCTTCACCTGCTGAGCCCCCGGGGAAATACATAAGAAAATATAGGAGAGTATTTTTACGTCCTTGGGGCAAGGAAGGATTTCCTAAGCAAGACCTCAAGATCACCCCTGCTAGAATAAACAGCTGGTAATTTTGAGTATATGAAAGACATGATGAACATTTCAAAGAAAACAAAACCTCTCAGCTAATGAAAAGATGCTTTTACTCAGTAAGAGCAAGGGAAATTAGAATCACAGTGAGGAACCACTTTATATCTGCTAGATTGGCAGAAGTTAAGAAAGTCGACAAGACCAACTGTTGGAGAGGCTGTGGGTCACTAGTAACTCGTATGTTGCTGGTGAGAGTGTATTTTGGTTCTCTGAGAAATAATGAGGCATTATCTTCTAATGCTGAATAGTGTTATAACCTATAACCCACAATTCCACCCTTAGTTATATGCCCTGGAGAAATTCTTGCACTAAGAACCAGAAGACCTGTCCCATTCTTACTATATGTGTGACCCTGAGCAAGTCGTTTTAATCTCTGTGTGCCTCAGTTTTCTCCTCTGTAAAACAGGATTAACCACAGCACATTCCTTATGGGATGGTGTGTGGATTAAACTAATTAAATGACAATATTTAAAAGTATTCAAAACAGTAGCTGGCACACAGTATATGTTATATAACTATTTCATAAAATGAAAATAAATGCGTATGTGATAAAGCACTAGACTGCATATGTGATAAAGCACTAAGTTAAAAGAAGAATCAAGAGAACAATAAAAACAGACTATGGGAGGGTGGTTATTTATGTCTGGGTAGGATGTGAGTAGCACAGTAGGTAGACAGAAAGTTTAGTGGTAGTTCATCCTTGGGTTGAGTGTTGGGTTCAGGGCTGTTCATTATATTATCTTCATGTACAATGCACATGCGTGTTACATAGATGCGTTCATTATGTGTCACATATTAAATTTTATAAAAAGAATACAAAGGGAAAAGAGAAATTCCTACATATCTGGAAAGAAGAGGCTCCTTGGAAGTATGAGCCACAGGATAGGAAAGTCCCTTCTAACCAGATAGGATTTCATTGAATAGGATTCATCAGGAACCTTGGGTGTAACCCCAAGAAGCTGGGGACAATACTTGTCTTCTAAGCATCAGCTCTGAGCTCAATCCAGATGACCTGGACCCACGTGGGCCATGGTGGGAAGGCAGCTCACGCTTCTAAGACAGTTATGTGGTTGACAGAGCAGGAGAGGAAGAGAAAGGACAAAAAGAGAAAATAACCACAAAGCAATAGGCTGTTGGACTCAGAGAGATGGCTGACGTGAGCTCCTCATGCAAGGGCCAACCAGCCGCAGGAAATTTTGTAGCAGCTCCAGCCCCTGGGCGTATGGGCAGACAGGGAGGGAAAGAAGAACTCAAGTGTTGATTGACAATCTATCCCAAGCCCTTTTCACTGTGCCAAGAGGGAAGCGGGGAGCATCACCTTACCTGTATCAGCAAACGGGTGCTGCCGTGATAGGTAAACAGGGTGGCCGAGGTCCAGCTTCCAGCAGCCGTTCTTCCCTGGGCTGCTGCTGGTTCAACAAGTGCTACCTGGTTTTTGACTGATTTCCCTTCTCAGAAGTCACGTGCTTCCTGTCCCAGCTCTGACCTCATCCTCACATCACTTTCTGTTTGTTATCTCTTGTTTTAAGCCCTGGTAAATACATACCGGGGCTTCCCAGGGGGCTCATTGTTTAAGGATCTGTCTGCCAATGTGGGAGCCGATTCCTGAATCAGGAAGATCCCCTGGAGAATGAAATGACACCCCACTCCAGTGTTCTTGCCTGGGAAATCCCAAGGACAGAGAAATCTGGCGAGGTATGGTGCATGGGGTCAACAAACAGTCGGACACGACCAAGATAGTTGAGACCACAGATGCTGAAGATCCCCTGGTTGCGGATCTTAGTTCCTCAACCAGGAATTAAGCTCGGGTCACAGCGGTGAAAATGCTACTAACCACTGGACCAGCAGGAAATTCCCTCTGCACCCTTTTTTTTGCTGTGTGGTTTCTGTGCTCCTGGGGGCCTTTGAGGAATGAGACAGATCCAGGATGAGCCGCCCACTGAACCCCTGCAGGAGGCTTGTCAACATCAGGGAGCAAGGTCTTCCCTGTATTCGACATGCCCAACCACCAAACACTTCTACTTCCAATTAAGCACGATTGTTCTGAGATCTTTTCACATCTGCCACTTCACATAACAATCAAAAGAGTAGCTTTGTACCAAGAGGCAGAGTTTCAGAGCTGGGTGCCAGGCAGCCAGCTGGGCTCACCCACAAGCAGAGGTTTTGCTCTCACAGGCCTGCCCCTCAGCGCCTACCACTGAAAGTCCTGGCTTAGCAAAGACACAAATGAAGATGCATCTGGGACCAAGACAGGGCTTTCCTGGTGGCCAAGTGGTAAAGAATCTTCCTGCCAATGCAGGAGATGCAGGAGGCTGGGTTTCGATCACTGGGTAGGAAGATCCCCCAGAGGAGGGAATGGCAACCCACTCCAGTATTCTTGCCAGGGGAATCCCATGGACAGAGAAGCCTGGGGGCTACAGTCCACGGGGTTGCAGAGTCGGACACGACAGAAGTGACTGAGCACCGCACAGACAGGACCAGGGGCAGGAGAGTCCGATGCTGTGGCCCGTTCCGTGTGCACCATCCCCGGGTCTCCCTGGAGGGTCAACAGGAGGAGGAGACGGAGCCCCAGGAGGAGGCCCTCTGGTTTTCCACCACCACTACCCGCCCTGCCCGATGCCTGCTCTGGGCCCCCTGCCCCCCTGGCCAGGCACTCTCCCTCCCCTCCCCTTCACCAATCCTGCTTGCGGGATTCAGCTGTGATTGAGCACCACCATCCTGCATCTGGGAAAAGGGGGGAGTAAGTGAGGCTGGAGGTGTGGGTGCTGTCAGGGCCTTACCCTGGGGTTGAAAGAGGTAGCCAGGGGCCAGGGGTGGTGTGGCGAGACCTGTGGGAGTGAAGAAGGAATTCATAGGGCCTGGACTCCATCTCAGGCCTGTCTGTGCTGATCGTGGGCGGCCACCTCTCCAGTGGACTCTGAACTCTGTGCTTAGCGCCTGTGGGAATGACAATGGAAGGATAAGACCCCGCTCTGGGCAGGGGAATCTTGAAGAACAGACACTAATCACCCCTGCCTCCGGACACTAGCTATCAGAATGTAAGCACAGGCTTATCAGTTATTAACTATTTGTTATGTAACTGCGGGCTTATTGATTATTGACTGTTTGAACACATAACACGTGAAGGATGGGGTTATTATAGTTGTATTTACCCTTCCTTTGTTTATGTAAGTCTCAAGGGAATTGGGGTAGTGGGTTTGGACACATGGGGTATAAAAGGTTTTCACAAATGCTGGTCAGGGTCCTTGGCTAAGAGGAGACTCTGCCTTGGGCCCGCCAGTGTAATAAACTGCACTCCACTATCTGCATTGTCCTTCTGAGTGAGTCTGTTTCCCGGAAAGCGTGGCTATAACAGGAGAATTGCTGATGCCACCCCAGGATCTCTGATGGGGGATCTCTTCTCTTCTCCATCTCAGCAGAGCCATGCCCCCACCCCCACCCACCTGTGCCACGGGAATTGTGGGTGCAGATGTATCCCCGGCTTCAGTGAAGTAGGGACCGTGTGGGTGGTCAGCAGGGCCTAGGCCAAGGGAAAGATCGCAATGCTGGAAGGGCCATGTGCCTTGGGGCGGTGGGGGGAGGTCTTATTATCATCGCCACAGACAAGGGGGTTCTGTCCCCTCAACTTTTCTTCCTTGGGGTCCACTGAGGCAGGGGTAGTCACGGTGAGGCTGCTTCTCCCCCCAGACTACTGATAGGTTACAGTGAACGGTGTCAGACTCCAAAGAAGATTTAGCTTAAGGACCAGAGAGCAGACTTAATCACTCAAGAGGTTTTGTGTAGCAGAGTTTTATTAAAGTATGAAAAGGACCGAGAAAGCTTCTGACCTAGACATCAGAAGGGAACGGAGAGTGCCCCCCTCGCTAGTGTTAGCAAGGGAGTTATATACTTTTTAAATTAGTTATTACAATAAATCAAAAGAATGTCTTTAGGTTGTGAAGATCTTACTAGAAACACACCCATAATTTACATTTTAAGATATCAGGATTAGCCCGAAGGTTTTCAGGAAGGAAAAATTGCCCTCAAGCAGGATACATAGTTGTTATATAATCCTCAGTACAGAGTTTAAACTGAGTTGTTTGTTGTAATCATCAGTTCCTCAGGTTAAAGAAAACAATGTTTTACATGACTAAGGGCTTCCCTTATAGCTCAGTTGGGAAAGAATCTCCCTGCAATGCAGGAGACCCGGTTTCAATTCCTGGGTTAGGAAGATCCCTTGGAGAAGGAAATGGCAACCCATTCCAGTATTCTTGCTTCTTGCATAGAAGAATCTCAGGGACAGAGGAGCCTGGCAGGCTACAGTCCATGGGTTTGCAAGAGTCGGACACGACTTAGCGACTAAACCAGCAACAACATGTGACTAAGAAAAAAAGATGTTTGTTCTTTCCTCCTCCTTGAGAATTCCAGGTCCCTTTCTCCTCCTCCTTGGGGACCCCAGACTTCTTATCAAGCTGCCTAGGAACTGCCTCTCTCACACTACGATGCTGAGAGCCTCAAGACATGAGAACAGACATCAGCCCTGGAGCCCGCGCCAGCTTCATCACGGAGCTGCAAACAGCCCTGGAGCCCCCGTGTCCCTCTCCTGCCCAACAGCCCCTTTCTACACCTGGCAACCCTTCTTACCTTCCCATCTCCCACCAGGCCCTGTCCCCGGGGTGAATGAGTCCCATCACCACCACACGGAGACCTTGAACCAACTTGATCTCTGATCCGGGTAAGAGCCCCTTAGAGCCCCGACCAGGCCCCAGAAGCCACATGAAAGGCCAACCATGTCCAGTTGATTGCTGCCCCGGCTGGCAGAGGCCTGGGAGACGGAGCCCTCCCTCGACCTCCTCCCCTTATCCTCTCTCTGGATGACCAGGCCTGCAGGGTCTCCATTTAGCCCAATAACAAAACTGGAGGTAAGAGGCGAGGACTGCTTGGTTTCCATGGCTCTCCGAAGGCCCAGAGTGGTGGGGGAGGCCTGGCAGGGAGGTTCCCGGAGCCAAGCCATTGGGCCCCCACACTCACCCCTGGATGCTGGCTCTGTTGGCAGAAGAGAGAAGTCAGAGCCATGTCCTGGAGGGCCACGTGGGAACAGAGTGTCTCTCTGCCCCTCTGGGCCAGGCGGGTCTCCCCACCCTCCGTCAGGAGGAAGGAGTCACTCAGGGTCCCATGAGGCTGGGTGCCTGGTGCCCGGGCGGGTCAGCCTGGGGGCACGCCAGGGCCTGGGTTTGCTGGGGCTGTGGAAGGCCTGCGAAGGAGAGGGCGGAGGGGGCTGAGGAGACATTTGGAGACAGAAGTCCAGCCAGGCCTGGTGGCTCCCCTTCCTGGCCATTCCCAGCAGGAGACACGAAGGCACAGGGTTAAGTCCAGGTGTTTGTGTTCAGGCTGTTTGCCTTGGTCCCCCAGCCAGGCCTGGACCGCACCCTAAGGAGCCACAGTGAGTTCCAGTGGCCGTCGTGCCAGTGGCCACGCCACTCACACCGGCGCTGCCCGGTGGCTCGGTCTCAGCCTCTTCTAAGCGGCGTGCACTCAGTTGTGATGTGGCCGCCACCAGTACCGGTACAGGAGGACGGATGTCACCAACAAGAGCAGCAAGACTACCACGATCGTGATGATGGTCACCATCTGGTTGTTGGGCACGGGCTCTGGGTAGAGAAGCGGTAGAGGTCACACAAGTCCTCTGGTCCCAGGTGCCAGGCTCAAGGGAGAACAGGCGTCCACCTGTCACCCACCCAGCCACCCCTGGTCATCCTGCTGTCACTCTGCATTGCAGAGATGAGTGGCAAAAGGTGTTATCACTAGAGGGACGAGGACCGGGGTACAGGCCACCAGCCGGCCTCTGTGAGACCATGAGGGCAGATGGACTCAGATGGTCCCCTTGCCACGGGCTGCCAGACCTCATGGCCTGGACCGTGGCGTGGTCCAGGCCAAGCTCCTCCCTGGGCAGAGATGAGGGAGCTTCGGCCAGACTCTGAAGACAAAGAGGATCTTGGCCATCTAGGGTCACAGAAGAGCCGGGCTCCAGGGGACCTTAGGGATCAGTCAGGTCATATTTATCATTGCAGAGAGCAGTCAAGCCCAGAGAGACGAGCTTGACTTGGTTAAGGTCATCCAGCTCACTCTTGACCAAGCAACTAGTCAGAGTCCAAGCTACGAACTTGCTGGGAGCTCGCCAGGAGCTCCAGGAAACCCCAGGGATCAAGTGTGGTTTCCCCGAGTGCCTCCCCGAGCTGGCAAAGAGTGGGGCAAAGGCGTTTTCTTCCCCTGAGGGGCTGAAAGTGAATGCTCCCCGCTCCTGATCTGTGGGCTCCCCCTCACCTTTGACTTCAAGCCTCTGGGGATCTGAGACCCTGTGGATGAAGCCACCGCCGCAAGAGCGCATGTCCATCTGGGCCTCACATGAGAAGTTATAGAGGCCGTCTTCCCTGTGAGCTGTGGTGTTGTGGGTGACCACGGCATCTTGGGGGGAAAGTGCTGTCCCCACAAAGGTCTGATTGCACAAGATGTCAGTACCACGGAGCAGGGTGACAGTGAGACCTTCGAGGGGGGCCACAACGGGGACCCTGCACTCGATGGTGAACAGCGTCCCTACGGCCACTGAGGCGGGCGACAGCGTCAGCAGCACTTGCTTTGGAGGGTCTGCAGGAAAGCGGAACGGAGGTCTGGTCAGGATGGGTGTGCATCTCTGGCAGGCCCCACCCAGCCCAGACCATCCCCTGTGACCACTGTGTTCTCAGGAAGTGGGCTGGGGATGGAAGGAGGAAGCAGTTCAGGGTGAAGGATGTACTGGGTGGTAGTTTTAGGGACATGATGACTTCTGGAATGGACAAGAAAGGAGGTGCCCTGGTGTCTACAAAGAAAAGGTTCAGAATCTGTTCAGTCAACTAGAAAGATAAAAGCTTGGACTGTGTCTCTTTCCTCTCCATAAATTCAATAGAAATTTCAAAAATTAAACAGTTGGATAGTTTTGTTGAGAGAGACTTAGAAGAGAGTACTCACTGGAATGGGGCCGTGAATTGTGAGATTATCAGAGGCGAGGGCAAGAGTCAGACCTGCCTTGGATTTCAGGATCAGGTTTAAAATTATCTCTATCCCTTGGCTATTAAACTCCATGGTTCCCTGAGTTCCTGTTTGTTTGTTTGTTTGTTTTAAGACTTATTTCTTTGGTTGTTCCAGGTCTTATTTGGGGTATGTGGGATCTAGTTCCCTGACCAGGGATCAAACCTGGGTCCCCTGCATTGGGAGTGCTGAGTCTTAGCCACTGGACCACCAAGACATCTCTCTGGGATCATTTTTGAACTAGAATACCTAGCCCCCATTACACCAGGATAATATGGTAGATTTAGGACATGTTTCTACTCATTTGATCCACTGATGACAGTTCTGAGCGATACCCTGGGTACTGAGCTTCTGAGGGAACCCGGTCTCTCCATGGTCTCTGTGGCCTGTGGGCAGGTGTGTGTGTGTGTGTGTGTGAGATGGTCACACATTTGCAAAGGGCCCTCAGGGGGAGATAAGACCAGGACCTTCTCTCCAGGAGGTGAATGGGTTAGTGGAGAGTGTGCCAGCCCTCCTGATGGGGTCCCTGCTGCTTGTCACGGGATGCGGGGTATTCTGGTGATGGGGGTGCTCCCCAGCTGGGAGGAGACTGTGGGAAACGACTTTTAGATCTGTCTAAACCTTGCTTGGATTGTTTGCTTCTGAGCAAATCTCAAAATCCTGGTTGCTGGCAGGGTTCAAGGAGTCCAGGGGAGGGTGTGAGCAGATTCTGAGCCTGTGGCCTGGATCCAGGAGCCCAGGGAGGTGGGGCCACAGGGGAGCACCCAGGAGAAGTGACAGAGCAGCTCTGGGTGGGTTTGCAGACACAGGCTCTGGCCTCGGGGAGCAGGGCCCCGTGGGCGACACTCACAGAACACGGTGATGTGGAAAAGTTTTGTCTCCTGCTTGCCACCGCAGGTGGAACTGCACAGGAGCTCCTCATCCTTGGAGATGTTGTAGACCTTGAACAGCTTCCACTGAGCCTGGCTCTCCAGGAGAGTCTTGTTTAGGGCCGTCTCCAGAACAATTCTCTTGGGGTCCGTACAACTGGCAGTACAGTTAATGAACTGAAACTCTCCAGACCCCACCATCAGTTGCTCTGGCCCCTCGAACGCCTTCTCACCAGACCCTGGAAGGACAGAAAACATTGGGCAGCAGACACCCCCGCTGCCCTGCCCGATGGGGCTGCCCACGATGGGCAGTCTGATCAAGGGGTGCCCTCTGCTCCTCTCTCCTTGTTCAGACATTACTGCCTCTGGTCTAGACCAAGGGGGATGCGCCCTAGTTGCCTCCCTGCCCCTGACTGCTCTCCCAGCTGGTCCCCTCCAGGTGAGTCTTCCTCATGCACATCTCCTATCCCCAAGAAGATTGTTTTAGAACTCAACCCCAGCCCAAATGACCTCTCCTCTGCTAAAGCCTCCCTGAAATGGAGGTTGATCGTGTCCTCTCAGGCCCCGTGTCCATGAGTTCGGCTCCTCCTTCACTCCTTCCCTCTCTTCTGCAAATCCTTGTAGAACACCAGCTGCATGGCAGGCACTGTTCTAGGCTCTGGGGAGCATCAGAGATGGAAGAAGTTCAAAGCTTGCCCTTGTGGAGCTCACAATGCCAGGAGGGACACAGAGTAACAAACAAGGGAAGTAGCCAGCCTGTCAGTTGGTGGAAAGTGCCTGGGAAAGGAAATAGGGAGTGGGGCGGGCTGTCACGTTAATACTGTGTCCTGGACAGATTTCATGGAAACACTGACATTTGAGGAAAGGAGGAAGGAGATGGGGGGAGCTTGGCTGCCAGGTATCTGCAGAGGGCAGAAAACCACCAGTGCCAAGACTCTGGGCAGGGAGGACACCAGGATGGCTGGAGCCCAGTGAGGAAGAAGGTGAGGAATCTGAACTGAAATTGGCCAGCTGGGCCTGTATGTGTCCTGTGTTCCCACCAGCAACACCCACCCACCCCCACCTAGCCCTCAGCTGGGGAAAGAGAAAGGTTCTGTCAGGAGAGAGAGAGCTGCCTTTGAATCCCGAGTGTGCCAGCTCTGTGGCCTTGGGCAAAGTGCTTTCCTTTTCTGAGCCTCAGTTTCCTCATCTGTCAAATGGGCTAGTAATCCCTTTCCTGAATGGTTGTCATGAAGGCACCTGACAGGTTTTCCAAAACAGAGTGCTCACACCTGGAGGCATTCTCCTTCACCGTCCCCTGAACTCCCCAGAAGGATCTTCGTTTTTGCTTTGATGGTCAGGAGAAGACGATGCCCTCCACTGACCTCTGCTGTCCACTGGGCCACCTCTGAAGACCAGCTGGGATCAGCGCTCACTTTCTCTTGAGCCCCAGCCTCCCTTCGTCTCCCCATCAGTCTCCATGACCTGCCACATCCACTATCCTGAAGTTATGGAGCCTGTTCAACCCAAAGTGTGAAGGCCGGGTCCCCCATCTGCTGCCCTGGTATCATGGGTTCATGGGGAAACCAGGCTTGCATAACATCCCACACCTGTGGCGGGCAGCCGCTGTGCTCAAAGCCTCAGCAACTTCGGGACCAGGACCCCCTTCTCCAAACAACACTAGGGGAACAAGCACCCTAACCTCTGGCTGGCACGCACCCAGTCTGGACCCCCAGGCTCACCTCGGCAGCAGAGCAGGGAGAGAAAGGCTGCGAGCATTCCCCAGACACCATAAGGGGCCATCTCGAGTGGCATCCGCAGGCTCACAGGGAACATTGAGGACTGACTGCAGAGAGGTGAAGGGCTCCAGTCAGGGAGGCGGGGGGTGGGGGGGAGGACTTGCAGCTGCAGTCCGGAACCCCCAGCCTTCCTAAGCTGATGATCGTATTTCCTCTCATTATCTGAGTGGTCTTGGGGAGGCCACATGGAAGGCCAGCTCCGAGGGCAACAGGTCTGCAAGAAGTTGGGCAGAGGAAGCCAGGAGTCAGCTGATAAGCAGGACATACCTGTTGACAAGCAGGACTAGTCCTCCTGGCACGATCCTATGTGGGGTGGGGCGGGTACCCGAGGCTCATGTGTGTGCGACATGTGTATGCACACGGGACAGTGACCACTACAAGCCCCAAATCTGGGGAGCCCTGAATCCCACAGGACACTTTATTGGTGTCAGCAGGGGAGGGACTTTCCAAGCTGGAAAGAGGGTTTGGGAGGCAATAGCTCGACATTCTCCTCCTTCCTCTGCCCCTCCCCTCAGATTTCTGGTGATGCACACGGCCCCCAGGCACTTTCCTGTCTCTAAGCTGAATGTGGTTTCACGTTACTAAGACAAGGAGGAAGGAGAAGGAAACCAGCGTTTCACTGATGCCTATTCTGTGTTAGGGACTAAGTTACGGTTTTAATACATTGTCTCATTATCACAGCAAATCTTCCAATTTTGACTGTGCATCTGAGGAATTTCAGGGCTCAGGTGAATTAATAACTTGCCTAAATCACAAAGATATTAGGTGATGGGACTGAGGTGAGAATTTAGGAATGAGGAGTGGCTGTTGGACAATTGGTGGCTGCCAGGGATTAAAGGGAGGGAGAAAAGGACTGAAAGAGCAGAGAGGATTTTAGGACAGAGAATCTACTGTTTCCCACTACAATGGTGCACAGGTGTCAGTACCCACTTGTCCAAACCCAGAGAATGTACACACCAAGACTGAACCGTAACGTCAACGATGGTCTTTGGGTGATAATGACATGTCAATGCAGGTGCGTCAATCATAGGAAATGGACCACTCCGATGGGAGATGTTGATAACAGGAGAGGCTGTACGTGTTTGGGGACAGGAGGTATGTGGGAAGTCTCCACTTCCCCTAAGTTTTGCTGTAAGCCTAAAACTGCTCTTCTAAAAAGAAGTCTACTAAAAAAAAATAAAAAATGAAGATAGTGGAGGATAGAGGAGCCTGGTGTGCTATAGTCCATGCGGTTGAAAAGAGTCAACCCAACTTAGAAACTGAACAACAACAGAAAAATAGCTCAAACACACCACCTTGCAAGGCAGCCTTCTGGGTTAGGATGCTTGTCAGCTGTGGATTGCTGTTGAAAATGCAGGCTTTCATGACTTCCCTGGCGGTCCAGTCGTTAAGACTCTGCTTCCACACAGTGGGCAAGTGTTTGATCCCTGGTCATGGAACAAACATTCCATACGCATATTCCATTTGCACGTGGTATGGCCAAAAATAAAGAAAATGCAGGTTTTTAAACTCAATTTTTAGCAGGTTTAGAGGAAGTCACTTACTTGGTCATTTCTAAATTTTTTATCTCAAATTACATTTTTAAAATACGTATTTATTCAACTGCACCAAGTCTTAGTTGTGGCATGTGAGATCTAGTTCCCTGACCAGGGATGGAATCCATGCCCCATGCATTGAGAGCTCGAAGTCTTAGTCACTGGACCACCAGGGAAGTTCCTCAGATTACACTTTAAAAATATTTAAACACAAAACCCAGTTCTGCATTGTTTATGAGACACATCTAATGAGTAAGATCGTGGAATGGTTGACAGTCGAAGAGTGAAAAAAGACATACCAGGCAAAAGCTAGCCAAAAGAAAAGCCAGGAAAGGTCTATTCATATCAAAGAAAAAAGAATTTTAAGACAAAAAATATTTATTAGGGATACAATGAGTACCTAGATTAAATGGTCAATTCATACGGAAATTATAATTGTTGTAAACTTGTAAGCACTTAGCTTGAAGGAACAACAAAGAGCAAAATTTCTTGCTATGATGATGATAAAACCATCATCATAGCAAGAAATTTTGCTACAACATCTCTCTATTATGAATAATGAAGCAAATGTGAAAAGATGCTCAACATCATTAATCATCAGGGAAAGTCACATCAAAGCCACAATGAGATATCACTGCACCACTGTCAGAATGGTTATCATCACAGACAACAAATAAAAACTTTGGCAAGGGTGTGGAGAAAAGGGAGCCCTCGTGTACTCTGGTGGGATTGTAAATTGGTGAGAATGCTGTGGAGAAAAGTACGGAGGAGCCTCAAAAAATTAAAAATAGAACTGCCGTATGATCCAGCAATTTCACTTCTGGGTATTCTCCTGAAGAAAACAAAAGCGCTAATTCGACAACATATATGGACACCAATGTCCACTGTGGCATCATTTCCAATAGCCAACATGTGAAAGTCACCTGCATGTTCATCCATAGATGCATGAATAAAGATGTGGTTGGTATAACTACACAACAGACTATTATTCAGCCATAAAGAATGAAATCTTGCCATTTTTGACAACACGGACGGACCTAAAGGGTATTATGCCAAGTGCAATGACTCAGACAGAGAAAGACAAATACCATATGATCTCACATATATGCAGAATCTGAAAAACAAAACAAACAAAACCAAAAACGGGCTCCTAGGTATACAGAACAAACGGGTGGTTGCTGGAGGCGAAGGGGCCGAGTAGGATCCAAAACAGATGAGTGGGATTAAGAGGTACAAAGCACCAATTACAAAGTGAATCACAGGGATGTAACACAGCATTAGGAGTGTGGTCAGTAATATTGTAATAACTTTGCAGGGAAACAGGTGGATACTAGACTTATTGTGGTGATAATTGCATAATGTATGCAAATACCAAACCACTGTGTAGAGCACCTGAAGGTTACATAATACCGTATATTATAAGCCAACCTAATATTTAAAGTAATGTATCTTGCAATTCACAAAAGAAGACTACAGATTCATAGAAACAGAAAGCAGAACAGTGGTTGCCAGGGCCTGGGTGCAGGGGGAAATGGTGAGTTATATTTAATGGGTATAGACTTTCAGTTTTGTAAGATTAAAAAGTTTCGAGATCCCTCATGAAACAATGTGAATGTAACACAACCAAATGTACATTTAAAAACAGTTAAGTGGTGTATTTTATGTTATGTGTATTTTACCATAATTGAAAATTTAATGAACACAACATTGTAAATCTTCAATAAGCTTAAAAATTAAAAACTTACAAAAAGTAAAAACTTATAAATCATTTATGCCAAGGAATATGAAACCAAGTAGACCAAGTCTTAGAAAAAGTAGAACTTACCTAACTTGATTGAAGAAGAAATAAAAAGCCTGAATAGTTCTACAACTATTAAAGAAATTACATCCATAATTTGAAATCTTCCCACAAAGAAAATGTCAGGTCTAGATAGTGTTACAGAAGTTTAAGTAGGGATAATCCTAATCTACTCTTTCTGAGGATGAAAATAGCAGGAACACACCCTCTTCCTATGAGGCCAGTGTAACCTTAATACCAAAATGAGACAAGAATAGGAGGAAATGGAAAAATTAGAAGCCAACGTCACTCATGAATACACATGCAAATAAGAAAAATACAAACAGACCAAATCTAGCAGAGTATTAAAAATATTAGACATCATATCCAAGTTAAGCTTAGCTATGAAAAGTTGGTTGCATGATAGAAAAGAAAGCTGCAAATGTCATTTATTATTGCTGGGAATAGTAAACTTTGGTGCTTTATGTCACATTACTTCAGCCTTCCTCTGAAATTAGCTGCATTTACAGCAGATAATTTCCTGCAACCTGAGACTCATTTTATGTTCCATGACCCCACCTCAAGTTTATACCATATTTTTATTTCTTTTTTGCTTTTTTGCCTCAGGGTCTTCAATGCTTTAGGAGTCACTTAGCTACCTGCTGCTGCTGCTGCTACTGCTAAGTCTCTTCAGTCGTGTCCGACTCTGTGCGACCCCATAGACGTCAGCCCACCAGACTCCCCTGTCCCTGGGATTCTCCAGGCAATGTTTCCCAGAAGCCTAGGAGTTTCAAGTTTCCTAACATGAAACCCTCAACCAACTATAGGCCAAGAGCTAGTAGAAATATGCTCCGGCCTCTTTCTTTTGGGGAGGCAATTCTAGCCAGCATCCTGTAGACTTATCAGAGATTCTGAAAGGCTTGACCTCCCTTTGCTGACACCTGCAACAGCAGTTATGCATCTTCTATTGGCTTTCTCTCCCCTGTTCCAGTCTTCTTCTTGTTCCTTCACTCCCTACTTCCTGGCCTCAATAATTCAGTAATCTACCTGAAATAATCTACCTGAACTGAAGTCCTTGATGCAGGCTCTACTTGAAGGAGCCCAGGCTAAAAACTTATGTTACAGACTTAAGAAGAACAAAACACATGATCATCTTAACAGATCTAGAAAAAAAAAATGATGACATTCAATATTCTTTCATGATAAAAGCTCTTAGCAGATTAGAAGGAAATATCCTTAAAATGATAAAGGAAACTTAGAAAAAGTTTGCACATGTACTATTATTTTTTTAACATCTGTATTATTTTTCTAATGAGTAAATCTTAGGAACATTTCCTTTAAAATCTGGAACCAAACAAGGATGCCCACTATCTTTGCTTCTATGTTAACATTTTGCCAGAGGTCCTTTAGAGTATAGTAAGATAAGAAAAAGAAACTAAAGGCCTAGGGATGGGAAAAGAGCAAAATCATCAGTATTTTCATATGATATGGTTGCCTAGATAGAACATTCAAATGAATGATCAGACAAATGATTCACAATAATCAGAGATTTTAGCAAGACAGCTAGCTGTAAGATCAATATCCAAAAAGAAATTGCTTTTGTATAGAACAGTAACGTAAAAAATGTAATTTAGGACTTCCCTGGTGGTCGAGTGGTTAAGACTCTGCACTTACACTGCAGGGGCCACAGGTTTGATTCCTGGTCGGGGAAGTTCTGCATGCTGCACAGAGCATCCAGGAAAAAACAGTAATTTTAAAAGCATACTACGTTATAGCAGCAAAAAGATAGAAGTAATACATATACAAAAACAAAAAGATAGCAGAATATAAGATCTATAGTAAGAACGTTATAAAACACTATTGAAAGACATTAAACACAATTTAAATAAATGTAGACCAGCCCATGTTTATGACTAAGGGATTCAATATTATAAAGAGGACAATTCTCTTCCTACAGATTTAATGCAATTCCAATAGATCCCAGGAAGGGATTTCATGGAAAACAAAAGATGATTCTAAACCTTATTATGGAAAGAACAAAAGGACCAAGACACCCCTAAAGAAGAATAAAATGAGGGGATTTGCCCTACTAGACATGAAGACTTACTATAAAATAAAATTTTAGTGTAGCTGAAGGCAAATTAACCAATGGAACAAAGTGCCCAGAAATAGTCTTGCATGAAACACACACCTGACAAAAAATGGCACTGTAAAACACTGGGTGAAGAAGGAGATAAAAGTAAATGATGCTTGAACTGGACCCACCTGGGCCATGGTGGGAAGGCAGCTCACGCTTCTAAGACAGTTATGTGGTTGACAGAGCAGGAGAGGAAGAGAAAGGACAAAAAGAGAAAATAACCACAAAGCAATAGGCTGTTGGACTCAGAGAGATGGCTGACATGAGCTCCTCATGCAAGGGCCAACCAGCCAGAGGAAATTTTGTAGCAGCTCCAGCCCCTGGGCGTATGGGCAGACAGGGAGGGAAAGAAGAACTCAAGTGTTGATTGACAATCTATCCCAAGCCCTTTCCACTGTGCCAAGAGGGAAGCGGGGAGCATCACCTTACCTGTATCAGCAAATGGGTGCTGCCGTGATAGGTAAACAGGGTGGCCGAGGTCCAGCTTCCAGCAGCCGTTCTTCCCTGGGCTGCTGCTGGTTCAACAAGTGCTACCTGGTTTTTGACTGATTTCCCTTCTCAGAAGTCACGTGCTTCCTGTCCCAGCTCTGACCTCATCCTCACATCACTTTCTGTTTGTTATCTCTTGTTTTAAGCCCTGGTAAATACATACCAGGGCTTCCCAGGGGGCTCATTTTTTAAGGATCTGTCTGCCAATGTGGGAGCTGATTCCTGAATCAGGAAGATCCCCTGGAGAATGAAATGACACTCCACTCCAGTGTTCTTGCCTGGGAAATCCCAAGGACAGAGAAATCTGGCGGGGTATAGTGCATGGGGTCAACAAACAGTCAGACACGACTGAGCATGCATGCATGCATTCAAGGGACTAAGACAGTCGAGGCCACAAATGCTGAAGATCCCCTGGTTGGGGATCTTAATTCCTCAATCAGGAATTAAGCTCGGGTCACGGCGGTGAAAATGCTACTAACCACTGGACCAGCAGGAAATTCCCTCTGCACCCTTTTTTTGGATGTGTGGTTTCTGTGCTCCTGGGGGCCTTTGAGGAATGAGACAGATACAGGATGAGCCGCTCACTGAACCCCTGCAGGAGCCTTGTCAACATCAGGGAGCAAGGTCTTCCCTGTATTCGACATGCCCAACCACCAAACAGTTCTACTTCCAATTAAGCACGATTGTTCTGAGATCTTTTCACATCTGCCACTTCACATAACAATCAAAAGAGTAGCTTTGTACCAAGAGGCAGAGTTTCAGAGCTGGGTGCCAGGCAGCCAGCTGGGCTCACCCACAAGCAGAGGTTTTGCTCTCACAGGCCTGCCCCTCAGCGCCTACCACTGAAAGTCCTGGCTTAGCAAAGACACAAATGAGGATGCATCTGGGACCAAGACAGGGCTTTCCTGGTGGCCAAGTGGTAAAGAATCTTCCTGCCAATGCAGGAGATGCAGGAGGCTGGGTTTCGATCACTGGGTAGGAAGATCCCCCAGAGGAGGGAATGGCAACCCATTCCAGTATTCTTGCCAGGGGAATCCCATGGACAGAGAAGCCTGGGGGCTACAGTCCACGGGGTTGCAGAGTCGGACACGACAGAAGCGACTGAGCACCGCACAGACAGGACCAGGGGCAGGAGAGTCCGATGCTGTGGCCCGTTCCGTGTGCACCATCCCCGGGTCTCCCTGGAGGGTCAACAGGAGGAGGAGACGGAGCCCCAGGAGGAGGCCCTCTGGTTTTCCACCACCACTACCCGCCCTGCCCGATGCCTGCTCTGGGCCCCCTGCCCCCCTGGCCAGGCACTCTCCCTCCCCTCCCCTTCACCAACCCTGCTTGCGGGATTCAGCTGTGATTGAGCACCACCATCCTGCATCTGGGAAAAGGGGGGAGTAAGTGAGGCTGGGGCTCTGGGTGCTGCCAGGGCCTTTTTCTGGGGCTGGAAGAGCTGGCCAGGGGCTGGGGGTGGGGTGGGAAGACTTGTGAGTGAAATTGCTGATTCCACCCTGGGAACTCTGATGGGGGGGGGTTCTTTTCTTTTCTCCATTTCAGTTGAGCTGTGCCCCTAACCCCACCCACAAGTGCCACGGGAACTGTGGGTGCAGATGTACCCCTGGCTTCAGATAGGGACCGGGCGGGTCATCAGCAGGGCCGGGGCCAAGGGGTGGATCCGAAGGTAGGAATGCCATGTGCACTGGGGTGGTGGGGGGTGGTCTTATGTCATCACCACAGACAAGAGCTCTGTCCCCTTAACTCTTCCTTGGGGTCCACTGAGGCAGGGGGCAGTCACGATGAGGATGCTTCTTCCCCCAGACCACTACAATGCCAAGAGCCTCGTGATATGAGAACAGACATTAGCCCTGGGGCCCAGGCCAGCTTCATCGCCAAGCTGGAAACAGCCCTGGAGGCCCTGTGTCCCTCTCATGCCTGCCAACCCCTTTCTACACCTGGCAACCCTTCTTACCTTCCCATCCCCAACCAGGCCCTCTCCCCGGGGTGAATGAGTCCCATCTCCACCACACGGAGACCTTGAACCAACCTGATCTCTGATCCGGGTGAGAGCCCCTTAAAGCCCTGTCCAGGCCCCAGAAGCCACATGAAAGGCCAACCTTGTCCCATTGATCGCTGCCCCTACTGGCAGAGGCCTGGGAGACGGAGCCCTCCCTCGACCTCCTCCCCTTACCCTCTCTCTGGATGACCAGGACTGCGGGGTCTCCATTTAGCCCAATAACAAAACTGGGGGTAAGAGGCGAGGACTGCTTGGTTTCCATGGCTCTCCGAAGGCCCAGAGTGGTGGGGGAGGCCTGGCAGGGAGGTTCCTGGAGCCAAGCCATTGGGCCCCAACACTCACCCCTGGATGCTGGCTCTGTTGGCAGAAGAGAGAAGTCAGAGCCATGTCCTGGAGGGCCACGTGGGAACAGAGTGTCTCTCTGCCCCTCTGGGCCAGGCGGGTCTCCCCACCCTCCGTCAGGAGGAAGGAGTCACTCAGGGTCCCATGAGGCTGGGTGCCTGGTGCCCGGGCGGGTCGGCCTGGGGGCACTCCAGGGCCTGGGTTTGCTGGGGCTCCAGAAGGCCTCTGAAGGAGAGGTAGGAGGGGGCAGAGGAGACATTTGGAGACAGAAGTCCAGCCAGGCCTGGTGGCCATTCCCAGCAGGAGACACGAAGGCACAGGGTTAAGTCCAGGTGTTTGTATTCAGGCTGTTTGCCTTGGTCCCCCAGCCAGGCCTGGACCGCACCCTAAGGAGCCTCAGTGAGTTCCAGTGGCCGCCATGCCAGTGGCCACGCCGCTCATACCGGCGCTGCCCGGTGGCTCTGTCTCAGCCTCTTCTTAGCGGTGTGCACTCAGTTGTGACGCGTCCACTGCCGGTGCCACCTCTCAGTTCAGTTCAGTTCAATCACTCAATCATGTCCAACTCTTTGCAACCTTATGACTGCAGCACGCCAGACCTCCCTGTCCCTCACCAACTCCCGGAGTTCACTTGAACTCATGTCTATTGAGTAGGTGATGCCATCCAATCATCTCATCCTCTGTCATCCCCTTCTCCTCCCGCCTTCAGTCTTTCTCAGCATCAGGGTTTTTTCAGATAACTCAGTTCTTCACATCAGGTAGCCAAAGTATTGGAGTTTCAGCTTAAGCATCAGTCCTTCCAATGAATATTCAGGACTGATCTCCTTTAAGATGGACTGGTTGGATCTCCTTGCAGTCCAAGGGACCCTCAGGAGTCTTCTCCAACATCACTGTTCAAAAGCATCAATTCTTCGGCACTCAGCTTTCTTTATAGTCCAACTCTCACATCCATACATGACTAGTGGAAAAACGATAGTTTTGACTAGACAGACCTTTGTTGGCAAGGTAATGTCTCTGCTTTTTAATATGCTGTCTAGGTTGCTCATAATTTTTCTTCCAAGGAGCAAGTGTCTTTTAATACCATGGCTGCAATCACCATCTGCAGTGATTTTGGAGCCCCCCAAAATAAAGTCAGTCACTGTTTCCATTGTTTTCCCCATCTATTTTCCATGAAGGGATGGGACCAGTGATGACGCCACCTCTGGGTGAAGACAAAGCACAGGAGGACGAATGTCACAAACAGGAGCAGCAGCACTCTCACGATCACGATGATGATCAGCATCTGTTTGTTGGGCTCGGGCTCTGGGGAAGGAAGGGATAGAGGTCACAGAAGTCTTCTGATCCTAATTTCCAGGCTCAAGGGGGAGTATCTGTCCACCCATCACCCATCCACCCACCCCCGGGCATCCTGCTGTCACTCTGCATTGCAGGGATGAGTGGCAAAAGCAGAAAAGAGGACCAGGTTCCAGGCCTCCAGCCGGCCTCTGTGAGACCATGAGGGCAGATGGACTCAGATGGTCCCCTTGCCACGGGCTGCCAGACCTCATGGCCTGGACCGTGGCGTGGTCCAGTCCAAGCCCCTTCCTGGGGAGAGATGAGGGAGCTTCAGCCAGACTCTCTGAAGACAAAGAGAATCTTGGCCATATAGGGTCACAGAAGAGCAGGGCTCCAGGGGACCTTAGGGATCAGTCAGGTCATATTTATCATTGCAGAGAGTGGTCAAGGCCAGAGAGAGGAGCCTGACTTGGTTAAGGTCACCCAGCTCACTCATTACCAAGCAACTAGTCAGGGTCCAAGCTAGGAACTCGCCAAGAGCTCCAGGGAACCCCAGGGATCAAGTGTCATTTCCCCGAGTGCCTCCCCTGAGCAGGCAGAGAGTGGGGCAAAGGCGTTTTCTTCCCCTGAGGGGCTGAAAGTGAATGCGCCCACTCCTGATCTGTGGGCTCCCCCTCACCTTTGACTTCAAGCCTCTGGGGATCTGAGACCCTGTGGACGAGGCCACCGCTCCAAGAGCGCATGTCCATCTGGGCCTCGCACGAGGAGTTATAGAGGCTGTCTTCCCTGTGAGCTGTGCTGTTATGGGTGACCACGGCATCTTGGGGGGAAAGTGCTGTCCCCACAAAGGTCTGATTGCACAAGATGTCAGTACCACGGAGCAGGGTGACAGTGAGACCTTCGAGGGGGGCCACAACGGGGACCCTGCACTCGATGGTGAACAGCGTCCCTACGGCCACTGAGGTGGGCGACAGCGTCAGCAGCACTTGCTTTGGAGGGTCTGCAGGAAAGCGGAACGGAGGTCTGGTCAGGATGGGTGTGCATCTCCGGCAGGCCCCACCCAGCCCAGACCATCCCCTGTGACCACTGTGTTCTCAGGAAGTGGGCTGGGGATGGAAGGAGGAAACAATTCAGGGTGAAGGATGTACTGGGTGGTAGTTTTAGGGACATGATGACTTCTGGAATGGACAAGAAAGGAGGTGCCCTGGTGTCTACAAAAAAAAGTTTAGAGTCTGTTCAGTCAACAAGAAAGATAAAAAAGTTTGGGCTGTGTCTCTTTCCTCTCCATAAATTCAACAGAAACTTCAAAAATTAAACAGTTGGATAGTTTTGTTGAGAGAGACTTAGAAGGGAGTACTCACTGGAATGGGACCGTGAATTGTGAGATTCTTCAGAGGCGGGGGCAAGAGTCAACCTGCCTTGGATTTCAGGATCAGGTTTAAAACTATCTCTATCCCTTAGCTATTAAACTCCATGGTTCCCTGAGTCCCTGTTTTTTTTTTTAAAGATTTATTTCTTTGGTTGTTCTAGGTGTTAGATAGGGTATGTGGGATCTAGTTCCCTGACCAGGGATCAAACCTGGGTCCCCTGCATTGGGAGTGCTGAGTCTTAGCCACTGGACCACCAAGACATCTCTCTGGGATCATTTTTGAACTAGAATACCTAGCCCCCATTACCCCAGGATAATATGGTAGATTTAGGACATGTTTCTACTCATTTGATCACTGATGACAGTCCTGAGCGATACCCTGGGTGCCGAGCTTCCGAGAGAACCACAGTCTCTCCATGGTCTCTGTGGCCTGTGGGCAGGTGTGTGTGTGTGTGTGTGTGATGGTCACACATTTGCAAAGGGCCCTCAGGGGGAGATAGGACCAGGACCTTCTCTCCAGGAGGTGAATGGGTTAGTGGAGAGTGTGCCAGCCCTCCTGATGGGGTCCCTGCTGCTTGTCACAGGATGCGGGGTATTCTGGTGATGGGGTGCTCCCCAGCTGGGAGGAGACTGTGGGAAATGACTTTTAGATCTGTCTAAACCTTGCTTGGATTGTTTGCTTCTGAGCAAATCTCAAAATCCTGGTTGCTGGCAGGGTTCAAGGAGTCCAGGGAAGGGTGTGAGCAGCTTCTGATCCTGTGGCCTGGATCCAGGAGCCCAGGGAGGTGGGGGCCACAGGGGAGTGCCCAGGAGAAGTGACAGAGCAGCTCTGGGTGGGTTTGCAGACACAGGCTCCGGCCTCAGCGAGCAGGGCCCCGTGGGCGACACTCACAGAACACGGTGATGTGGAAAACTTTCGTCTCCTGCTTGCCGCCGCAGGTGGAACTGCACAGGAGCTCCTCATCCTTGGAGATGTTGTAGACCTTGAACAGCTTCCACTGAGCCTGGCTCTCCAGGAGAGTCTTGTTTAGGGCCGTCTCCAGAACAAGTCTCTTGGGGTCCGTACAACTGGCAGTACAGTTAATGAACTGAAACTCTCCAGACCCCACCATCAGTCGCTCTGGCCCCTCGAACGCCTTCTCACCAGACCCTGGAAGGACAGAAAACATTGGGCAGCAGACACCCCCGCTGCCCTGCCCGATGGGGCTGCCCACGATGGGCAGTCTGATCAAGGGGTGCCCTCTGCTCCTCTCTCCTTGTTCAGACATTACTGCCTCTGGTCTAGACCAAGGGGGATGCGCCTTAGTTGCCTCCCTGCCCCTGACTGCTCTCCCAGCTGGTCCCCTCCAGGTGAGTCTTCCTCATGCACATCTCCTATCCCCATGGAGATTGTATTTGAACTCGCCCCCCAGCCCAAATGACCTCTCCTCTGCTAAAGCCTCCCTGAAATGGAGGTTGATCGTGTCCTCTCAGGCCCCGTGTCCATGAGTTCGGCTCCTCCCTCACTCCTTCCCTCTCTTCTGCAAATCCTTGTAGAACACCAGCTGCATGGCAGGCACTGTTCTAGGCCCTGGGGAGCATCAGAGATGGAAGAAGTTCAAAGCTTGCCCTTGTGGAGCTTGCACTGCCGCGAGGGACTCAGAGTAACAAACAAGGGGAGTAGCCAGCCTGTCAGCTGGCGTGATGTGCCTGGGAAAGGAAATAGGGAGTGGGGCGGGTCTGCCACATTAATACTGTGCTCTGGACAGATTTGATGGAAATGGTGACATTTGAACAAAGGATGAAGGAGATGGGGGGAGCTTGGCTGGCAGGTATCTGCTGAGGGCAGAGAACCATCGGCGCTAAGACCCTGGGCAGAGAGGAGACCAGGATGGTCGGGCCCAGTGAGGAAGAAGGCCAAGAATCTGAACTGATCTCGGCCAGCTGGGCCTGTGCTGTGGCCTGTGCTCCCGCCACACCCGCATGCCCCACCTAACCCTCAGCTGGGGCTCGAGGGAGGCTCTGCAGGGAGCGAGAGAGAGCTGCATTTGAATCTAAGTTTGCTAGCCCTGTGGCCTTGGGCAAAGTGCCTTCTCTTTCTGAGCCTCAGTTTTTCCGTCTGTCAAATGGATTAGTAATCCCTTTCCTGCATGGTTGCCATGAAAGCACCTGGCAGGTTTTCCAAAACAGAATACTGAGCACATGGAGGCATTCTCCTTCACTGTCCCCTGGACTCCCCGGAAGGGGCTTCGTTTTCACTTTGATGGTCAGCAGAAGACAATGCCCTCCACTGACCTCTGCTGTCCACTGGGCCACCTCTGAAGATCAGCTGGGATGTGCCCTCACCTTCCCTTGAGCCTCAGCCTCCCTTCATCTCCCCATCAGTCTCCACGACCTGCCACATCCACACACCCTGAAGTTATGGGGCCTGTTCAACCCAGTGTGTGAAGACCAGGACCCCAACCTGCTGCCCCAGGGTCACGGGGTCATGGGGAAACCACGCTCACAGAGCAGCCCACACCCGTGGTGGGTGGCTGCTCTGCTCAAAGCCTCAGAGACTTCAGGACCAGGACCCCCTTCTCTGCCCGATACCAGGGGTACAGGTGACCTACCCTCTGGCTGGCACACACCCAGTCAGGATCTCCAGGCTCACCTGGGCCTCAGATCAGGGCGAGAAAGGCTATGAGCAGTCCCAAGCCATCCCCAGCCACCAAAAGGGGACATCTCGAGTGGCGTCCACAGGTTTGCAGGGAATAGCCGAGGACTGCCTGGAGAGACGTGAAGGGCACTGGTCAGGAAGGGGTGACCTGCAGCTGCAGTCCGGAGCTCCCAGCCTTCTGTAAGCTGATGACCGTATTTCCTCTCATTATCTGAGTGGTCTTGGGGAGGCCACATGGAAGGCCAGCTCCGAGGGCAACAGGTCTATGAGAAACTGGGCAGAGGAAGCCAGGAAGCAGCTGATAGATGGGACATAGCCTAGTCCTCCTGGCACGCTTCCATCAGGGGTGGGCGAGCACCCGGGGCTCATGTGTGTGCAACATGTGTGTACACACAGGATAGTCACCGCTACAAGCCCCAAATCTGGAGAGCCCTGAATCCCACAAGACTCATTATTGGGGTCAAGAAAGGAGGGACTTTCCAAGCTGGAAAGAGGGTTTGGGAGGCAATAGCTCGACATTCTCCTCCTTCCTCTGCCCCTCCCCTAAGATTTCTGGTGATGCACACGGCCCCCAGGCACTTTCCTGTCTCTAAGCTGAATGTGACTTCACGTTACTAAGACAAGGAGGAAGGAGAAGGAAACCAGCATTTCACTGATGCCTATTCTGTGTTAGGGACTAAGTTACGGTTTTAATACATTGTCTCATTATCACAGCAAATCTTCCAATTTTGACTGTGCATCTGAGGAATTTCAGGGCTCAGGTGAATTAATAACTTGCCTAAATCACAAAGATATTAGGTGATGGGACTGAGGTGAGAACTTAGGAATGAGGAGTGGCTGTTGGAGAATTGGTGGCTGCCAGGGATTAAAGGGAGGGAGAAATGGACTGAAAGAGCAGAGAGGATTTTAGGACAGAGAATCTACTGTTTCCCACTACAGTGGTGCACAGGTGTCGGTACACACTTGTCCAAACCCAGAGAATGTACACACCAAGACTGAACCGTAACGTCAACGATGGTCTTTGGGTGATAATGACATGTCAGTGCAGGTGAGTCAATCATAGGAAATGGACCACTCTGGTGGGGGATGTAGATAATAGGAGAGACTGTACATGTGTGGGGACAGGAGGTATGTGGGAAGTCTCCACTTCCCCTAAGTTTTGCTGTAAGCCTAAAACTGCTTTTTTTTAAAAAATGGAGATAGTGGAGGACAGAGGAGCCTGGTGTGTTATAGTCCATGGGTTTGAAAAGAGTCAACACGACTTAGAGACTGAACAACAACAACAGAAAAATAGCTCAGACACGCCACCTTGAACGACAATCTTCTTGGTTAGGATTCTTGTCAACTATGGATTGTTGTTGAACATGCAGGCTTTTAGGATTTTCCTGTTAGGGTTTCCCTGGTGTCCAGTTGTTAAGACTCTTGCTTCCACACAGAGGGTGAGCCTTGGATCCCTAGTCTTTTATCCCCTAGGAATTAACATTCCATATGCGCATTGCATGGCCAAAAAGAAAGAAAATGCAGTCTTTTAAACTCAGTTTTTAACAGGGTTTATAGGGAGTCATTTGCTCAATCATTCCTAAATTCTCATCTCAGATTACATTTTTAAAATATTTAAACACAAAACTTAGATCTACATTTTTTATGAGGCACATCTAATGAATAAGTGTGTGGAATGGTTGAAAGTCAAAGAATGGTAAAAGATACACCAGGCAAAAGCTAACCAAAATAAAACCAGGAAAGTTCTGTTCGTATCAAGCAAAAAGGAATTTTAAGACAAAAATATTTATTAGGGACAGAGTGAGTACCTAGATTAAAGGATCAGTTCATCTGGAAATTATAACAGTTCTAAACTTGTAAGCACTTAGTTTGAAGGAACAACAGAGAGATAAAATCATGATCATAGCAAGAAATTTTAATACAACATCTCTCTATTATGAATAAGGAAGCAAATGTGAAAAGATGATCAACATCATTAATCATCAGGGAAATGCAAATCAAAACCACATTGAGTTATCACCCACCACTGTCAGAATGGTTATCATCAAAAAGAGAACAAATAAAAAGCATTGGCAAGGTTGTGGAGAAGAGGGAACCCTCTTGTACTCTTGGTGGGGTTGTAAATTGGTGCAACTGCTGTGGAAAAAAGTGTGGAGGTGCCTCAAAACATTAAAAATAGAACTGCCATACGATCCAGCAATTTTACTTCTGGGTATTCTTCTGAAGAAACCAAGAGCACTAATTCGAAGACATATATACACATAAATGTTCACTGTGGCACCATTTCCAATAGCCAACATGTGGAAGCAAATTAAGTGTTCATCAATGGATGCATGGATCAAGATGTGGTTGTATATCTACACAACGGAATATTATTCAGCCATAAAGAATGAAATCTTGCCCTTTTCAACAACACAGATGGACCTAAGTGCATGTGAATCAGACAAGGACAATTACCACATATGATCTCACTTGTATGTGGAATCTGAAAAACAAAACAAACAAAACCAGAACCAGGCTCCTAAATACAGACAATGAATGGGTGATTGCTGGAGACTAAGGGGCTGAGAGGGTCCAAAATAGGCGAATGGGATCAAGAGGTACAAAGCGCCAACTATAAAGTAAGCCACAGGGGTGTAACACAGCATAGGGAATATGGTCAAATAATATTTTGATAACTCTGTATGGAGAGAAGTGGATACTAGACTCATTGTGGTGATAATTTCAAAATGTATGCAAATACCAAACCACTGTGTAGAACATCCGAAGCTTACATAATATTGTACATTATAGGCCAACCTAAAAATTTTAAATAATATATCTAGTAGTTCACAAAGAAGACTATACAGATTCATAGAAACAGAAAGTAGAACAGTGGATGCCAGGGCCTGGGGGCAGGGGGGGAATGGTGAGCTGTTTGTTTAATGGGTACAGAGTTTCAGTTTCACAAGTTAAAAAAGTTTCAAGATCCATTATGAAACATTGTGAATGTAAGACAACCATATGTACATTTAAAAATGGTACAGGAAAAACAACAACAAAAAATAAATAAAAATGGTACAGGGGTGAAATTTATGTTATGTGTATTTTATCATAATTGAACATTTAATTAATACAATGTTGTAAATCAATTACACTTCAATAAAGTTAAAAATTAAAAGATATAAATCATTTATGCAAAAAAAAAATCATTTATGCCAAGAAATATGAAACCAAGTAGACCAAATCTTAGAAAAAGTAGAACTTACCTAACTTGATTGAAGAAGAAATAAAAAGCCTGAATAGTTCTACAACTATTAAAAAATTACATCCATAATTTGAAATCTTCCCACATAGAAAACATCAAATCTAGACAGTGTTACAGAAGTTTAAGTAGGGATAATTCTAATTTTACAAAAGCTCTTTCTGAGAATGGAAATAGCAGGAACATGCTCTCTTTCTTTGAGGCCAGTGTAACCTTAACACCAAAATGAGACAAATTAGGATGAAACAGAAAAATTAAAATTAAGTTATAAAATTATAATTTTATATTATATCTTATATTCAATTTTAATTTATATTATAAGTATACTTTTATATATTATATTTATATTATACACATTTTGTTTATATTATATATTTATATTATATTTTATATTCACTCATGAATATAAATGAAAAATAAGAAAAATACAAACCTAGCAATGTATTAAAAATATTAGACATCATATCCAAGTTAGGCTTAGCTATGAATAGTTGGTCAAACAATAGAAGAGAAAGCTATGAAGGTCATTTATTATTGGTGGTAATAGTAAACTTTGGTGCTCTATGTCACATTGCTTATGCACGCCTCTAAAATCAGCTGCATTTACAGTGGATAATTTCCTGCAACCTTAGACTCATCTTATGCTCCAGGGTCCCACCTCAAGTTTACACAGTGTTTCTCTTTGCTTTTCTTCCTCAGTCTTCTTCAATGCTTTAGGAGTCACTTAGCTACCTACTAGTGTTTCCCAGAAGCCTAGGAGTGTCAAGTTCCCTAACATGAAACCCTCAACCAACAAGAGGCCAAGAACTGGCAGACACAGCTCCAGCCTCGTTCTGTTGGATAGGCGATTCTGGCCAGCATCCTGTAGACCTATCAGAGGTCCCGACAGACTTAAACTTCCTTTGCTGACACCTGCAACATCAGTTATGCATCTTCTATTGGCTTTCCCTCCTTCCCTGCCCCAGTCTTCCTGTTCCTTATTTCCTACTTTCTGGCTTCAATAATTAAATAATCTACCTGAAATAATCTACCTGAGCTGTAGCCCTTGTTGCAAGCTCTACTTTTGAAGGAGCCCAGACTAAAAACTTACATTATAGTTTTAAGAAGAAAAAACATATGATCATCTTAATAGATTCAGGGAAAAAAAATGATGACATTCACATTCTTTCATGACAAAAGCTCTGAGCAAGCTAGATGGAAATGTCCTTAATGTGATAAAGGAAAATCAGAGAAAGTTTTTATATGTACTATTATTTATTTTACATATGTATTATTTTCTTTGATGAGGAAATTTTAGGACATTTCCTTTAAAATCCAGAACCAGACAAGGATGACAACTATCTCTGCTTCTATGTAACATTTTCCCACAGGTGCTAGACAATATAGTAAGACAAGAAAAAGAAATTAAAGGCCTAGGCACAGGAAAAGATTAAAACCATCAGTATTTTCATATAAGATGGTTGCCTGGGTAGAAAATCCAAATGAATGATCGATTGGATGAATGATTCAAAATAAGAGATTTTCACAAGACAGTTAGCTGTGAGACCAATATCCAAAAAGAAATTGCTTTTGTGTATAACAGTAATATGCAAATATGTAATTTAGGACTTTCCTGATGGTTCAGTGGTTAAGACTCTACACTTATACTGCAGGAACCACAGGTTTGATCTCTGGTCAGAAAAGTTCTGCATGCTGCATGGAGCATCCAGGGGAAAAAAGTAATTTAAAAAGCACACAGTGTATATTAGCAAAAAGACAAAAATTATATATATGTATATATATATACAGAAGCAAAAAGATAGCAAAATGTACATAAGACCTATAGTAAGAAAGTTATAAAACACTGTTGAAAAACATTAAGTACAATTTAAATAAATGTAGAACCAGCTCATGTTCATGACTAAGAGAGTCAATATTATAATGAGGACGATCCTCTTCCCATAGATTTAATGAAATTCCAGTGGATCCTAATAAGGGTTTCATGGTACACAAAAGATGGTTCTAAAACTTATTATGGAAAGAACAAAAGGACCAAGACACTCCTAAAGAAAAATAAAATGAGGGAATTTGATACTAGTATTAAAACTTACTATAAAATATGATATTAGTATAGATGTAGGCAGATTAACCAATGGAACAGCATGAAGTGCCTAGAAATAGACTTGCATGAAACTCTGACACATGACAAAACTGGCATTGTAGATCACTGGGTGAAAGAAGGATATATAAATAAATGATGCTAGATCAAGTTAACTATACGGAGAAAAGAGATGGGAAATGTATCCCTACCTCACATGGAATGAAGAAATCAATTCTATCTAATTTAAAGATTCATATGTAAAAGAACACTTTAAAAACTTATAAGAAAATATGTTTAGTTGCTAAGTCATGTCCAACTCTGTGACCCCATGGACTGTAGACCACCAGGTTCCTCTGTCCATGGGATTTCCCAGGCAAGGATACTGGAGTGGGTTGCCATTTCCTACTTCAGGAGGTTTTTCTGATCCAGGGGTCACACCCTCAGCTCCCGCAGCGGCTCTTGCATTGCAGGCAAATTCTTTACTGCTGAACCACTGGGAAGCCCTTGAGAAAATATAGGAAAGTATTTTTATGTCCTTGGGGCAAGGAAAGATTTCCTAAGCAAGACCTCAAGATCACCACTGCTAGAATAAACAACTGATAATTTTGAGTATATTAAAGATATGATGAACATTTCAAAGAAAACAAAACCTCTCAACTAATGAAAAGATGCTTTTACTCAGTAAGAGCAAGGGAAATTAAAACCACAATGAGGAGCCACTTTACATCTACTAGATTGGCAAAAGTTAAGAAAGTCGTCAAGACCAATTGTTGGAGAGGCTGTGGGTCAATAGGAACTCGTATATTGCTGGTGAGAGTGTATTTTGGTTCTCTGAGAAATAACAAGGCATTATCTTCTAATGCTGAATAGTGTTATATCCTATAACCCCCAATTCCACCCTTAGATATATGCCCTAGAGAAACTCTTGCACTAAGAACCAGAAGACCTGTCCTCTTCTTACTATCTGTGTGACCCTGAGCAAGTCACTTTATGTCTGTGTGCCTCAGTTTTCTCCTCTGTAAAATGGGATTAACCATAGCACGTTCCTTATGGGAATGGTGTGTGGATTAAACTAATTAAATGACAATATTTAAAAGTATTTGAAACAGTAGCTGGCACACAGAATATGTTCTATAACTATTTCATAAAATGAAATAAATGGATGTGATAAAGCACTAAATTAAAAGAATCAAGAGAACAGTAGAAACAGACTTTGGGAGGGTGGTTATTTATGTCTGGGTGGGAGGTGAGTAGCACAGTAGGTAGACAGAAAGTTTAGTGGTAGTTCATCCTTGGGTTGAGTGTTGGGTTCAGGGCTGTTCATTATATTATCTTCATGTACAATGCACATGCATGTTACATAGATGTGTTCAGTATGTGTCACATATTAAATTTTACAAAAAGAATACAAAGGGGAAAGAGAAATTCCTACATGTCTAGAAAGAAGAGGCTCCTTGAGACTATGAACCACAGGATAAGAAAGTCCCTTCTAACCAGGTAGGACTTCATTGAATGGGATTCATCAGGAACCTTGGGTGTGACCCCAAGAGACTGGAGACTATATTTGTCCCCTAAGCACCAGCTCTGAGCTCAGTCCAGATGACTTGGGCCCGCGTGGGCAATGGTGGGGAGGCAGCCCCACGCTTCTAAGTCAGTTATGTGGTTGACAGAGCAGGAGAGGAAGAGAAAGGACAAAAACAGGAAACAACCACAAAGCAATACCCTGCTGGACTCAGAGAGACGGCTGACGTGAGCTCCTCATGCAACGACCGACCAGTCGAAGGAAATTCTGCTGCATATCAGCCCCTGGGCTTATGGGGGGCCTGGAAGGGGTGGGTGAGGCCCCGGGGAAGGGCAAAAACAAGAACTCAAGTGTTGATTGACAATCTATCCCAAGCCCTTTCCACTCTGCCAAGAGGGAAGCAGGGAGCATCACCTTACCTGTATCAGCTAACGGGTGTCGCCGTGATGGGGAAAGAGGGTGGCCGGGGTCCAGCCTCCAGCAGCCATTGTTCCCTGGGCTGCTGCTGGTTCAACGAGTGTCACCTGGTTTTTGACTGAATTCCTCTCTCAGAAGTCACGTGCTTCCTGTCCCAGCTCTGATATCTGACTATGACTTTCTGTTTATTACCTCTTGCTTTAAACCACAATAAATACACATCAGGGCTTATAGGTGAAGAATCCACCTGCCCATGTGGGAACTAATCCCTGAGTCGGAAAGATCCCCTGGAGAAGGAAATGGCAACCCACTCCAGTATTCTTGCCTGGGAAATCCCATGGACAGAGGAGTCTGACAAGCTACAGTCCCTTGGTTTGCAAAAGAGTTGGACATGACTCAGTGACTAAACAACAGCAACAACAAAATATGCATTCTGTAAAATTGACCGTTCTAACCGTTTTTAGTGTAGGGTTCTGTGGCATTAAACACATTCATATTTTGTGTAACATCCACCACCATTCCTCTCTAGAAGCACCATCCCTCACCCTCATCCCAAAGTGAACACCGCCCCTCTCCTTGAAACACTGGCTTTCTATCCCCCTCCCTGCAGCCCTTGGCAACCCCTGTTCTCCTTTTGGTTTCTGAGTTTGACAACCTGTGCCTGGGCCCTCCTGTGAGTGGAATCAGACATCATTTGTCCTTTTGTGACTGGCTTATTTCACCTAGCTTGATGTCCTCAAGGCTCATTCGTGCTATAGCACATTTGTTAGAATTTCCTTGCTTTTGAAGGCTGAATAGCATCCCCTTGGATGAATACACCCCATTAGGTTTATCTACTCATTGGTCAGTGGACACTTGGGATGATTCTTCCTGTGGTTCTTGTGAATAACACTTCTGTGGTCATGAGAGTACAGACAAGTCTTCAGGGTCCTGCTTTTAACTGTTTGAGGCAAATGCCCAGAAGTGGAATTGCTGTAGCCTATGATAGTTCCATGTTTTCTTTTTTTTTTTTTTCCGGCCATGCCCTGGGGCTTGCGAAATATGAGTTCCCCAACCAGGAATTAAACCCGGGTCACGGTGGTGGAAGTTCTGAGTATTAACCACTGGATCACCAGGGAATTCCCTCTCCACTATTTCTTTTGATGTGTGTTTTCTGTGCTTCTGAGGCCTTGGATGAATGAGACAGATCCAGGATGAGTCGCCCACTGAACCCCTGCAGGAGGCTTGTCAACATCAGGGAGCAGGCAGGGTCTTCCCTGTATTTGACACACCCTGCTACCCAAAACCACTTACACCTAAGAATGATTGTGTTCTCAGATCTTTTCACATCTGCCACTTCACCTAGAAATTTAAAAAACCCCTCCCTTGGCAGAGTAGTTTTGTACCAACAGACAGTTTCAGAGCTGGGTGCTTGGCAGCCAGCTGGGCTCACCCACAAGCAGAGGTTTTGCTCTCACAGGCCTGCCCCTCAGCGCCTACCACTGAAAGTCCTGGCTTAGCAAAGACACAAATGAGTATGCATCTGGGGCCAAGACAGGGCTTTCCCGGTGGTCGAGGGGTAAAGAGTCCACCTGCCAATGCAGAGGATACAGGAGACTGGGATTTGATCACTGGGTTGGGAAGATCCCTTGGAGAAGGAAATGGCAACCCACTCCAGTATTCTTGGCTGGAGAATCCCACGGACAGAGGAGCCTGGCGGGCTACAGTCCATGGGGTTGCAAAGAGTCGGACACGAGTGACCATGCACACATGCATGCAAGGGACCAGGACAGTTGAGGCCACAGTTGCTGAAGTTCTGCGGGCTTTGAAGTGATCTCTCCTGGTACATTTGTGCCTCGATTTCTTCATAGAAGTTCTTTTGAAAGCTTCCTCTCACAATGCTGGTCAAATGTTGGGGTGGGGGCATCAGGATCCAAGGCTTCGAGGGGCCCAGGGGACTTTAGAGTTTTAAACACAAATCAGGGTTCGAGTGTCATTCACCGTTTCCCCTCCTCCACTCCCCCTCTCCTTCTCGACCCATTTTGTGACTTCTGAGCAAATCGCTTTCGGGTCTGTTTATTTCCTTCTCTTCTCTGCCAAGTTTCTTGTGCCTTCCCCTTTGAACCACCAAGAGCAGGTTCAATAAATGTTAATTAGATTTAAGCTAATGGCTAGGTTTTATGAGACACGTGCATGTATGCTAAGTCGCTTCAGTCAGGTCCAATTCTGCGAGCCAATGAACTGTAGCCTGCCAGGCTTCTCTGTCCATGGGGTTTTCCAGGCAAGAATACCAAAGTGGGGTGCCACTTCCTACTCCAGGGGATCTTCCCAACCCAGGAATTGAAATGAACCCAGGTCCCCTGCATTGCAGGTAGATTCTTTATGTGTGTATATTGTACACCTGAAACTAACACAATATTATATAAATCAACGATACTTAAAATTTTTAGAAAAAATTTTAAAAGTCAGTTAGATATTACCAGATGTTTATGGTTTTTAACTATTAGAGTATGTGTCCAGGGTCAGAGGTGACAGTCACAGAGTCTGGGTCCAGGGGCAGTGATGGGACCTTGTCAGGCGAGTTCTGGGGCTTGGCCCTGACCGCCCTTTCTCCAACTTCTGTGTAAGCTTTGCAGCTGTAATGAGGCCACCCAGCCACAATCAGAAATGTGTCACAACAACAGAGAACCACCTCAGTTCATTTGTCAGTGGATAAAAGGGCCACTGACATGCCCTAACCTAACTTCGAGAGAGGCTGGGACTGCCGTCTTCCTGGGTTTCCAGAAAACAAAATCTGATGAAAAGATAGCATCATCTCCGCCACCCCAAACACCATTCCTTCTTTATTCCCGTTAATGAAAGGCAGTAACTGGAGATGAGGGCACATCCTCGCTGGGAGAATCTCCAGTGAGTATACGAAAGGCCTCTGAATGGCATTGCAGTAAACGGGGAATCTTTATTTGATTCAATGTCTCCTGAACGTATTTGGTCACTGAGCCTGTTTTTCTGAGTTTCACTTCCCTTGGAACCCTGAGGCGCGAACTTTGGGACGTGGTCCTGTGGGTCTTGGTTCTCTTATCTGTACTAGCTGCCTCTCAGTGCCTGGCATCTGGAGCAAGAGGTGACCCTGGGGAATCCTGGAGAATGGACGGCCACCCCACCCCCGGCCCACGGTGAACCCGTGAACCCTTCTTTCTGGTACCTCCCCACCCTGCTTCCTGTGTTACACCCCCTTTTCTAGGAACTCATCACAGGGAGGGGTGGCTCTCAGGCTTTATTTGGAAGGGACCCAAACCCAACCTCTGACCCAAAGGAGACTTCCCCTTAGTCTGTTCAGGGTGAGGCCCTTCCCCTTTGTTGGGTTCCTCCTGAGACCGCACTCGCTCCCTTGCAACCCTCCTCTGTCCCCGCTGGGTGGTTCAAGCTGTTAGCAGCCCTTCTCCCTCCCAGAGCCGGGATCTGCTGTCGGGGACCCTGCGCCCCCGCTTCCGGCTTAGACCCTCATTCCTCATCACATGACAGACATCTGTGCCCCCACCAGCTCCTCCCACATCTCTCTAGGTCAAACTCCTGTGTCTTCAAATGTCAGTGAGTTTCCAGCCCCTCAAGGTCCTGCCGTCCACCTCTGGCCCTGTCGTTAATGTCAAGGCTGGACTTCTCATCATCTTTGTTTGGGCTCAGCATTCCAGTTTCTGGTATCTTCTGGAATCTTGATTGGGTCATGAATCATCTTGGTGATTGGTCACTCTTTCCAGCTCTGCATTGCCTGCAGATAAACTTCCCTGGTGGCTCAGATGGTAAAGAATCCTGTTGCAATGTGGGAGACCTGAGTTTGATCCCTGGGTCAGGAAGATCCCCTGGAGAAGGGCATGGCAACCCACTCCAGTATTCTTGCCTGGAGAATCCCATGGACAGAGGAGCCCAGTGGGCTGCAGTCCCTGGGGTTGCAAAGAGTTGGACATGACTGGTGTGATTTAGCACCGCAGAGGCAGACAGACTCATGAGCCTGTATTCCTATGGCTTCATCCAAGTCACTGAGCCGGGCTGGGGAGGGGAAGATGGATTTGGAAGTTCAGGGAGGAGGGAGTGGGAAGGGTACTTACTGGGCTCACCTGCCAACCCGCTCAGAGGCCAAGTTTACATATTCAGTTGCTGTCTTGCCGGCCCTGCCCTTCCTGTGTCTGGAAACGGCCCCCAGGAACCCCTGCCGTTTTCCAATACGGTCTCCCAGGGGCTGCCATGTTCTCACCAGCCCTGTTCGTCTGCTCATGGTTAATTGGCTCAGACACAGGGTAATGACCTGATTTTCTGCTTTGTCAAAGGGTCTGGTTTGTTTCTCACCAAAGAAAGGATGTTATGTGTTCTTTCTTTTAATATTTATTTATTTGGCTTTGCCTGGTCTGAGTTGTGGCATACAGTATCTTTGGGCTTTGTTGTAGCACGTGGGATCTAATTCCCTGACCAGGGATCAAACCTGGGCCCCCTCTGTTGGGAGCGTAGAGTCTTGTCTGCTGGACCACCAGGCAAGTCCAGTTAAGCGCTCTTGATCTTGAGGAAATACTGGTCTGCAGGGGGAGAGGACTGAGGCCAGCCAGCCACCAGGGCACAGGTATCCCAGCTCAGTGCCTGCCTGGCCCCGTGAGATAGACAAGCAGGCGGGGTTAACTGTGACTTTTTGTTATCATCTCCTGAAGCTTTGGAACAGTGACTAACTTTATTTTCTTGGGCTCCAAAATCACTGCAGATGGTACTGCAGCCATGAAATTAAAAGACTCTTACTCCTTGAAAGAAAAGCTATGACCAACCTAGACAGCATATTAAAAAGCAGAGACATTACTTTGCTGATAAAGGTCTGTCTAGTCAAAGCTATAGTTTTTCCAGTAGTCATGTATGGATGTGAGAGTTGGACTGCAAAGAAAACAGCGCAGAAGAACTGATGCGTTTGTACTGTGATGTTGGAGAAGAATCTTGAGAGTTCCTTGGATTGCAAGGAGATCTAACCAGTCCATCATCCTAAAGGAAATCAGTCCTGAATATTCATTGGAAGGGCTGAAGCTGAAACTGAAACTGCAATGTTTTGACTACCTGATGAGAAGAACTGACTCATCTGAAAAGACCCTGATGCTGGGAAAGATAGAAGGCAGGAGGAGAAGGGGAGGAAAGAGGATGAGACGGTTGGGTGGCATCACTGACTGAATGGACATGAGTTTGAGCAAGCTCTGGGAGTTGATGATGAACAGGGAATCTGGTGTGCTGCAGTCTATGGGGTCACAGAGTCGGACATGACTGAGCAACTGAACCAAACCTGAAGCTAAGGCATGTGTCTAGCACACAGGACAGAAATGGGCCAAATACAAAAAGATAGTACAAACAAGTGTATTCACTGATGGAATACAATTGGGTATATCTGCACATACATCTAATAACTCTGGAGAAAAAAAAAAAAGTCCATGGCCCTGGCCTGACGACCTGTTGGCCTCGCCCTGTTCTCAGAGGCGGGTGAGGGTGCTACCAGCCACCTCCCTCCCTGGCCTGGACCAATCCAAGACATGACCCCAGCCTGGGCTCAATAGCTCCAGGCTGAGCTATTGAGCGGAATCTGAGAGCCGCATCAAGTGACAGAAGGCAGCAAGCAGGTGCCAAGTGATGCCATCTAAACATCTCCTCCTCTGTCGCCCCCATCTCCTCCTGCCTTGCAGCTCCCTTCTGCTCCCTTGGACTTGGCTGCACCCAAGGACCCATGCTTCAGAGAGAGGGAGTGTCCATGGCTCTCAGGGGTGCCCCTTGTGTCTCCTGGGTGGGGATAGGGGTGGGAAGTGGGGGTATGGGATGCTGGTTGGCTGAGTGGAAGGAGCGAGTCTCCAGGCAGAGCCCTTGCTAAGCTGTTCTGAGGCTGGCGGGTCCTTGGGATCCTCTGGTGAATGACCCCTTCCTGGTGGTGCAAGAGAAAGCAGAGCATCCTCGGATGTCACCAGAGGGGATGCGGCCTGAGGGGTGAAAGCATGTTAGCAGGATCCTAAAATCCAACCAGGCTGGCCACTGAGCTCGTGCCTTGGCGTGAGGGCAGACATCTCACGTGCTTTGGACACATGCAGGTCGTGTCTTTCCCACCGCTGTGTTGGCTGGGTTACCTCCCTGGTATTTCTCCCCTTTTGGATTTCCTGGACCAACAACCTATTTACACCTGCCCCAACCCCTGCCTCACCACGAGGCATGTGGGTCCTAACCTGGACACCTTCCTGGAATTCAGCCTGAACCAGTACTTTAGGGGAAACTTTCTGCAGTGTTTCAAGGAAGCTCTGCCCACAGAAACTAAGGAGGGGATTTCCCTGGAGGCCCAGTGGTTAGGACTTTCCAATGCAGGGGGTGTGGGTTCGATCCCTGGATGGGGAGGTCCTAGGATTCCCACATGCCTTGCGGCCAAAAAATAAAACAGAAGCGATACTGTAGCAAATTCAATACAAGACTTTCTTTAAAAAGGGTCCATATTAAAAAAAAAAAAAATCTTTAAAAAATATAAAGAAACTAAGGAGGACTCTCCAGCCCTGGGACCCTGCCATGAACACCAGCAGGTAAACACACCCCCTCCTGCCTTTCTTCCCACCCATTGAGCCCACTTCTCCCTCACCAGCCAGACACCTACCCAGGAAGACAGCCCAGAACGACCCCCTGGTCTGAGAGCGGTGGTCAAGTCTTTAAGAAGATGGCTTCCAAATCTAAAACTGCCTTTATTTGTGGTTGGCTCAGCGTAAGGTGCCATCACTGATCAGCAGAGTTATAAAACTGTACAGGAAGTACAAAAATAGGCTGTTTAACTTAGATAATTACCGTCACATCATCGACCTTTAAAAATACACGTAAAAATCGTACAATCTGGCAGTTTATAAAATATAAAGCTAAAAAGAGGATTTTTAGGTTCCACAAAGAGGATTGTATCACACGATTAACACATACCCATGAAACAATTAACCGTCCACAGAGAAGACACAATGGCACAGAATTTAACAAGAAAAAAAAAAAAAATCACTTAAAAATTAACATTTTTACCCTGACCAAATTATTCACCCTTTAATGACGAGACTACTGTAAGGCGTCCATCCCATGGAAGGATACAGTGTAACTTTTCCAGTTTTAAAATGGTCAGGGGTGTTTATCCAAAGCAAATCTGATGTGCTTTAAGCAAGTGCAACTGTCACTAGATACACTTCAGAGTAAAAATTAAATAAATATAAATAGGTTCAATAAATAGGTCGTCGCAAAAAGAACACTACATAAAGTTAGCATCTGAGAATGGTAATGCTTTCTAGGTCAGTGGGGACGCCCCCGTCACAGCTTCCGGGACACTGAGAAGGATACTGTACCTGCCGGACACTCAGGAACAGGGGGTGAGGCGAGCCGGGTGGGGACTTTGGCTGGAAGTGTTGGGTAAGGCTGCTCCAGTGGGGAGGCTCGTTGGGATGCTGTCTTTGTGGTTTTCCAATGAATACAGAGAGGATTTAAGTCCTGATACAAGCATTGGGACCAGTGGGAAATCACTGATTCACAGAGAAAACCAAATATACAAAGAGTAGACTCTTTGGTTTAAAGGATAATTGTCCAAAAAAAAAAAAAGAATGATGACGGTCCAACCCTGGAAAGTGGAATTCCGGCTCATCTGTACAGGACACCTGGAGACTTACTTCCAGGCAAGGTCAAAGTGCACAGAGATGCACAAATGAGAACAGCCCCGGGAAACCCAAGCCTGGCCCCGGTCCAACTTCGGAGAAAAAAGCGTCCAAGAGGAGAAAGCCCTACAACCCAAAGGCCCCCCTCATATCTTCGACATCAGACAAGCCATCAGTTCACCTCCTTCATTGCGGTGATAAATGAATGGCATTCACACAAAACCTCACCCAAAGGATCAGTCAACTGAAGAAACTACTCCAAGATGGTGAAGGGTGGCCAAGGAAAAGAAACACTGGGAAACAAGAAGAAGAGGGATTTCAGAAGCTGAATGATTGGAGAAAGCTCAAGAGAATAGAAAGAGCCTCCTATCAGGTGTTTTGTGCTGTCCTCCAGCCCTTCCACAGAAGGCTGTGAAAACGGGACCAGCCCACCTCCCTGGATGACCTCAAGGCTGAGGATCTGATGAACAGAGATACACAATGAGAACAGTCCCGGGAAAGCCAAGCCTGGCCACGGGCCAACTTCTCAGAAGAAAGCGTCCAAGAGGAGAAAACCCTATGACCCAAAGGGCCCCCTCACATCTTCGAGGTCAGACCAGACTCCTTCTCTCACTGCGGTGATAAATGAATGGCGCTCACACCAAACCTCACCCGAAGGATCAGGGGGAGCTCTGATAAGGAACTTTCTTCTCGAGTTGGTAGGAAGCAAGCACTTAGCTGGGCCTGCTAACTGGTGGATCTCCCACTGAAAGACGTATAAGGGGTGGGAATGATGTCTCCCTGGGGAGAGCCAATGAGGACTACTGCAGAGAAAGGGGGAGATGGGAGAGGAACTTGGCGCCCAGGGTGGCAGGCATGAGACCTCAGGTGCTTTAGTGACATCACGTAACACCTGTGATTGCCGAGCATGCAGACGCTCTGGTGCCCATGACAGGTGGAGCTCTTTAAAAAATGAAGTTAAAAGGACTCAAGCAGCAGCATGAGGATTCTGGCAGGTGTGCCAAGGACAGATTTGACACAAGGTTCAATACAAGATTTAAAGAGACGATGGTGTCCTTGGGATTCCTAACAGATGTGACTAAATTCTGTCTTAAAGATGAGACAGGACTTCCCTGGTAGTCCAGTGGATAAGAACCGGTCTGCCAATGCAGGGGACACGGGTTCGACCCCTGATCTGGGGGAGTTTCGGTATGCCTCGGGGCAACTAACCGAAGCGTCGTGACTACTGAAGCCTGTGCGCCCTACGGCCTGTGATCTGCAAGAAGAGAAGCCACCTCGATGAGAAGCTGGTGACCTCAGCTAGAATAGCCCCTGCTCGCCACAAGTAGACAAAGCCCGTGTGCAGCAACGAAGTCCCAGCACAGCCAAAAAAAAGAAGATAAAGACGGTGTACTTGTGAAAATGCAGCCTTCCAGGAATCGTACAAGAGATCAGATCAGCGGCTCAGCTGTGACAGGACGTGGCCGACTGCAGAACCCTCTTTTCATGAAAGAACACCTTCCCGCCCAGAACAACAGGAAACCAGAATTCTAGAGACCAGGACAGGATAAACCAGATGGTGCCCGAGGTGTCAGCATGACAGGAACCCATACAAGACCTCTACAGGCCACTTGTGAGGACGGACGGGTGGCTGGGTTCTCAAAGGCGACGGAGAGAAGATGAACAGAAGGCGATTTGCTGGGTGCCAACCCCAGATGCACACCCTTCCCCACCCCTGCGTTTTCTTCGCAGTGCTGGTATTTACTCCCTGCCCGCTCTCTAACACTGGCTCACATGAAAGCCGAGGTTTGGCCTGTTTGGTTCACCTGTGTCTTTGGCACCCAATATCCTGTCCAGCACATACAGAGGTGCTCAAATAAAATACAGTGAATAAACGAGTTTGAGACAGTTGGATGGTTAAAAACTATTACCACAAGCAGAAAAGGCAGTTAAAAAAAAAAACAAACCTGTCCTGGAGGCAAGAGGGGCCAAAACAGAGAGACGAGACAAACCCTGGGGTGGTGGGAATGACCTGGCTACCCCCCAGGAGAGCATTCAGCAGAGACAAAGACGAGGCGGCTAACCCCCTAACCCTGCCCCCGGCGGCACGGGAAGCTGACGGCACTTTAAATCACCCGTGGCACCTTCTCCTTCTCCACCTCGAACTGTCTCACAATCCGTCCTGGCGGAAAAGTGACCTGCAGAGTCGTATGAGAACAGCTGGGGTGGAGGCTGGCCCGGGAGCATCAGAGCTGGGAGAAGACGACGTTGGTTTTGTGTTCCTGAAAAACGGACAGCGTCGTACGAGACACTGATGCCGACTGAGGATGCCGGGGTTCCTAGGTCTAAATGAGGTAACTGATGAGGTTTAAAGATGTAGGACAATTTTAAAAGAGAGAGAGAGAGAAAATGACTTTAGGCAGATGGAAAGGATGGGAGTTGAATTTACTGAAGGCAGAATGAGTGTTTTGATGACTGGCTCTCATTCAAATCCACTGCCAGAAAGCATCTTGCGAGGAGAAGAAACAGCGATTTCTCTCTGTCAGTTAGAGAAGCTTGATAGTAACGTTCTTCCTCCCGAGCGGAATCTCTGAGTTCACCAGGACCGAAATGCAGTGGTCCGTCCACCTGGCTGGAGAAGGTACACAGAAAATGCTTCCTTACCTATATCCTGACTGTATTAAACCTCTAAGGCTTTCGGCAGAGAAAAGACAGAGAAATTTTTGACTAAAACTAATGTTAAAATGTTGTATCAATTTTGGGGGGGAAAACCATGGTATTGACCTAATTTGGAAAATATGATTTTGAGGTTGTGTCATGCATGTACATAGTGTTGCTACAATGTTTTACTCTTCAGCATTAGAGAACCAGGGGATGGGGCTTTCGGTACCCTACAAAACAGAAGATGTATTATTCTGTTTCTTGCATTGCTTCTTCATGAGTAAGCTTCAAGTTCAGTTTAGCTCACACTAATGTAGCATTCTACGGTATGATCAAAATAAAAAGTTATTAAAATCTGCCAAGGGAAACATAAAAGCCTGCCCACAAAGGGTGTGGTGACCCTGGCCTTGGCCCTCAACCCCCTGGCCGGTCCTGCTGGCCCCAGGGACAGAGCGGCCTCACCACCTGCCCACTGGCCAGGACTCTCCAGGTGGGCCCTGCATGTCCCATCTGGCCTGCTCCCCTCCGGCCCCTCCGGCCTGTCCCTGCCTGGGTCCAAGCTTCTACCCCTCGTGGCCAGGGGACTTATCACCTCTTGCCCCCAGATGTTCCTAAATAACCCCGAGTGCCCAAGGCATGGACCCACCAAGGGCCACCATTCAGGCCACTGGTGCCCGGGGCCACGGCATCCTCTCTGTGTCTGTGAGACCTGCAGACATAGCCTCGCCTTCCAGAGTGCCGGGCTGGCCTGTCCCCTCACCGCGCCCCCACGCTCAAGGCTCTTGCCGCCCCAGAGGAAATGCTGGTCACAGTGACCTGGGAGCCTGTGGGTGCACCAGTGATCAAGGAGACCTCTCTGATCCCCAGGGACGACACCCTCTGAAGGCTCTCCCCCTCCCAGGGACCCTCTCCTCCAGGGCCCTGCTCCTGGCAGACGCCACACTTGGTGCAGCTCAGCCTAGCTGGTCCAAGAAAGGGGTGCTCCTGGACCCAGCATGCGGGCAACACGGAGGGGTCCCTCGTCTCGCTTCCTTAAAGGCCTACAGGCTGGCATCAGACAGGGAGTTTTAAAAGAAATGCGAGTCTGAAGCGAGTATATCCAGGAGAGAAGACGGACGGCGCTCCTCTCTGCCTCTGGGACCGGTCCTCCTTCTCAGACATCCCCCGATGGTCCAGCTTTCATGACCAGCGTCTTCCCAGCTCCTCCTCAGGTTGGGGGTGGGCAGGGGGGCATCACCTCTCCCTCTGCCCGGGGTTGGCATCTTCCCCTGCTGGCTGCGGAGCGGGCAGCTCAAGGCACTTGGCTTCAGGGCCTGGTCTCCCTGCTCGGCCAGGAGGCACCGGGCTGCGGCTCGTAGAGACCAGGCCCTCAGTCCCAGCGAGGCCACCAGCGTGGAGGCCGCCTGGCTCAGAGGGCGTCTGCAGTCACGGGGGGCTGGGGCTCGGGGGGCTCGTGGTAGTAGGGCTGGAAGGGCCTCTCGTGGCGGCACAGCTCCATGGCGCGGTAGGTGTGCAGGAGGAGGTGGGGGAAGCGGGAGGTGAAGTAGCGCACGAAGCCGTCGGGGAGGGCGCCCAGCGTCTCCTGCACCTCCTCGGGCAGCTCCCGGTAGTGGTGCTTCTGCAGACGGGCAGACAGACACACGGTCGGCGGAGAGGAGCCCGTGGGACCCGGGCCAGACCCCCGCTCGAGGAACACAGGCTGTGAGGCTGGGTGAAGGGACCACCAGTCCACTCCCCGGTCTCCTCCCCTTCTTTGGGGGAGGCCTTTGAGGCCGGTGCGGGGAGAGCGGGGAGCGGCAGTCAGGTGCAGGAAGGGCCCCCATAGACGGACTTCATCATCCGCTGTCCAGGCAGGAACAGGGCACCGTGCAAGCCAGTGAAGGATGCGGCGTCTGAGCCCGCTTCCCAGAGCACGGCTCCCTGCCCCAGCATCCCTGAAGAGAAGGCTCATCCAGGGGAAGGAACAGCCGCTAATGTGTCCAGTGCAGCCATGGCCGCCCAGCCTCTGCGAGCTCCTCACTTCAGGGAGGCCAGAGCACCCACGGGGAAGGGATACGAGAAGCGGGCTGTGCAGCGGCCCTGCCGGCCCCGCCGTGCACCCTCGGCCCTCACCTTATTCCTCATGGCCCGGAGGAGATCTCGGACCGAACTGCCTTTATAGGTTCTGAATTTCCGCAGATCTAGAAAAAATGAAAAACAAAAACAAAGAAGGGAGGCAATGTAACAAACCCACCAGATTCCAAGAGAAAACAATTCCTGGGGCACCTGGAGATGAAGCAATCTTAGGACAGAAACACGACCTAACTCCGTCCTCATCGCAGAGTTTCCCAATCTGAACCTAGTGAGGGGTGGCAGCGTTAGTCTGAATTCTGCCTCCCATCATGCCCGCAGTCAGAGATGACCGCTGAGAACACCATGCCTGTCACAAACCTGTCACTCTGAGAGACAAAGGAGGACACACACGGGAGCAATGGGGTGACCGGCTATCCAAACCACAGGAAGCCTCGACCCCAGAAGCAGTATTTGGAGCCCCAAGCGACCTGGAGTTGTCGCTTCCACACCTGTGTCTCAAAAGCGTTCACAAGAACCGCTTCCGCCCACAGGCGCCCGGGCGCCTCGCGGTCACCTGTCTGCAGGGGGACGGTGATGTTTTCCCGCCAGTCCATCTTCACCACGGCCCGCCCGCCGCGCTCCAGCTGCTTCACTATCGGGCCGTCCAGGGCCTCCTTCTCTATCCGGTCACTCACGTCCTGGGAGGGAGACAGGGCAACGGGTGACGGTCAGTGTGGAGGCGCCGAGGGCCGAGGACGGACACGCGGCGTGACAGGACGGCCACCCCTGCCTGAGCTGGGCAGCAAGGGTCCTGTCTGCTCCCGGGAGCAGCCCCGTCTGCCGCTCGCTGGGGAGAGACCTCCCGGCTCCACCACAGACGCGCGCCAGTCCACAGGCCCGCAGCCCCTCGCCCGCGTTTCACCCACACTACGTGCCACACGGGGCCACGTGTGCAATCTGTATTCAGTGATGAAGCAAGAAAAAGGTTCACTTGGATTGACACGCTGTGACTTCTGTGTGGCCACACACACAAAGCCATGACTAAAGGGGGGGGGGGTGGTGTTTATCATTCTTCAATCAAACAATTAGAAAAAACAGGAAGCCAAGACTTCTTTCTGAGGAGAAAAGCCAGTGACAAGAGTATCGGGTCCGAAGGCCCCAGCTGTGGATCCAAATCCTGCTCTGTGTTTGAGGGGATGCACCCGACCATGGGCCACTCGGAGACCCCATCAGTGAGAGAGGTCCACTGGGCAGCCTTGTGGGGAGCACAGTCTTCATCTTTGACGAAGATAAAATCAGACCGGCTGGCTGGCTAACTTGCAGTGGCAAAAGGAAAGCCTTGGAGGGAACTGATGGTCAACCTGGGCACATGGGGGGCTTCCCCGGTGGCTCAGTGGTAAACAATTCACCTGCAATGCAGGAGACACAGGAAACAGGGGTTTGACCCCTGGGTCAGGAAGATCCCCTGGAGCAGGGCATGGCAACCCACTCTAGCATTCTTGCCTAAACAACCCCATGGAGAGAGGAGCGTGGTGGGCTACGGTCCACAGGGTTGCAAAGAGTCGGATATGACCAAAGCAACTGAGCATGCACTTGAGTACATGGGGGCACTTGGAGCTGAACCTCAAAGCTGGTACAGCTCTTGATACGGACGGAAACCTGTGTGTTCACAAGACATGTGATGGAGATAACCAAGAACTTCCATCCCAACCCGGGGTGCGGTGAAAGTCCCTCTGCCTGAGCTTTATTCCTGTGTTACATCTTATCATCAACCAAGTGACCTGGCTAATCTAGAGGTCCCCTGAAGATGTCTGACCTCAGACATAATGTTACTGCATACTTAAGACTACAGTGTGGTGTAGACATAAACACTTATGTGCACTGGGAAACCAAAAAGTATGTGTGACTCGCTTTACTGCGACATGTAGCTTATCACCAGGGTCTGGAGCCGAGCCTGCAGCATCTCCCAGGCCTGCCTGTATGAAGGGAATATACTGAGATGCCAACTGTGGTTCTCTTTCGGCTGTGGGATTATGGGTCATTTGTTTCATTCTTCGTTCTTTGCTATAGTTTCTGGAAAGAAACGGGAAAGGTTAAACGAATATTTCTGATGAAGAAAACAAACATCTCCACCTGGAAGAACTGGAGCTGCTTTTCCAGGCTCCAGAAGAAAGGGTGTTTCAGCACATGCTTCGCTGACGGGCGCTTCTGGGGATCCATGGCGATCATCTTCTCTATTAACTCCCGGGCAATGACGTCCTCTGCAGAGGAGGAAAACAGACACACAACTCCTTATGACCAGCCTCAAGCTGCAAGCAAATAAATACCCAAAACCTTAGCAGTCTGCATCCCTGCGACTCAAGGTTCTACTGACAAGTGAAAGTCGCTCAGTCGTGTCCAACTCTTTGCAACCCCATGGACTATACAGTCCATGGAATTCTCCAGGCCAGAATACTGGAGTGGGTAGCCTTTCCCTTCTCCAGGGGATCTTCCCAACCCAGGAATCGAACCGGGGTCTCCTGCATTGCAGGCAGATTCTTTACCAACCGAGCTATCAGGGAAGCCCTGATAGCTACTGAGGGAAACCCATTCCAGTAACATGAGACTTCGGCTAAAAAGGAGAGACCTCATCACGCAGTTAATGAAAAGGAGTGATCCTAAATACTCTCTATCAGAGTCTCGGGCGACACTGTCCTGCCTCCACACACTGGCCTGTGGGCCACGAGGATAACACACTGGCTGAACGTGGATGGACGTGGGTAGAGAGTCAAGATGAAGGTTAAAAACGAGCGTGTTTTCCCTGGTGGCCCAGTGGTTGAGAATCTGCCTGCCAATGCAGGGAACATGGGTTTGATCCCTGGTTTGAGAACTAAGATCCTACATGCCACAAGGTAACGAAATCTGTGCATCACTGTGCCCTAGAATCTGTGCTCCAAGACAAGAGAAGACACCGCAATGAGAAGCCTGTACACCACAACTAGAGAAAGCCCATGTGCAACAATGAAGACCCAGTGCAGCCAAAAATAAATCAACAATAAAAAAAAGAGCATGCTGCAAAATACTATGTACTATTTAACTCCATTTTTTATAAAATATGAATATGTGTCTAGAGAGATGATCAGAATAATGTGTACAAAGGTATTGATAGCAGTCATTCCTCACTGTAATGGATCTATGAGCCTTTATGCTAATCTATTTTGTCTCCAGGGAATAAGGAAAATTAATCCATGAACAAAACTATAAGATAGTTTAAATCTTTTTAAAAGGCAGGAGTAGGTGTCATAGGCCAATTACAATGTGGGAAGCCCTTCAGTCAGGCAGAAAGGCTTGTCCTCCTGCCTGGAGAGTGAGGACCCAGACCATCTGTCCCCAGACCAGGGTGACCCCCTGACCGCCAGCTCACACCCGAGAGACCAGTTTACGGAGCATGGCCCTTCTGTCTCCCCGAACGTCGGGACAGGAAGGGATCTCAAACTGTTTAACCCTCAGGAGTCACAAACTGGAAAACAGAGGTCCCCAAAGGGGCCTTGCCCAGGTCACAAAGGTCGTTGTATGACCTCAGGAACCCAGGAACTACTTGGCTTCAGGACACCCCACCAGCCCTCCACCAGCTCTGGACCGAGTCCTTGTTCACTGAGGCCCACTGGGCGAGCAGCTGCAAAGAAGGCCCTCTGGGGGCTCAGACTGGCACCACCCCCGCCCGCAGGGGCTGCTCCCGAGCCCCCCACTCTGCCGCCTGCTCACCGTCGAGCCCTGCCCCCGCCCAGCCCCCCACTCACCATGCTTCTCAGGGTGCAGGCAGTCAAGGCTGTAGGCACCCAGCAGAATGTTGGCCTGGCGTTGCAGGGACTTGCCGAAGGGGTGGCTACCCTCGGATATCACATAGTAGAAGACGCAGCCCGCGGAGAAGATGTCCACCGTGTAGGTCTGAAAAGAAACGAGGGGCGTCAGATGCCCTGGAGGGTGGGGGAGTTATTCCCACCCAGCAGCAGAGGAGGGGTTGTTGGGAGAACACCCCGAAGGTGCCTTGGGAGAACCAGCGGATGGGGTGCAGCTGCTTGGAGAAGTGCTGGGCGCAAAGAACTGGGCTCTGGAGCCAATGTGTGGGACGCTGGCTCCGCCACTGGCCCCCGGAAGTCCCCTGGCCACTCTGCACCTCAGCATTCACAACCATAAAATAAGGATGAGCCCATGGGGCTGCTGTGAAGATTAGATGCGTCCTTGCTGCTAGTCATTCTTTACCCAACCAGCTCATCACTCCTTGAGGGCAGGGCTGAGTTTGCATCCCTGTGGTACCCCAGGTTCGCACATACAACAGGTCTTAACCTTTGTTAATAAATGAAATACAGCTTTTGGTGGGAATTTCCTGGCAGTCCAGTGGTTAGGACTCTGCGTTTCACTGCTAAGGGCATGAGTTCGATTCCTGGTCAGGGAACTAAGATCCTGTGTGCTGTGTGGTTAGGCCAAAAAATAAAAAAAAAGAGCTTTTCATTCAAAAACAGCTCCAGAAAGTGATTATTTGACAAGTTTCCACTGCGTTCACTTTGATGTTATCTATTAACATTTCTCACTTATCCCATGAAACCATTCCGTCTCTAGAGATGAAACCAGCGTGTGTGACTTCTAGCTCCATCTACGTGGGGTGTAACGCTGGGGTGTAACCCAGGCACGGCATGGGTCCCTCACGCCAGGCCCCACCACTCGGATTTTCCACCAGACGACGTAAGGCTCTGGTGAGAGAAAGTCAGGAGCTGGTCACCTTCCTCACCGGAGAAAACACACCCTTCACAAGAGCCTCGTGAGGTGAGCGGAGGAAACGTCACCACCCCCAGATGACGACACAGACAGACAGGTTTGATGACAAGCCCAGGGTCACTGCTGGGGAGGGACAAACCAGGGCAAGACGCAGGTCTTATTGCCAAGTCCGATAAATTATTCTGTTGTCAGAGCACTCCTGAGGTGGGTGACAGATTCAGTACCGGACGAACAAGTCCACCAGTGCTGACGTTCTCACCTAACGGCCACTGCTTGCCTCCTCAGGGCACGGCCAACGCTCCCCGTTTTCCACAGCCTGTGCTACCGTGTCCCCAGCATCCCCCCAGCATCCCTCCAGCATCCCCCCAGCATCCCTCCAGCATCCCCCCAGCATCTCGTCCCTGATGCTCCCCGTTTTCTGCAGCCTGTGCTGCCGTGTCCCCAGCATCCCCCCAGCATCCCTCCAGCATCCCGTCCCTGACGCTCCTATCCCGCATGCTGGCCCCTCTGCCTCCCAACCCAAGAGCCTCACCTCTAGACTCAGCTATGCTCTTTCCCAAACTCATTTCTGCCACTGGTCCTTGTAGTTTAAATCCTCCGTAAGCTGATAAAACACACATGCCGCCAAGTCTGAGGTAAGTTGAGTCTTTGGTAAGACTTGATACGAGAAAGTTGCTACAAAAACTGCTGTGGGATTAGACGTGGGAGACTCAACTGTGAGCTAGACGGGCCATAAATAGCTCGAGGCTAGGATTCCGCTCTCAAATCGCTCAGGGGGTGCTTCAAACGTCTGAGTCTCAGTGCAGAACCCACAGAAGGCATTGTGAGCGTGCTTTATGCAAGAGAGGAATGCAAGAGAGGAAATCAGCAACTCCATTCAGTTGGGCCCAAAGTCAAAACAAGACCTTGTTTTACAGCAAAGATTTTTCTTAGAGAGCTGTTACTTAAACTTAAAATGAAATGTTTACAGTGTGTATGTATTTTCTTATGATTCTCTATAGTAACTTTTTTGATTAATAGACCAACTGCTGGTCCCCAGTGAATTAGATAAGACGGCTCTGCTGCATCTTATCTATTTTAGGATGGCTGATCCCATCCAAGTCTGATTGTGGAGGTGTCGGATAATCCTCCAGGGTCTTGCTGAGCTAGAAAGCAAGGTGCTCAGACACGACTTGGCTCTTAGCAAAAGAAAGAAGAACCCAGCTCAAAGAGGCTCTGGTTGGGCAAATCTGGAACAATTTGAGTATCAAAAGGAATGGGAACTATTTTCACAGAAGTTTAAGAAACATCTGGTGAAGCTCAACTTTCAGGAACCAAGGACTGCTAGATAATATTAGCCTCTACATTAAGCATTTAGATGCTTACCTGAAATCTGCCTTGTACAAAGGAATAGTATAGATAGATTGAACTGCACAATTTTTTAAAACTTGATTGCTATTAAAGCAGAAATTATAAAGCTGTAAAAAAAAAAGGAGGGGGAATAGGAATAAAAACAAATAAGACTATACCAGGTTATATTACTATTTTTTTTTAAATCCATGAGTCCATAGTGACTTAAAAAAAAATAGAAAGGGCATAGAAAAATGTCAGCTAACAAATGTAGAGTTTCAACTGAATGGACTGATTCAGGCAAGGGATGCCAACGGATGCTGAATCACTAGCTGAGTGACTGTTGGTATTGGGACACTGACATTCTGCCAGGGTGTTGCCCCACACGGTCCTGGCAAAGGGGATATGCCACTGTTAAATACCCGTGCCAGGTGGGCCAACTCGGCATCACCAGTAGGAGTACAATAATAGTAACGGTACAACCTGACTGTGGTTGTTCTTGTCCAAAACACTTAATGTGAATCCAACTGAACCTTTAGACCTACTTCTAGTTCACAGGAAATATAAGGAACAGACGGGCAAATTCAACATCACCAAGAGGAGACAGGTGAGTGAATCCTGAGTGGGGCGTTCTACAGAGAGGCATGGGGACTCTGCAGAGAGCCACTGTCATGGGGCAGAAAAGGTGGGAGAACCGTGTCAATTAGAGGAGAGAGAATCAGGGACTTCCCTGGTGGTCCCGTGGTTAAGACTCCACACTCCCAATGTAGGGGGCCTGGGTTTGACCCCTGGTTGAGGAACTGTTCAAATGCCATGCAACAAACACACTTGGTTGGGTCCTGGTTGACAAAATCCAGCTCTGTAACAGACCTCTGGGGAACAACTAGGGAAACTGGAATATGGATTGAATATTAGGCATCGTGGAAACAGTATTAATGGTTGAGGTGTAATCATGGTGAGGTGGTTAGGAGGTAGAATGTACTTGTCTTTGGGAGACAAGTGCTAAAGCATTAAAGGGTAAAGGGCTAGGAGGCCTGCCGCTTATATGCAAGTAGTTTTAGGGACAGAGAGAAAGTGAAAAATATTGACAGATGCTGAATTGGGGTAGAGGTACAGAGGCACTCACTGCTCTCAATTCTCTCTATTCTCAAACCAGAAAGTTGGAAAACCAAAAATTTAAAAAAGAATGAAAACTGGAAGTCTGCTCACCTTATGCTAGCCCTGATTTCCCAGTTTCCCAAAATAGGGGGAAAGTGGAAGACTGGGGGGAAGAAAAACAGACCACTGCCCACACCTGCCTCTTTCATTCATGGACAGGAGACAATGTTAAAGTGGCAGCATGTGCTGCTGGGAGAGTAGCTCTTTGCTTAAAAAAATCCCTCTCCAGCAGTGAGCCTGCAGCCCATCGGCAACGGGAGGTTCTGACTCCCAAAGGTACAAGAGGCTGGCTCCGCGGTTTTCACAGAGCCGTGTCCATCACTCACGGGGTTCTCCTTGCAGTCTTCGCTCAGCATCTCCGGGGCGATCCAGCCTTCGGTGCCCGGCACGCCCGAGCGGCGGCTGAAGCTGTGCCTGCCCACGGCCAGCTTCTTGCAGAGGCCGAAGTCGGAGATCATGGCCTTGATCCTGCCGTGTGCGTTGGGCATGGAGAGGAGGATATTGTGGGGCTTCAGGTCTCTGTGAACTAACAGAACACTCCAGGTGAGTCCACTTCTTCCACCATGGGGACGTGCCCTCCCCAGATTCCCGAGAGGCCCGCTGCTGCCTCTAAAGCTCCTGGTCTTCAAACGTGAAAGTCCTCAGGTTCGTAGACAACTGGGACCCCGGCCATGCAGCAGAGAGCTTCAGCAGAGGCGAGGCCCACCTGGGCAAGTCATCTCCCCGCCCGGTAAGGGGAGGCTTCTCACCAATGTTGAGGGAGTGCAGGTGGGCCAGGCCCGAGGTGGTCTGCTGCAGCAGGGTGATGGGCTCCAGGCCGAGGTGGGCGAAGTCCTTCTGCTCCACGTACTGCAAGACACACAAAGGTGGGGTCACCGCACGGCGCCCCTGGGACTCAGCTCCTCAGCACACTTCTCTCACTCTCTCTTTTTTTTTTTTTCACTCTCTCTTTTTAAAAGTGATTCAGTTTTATTTAGAAAAACTCTGCCTGAGGGCTTTTGCTTTAATTAACATCTGGTACTGGGTCAGCTTGTTTTATCGTATTTTAAGAAATGAGAATTTTTACTGACAATGTTTTCTGTCTACTTCCATATTTTCCAGCAGAAACTTTCTCCTGAAGTTATAGGCTAACTTAAATAAGCAAACAAGGCTCCAGTTTACTAGTTTATAATGAGATGATGAGAGGGTAAGAAACCCAAGTTCATTGCCTCCTACAGTAAACTCTACGATGAAGCCAAATGATACTCAAACAGTTTTACAGCCTTGAAACTGAGCAAAAGGGATTCGATGGATGATCTTAATGACTCCAGTCATCAACCAGCATCCTCCTAGCCCACACCAGCCCTGACTAGCGATGAGAGGAAGGACCAACCACGTTTCCTGGAAGCCAAGAAGGACAGAGATGCCACCTGCAAACAAAGACTTTCCCAGGCAGCGGAGGGGACCACACAATCAAAGTTTGGGTGAGGACTTCCCTGGGGGTCCAGTGGCTACGACTCCAAGCTCCCAGTGCAGGGGGCCCGGGTTGGATCCCTGGAACTAGATCCCACATGCCGCAACTAAAGACCATGCGTATAGCAACCAAGAACTGGTGCAGCCAAGTAACTAAAAAAGCTGGGGAGATGAAAGTGCACTATATTCCACTGCTCATGGCTAAATGCGTACATACCCTTGTCGACATGCAGCAAACGGTACATTTAAAATGAATATATTGTAATGTAACCTTAATCAAGCTAATAAAACTAAATGGAAAAAAAAAAACCTAGCAGCAGTTCCTAAAACGGCGCCAGGGCTGCGGGGAGAGGGACCGGGGCACCCACCTCCTGCAGCGTGGCCGCGCACAGCTCGATGGCGATGTACTGGAACTGCCGGTCCCTCTCGGTGCAGAAGTAGCGGATCACGTTCGGGTGCTCGTCCGACTCTCTCAGCAGCTGGACCTCACGGTCCGCAAAACTGAAACACTCGGGGAGGATCCTCTTGACCGCCACGTCGCGGTTGTCAAACATGCCCCTGCCGGACGAGGAGAGGAAGGCGGGCTGAGGAAACGCTCGGAGAGCCCTGGGCCCACAGGGCTCCTTCCACTGATGCAGCGGCTGCCTCTGCAGCCTCACAGCCCAGGGTGTCCCGACCCACCACCTGGAGGGCCCCATGGCCATCACTACCCTCCCTGGGGGAGCTCTTCCATCTGGTCACTGCAATGACTCCCCTGCGCCCCGGGAGCCGATGGGAGCTCCTGCGTGAGGCGGTGGGGGTCCGTGGCTCTCCAGACCACTCACCGGTACACAATCGTGCCCTCAGCTCCGTGGCCCAGGACGTCCTTTGGACAGAAGGAGATTTTCCCAACCATCACCATGCTGGTCTCCTCATCTGGGTCAAAACAGGGAAAAGGACAGACGTGACCTAAAGAACCTTGAAACCAGAGTGGCTGCGAGCTCCCTGAGGTCAGATGGAGGGAGGAGAATTCAGGTTTTACGCCCCGGGGGCCCTGGTGAGCAGGAGCCCCTGGGTCCTCTTTCCACACTCGCCCAGGGCCGACTCCTCCCTCGGTTACCACCCTCTGTTCCTGATTTACATTAATTACTGTGAGGACGGGAGCCTGAAGACAGGGCTTCTCTACAGGTCGGCCTAAAGGTCTGGCCCTGAAACACTCAGGTCGTGACGGGGGCGGGGAGTGTGTGAAGCGGAGAGACCAGTAGCAGAGTCTGCAACCTGAGACCCAGGACTCTGGGGTCTCCTTCCCTGGTCCTGCATCCATCCCCCCAGAACATCAGCCCCGACAGTCAGTCTGAGCCCACCTCCCCGAGGGAAGCGGCTCCACAGCTGCACATGTATGCGTGGTCCCTGGCCACCCTGGGGGATGCTCTGGACCCAGACGCCAGGGTGGCTCAGTCGGCAGCGATTCCAAGCCCCAGCAGAGTGAGATGGAGGGAGGGGTGCCACGGTGGCCCCCAGGAAAGAAGCCCTCTGAGGGGGAGAGGCTGAGCGATGGGGCAGAAGCCCAGCCCCCGAGTGGGAGGGAGGGTGGGAGGGGTGAGACCTCAGCAGACCCTTGGGAACTTCATAAACCCTTGGAGACCCCCCCGGAGGCTCTGGGGGCTCTGAGGTCCTCAGGCTGTGTTTCCACGAAAGAGCAAACGGCAGCTCCCTTTACCCTCATCGTCCTGCTCCAGGAAGGGGCTGGTGACAGCCTTGGAGGTGGAGCCAGTGGAGTGGACCGAGTGGTTGGAGGCTCGGGGGGACGTGTTGGGGCTGCTGGTGGCCGAGCTCTCCGAGTACTGGCCGGATGAGTCCTGGAGCTCGGCGTCCTGTGCCGCGTCCCCGGGTGGGTGGAAGGGCAGCTGCTGCTGCTGCAGGAGCTGGATCTTCTCCAGTTCCTTCTGGAACTGCTGGTGCTGGAGCTGCCGCTGCTGGTGGATGCTCTGGGAGGAGAAGCACATGCCCGGGCCAGTGCAGCCGCTCCCCCGGCGGACGGGCGGGCGCGGGAGGACGGGCTGTCTATGGCAGAGGAGTGGGGGACACTGGACGTGACCCCTGGGGCGGGACACGACCGGTAAGAAGGCAGCGGGGGGCAGAATCGGGTCAAGGGCTGGATGGAGGTCTTCCTGCCTGTCAGACTTCCTAGGACAGCCCATTCCCCCAACTGGAGGGGCTGGCAGTGGCAGCCAAGGAGGGATTCTGATAGAGGTGGAGGACTCGGCTGGGTGGTGGGAGTTCCATTCAATTCTACGGTTCTGAGGCTTTTATGAAAGTCTGGGGTAATTCCCTGGTGGTCCAGAGATTAGGACTCTGGGCTTTCACTGCCCAGGGTGTGGGTTCAAACCCTGGTTAGGGTGCGTGCTAAGCTGCTTCAGTTGTGTTGGACTCTTTGCGACCCCATGGACTGTAGCCCGCTGTCCATGGGATTCTCTAGGCAAGAATACTGGAGTGGGTTGCTGTGCCCTCCTCCAGGGGATCTTCCCAACCCAGGGATCGAACCTGTGTCTCTTCCGTCTCCTGCATGGGAAGGTGGTTTTTTGGGGTTTTTTTTTACCACTAGTGCCACCTGGGAGTGTGGCCAAAAAAATTAAAATCATGAAAGCCTGAGGATTGGTACAAGAGTGAAACCAAACAGGAAGAATGGGTACCAGGTGTCTGAGAGCTCTACCGTGGCCATGCAGGTGGCGGAGGTTTGTGCAAAGATCAGCAGTGAAGATCAGTGCACAGGCGAGGACGCTGGGGCTGAGATGTGGGGAGCCTGGCCGAGGTCGGGCTCCCAGTTCATCCCGCTGCCTTCCCCATGCCCACACGCCTCTCATTTAGTCTGAACAACACATTCCATCCTAGTTTGAAGTAGCAGTGACTGTGATTATTAATTGTCCCCACGCGTGGGAGGGTGACTACAAGGATGGGTGTGTAGCCAACACTTTCCTGGGAGTTTTCTGGAGAGCTCGCTCTCTCTTTTTCAACTTGGGTTGAAATTCTGGAAATTCCATCTAGTAGCTGGGTTATCTTGGGAGAGTTACTGAACTTCCCAGAGTCTAGTTTCTTTCTTTGTGGGTAGGGGATAAATAGGGCTTCCCTGGTGGCGCTAATGGTAAATAATCCGCCTGCCAATGCAGGAGACCCAAGAAATACACATTTGATCTCTGGGCTGGGAAGATCCCCTGGAAAAGGAAATGGCAACCCTCTCCAATATTCTTGTCTGGGAAATCCCACGGACAGACCATGTCCCTTGGCTTGTGGGATCTTGGTTCCCTGACCAGGGATGGAACCCAGGCTCTGGGCAGCAAGAAGGCAGAGTCTTAACCACTGGACTGCCAGGGAATTCCCATGTGTAGTCTTAAAAAAGAAAATACAGTTAAGTATTTAAAATGACCTGCAAGCAAGGTTTCCAAATCAATTTTTACAGTCAAACTGTAAGTTGTAAGTACAAAACTGTAATTTCCTGAGAAGTGAGCATCTCTTTGATTACAATGGTTTTGAAGGTAAGCCAATATTGACTCTAAAGTGGGGGGAAAAAAAGTATTTGCTTGTTTGTTGCCTTTGTCTGGAACTCACTGACAGGCAAAGGTTCAGAAACAGGTGGGCGGGGGTGGGGTGGGTGGAGAAGCAGACCCTTACCAGGGGGTAGGTGATGATGAAGGCCACCCAGCCGATGAGCAGGAAGGTGCTTAAGATGATGGTGGCCATGTCCTTGAGCATGGAGTCCACGGGGGCCTCGGGCTTGGCAGGGGCGTGATCAAACTTCTCTTCCATGTCTGGAGAAACCGTGGTAGGTGCGTTTTCTGAAGTCTGGTCAACCAGGTTGATGACCTTGTGTGGGAGAGAGTGGCAACATCACTGCTCAATTTCCAGCCAGATATAAAAGAGCCAAACAATCAGGAGAAGCCACGACTCAGCTCAGACGGGAGTGGGGTTTGGGGGAGAATGGATACATGTATGTGTATGGCTGAGTCCCTTTGCTGTCCACCTGAAACTATTACAACATTCTTAATAGGCTATACCCCAATAAAAAAAAAAAAGTTAAAAAAAATAGGAGAAGCCATGATTATTTATGAGCAATGACTAGGCTGTGAAATATGTTGGATTGTTTTTAAAGCCCACCCAAGACCACAAAGCCAAATAACTGTTGCCCTTTTCAAAGCAACTGCCTTGAGAGGCCATGCGCTATTGCAGTGATGGAATCATTACTCAAAAAAACGGTTTTTAGAGAAATACTTTAGAAAGTGCCTTCATGTGCAATATTCTTTCGAAAATCCTTATTAAAGGCAAAACCCTCCTTGGACGGTAGAGTTGCTGTTTGGGGAAACTCTGAAATCTTCAGTAACAAGTCTGGTGGAAAGCTGGTGGTCCACTTGGTAACAGCATTTCACATTAAAAAGGAAAACACACAATCACACAATCTAGGAAGTAATAAAGCAGCTTTCCAACATTGCTTGTAAACTTTCAGTGTGACTCCAAACACAAAAACACTTATTCAAACAGTCCACTATATTTCAAAGTTTTTAAAAAGCATTAGGGTCCTTTGTTAAGCCGCAAATTAACTCAGATAAAGTGGAGCTTTTGCCCAAACTCTTCAGAAACTGTAGGACTTCTAGAAAAATGCATTGGTTTGTTCTGGGACATCTACTCGTCCAGGCGTGCTACAATTATTTGCTGGATGAGATGGACACACAGCCTCCTTGGCACCCCCCACGTGCTTGCGCCCCCCCTCCCGCCTCGGGCCCTTGCCGTCTGTGGGGTGTGCCTGGCTGGTGGCAGCTGAGGAATGTGTGCTGACCATGTGACCAGAGACAACACCGCTCATTCGGTTATATCTGCTTAAGTGTGTTTGTTTTTAAAAGTTAGTCTTAATACCAGACAAATGCACGTCAGAGTATTATAACGGACTTTCAAAGGACTCTTTGCTCAAGATGGAACGATTATATAGGAAAATCTCGATGACGACCATCTCTGGGTGTTAGATCAAGGGTATTGTTTAATTTTCTTTTTAAACTTTTGCTTTCTAGGGTTTAATAACAAATATGCTGGGCTTTACTCAGATCAAAATCAGATGCAGATTTTAGGGCCCTGATCCCTCTCCAATCTGGCTGCCTCCGAAGACGAGGGACAACTCAGCATTTCCCTGAATCTTTAACGTCCATGTGATTTTCTTTCCGTTTCTCTCTGAATTAAAACCTAAATCTCTAATGTGAATTTGATATGATCACAGCCCCCCCCCCACATCAGCCAGTTACTCCCCTCTTTCTCTGGCCCTGCCCACAGGCCCTTCTGAGTCACAGGACCCTCACCGGCAGGGCTGCAGTATCCGCCAAGCCCGAACAGCCTCTGGACCCCCAGCCCCAGTCCCCACCTCTGGGCCCCGACCCCCAGCCCCCACCTCTGGACCCCCAGCCCCAGCCCCCACCTCTGGGCCCCGACCCCCAGCCCCCACCTCTGGGCTCCGACCCCCAGCCCCCACCTCTGGACCCCCAGCCCCAGCACCCACCTCTGGGCCCCGACCCCCAGCCCCCCCTCTGGGCCCCGACCCCCAGCCCCCACCCTGGGCCCAACCCCCAGCCCCCACCTCTGGGCCCCAGCCCCACCCCCACCTCTGGCCGCCGACCCCCAGCCCCCACCTCTGGGCCCCCAGCCCCAGCCCCCACCTCTGGGCCCCGACCCCCAGCCCCCACCTCTGGGCCCCGACCCCCAGCCCCCACCCTCCTGCAGCCTCCACACCTACTCTGCGCCCCAGAGGCTGCGCAAGTGGGCGGAGCGATGGTCTCCCCGCCCCCTGGCTCCCACCAGCAGATGGGACAGGCTGGAGTTCTGTGGGTCTTGGGGTGTCTTCGCTGGAGCTCCAGGCTCCACTCCCTCCTTACTGGCTTCAGGCTCAAGTATGCTCTGAGAACCCCAGCACTGCCCATGGTGTGAAGGAAACCCCCCTTGAATCCTAGTTTGGGTGGTCGTCTGCTTCCGGCTGAGAGCCTGAGAGAAGGCTTCATATCCCGGGGCTCAGGAGGGCGACCTGGGCCGAGTCGGGCGGGTTCCCGAGTGCCCCACACCCACTAAGCAGGCGCCCTGGGTCCCTGCCACACCGAGCGGCCAGAGCAGGCCATGCCTGGCTTGAGAACTCCTCAGCCTCCCACCTGCTCTCTCTGCCAGCTCTCCCCTCACTGCCCCGCCTGGAACACGGCTCCTGCGTGGTCACCTGACCATGTCTCCCACGGCTCCCTGCCGGGCATCCTACAATCCCGTCAGGCTGTCTCCTCAGCCCCGGAGCTGGACGCACAGGGCTAACCCCGCTCCGGGCCTTCACCTCTGCCTGCTTCCCTCCAGCACGCCCACCGCCTCTCCCACAGGCCCTCTCTCGGCCGTCGGCCCTCCGCACTTTGTCTGCCGTGGATTCCCCTGCACCCCTTCCCCTCCTGAGTGGACTGCGGGGCCTAAAGGCAGGATAGACACCTTATCCCCCAGCTCCTGACTCGGGCGCCGGTGCCTGACCGTGCATGTCCCCACTCACCTCCTCAAAGCTCTTCTTCTCCGAGTCGGCGGGAATCACGTTCTCCCGGTGTTTGGGCAGGTTGTTGGGGAAGCGCTCCAGCATTTTGGTGGACGCGGACAGTGGGGTTTCGTGGTGTCCTGCCAGAGGAAGCATGGCCTCTAATGAGAACGGTTTCCCCACGCGGTGGCCGCACTCGACGCTCAACTGAGACATCAGTCGCCACCCAGAGAGGCGCCCGCGATGAGAGCTGGGGACCGGAGGAACTCCACCAAGACAGAGCTCTTACCTTCGAAGGCCATGCATGCAGTATTCTGAATCTCACAATAAGGAGCAAAGACGTGGCCCTGTCATGAGAAGGACTGGGATGTCCAGGACACATTCAGAGCAAGGCGCGCGTGCACGCACGTGTGTGTGTGTGTGTGTGTGTGTGTGTGTGTGTGTGTGCTCAGTCGTGTCCAACTCTTTACAATCCCATGGACTGCAGCCTGCCAGGCTCCTCTGTCCATGGGATTCTCCAGGTAAGAATACTGGAGTGGATTGCCATTCCCTTCTCCAGGGGATCTTTCTGACCCAAGGATTGAACTCAGGTCTGCTGCATTGCAGGTGGATTCTTTGCCATCTGAGGCCCCAGGGAAACCCCCAAGAGCTAGTCTGAACTATGTATACTTCTCATCTGGAGAAATCCCCTTGAACTCTCTCTCTAGGTCAGTTCTCTATCTACACCGTCAACACTGCTCATTAAGGGAAGCCTAGGTTTGTTATGAGCCACCATCAAGTTCCCCTCATCTTTCAAGGAACACTGAGATGGCAGGATTTCCTGAACTGGTTGCCTGCCTCAGACCTCTGACTCACACCTGCCAGTGGGGCCCCGGGATCTGACCTGGGAGTGTCTCCAGGTACCTCTGAGGCTCGCCAACAGGAGACCCTCAAGCTAAGAGGAGTAAGGTTGCCCCTCCACATGCCACCCTGCACTGTGGCACTCTGCCCGCTGCTCTCAGGGTTCCAAGTCCTGTCCCTTGGCCGGGTACCACCCAACACTCTGTGATGAGCCCGAATTCCCTCTTCCACCCACAGTCCTTATAAACAGGCCTTCCCCTAGCGGAGCCTTTAGCAGCATTCACGGAGGGCACTCTGAACCCACTGGGCTACAAACGTGACTGTGAGATCCTGAAACATTTCTGTGCAAACAGGACCTGGTCTTCTGATTTTCCAACAGAGCCATGAAGACTTTTTACTGGATCTTTCACGGTCTCGCATATATATTTCCTCAGTTTCCAGTAACTTTTTTTTTTTTTAATTTTATCTTTGGCTGGGCTGGGTCTCTGTTGCCACACGTGGGCTTTCTCCAGTTGTGGGGAGTGGGGGCAGTGCATGGGCTTCTCTCTGTGATGGGTTCTTTTGTGGCAGAGCACAGGTTCTAAGCGCATGGGCTCCAGCAGTTGTGGCAGACAGGTTTAGTGGCCCCAAGGTACGTGGGATCTTTCTGGGGCAGGGATAGAACTCATGTCCCCTGCATTAGCAGGCGGATTCTTAACCATTGGACCCACAGGGAAGCCCAGTTTCCAATAATTTTTCATTCTTAACCACTGGTAGACAGTCAATGCAACCTATAACTGCTTTATAAAACCAAGTGGCCCTGTGATTTTAATGGCCTCTACCCATCAGTTCTTTTTATCCTCCACTTTGGGCCCATTCACAACCTGCTTTCCAAACTACATCCATTCAGAAAAAAGGGTAGAATTATTTTGTTATCTCCTCTACCCATTATTTGGTAAAAGTAATAACCAGAAGAAGAATGGAACAAGGAGTCAGGATGAACAAAGAACAACAAGGCCTGGGTGATGGTAAGGGGACGCATGGGGGCTCCAGGACATCTAGCTTCCTCTCTGTGATGCCCAGTTACGCCCCCTCTTGGTGCGTAAACGGACATATGACACCCGAAGGCAGTGAGTGTGACCGATGAAGGCAGAGGTGTCTCTGGCGAGCCTCCCAAGTAATTAGAGTAACCCCCCATCCAGATGCCACTGCCTGGCTGCCTCCCGGGTCTGCAGGCTCCTAGGCGGCCCCACCTCCCTTTCCCGGCGCCCCAGGCCTGACCTCTCCCTGCCCGGGCCCCAGTCCGCACGAGCACTGGGAGAGAATGGTGGGGAGAAAGTTCATCAGCCCCTGTACTGCACCCCGTCTGGGGCAGGAGACGGCAGAATCGGGGAGTGGACGCCGCACAGGAAGGGCAAATCTGACCAAGAAAACTCCGTCTTGCTCTAATTACTTGGGATGCTCACCAACAGCTCCTGTCACCTCTGCCTTCCTCGGTCACATTGACTCACAGGAGCCTCTAAGCCTGGGGGCCATCAGGGATGGCAGCAGAAACGAAGAGAGGGAAAAGGGACCATCCCACACCCCCCGGGACTTCTGCCTGCTGAGGCTCCTGGACCTCACTCCAACCTCTGACTCTCTTCCACCCTCCTGGGTCTTCAACTCTTTCCTCTCCAACCCCTCCTGCTCACCCAACACCAACTCCCAAGTGAATTCTTCCACAGAGGATGCCTGCTTCCTTAACTCTTAACTGGATATAACAAGGGAGCCGACCTTGCAAAGGGGTCATTTGTGGGAAATCAGGAAATATTCCAAAGTGCCTGGCACAGACATCCAGCACATGTCAGATCAGCGCACAGAGCTTGCAGTATTTAGTACTGGCGTTTTGGGACGTTAGTCAAATGATTTCTGAGAACTGACTTGGTAATACAGCCAGCCTGTTCTGTTTTCCTTGGGGGTGAAATAGTCCGCGGTCTGAAAGACCAGCGTGGACAGGCACCGAGCACAGAGCTGAGCGCTGTGACTGGTAATGTCGTCTCTTGGCCACAAGGGGGCAGCAGGTTGTCACCAGCGACCCGGGGAGCTGACTTACCGATGAGTAGCCAGTAGTTCCGCAGGTAGTTGAGCTTGCTCTTGCCTTTGAGCCCGGGGTCGAACTTCAGGTCCGTGCTGGGCGTGATCACACACTCCCCTTTGTCCCCGATGGTGACACCGTCGGTCTGGGGGCCTTCCAGCAAAGGAAGGGTGCTGCCCCGGGGCTGTAAAGACAGACCGGAGTGAGGCTAGGGGCGGCCAGGAGGACAGCAGTATTCCTGTGTGGAGCTGGCTGGGAAGGCAGTTCAGTTCAGCCGCTCAGTCGTGTCCGACTTTTTGTGACCACATGGACTGCAGCACGCCAGGCTTCCCTGTCCATCACCAACTCTGGGAAGGCAGAGCGGGATTCAAAGTCCCCAAGACGGGGCAGGAGCAGCCCTTCCCCTAGGATATGACAATGCTGCCCTGATGTCTTTTAAAATTCGGCTGTCTTTTTATTTATTTACTTATTTATGCCACACTGTGCGGCATGTGGGATCTTAGTTCCTGGGCCAGGGATTGAACCTGTGCCCCCTTCAGGGGAAGTGTGGAGTCTTAACCACTGGGACGCCAGGGAAGTTCCTTGGGTGTCTTTTGAAATGTGGACGTCTCTTTAAATCTAGGAACAGGGAAACAGGAAGGGTGTGTGTGGAATTCCACGAGGCTAGTGACAAGCAGATATAAGTGATGGAATTCACACATGGTACAAGTGACCGGGGTGCGAACGCTCCAGCTGTGAGCCCAGTGCTGGCTCGGGCACCGCTGGACCCTGGCAGGCCCTGCCCCGAGCAGCTGACAGACTCACTGGGAAGACAGGAGATGCCAACCAAACAGCTCAAACACCATAAGGACCAAAACAGCAGCCCGGATGGTGATGCCTCGGACTCTCAGAGACGGGGCACTTGAGGTGGTCTGGCAAGGCTGGAGAAGGCTGGACCAGTCACCAAAGGATGCTCAGGATTTGAGGAGGAAAATGGAAGACAGGAGAACAATCGAGGTGTGAGGCGCAGCCTGAACAAGGGCCGAGAAAGATGGACAGGAAACTCTTGGAACTCAGGGAGGGGAGGGACAGTGCAGTCCCCACAGTGACACCGGCTGTGGGGTGGATGGGCACCGCAGGGCTAGCCTGCGGAGGGCCTGAGCCCCAGCTGGGGAGTCCAGACTTGAATCCAAAAGCCAAGGGGAGTATCCGGGGCTTCCCAGGCCCAGGAGGCTGCCTTAGTCAGAAGACTCTGCTGATGAGGTAGAACATGGTACGTGCACAAATTATCTCTGAGGATTTAGGATGTGTGTCTTGTGTCCTTAACAGGATGTTTGTACATAACTCAGTTGTTCTTTGCTGAAATGGAACAGGAGTGCTTCAAGGTTGCCTCCGTGAGCCCCACCCCCGAGTCCCCAGAGTGGACTTACCACAACGGCGACGCCCTCATGTACCATCGAGGGGGAAGCGTAGAGGCTGGTGGAGTATTTCCCCACATACAGGGTGGGCCTAGGAGGAAACAAACAGATACATGCATTCCACTGTCATTTAAGCTCTGGACCCACAAAAGAGGGCTTTCTGGAGAGAGTCACAGCCCTGACTACCACCCCAGGAAGAAGCACATGAACCCCCGAGCTCTGAGCGTGCATGGAGAGGGTGAGAGGCAAGGGGACTGCCCTGGGCGTGAGGAGAGCAGGACCACCAGCCCTGATGTCACTGACGCCTTTGACGGGCCACCTGCCGGCAGCCCGGGTTTCCTCATTTGCAGGTGGCGGGTCTGCCCCGTGGGTCCGCCCTCAGAAGGGACCCTGAGCAGTGATCACCCGGGGAAGACTGAGGCTGGAGTGCGTGCAGCCACCCCACAGCCTCTAAGACGGCCCGGCCAGCAGTTGATGACTGACCTGCCACCAGAATCCCCACCACGATGGCTTGTGGACGCCTAAAGATTCTAGAGGTTCTACAGAAGCCTGGAGAAAAGTCTTATCTGAATGCCTGAAGCAAAGGGGATGCACAGGAAATTCCAACTGGGTGAGACTTCTGGTGGGTGGTCTGTCCCTGTCGGGGGCACTGAGGGGAGGGGACCTGGCTTTGTCCGTGGTCGTCATGAGTGTGAGAACACGAGGCTGCATGTCCAGACCCTGCTAACCAGGGTTACTCTCAACAGCCAGGCTGGGGGGTGGGTCACCCACTAAACTCTCTACACCTCTCTCAGTAAACACCTTATTTGAACAGTGCTATGAACTCAGAGAACATTACAGGCTCACTTGATCTTCTCCACAGCTCGGCAAAAAGGGAAACTGAGGTTCAGCAAGGCTAAGCTGAGTTAGCCTGACAGGCTATTCACAGGTGGGGCTGGAGAGCACGGGCCTGAGTCTTAGATACACACATACTCTGACACTTTTTTCCTGATTTTTAAAGCAAATACAACTTACAAAAAATTTTTTGGAAAATACAGAAAGTTAAAAAATAAACAACCTCTCTCGTATTCCCACCACAATAGATTTAATTGCACTGCAGTTACATTGGCAGTCTCTTTCCTATATCCTCCCATAATTTTGGCTTCCCCAGTGGCTCAGCGGGTAAAGAATCTGCTTGCAATGCAGGAGATACAGATGTGGGTTTGATCCCTGGGTTGGGAAGACCCCCTGGAGAAGGAAATGGCAACCCACTCTAGTATTCCTGCCTGGGAAATCCCATGGATAGAGGAACCTGGTGGGCTACAGGCCATGGGGTCGCAAAGAATTGGACAGGACTGAGTGACTAAGCACCCTAGCACCCATAATTTCAATGTATTTAATATTCAAGAATCTGAAGCATGCAGGGGTGCCTACTTCTTAAGATTCTGAGGTTTCTGAACAAGCTGTTCTTGGCTGTTTATATTCCTCATGGCTTCAGGGGTGTCTGCCCCATGCCCTGGCACCCAGTTCGTGGTACAGCACACTGCTGCAGGACCAGAACGCCAGGGCCACGGCTGCGCCCTTTCCGCCCCGAGTCCTGGACTCACGTCAGCTTGCTCTTGGCCTCCGTCTCCTTGGGGAATGGGTACTTCCACTTGGTGATGCGCCCCACCTCCCCCGACATGAAGGTCAGGTAGCGCAGGGTCTCCACGGCAACGTTGATGTGCATCACCTTCCGCAGACCCTCGCGCTGCCAGATGTAAAAGGCCACCACGGGCGAAGCATAGTTTTGGATCCACAGGACGTCCCCAGACTCGCTGTCCACCGTCACCACCAGCCCATCGCCATTGGACACAAAGTGGGACATCTCTGTACGGATCAGATAAACACAGCGTGTCAAGACTCACCTCGGCTTGCAACCACATCCTCCGTGCTCCTGCCAAGCTGCAGTCACCCGGCCAGAGGAAATAGGCCTTCTGGAGTGTTCTCAGAATGCCTCCCAACAACTCTACTGGCTTTCAATGAATCTGCTCAGGCTCTATGACAGTGAGAGCTGCCTGGTTTATAAACGGGAGACAGGGTCACCCTCTCACGTGGCGGTGTTCTTTTTTCACTTGGTAATTCGAGTCAATTAGTGGGTTTCCCTGGTGGCTCAGATGGTAAAGAATCTGTCTGCAGTGCAGGAGACGGAGGTTCCATCCCTGGGTCGGGAAGATCCCCTGGAGAAGGGAATGGCAACCCACTCCAGTATTCTTGCCTGGAGAATTCCATGGACAGAGGAGCCTGGGCTACAGTCCATGGGGTTGCAAAAGTCGGACATGACTGAGTGACTAACACAATACACACACAATTAGTCGGAGTAAATAGTGCAGAGAAGGGAACCAGAGGAGATCCTATGAACCTGGCATCTTACAGCCATCCTTTCAAAGCTACCAATCAAGCTGGACAGTCAGGGCTGACCACGACACTGGCCGCAGGAGACCCCAGAGGACATCTGTCAGACTTTCGGGTACCGGTGTTAAGATGGCAAAACTGGCTTTTAGTTTTCATTTGAGTTGGGGGAATGCTTCCTAGAGAAATAACTTGGGAATGAGCCACAGTTACAGAGGTGGTTGTTCATATCAAACTGACATTTAATTCTGCTTCCCATGGGTTTGCAGTCAACTCCTGCGACAGAGGGACTCCACGAAGTGTGTCCTCCCTCCTCTCGGGGTAAACTCGCCACTGTTTTACCTGGGTTCCCTTCATACTTCTCACTCAGGCCCCTGCCTTACACACTGGCTGTTAAAAAATAGATAAATAAAAGGGAATTCCCTGGCAGTCCAGGGGCTAGAACTCATACTTTCACTGCAGGGGGCCTGGGTTCGATCCCTGGTCGGGGAACTAAGATCCTGCAAGCCATGTGGTACAGCCAAAAAAGAAAAAAAGAAAACAAAAACCCCACTGACTGTTTAAGTATTTACTACAAGTCCACGGGAAGTCCAAAATCTGGTGACCAAGAAGGTCTTAAAAGGGAATTCGGCTTTCTGGAACCCTCGTTTCCCCATGGGGCATAAGTGCCCGCCCGACTGCGCCATGCCAGGGAGGCTGGGGCGGCCTACTCACTGTAGTCCCCGTCGTCCTCGGGCAGCGCGGCCGCGTAGTCGAAGTAGGTGGCGTTCCAGCGCAGCTCGCGGGTCTTGGTGTCGTACATGGTAATGGTGTACTCTGAGAGGGGAACACACAGCGGCCTGTGACCTGCAGGGGCCACGCCACCTGCGGGGGTGCTGACCTCATCTAAATCACAACAGACGAACCCTCCCCAAACGGCGTCTGAGAAAGTCCAGGCTGTCCATGTGGGGAGACAAGAGGCCACGGGGAGGAGGACTGGAGTCCCGAACGCATGAGCAAACCCGGCCCACAGCCTGTGGAGCAGAGACAGGCCGCCCATGCTGTGCCCTTGAACTCAAGGCTCCCGAATCATGAGCAATGTCCTGGTGGTGTTTTAAGCCACTTAAGTTTTCGGGTGGCTTACCATACAACAGAGAGCGGACATTAGAAATCGATACTTAGATGTGGGATGGTGCCATGACAGAAACCTAAAACACGCGGCACTGACTTTGGGACTGGGAGGCAGATGGAGGCTGGAGGAGCAGTAAGGGAACAGCTGATGGAAGCGGAAAACGATGGGCCAGGTTAGGTGGTGGTGACACAGTTATTAGTAAGACCACTTCTTGCTGTAACTGGAAAAATAGAAAGATTTAAGCAAGTGATGAACTTGTGGCTCTGACTAAGGAGATTTCCAGGCAGAATGCAGAACACGCCAAATGGTTTCTCTTAACTGCGTTGGTACGACACAAGGCCGATAAGCTAAAGAGGAAACCACTCCGTTTTCAAGTTGAATGTAGAGGAAATATAGAGGGTCCGGGACTGATGCTCCAGCTGGAAAACACTCTCAACATAAAAAATGGCCTTAGGGAAGGACTTTGCAGGTGGTCCAGTGGTTAAGAATCTGCCTGCTAATGCAAGGAACACAAGTTCGATCCCTGGTCTGGGAACTTATATCACACACACTTCAGGGCAACTAAGGCTGTGCGCCACAACTACTGAAGCCGACGCTCCCTAGAGCCTGTGCTCCATAAGAGAAACCACCACTATGAGAAGCCCGTGCACTGTAATGAAGGGTAGATCCCGTCTGCTGCAACTAGAGAAAGTCCACACGCAGAGGCAAAGACCCAGCACAGCCAAAATAAATTAATTAAAAGAAAAAGGCCTTAGGGCAAAGATCAGGTTCAGGTGCTTCCAGTAAAAAATGGCTTCAGGGGTCAAGATCAAAGCAAAGATGAGGCTGTAAGACCCTCCTCTGGGGCCTCAGAAAGATTCAAGGTGATCCTCCATCGACCTGCTTCCCCTTGTAGCTCTATTTCAGCTGTCCGTTCCACAGCTCTCATGGAGCAGCGGTGTAGGTCCAGGGGGGCGCCTGTGAAATTTGGAAGGCGGGTCCCTGGAGGGAAGGGCCGCCTGCCCCACCCATTCACTCGCTGCGGCCTCTGTGCCCCACCCCCGCCACCTGTCAGCATCCTGCCAGACGTGGAGACTCGGCAGGCAAATAAGACCAAGTCCTGCCCTCAGGAAGCCAACAGTCTAGACAGGAGGGCAATACGATTTAGAAACGCTTGGCGACAAGAGTTGAGAAGGAGGAGAGGGCTGAAGAAAAAGGTGGGAGATGGTACGGTGGGGAGGCTGCTGATGCCTAGAAAGGGCCAGCGATGGGCGGTGTGGACGGCTGAGGCTGAGGCAGCCGCAGAGGTGGGGGCTGTATCACAGGAGCTTCATAATCCCCGGGCAACGGGGAGCTCCCAGCGGGTATCATAAAGGGGAACAACATGGAAACCTGTGTGTGGACCAGACCCCTCTGGGTGCGTTCCAGAGAATGAAGCCTGGAGGCAGAGACCCCAAGGGAAGGCTATCTCAGGTCATTGTTTGCAATCAGGCAGGCTGTACACAATCAATGGTTCCTTCTTACCTGTTCGCCCCAGATACAGCAGAGAGGCTGATGGGCAGAGGCTGTCTGCAAAGGCTGATGACAGGGTCTGCTGCTTCTCCCCGGTCAGGAGGTCGATAACGTACCAAATGTCCTGCTTTTTACCTACAGGGTCACAAGGACACGTGGTGGTTAACAATCACCCAACATGGAAAAAAAAAATATCCCCACCAAATCAGCAGCCCAAGATGCTCTCTGAGCTGAGAAACAGGCCTGAGATTCTCACGAGGTTGAAGACACTTCTTTGATGCTCTGTGGGTGACCAGGTTAATGGTAATGGGCAGATAATAAAGCTTCTTGGGCCACTGGGTTCTATAACAACTTAATAACCTAGTCGTGGTATAAAAATGTCTCCACGCCTAATAACATAACAACTCACAGATTTTATTGCTCTGATGAGTAGCCTTAAATATGAAAAATCTGGCCTGTTAAGACAAACCTTTTCCCATAGACTAGGATCTATGTAAATCCAGAAATGCACCCAGGGGCTCATCTCCCTGGTAACCATCATTCACACATCTCAACATCCCTACTAATGAGCCCTAATGTAAAGAGGATCTACAGACACTATTTTATAACTCTAATTAGCTGGTAACTGTGACTGGGCAGTAGAGCTGGTGGCAACTACGTGCTAATGAGGCCAAAGTTATCTCAGCCTCGACCAGTAAGTGACTCCCCAGCCACACGCTACACCCCTCCTCTCGGTCAGCTGATTAAAAGGTATGAACTGGTGGACAGCGTAGCTAAACAACACAATTAGCAAAACTCAAACCTATGGTTACATACACCAGGGCATCCTGGTAATGGCAAGTTCCTAAGAAAACTGTTTTATAAACACTCCGTATTGTTTTAATAATTTTATTATCTGTTTGTTTATTTTTGGTTGTGCTGGGTCTTCATTGCTGCGTGCAGGCTTTCTCTAGCTGCGGGGCACAGGCTTCTCATTGACGTGGCTTCTCTTGCTGCAGAGCAGGGGCTACAGTAGTGGCAGCTCCTGGGCTTTGAGCACAGGCTCAGTAGTTGCAGTGCTCGGGATTAGTTGCTCCGAGGCAGGTGGGATCTTCCCGGATCAGGGATGGAACCCGTGTCTCCTGCACTGGCAGGCAGATTCTTTACCACTGAGCCACCAGGGAAGCCCAATACAGGGTATTATTTCCACTATGATTTCAAGATAAACACAGCTCCTGCCTGAAGGTCAACACCTTCACTGTGATGTGCACGTTTCTGTTTTGTAAGGTCTGTCTTCCAAAGACAAGCCTTCTCTCTGCACACTCGTCTCTTCCTACCTTATTGGCTATGTTTCCTATTTCAAGGGACTCTTGGAAGCCGAGTACCGAGATGCCAGCAAGCTCTCAGGGCACGTGAATCTGCTAAAGCTACACCTAGTTCTAACAGAGGGAGCATATGTGCCAGTCCACACGTCTGAAACTCGTCCATGGATCCTAACTTCCTGCTCCCAGCGACAAATCTTAATATGAAAAAGATCTGAAGATGGAGATAAAACATCACCCAACAGCTGTGGCCAGAATCCCTTTCTGTCTGGCCTGGGCACCCTTCTGGTTACTACAAGGACCGTTGACAGTCTGCTACCCAGACCCAGCTACCACTTTAATGATGGGTTGGGGCAACTGCCACAACTTTAAATGCACCCTAAGTAACGAATTGTTGGTCAGAGCTGGAAGATCAGCCAGATAACAGTGACTACAGATGGTGAGATGATGTTCAGAAGGGCCCGGGCATGGCTCAGAGCACAGAGAAAGCCTCTGTTGATCACTTCCCCTGAATCCCTGGGCCAGGGGCTTCCTCACTCTGAAGGTGTGGAAAGAAGAGCCCCAGTCTCCTTAGACAAAGATGTAAAATCTAGCCAGGCCCTGTGCTTGAGACCCAGAAACACACATAAAAAGCCTCCAAGGCATGAACAGGCCGTAAGCACTTTCAGTTCCTCAGAAAGAAAGCTGCTTTATAAATACAGGATATTATTACTACTATGCTTTCAAGATAAATACAGCTCTCCTTTGTGCCACAAATGCATTTTTATTGACATTTTGGGAGCAACCTGGTCAAAGAAAAGCAGCTGATCTGATGCTTTGAAAGACGTGACCCCTGTAGGTATGAAGGCGGCTTATCTAAGCAAGCTGTTAAGTGCTGTTTTTATCTAATATTCTGATAGCAGGAAATACTAAGAAAGCCCTATAATTAATAGGCAGAACCTGGCTTCCCTTTCTTGGCTCCGACTATTGTAATTCACTTTAAATTTCATCCAGTTGCTTCTGGGTATGTTGCAATCTGTAAATCGCAGGGGTAGGTCAACACAGCAGCTGAAAGCTTGTTCAATGAGTAACCATATGAATGGTGTCAGATCTGCTCCCAAGTGGGGTGGCGGGGGGAACCCTTTCTTAACTGGTCAGCTAATCCTGGCCTGAACCAGCACAACCGAGGCAAGAAAGGCCTTCCCCAGAAGGGTGGGTAGAGGAATGACTATACACACATCTCCTCTCTCTCAGACCCACCACCTTCCCAGATTGCGGCGTTCGCTTCCAAAAGGGATCAGCGTCAGGAACTCTTACCCATGTAGAGAATGCCATCTGAGCTTCGGCACGGAGAAGCCTGCACCAACTCAGGGATCGTAAAGGGAAGTTTCTTTAAAACAAACCAAAGAAAAAAAAAACAAAAAAGCAAAGCAAAAAAAAGTTAACAATGTCTTGTGCAATGATTACAATTTCACTGCAGTCTGTTTCTGTTACCCAATTCTGCTAAAAAGAGATGGCACATGGGGGTTTTCCTAACTGGAAACCAAGGAGAAGGGGGCACCCTAGGCTCCCCGCACACTGTGGGCAAGCCCTTGGCTTCCAGGTCCTGGGTGCCGGCCACACTGGGTCTTTTCTGTGACACGCCCCCTGGAAGTCTCTAGTCCAGAGCCCTTCTGGGGCTCTTTGACCTTTTCTGAAAAGACACACAAATATGGAGAGAACTACACAATCTTTGAAATCCTAAGGGTTGGGGGGGGGGAGGGAGAATTGCCCTGTCTTGGAAAACTGTCCCAGAGCTGCTCAGACGGGAGTAGAAAACACCCCTCAGAGTGGGAGTCAACCAGGAGACTGTCCTGAAGGGCGGGCTCGAGGGAAAAGAGAAGCCATCACTCTGTGGGCAACACAGGAGAGTTTGGGGAAGGAAGAGAAGTTTTGGTTTTTCTCTAGCAACGAATTCTCCTACTGAAAAACAGAAGAAGATTGGGCTTTTTGGTATTAAAAGGAAGTTATGGTAGGTGCCAGGAAAAGAAACTCAGAGCAGTCCGCATGTTTCAACTGCATTTCATCATAAAAACCGATCTTTCAGAGTTGACAGCTGACATCTGACAAGCTCTTTGGGTTCGAGTTTGTTTCAGAACACTTTATTTTTGGAACATTCTGTGTTCTTGAAACCATCCCGTGGATACCTGCCTCATGACAACTGTCACCTTTCTTGCCAAAAAGCAAAGTCAACAGAATTTTCAGGAACCAATAATGAGGATTTTCCTGTCATCCCAATGTTTAAACTAAGCCTTAGCAGAAAAAAGTATGCCCTGGAGAGGCTGTCCTGAGTGGGCTTCTTCCAGGTGTCTCTGAGGATTAGAATGTTGTTGCAAGGTTTTCAGTCTGGAGTGTTTTCCAGTCTGCAGTGTCTGGCTGAGTGTGGCCACTTTGGCCTCCTGATTCGAGGCCCAGGCTGGAAACCACGTTCTTGGAGCTGCTAAACCACACCAGGCGGTTTGCGGGTGGTGGCAAGAGCAGCCTCTGGAAGGTGGGGGTTCATGGAGCCCCCCTGCACCTGGTGCTTTGGCCTTGGGCACATTCCTTCACCTCTCTGGGCACACTTTCCATACCTCTGCTGTGAAGATGACCATATGTGTGGGCCCATTTCTAAATTCTCTTTCTGGGGAGCTTTTTAAAAAAATCCTGACAACCTAGGTCAATCAAATGGGGACTTTAGGATTGGGACCTAGACAGTATTTTTTTAGAGATTTTCAGGTTATTACAATGTGCAGCTAAGGTTGTGAACCACTGGTCTATTCTCAAATGGAGGTGGGAATGGAATATAACCCACCCACCCCCACCAAGGGGATGTCTACTGGGGGAGTGTACAGTGTTGCAAACTACACTGCTCCCCCAAATTAAGAATCACTAAAGTTAGGGATTTCCCTGGTGGTCCAGAGGTTAAGACTGCGCTTCCACTACAAGGAGCATGGGTTTGATCCCTGGTCGGAGAACTAAGATCTTGCATGCCAGGTGGCCAAAAAATAAAAAAAAAAAAGATAATAATAATAAATCACTAGATAAAGTGAGTCCTCTTCCTGAAGGAATATCACATCCTTCCAGTGTGCTGGGTGAGCCCTGAGAACCTGCTAGTACAGATCAGTGTTTTTAAACTCTGGGCTATACATTTAAAAGCTCATCAAGGGAGCTGTGAAAAGACACCTCTGCCCAGGTGCCAGTCTGGACCACCTGATTCAGATTCCCAGAATTTTTTGTAAGTTCTCAGGTGACCTTGATGTACAGCTGCGGTTGAAGTCAGTGGTCTAGAACCTCCGGAGCACCAGGAAGCTAAATACACTCACCGTCAGGCCTTCGTTGTTCTTGCCCCCAAGCGTGTACAGGCTGCCATCATTGGGATCTGGGAGGAAGGCAGGCCTGCAGATCAAGCAGTAAGTATTAGTGACAGATTACAGCCCAGGGCACAGAATAAAATACCAAAGCCAGGCAAAACCATGATTGGTAGGGAGGGGTGTGTGTGTATAAAACAATTCCATCCACTTCTTTTTCATCTTAGCCACAGATAATAAAATATCCTTCTGGTAATCTCCAATGGTCCCCAACCTTTTTTTGGTACCAGGGACCAGTTTTGCGGGAGACGATTTTTCCATGGACAGTGGGGTGGTGGGTAGGGGGGAGGGTGTGGTTCAGGATGATTCAAGTACATTCCATCTATTGTGCACTTTATGTCTATTATTATTACACCAGCTCCACCTCAGATCATCAGGCATTAGATCTCAGAGGCTGGGGACCCCTGGTCTATACTATACTTGACGTGGAAAAAAAAAAACAACCGGCAGTGGAAAACTAGTTCAAAACCTCAGAAGGGTAAATCATCATTTGGTCAAAGCATGCTGGCTAAAGGTACAATAGGGGAAAAGGACCCAGCAAGTCTGCTTTTCAGTTTCCAAGTCAGCTGCACATACGGACCTCAACAATTAATGTTTAATAGCATGGCATGGTACCTAAACAGGGAGAACAAATGTGTCTGTGGTGTTCCACAAACATTTATATTTAGGAGGCAATAAAAGCAGACACTGATAGCTTGACATGAGAAAGAAGCTGCCTAGGGGATGGGCCGGGTTCTCACCCACTGCTTCTCAGGGAGCAGGTTCAAGGTGCTCTTTTGTGACGCTAACCTGCTAACCACTGAATGACGACCAGTCACGCAGAAACCCCTGGCTGAATCTTTTCTCTCCCCAGTTTAGAGCATCATTTGAGGCTCTCAGAGATGCCATCCAAACTTTTACTCCAACATACACACTCTAGTAACAAGTCATTTTCTTGTCTCCTCTCCACAGTTTAGCACAGTGAATGGGGCAGAGATCCAAAGATGCCTGGGCCCTTTTGAGGACTTTGGAAGCTTAAGCTCAAACTCACCTTAAATTACATCTCAAAGAAGCCTTTTTAACACCCCTGCCTCCCCACCTCGCCCCTCAAGGAACTGACCACCCTCTTCCCAATGCAGGCTTCTTTCAAAGTACCCATGAGTCTTTCTATGTCTCAGTTATTCTCATTCTACTTACTATTAATATCTATGTACACATGTGCTCCCAGCAACTAGCTGCATAAACACTGACTGAGGAAAACAGAAAATGAACCAAAGGGGAGTGTGCGGCAAATCAGAACACTTACTCTTCCACGTGTGTTGGAACCTGCAGGACTGGATCTGTGCAAAAGAACAACAGAGGCGCTGTCAGACTCTAAAATGTCAAGATTCCTACAGTTTCCTAGGTCCAGCTCACAAGATGGACCAATAAATTTATCTACATGAGAAAACGTAGGTGAAGGCACTTTAGAAAACTCACACAAAAATACAAATGTAGGCTCTTGGGAGTGGGGCTGTGGGGGCGGGGGGGTGCTTCCCTGGTGGCTCAGCGGTAAAGAACCCACCTGCAATACAGGAGATGCAGGTTCAACCCCTGGGTCGGGAAGATCCCCTGAAGGAGAGCATGGGAACCCACTTGAGTAGCATTGCTGGGATAATCCCATGGACAGAGGAGCCAGGTGAGCTACAGTCCATGGGGTTAGACAAGAGTTGGACACAACTTAATGACTGAGTACACGCACACACACATGCACACACATACGCAGAGATGCATCACTCATGCAAGCTCTTAGGTCTGTTGCTGAGATTGGAGAGAGGGCTGAGGGCAGGATGGAACTGCTCTCAGGAAAACATGCCCGTGACTTGGAGGCTGGACATATAAGGAAGCACAGTGACAACCCACAGTGGACAACGGGTCACAGGGTCACTATCGGACACATTAAGGACTTCTAAACCTAAACCATCTCTGGGTCAGGTACCTGGCGTGGTGCTAGATATTTCCACTGGGAAAGCAAAACTGTGGCTTAAGAAGCAGTTTTGCTGTTGATGAGAATTTGACTGGATGGTAAATGGATATATCCCTTTGGGCCAGCAATATGATGACTTTAGAGCCTTTGAGTGTTCATTCTGCTTGATCCCCTTTGATCCATTAATTCCATGACTATAAAGTCTGGTTTAAAAACAACACAAAATATATAAAATGCCTTCTGAACAAAGATCTTCACAGTAGCATCACAGATGACCTAACTGTTCAGGGATGTGGTTAAATTATGGAATGTCCACTTGGCAGAAAATTAAGACTTCTAAAGTCACTCAGTCATGTCCAACTCTTTGCAACCCCACGGACTGTAGCCCGCCAGGCTCCTCTGTCCATAGAATTCTCCAGACAAGAACACTGGAGAGGGTAGCCATTCCCTTCTCCAGATCTTCCCAATCCAGCAATCGAACCCAGGTCTCCTGAATTGCAGGGAGATTCTTAGAGCTTCTAAAAGGGCTTATAAAGTTTTATAACTATATATGTTCAGGAGAAAAAAAATAACATTGTACCTAGAGTACTAATGCAGCTGAGATTAAAAAAAAAAAAAAAAAACCTATGTGTGTAAAAAAAGAAAAAAAACGAGACGGAAAGGTCAAAAAAAGTGCTAAATTGTAAGTTGCCTTTGTTGGAAATATAAATGACTTCCCCACCTTTTCCACATTTCCCCAAATTTCTACAAAAGTAGGCATTACCTTTGAAATAGGAAACACAGTTTTTCCTTCAAGTCATTTTAATATTGGGTTGGCTGAGAAGATTGTTCAGATTTGTCCACTTGATGGCACAGAAAAACCCAAACGAACTGTCTGGCCAACCCAATATTTGCCATCATCTGAGTGACAGAATTTCTCCTGGGCACAGATCACAAGGACAATCCTGAGTCCACGGGGTGGATGGGGGCCACTGACCTGGCAGTACTGTAACAAAGCTGAAATCCCAGGCAATGAGGTATTTCCAGCCACTGGGACCCCACAGGCTATAAGCCATGCTGCCCACAAAACTTCAAAGCTAGGGTCGAGGATGGCAAATGCTGTGATGTGACTCTGGATATAGGCTTTGCTTATGGTGACAGACAGCTGTCTAATTCCCTGGGTCAGCTGGGATTCTCAGATGAAGGAAACCCTTTCAAGCCTTATCATGTGTTGACTTTGCTTTGCTGGCCCAGCTCCCACATGAAGGCGGACCGGTGTTCACAACAACAGAGGCGCACATACCACATATGGTCTGTGGGCAGCAAACAAACAATTCATTAAAACCAAGAGCATTTCAGGAAACAGGAGGAACTTTCGGTTGGTGAGCACATGGTGATCGTCCCCATTAATCACCTCTCGGTACACTCTCACAAACAGACTGATGCAAGAGACAGGAAATGAGGGTGCCTAGCCCTCACCCTCCTGAAACAGACAAGCAGCAGTTATAACCCAGTGCCTCCAATGCATCCCAGAAGTTGAGCGTGCCAGGGAGAGTGAGAAGGCATGTTTCCAAGAAAACACAGCAGAGGAAGGTGTCCATTCGATTCGTTCTGGCCACTTAAAGGTGCCGCATATCAACAGAGATGAAGACGACACTACCAAATCCAAGCTGCTCACCAAAAACAAGACGTGGACACGGAGGGGGTTTCAGTGCCTGCTCCCGAGCTTATCTTTGCTGGTCAGTGTTTGCTCACTCTCAGGGTCTCCTCCTCTACTGTGGATTTTCCTGGTTCTCTAGAGCTTATTCAGCTTATCTGACATGGAGGCCTCAGGTCCCAAAGTGTGTCCTGCACCAGAAAGGTTCCAGTTAAGACACAGGCCGCTGGCAGGAGCCAGGGAAGGGTGGCTGGACATCTACAGCAGGGTTGAGGAGCCACGCTTCCTCCTAGGCTTAAGGGGACATGACCTCCAAGAGGGGCGCCTTCTCATTCACTCGTAAAATAGGGCCCCTGGAATAAACATCTGCAGAGCTGCATGCATGTCACAGCAAGCAAATGTGGAACAAGGACCCGTTCTGCATATTTTTCTTCTTAAAGAATCATTTGAATCTAAGGTTTCCTTTCAAATACTACAGGAAACTGGAGGATAATTACAATATTGTGATGGTTTTTGCCATACATTAATATGAATCAGCCATAGGTATACATGTGTCCCCTCCATCCTGAACCACTTCCCTGGTGGTCCAGTGGTTAAGACTCTGCATTCCCAATGCAGGGGGACATGGGTTCAATCCCTGGTCGGGGAACTAAGATCACACAAGCCACGTGGTGTGGCCAAAATAAATAAATTAATAATAATTTTTAAAGAAAACAAGGGAAGGAAACATAAGACAAAAAAATGGCAGCCTGTTGATAACTGTTTAAAGATAGAATTGACAACACTGGCCTGTCATTTTACTGTTCTCTCTACCTCTGCTTTAAATTTTCCATATTAGAAAAGTTTAAAGGATAAAAATATTTGAAAAGCCAGCAAAATAAAAGGAAAAAGCACCAGCTGAAAATGTGCCATGGAAGCCCAACATGAAAAGGAGTTGTTTTGGACTTAATAACGAGAACTGGGCTTAGGCAAGATTCTTGCTCTTAAAAAAAAAGTCACCTTCATGTGAAAAGAAACAGTGGCCTAACCCTAAGGCTATAAACAAACGCTGCTACAAAATAAGCCTCTCTATCTATGGAAACCGATAAGGACGAAAGCCATCTCACCACTCTGTTTTACTTTCAGAAAGGGCAGGAAAAAAAAAAAAAAAGAGTTACTTTACCAGTGTAAAAATGGGTGTTACTCAAGGGAAAGGTAAAGATATCAGGAGAGGGAAAAAAAAAAGAAAAAGCTGAAATCAGTTTTTGGTCTCCAAGATCAAGACAGAAACAGATCTGCCCACTGCTCCCCTGGGAGCGGCCACTGGACTCGGCTCCCTTGGAGGGTCCATTTCAGGCCTGATTTACTCTGGAAGATGACATGCATGGCTCCTGTTCTGTGCTGATGGAATCCCCCTTTTCAACCTGAGGCAGAAATGACCCAAGATAGACGTAAACATGTTTATCTCCAAAAGAAGTGAGTTTTCATCTTCCCAAGCATACCTTTTCCGCCATCCTCTCTCAAACCTCCTACCTCCTCCTCTGCACTGGGCCCTGACTGCACGCTGGACCCTGCTCCCTTCTTGAGCCCCGGACCTCGAGGTCTCAGTCCATCAGCAGCCACAGCCCTACGCTCCCAGCTGCTTCCCCAGCCCGCGGGCGATCCCACGTGCCTGCCGCTGCCCCCGCCACGGGGCTTGACCCTCCCCTCCCCCAGTCTCTCCACTTCCTGGCCTCTGTGGCCCTGTGCTACTGCCGGATTTTTCACTCATCTCTCTCTCCCCTTCTCTCCCATCTACTCCTCTCCCCTCTCCTTCCCTCTTCTTACTCCAACAGGGAAGAACTTTTCCTGGCTCTCGTCTCGGTTCCCTCCGAGAGCACACCCATCCTCTGTAGCTTCAACCATAATCACAATGGGGAAATTCTAGGTCCCCATCTCTCAAACTCTTCTTTCTGGACCCACTGGACATTTCCATCATCTCCTGCCAGCACCTCGACCACCACTTGCCCAAATCACACCCTCCATCATTCTCTCCAGATTGGCTTGGCGACCCTGTTCTCCTAGGAGACAGGCAGTCCTCAGACCACACTGCTGACGCTCATTTCTCCTGCAGAACCTGCCATCGGATGCCAGACTCTCTGGTCTATTTCATCATTCTGTTTCCTACTTCCAGCATCTTTTCAGCATCACTGGAACCCCTTGTCTTTTAAGAGCTCCCTTTTCTCCCAGTCTGTGTGCCCTTTGGGATCAGAAAAACCTAGGATTAAATCCAAGCTCTGCCACTCATCAGCTGAGTGACCTCGGCAAAACTACTTAATCTCTCTGAGCCTCAGTTTCCTGTCAGTAAAGAAAAAAATAAAGAGATAGAGATAATAACACCAAACTCAAAGGGCAACTTTATGTTGATTAAATAAAGTTAAATATATCTTAAGATTGTAAGTCAGTGCCTTGACATAGTGATGCTTCTGAAGACATAAATCAGATCATGGCTCTCTGCCACTCACAATCCATTGATGGGTATTTTGTTGCCCAGTAGAGGCCGATGTTCACCCAATGATCTGTGAATCCACGCAACCCCACCCTCCCACACCCACCCTGGCAGTCCCCCATTATTTCTTCCTTACTCTATTCCAGCCGTGCTGGAATACAGGCTCCTCCTGGACTACCGCCAAGTCTAAACCTGCCTTGGGGCCTTTGTGTACACTGTTCCCTGTGCCAAGGTCTTTGATCAAATGTCACCATCTCAGAGAGGCCTTCCATGACCACGTCCTGCCCCCCAGGACCCCCTACTCTCTTCCCTGCTTGATTTTTCTCCATGACACCGACCACCTCTGAAGTGCTATGTATTTTACTTTTTAAATGTCTGACTCTGGTCACTATAAGATCCGTGGGGGCTGGGATTTATCTTCTGCAGTTTGCCAACAAAGGTCCATATAGTCAAAGCTATGGTTTTTCCAGTAGTCATGTACAGATGTGAGAGTTGGACCATAAGGAAGGTTGAGCACTGAAGAATTGATGCTTTCAAACTGCGGTGCTGGAGAGGACTCTTGAGAGCCCCTTGGACAGCAAGGAGATCTGACCAGTCAATCCTAAAGGAAACCAACCCTGAATACTCACTGAAAGGACTGATGCTGAAGCTCCAATACTTTGGCTACCTGAAGCAAAGAGCTGACTCATTGGAAAAGACTCTGAATCATGCTGGGAAAGGTTGGGGGCAAGAGGAGAAGGGGATGACAGAGGATGAGATGGTTGGATGGCATCACTGACTCAATGGACATGAGTTTGAGCAGTCTCCAGGAGATGGTGAAGGACAGGGAAATCTGGCATACTGCAGTCCATGTGGCCGCAAAGAGTGGCACACAACTTAGCGACTAAACAACAACATATCCCCGACATCCTGGGTACTTTCCAAGTCCTTCCCTGGGTACTTCTTAACCACTGGTCCAGTGGTTAAGAATTTGCCTTCCAACATGGGGAACAGGTTTGATCCCTGCGTTGGGGAACTAAGATCCCATATGCCACGGAGCAGCTAAGCCCAAAAGCCACAATGAAGAGCCCATCAGCCGCAACAAACACCCAGCGCAGCCAAAAAAAATAGTGCCTGGCACATGAGAGATGTTCAACGTATTTACTGACTGAAACAATCAACAAATGCTAGTTTCCTTCCTACTTCCACTCTTGCCCTGCCTGGATATCCATCGCTGCCCATTCTATAATCCAGCAGCTATGCTCCATCAACCCTCCACCCAGAATCTACTGGGCAATCCCCTCTCCTCCTCCTCAGACTTCTAAGCACTGCTGAAGAAAACACCATAATCACTTGTGGAGATAGGAGAATGTAATCATGGCCAGCTGGGCCCCGTGGCATAGGAGATATGTTTATCTACTTCCTGTTCTGTTCCTCACAGCTGGTGTTTCAGACTTTCATGCCTTGCCTCCAGGCCCCTTCCTCTCCGCACATGACTCCCCTCTGTGGCACAGGGGAACTCAGAAACTTCCTACCCCTCATCCTCCAGGTTTGCCAACCCCACGCCACCCTGCATATTTCTATAAAAAGACACGCTTTCACCTTCACATTCACAGATACTTCACACTCACACATCTAGAGCCCCAGTATCCTGTCTCCCAGGGGTCTTCAAGTCCTTCTGGATAACTCCTTCCTTTGCCTGTAAGCATGCCAAACTCCTCTTTGCACCTTTCCTAAATGCATCCATTTGAGTCTTTTTGGTTGTGTTATTTGGCTACACCACACAGTTTGTGGGATTTAGTTCCCAGATCAGGGATTGAACCCATGCCCTTGACAGTGAGATCTCGGAGTCCTAACACTGAACTGCCAGGGAATTTCCTCAAGTGGCAATTGAATTGCATCACAGCAAAGGCCCCCAACTCAGCTGGGCAAAGACAAATCCTTGAAAGGAAAGCAGTGCAATCTAATGCTGAAGCTACTTAGGGCTCAACACTTGTGGAGGACTGCTATGTTTCTCTTAAAAGTCTAAAACTTCAGCTGCCATGCCCTGAGAGCTGACTGTGTGCCCAGGGCCCCTCAGCACACGGGGGACCACAGGCCTTAAGTATTCAAGGCTCTGCAAAACCTGGGCCTAATTCTTCTCCATCGCAACTCTTCCCAGAACTCAGCCCGTGCTTTCCTGTCTGTCTCTGAGGTCACCATCACCTGCCGAACTCCGTCTACCTCTGCGGGGCCTTCAGATGCCCCTTTCTCCAGGAAACCAAAGACTGAGCGCCCACTGCACTTGGCACTTAGCACGTTTCTCAGGTGACAGGTACTTAATTGCATGTGGCCTCTCTGGTTTTCAAAGATCTGGGGGCTGGATTGAATTTTAAGCACTTTGTAGGGCAGGGACCATCTAGTTTGTTTCTTGAGAAATACACACGGGAAAGTGCCTGGGGCTTATGACAGTTCAGTGAATAATCACAACGTGCACTCCTGTGTAACTGCTGCCAGGGTCTTTGCTCCCCTTATACTCAGCAGGTAAAGCTGTCTGTAGAATGTAAGGAAGTCGATAATTTAAGATATCCAACGTCATACACGGAATGCAGTCACTCAGATAAGTTTATCTTAGTGAGAAGGGCTTTTCCACACAGAAACCTACATGATAAAAGCAAAAAAGAGCTGCCCAGGTGTAGCTCTGTTTGTTCACTCACACTTAAAAATTACTTAAATTTACGGGAAAAAAATGATACGGCGTTTGCTTCCAAATGATGGAGATGGGGGGAGCAGACAGTCATGTGTGAGTCGTCACTGAAGCTGGATACCTGAGACTTTCATACTATTCTCTTTACTTTTGTGTATGTTGACGTTTTCCTAAAATGAAAAAAAAAAATTTAAGAAGAGAAGCTAAAGAAAAAAAAAAGGAGCTATTTAAGGAATACCTTTCTGGGAGGGGGGTGGGGTGGGGTGTGGCGGGGAGGGTCTGAAAAGAAAGACCTGTTCTTCCTGCCCAGCCTCAGCTGTAGCATGAATCTTGACAGCCTGATCCTATAATGTCCCAAGGCTGGAAGAGAGAAGAGAAGCCCAGGGGAGGAGCATGAAGGACCCTGTCAGCACCATTTCAGGCTTCCCTCAACACAGAAAAATCTCTCTGATGAAGTCGGTCACCATTTGAGTTCATCGCTTCAGACCAGAGTTTGGGGCAGATGGCCTCTCTCTGCAGGTGACTCTGGGCCGACTCACTCTCACGCGGGAAGAAATCAGATCGCTTTGATTACAGAGGCTGCAAGAACAGGCTGCCATCTGACTGGAGCTCAAGGATCCCTATGGCATCCTTCCCGTCCCTAGATGAGTGCCGATATTTCTGGAACACATTGCTTCTCCGGTGGAATGTAGGTGGGTGCGGGCTTTACTGCCCTGCTCCTCCTCACCCTTCTTTCCAAAGCACCACCTCCCCGCTGCCCATGACGCAGCCCACATTTAAAACCAGCCCCGGGGCTTCCCTGGTGGTCCAGTGGTTAAGAATCCGCCTTGCAGTGCAGGAGACTAGGGTTCGATTCCAGGTCGGGACTAAGGTTCCTGCACACCTTGGAGCAACTATGAGCCCACAGGCTCTGGAGCCCAAGAGCCACAGCTAGAGAGTCCAGGCGCTGCAAGGAAGGTTCCCATGTGACCCAACTGAGATCCCGCCTGCGGCAACTAAGACCAGAAGCAGCCAACTAAATATCAAAGACAAAAAACAGCCTCAGGATCTCCCTGGTGGCCCAGTGGTTAAGAGTCCGCCTTGCAACGCCGGGAACGTGGGCTCGATCCCTGTTTGAGGAACTAAGATCCCACATGCTGCAAGACAACTAAGCCTTCAAGCCACGGCTAGAGGGCCTGCAAACTGCAACTGGAGTCTGTGCACTACAACAACAGAAATCCCACATTTGATGCAAGAGAGATCCCCCATGCTGCAGCTAAGGCCTGATGCAGCCAAATAAATAAATATTAAAAGACACAAACCAGCCTCCTCTCCGACTGGAAGACCTCTCCAGGAGCAAGTAAGATGTCTTGTCAGCTAGAAACTCTGCAAACCAGACCCTTCTCAGTGCCCCCCCAGCAGTGACCAGAAATGTCCTGGGCTGGCCCTCTTCAAAGGGATTGAAGCACTGAAAAACCACAGATGAAGTCCCAACCGCTCTATGCTCCCTGGAAGCCTCCCGGTATACCCAGTCTTTGAGAGCCTCCTTCCTTCTAGGAGAAAAATGACAAAGGGTGGACAGTAGGCGGAGAGACTGTGGAGAAGAAAGGGGTGAAAACCTTGGGATGTGGCGCGGTGGGCACTAAGGAGGGAGCAGCCGGAGGCTTTTGAGAAGAGAAATGTGGTACAAGACTCTGAAGGCAGGTGAAGACAGGCAGGCACCAGGGGACAAAAGGGGATGTGAGAAAGAAGCAGGAAGCACAGAGGGAGGGTAGCGTAGGAGGTGTCCCTGGTGGTCCAGTGGTTAAGACTCTGCACTTCCAGTGCAGGGGTGAGAGGGTTTGATCCCTGGTTGGGGAACTAAGATTTCATATGTCACGTGGTGCAGCCAAAAAGCAACAGCAAGAAGAAAACAAATAAAGAAAAAAAACGAAGGGTAGTGAGGAAGGCAAGGCCATAACCCCAGTCAGATGGTCTGAGACAGTTTGGGGGTGGGGTGGGGAAAGGAGGGGTGGTCAGAACCAAACAGGAGGGGAATAAAAACATCAACAGAATTTAGTCCCGATAAGAAAAATGAAGTGAAGAAACGGAATGAGTTTAAGGGGACACGGAGATTTTAATCCCAACTGATGGTGAAGCTAGCTTGGTTAGTCTGCATGCAAAAAGCTGCATTTCCTCAAGAAAATGCTTAAGGGTCTAGTATCCTTTTTTTTTTTTACATAAAAATTATTGGTAGAAACAAGGTCATTCAGCACTCCCCCACCTTAACTCAAAACTTAAGTCTCCTCAATATGGTCCATGCACTCAAGTGAACCAATTAGGGACTCCTTCTCCCCAACGGCGGCCCATTTCCTTCCTCCAGAGGGAAGGAACTTGGGTAACCTGTGCCCTAAACTCCCATGAAAGTTGTCAGGTCCAAGTTGTAGGGCAGCAAGTCTCAAATTTTCCTCAAAATTCAGCTTACATGACAAGAGCGTTTTAAAATAGATCTCTGATCAGAAGCTCTTAAAATCCACAGTGAAATTCCAAATCTTATCAGAACTAGGGGCCGTAAGCTTTCTTTCGGGGTAATCTCTTCGAGGGGCTTCCCTGGTAGCTCAGCAGTAAACCACCCACCTGCCAGTGCAGGAGGCTTGGGTCTGATCCCTGGGTCAGGAAGATCCCCTGGAGAAGGGAATGGCAGCCCTCCCCCATAATCTTGCCTGCAGAATCCCATGGACAGAGAAGCCTGGTGGGCTACAGTCCACAGGGTCACAAAACAGTCAGATATGACTTAGCAACCAAACAACGACAATCTTTGCAAGTCACCAAATGTCATGTTTGATGAAGATGATCCTGTAGAAATACCAATATAATCTGAAAAACCAGCCATCATACCAAAGGCTGTCGAATTCTAAGGTCTCACTCATCCTTGCCTTGGCAGAAGTAACTCAGGCTGAAAAACACACCCTGCATGCTACAACCAACCACGAAGGAATTCAAGCTATAACCAATCGTGAAGGAGGACAAGATGATTTAATGCTTGGGACTCCGCCCCAGTGCCTCAATTCTGGAGTGATGAGAGTGTTCTCCCAAAGGTAAGTAAGAGGATGGTAACTAAGTCACAGCCAAAACTGGCCTTTTATCCTGAGCTTCAATATTCACAACTGTATTCCAAAACACACCAAGGAACGTTGCAGAGAATGCCTGTTGGAGCTGAAATCTCTGCTACTGTGTGTGATGATCGCTATTTTTTTTTGGCCATGCTGCGTAGCATGTGGGATCTTAGTTTCTCAACCAAGGATTGAATCTGAGTCCCCTGCAATGGAAACGCTGAGTCTTAACCGCTGGACCACCAGGGAAGTCCCGAGACCACTATTTCCAAGAGCCCCTCCATAACATGGGACATATTGCTCTGAGGCAAACCCCAGGCAAGTGGGAGGGACGTGAATGGGGGCACAGATACATGAGGCTGTGTACCAGCCCGTGCTCACTGAAGCTAAGTGACGGTTGCAAGAGTGTTCATTAGGTCATCATCTCTTGGTCTGTGTATGTTTAGACTCTCTTGATAAAAAGCAAAACACTCAAAAAAAGAAAACACTTTTTCAAGAGACTCAAAAGCAGAAACAGGCCTCTCTCACAGCCCCTCTCAGAAACTTAATTTTTAGTCCTCCAAAACAATGGAGAACAAATAAACACTTTTCTGTGCTTTGGCAATTAGGGACAAAGGCAGTGATGGTGTATCTTAAGCCTAGAAAATTCCTTAAGAGAAAATGGATTAGAACTACTAACGAAACGTCGGCCCCTTTCCCAACCTCCCTTCTCTTGAGTGTCGCACAGAGTTTTCTCTCAAGCCTCTGAGGGTGGCTTGCTAACACTCTTGGGGTACACGAACCCTGCCTGAAGAACAGGAGAGAAAACCAACTGCAGAAAGTCATGAAAAGCCACGTGCAGCTCAAGATCAGTAACTGGAACATGATGACGCATCCTGAGGAGGCAAAGCCCAGCCTCGCCCGCTTCTCCCTGGGGCCCGAGCCGGCATTGGGTGTCTTAGAAGTTTACTGAGACCCCCTCCTTCAAGGAGTTAGAAATCCACCAGGAGGACAAACATAGCCAGAAGTTCACAGGAAGCAGGAAGGGCCGGTACAGAGGCTTCAGCGCGCTGCCTCTGGAGCCTGATGAGGGAGGGGTTCACCCTGCAGCAGGCGTCCAGGAGGTGAGCTGTGAAGGGGCCTTAATGGATGGAAGGGGGCCTGGGCAACACTGCAGGCCGCTGGTGGGGAGAGGCCATAAGCAAAGGCCCCGTGTCTCCGAGACCTGGCGGCAACGAGTAGCTGAGGCTGGAGAGGTGGGTGACAGCCGACTGTGAAGGGGCTGACAGGTATGATCAGGAGCTTAGACCTCACCCTGGGGCCCAGTGCTTCTCCAACTGACTGTGGGGACCAGTTGGGACCAGGGCCAACTGTTGAAAAGTCCAACCCCCCAGGAATGAAGCTTCTGCTCCCTTCTGTACTTCTCTCCTTACGGGCGAGGAACACGGGTGGGCAGACCACGCTCGGAGGAGCACTGCGATGGACAACACCTAGAGCAACACCTTTCAGCAGGGGTGCAGCGTGGTCTGGGCAGCCTTTTCAGAGGGTGTGTCCGCCGGCCATGTGCTGGGTGATGGGGAGCGTGAGGCAGGCAGCAGGGATGGTGGTCAGGAAGCTGCTGCATGGATCCAGGAAGTGCATGTTGAGAGCCAGGCTAAGACACTGGCAAGGGGGACCGGGAGGAGGGGTCAGGTTTGAGAGGCCCTCCGTGAGACCATGTGACGGGACTGGGTGACCAAGGGGCAGAGCATCGCTCTTTTCTGGCCTGGGTGGCCCATAACTGTCAGCACAGGTAGGAACTATGAACAGAGGCACAGGGTTGGAAATTCACAGGAGAAGATGTTCTTCAGGCTTCAAAGAACTAATTTTGTTTTTAATCCTTCCCTCATAAGAAATCTCCAATATTAACCATTTAGGGGGAATCTCAGGAGTGTGGACCTCTCTGGCTGCACGGGTAGCTATTTTTATAGTTAGTAAAGAATGGTTCTAAGGACTTCCCCGGTGGTCCCGTGGCTAAGACTCCACACTCCTAGTGTAGGGGGCCTGGGTTTGATCCCTGGTCAGGGGACTAGATCCCACACACCATAACTAAGAGTTCTAATGCTGAAACCAAAAGATGCTGTGTACCACAACTAAGACCCCAAGCAGCCAAATAAAGAAATGTGTTTTTTTTTTTTAAAGATATGGTTCTAAATTAGACCTAGTCCTCTGGACCTACTATTACAGGAAAGGAGATGGAAGGGAATGGGAGTGGGGGTTGCTACAGAACCATCTGAAGTTTAATAAAGATTTGAGTGTCAGACTCCAAGGGGAGTATAAGAAGCCCTAAACCAGTCATGGCAATACCAAAGAGAGTCCTTTAATTCCACCAGGCCGAGGCAAGCTCTGTGAAATGAGTCTAACCCAGAACATGACAGCGACGTTCTCAGTTTGTGTCTGGGCTGGGAGTGCAGAAATGAAACACACTCAGTCATGTTCAGTGGTGAAATTTCAGAGACAGACAGTGGTGCTGTTGCAGTTACAAAATCACAGCTTATTGGGATCACACCTACGGGAAAATGTCAGGACTCAAATCTGTTTCCGAAAACAAACAGAACTTGTTTTCTGTACTAAGTGGAGTTTGCTGCTATGTTGTGAAAAATCTCCATTTCTGGGAACAGCAGCACATGTTTGGTTGAGGAACAAAAGCACCTGCCAAAACCATTCTGTGGATAGAAATTAAAAAAAAAAAAAAATCACTCCCAGTTTCTTGGTCCCTGAAAAAAGTAAACAGTTAGGAAACCACAAAATGGAATAACAGGTAAGTGTTCTGCAGAACCCCAGTTTGATGACTTAGAGGTGTCTGCATCGGAAAGTTTCTTCCATTTCAATCTGACTCACCATGGCCACTCAGGCCCAAGCCCGCAACCTCCCTTGTCTGGACTGGTGCAGTAGCCTCCACAGCTCTTATCGCCACTATGTACTTTATCTCCTTATCTGATTCCCCCATAGAATGAAAGCTCCATGAGGGCAAGGATTCTGCTGTATTTTCAGGGTCTAGAAGAGTAGCTGGATACATTTATAAATCTACTTATGTTCTTCCTGTTGTTTTCCACTGTCTCCCAGAGCTTGCTCAGATTCACATCCATTGAGTCAGTAAAGCTATCTAACCATCTCATCCTCTGCCACTCCCTCCTCCTTTTGCCTTCCATCTTTCCCAGCATCAGGGTTGGAAAACCAAAGAGTTGGCTCTTAGCATCAGGTGGCCAATGTATTAAGAGCTTCAGCTTCAGTCCTTTCAATGAATATTCAGGGTTGATTTCCTTTAGAAGTGACTGGCTTGATCTCCTTGGTGTCCAAAGGACTCTCAAGAATCTTCTCCAGCACCACAATTCATAAAGCATCAGTTCTTCGGTGCTCAGGCTTTTTTATGGTCCAGCTCTCACATCCATACAAGACTACTGGAAAAACCATAGCTTTGACTACATGCAATTTTGTCAGCAAAGTGATGTCATTTGCTTTTTAATACTCTGTCTAGGTTTGTCATAGCTTTCCTTCCAAGGAGCAAGCACCTTTTAATTTCATGGCTGCACTTACCATCCACAGTGATTTTAGAGCCCAGGAAAAGAAAATCTGTCACTACTTCCACGTTTTCCCCTTCTATTTGCCATGAAGAGATGGGACCAGATGTCAATATCTTAGGGTTTTTTTTAAATGTTTTCATCCTCCTTTCACTAACATATTAATGGTTTTGAAATCTTTAGTTATAATTGCAAGATCAAAATTAAATTGAAAATTCAGGGTCTCTATAGGTTACCATCTTTAATCTTTGTATAAAAATATACAGAGAGACAGAGAATTCCCTGGTGGTCCAGTGGTTAAGACTCCATGCTTCCTCTGCAGAGGGGATGGGTTCAATCACTGATTGGGGACCTAAGATTCCACAAGCTACATAGCCAAAAAAAAAGGGGTAGGGGTGGGGGTGCTGTCAATACTAGCCAGGGCTGAATTCAGCTAAAATCAGCCAATCTATTCTCAGAAAAACAATGAGACTTAGAACATACTGAAATTTCACTGAATTAAATTGAACTGAATTTCATTACTTGGAATTCCTAGGTCTTAATCAACTTTCTCTAATTCTGCCCGCAAGTGTCTTTTAACTCCTGCCTGCTCTGCCTACCTAACCAGTTGCTGGGTTCCCCTGAATCTATTTCTGGCAGGCCTCTCATCCTTCCCACCTCTTCCCTTTTCCCTGCCCCCTTCCTCAGGTCTGCCTCTCCTCGCACACTGCTGCAGCACCTGTTGAGTCACTCACCTGCTCAGCTGTGTGAATGGCTCCCAGCTTCCTGTTCCCCCAAGTACAAATGCCTCAGAGGCTGCCACAGGCCTCAACATCCCCTCAGTCTGCCTCCCTCCACCTCCATCGCCAAGCCCCTCCCAAACCAGACCTGTCCCCACACTCCAGGCTGGTGCCTCCTTTGTTCCCCGCCAGGCTTCCAAGCGACTGAAATCTGATGCATCCAGCAAGGCTCCGCTGCATACATGGAGCCTTTCCTGGCCCAGCTGGGATGGTCTCCTAGCACCTCTCTGCGGTGGTTACAAGGCTGCTTCCCTCTTGAAGTTCTGTGTACTTGTCATGTCTCCCTCCAGACTGTGGGCTCCTTGAGGGTAGGGGCTGTCTTTTTACTCTTTGGGCCCCACACAGTATCTTTCACAAATAGAGTTTAGAGTTCTCTAAACTTGCGTTAAACTTAAAAGGAGACAAAGGACTTCCCTGGTGGTCCAGTGGTTGAGAATCCGCCTGCCAACGCAGGGGACACAGGTTCCATCCCCAGAAACAAAGATCCCACATGCCGCAGAGCAACTAAGCCCATGCACCACCGTAAAAGATCCTGCGTGCCACAACTAACACCCAATGCAGCTAAACAAATATTTCTCAAGTATCTTTAAAAAATAAACAAACAAATAAATAAAAGGAGGCAGGTTCTTTCAGCTCTAAATTACAGGAGAGAACAGATTGTTTCTTATGTTTGGCTAAGTAAAAAACAAGGCAGGACACAGTTTTGCTGGCTACAGGCAAGGCTACTTGCAAAAATTAAGACTTGGAGATCGATCTAAAACAATACACGCAGGGAAAAAGCAAAGCAGAAGAATGAAGTGGCTCGGGGGCAAAAAAGTCGTACCTGGGAATACTGAAACTAAGGGAACAGCCCTCATATTTAACAGCAAAAATGTTTATCTCAGTCCTTTTGTGACTTGCTGATTTTCATCTCTGGACAAAATCAGACATTCTGAAATATAAAGAACTCTGCTTAAACATGAGAGCACAGACAATATTCGGGGAGCCTGTAATGCATTGCCAAAACCGGGCTCTCCTATCTTGTTGTGGGCTCTTGCTCCTGAGGGACCTGGTCCTTTCCATCACTTAAAGTCCTTGCTGATCCAAGCTGGCCCGGACAGGTGAGGCAGGGCAGTCTTGGTTACCTAGCTGCCAGCATCTGTGGATGGCAACTAGGTTTGCTGCTGAATGGACAAGATGATGTGTGACCTTCTGATATATGCTAATATTTTTCCAACTAAAAACACTGTTTTGGAACATTTTATTAATGAAGGAAAAACATTTGCTGTGTTCAAGAGAATAATGAGTCATGGCTTAGTGATGAAAGAGAACATACCAGTCAGACCCGAATTTACGGCCAAAGGACAATTACGATAGGATGGAATAAAAGAGATGACTCTGAGAGCCCCCAATCCTGGGATTTGCCTGGCATTTATCCAGGAAGATTACTTTGGGAACTGAATATGATTTCCCAGCTGTATGGAGTCCACGCTGCCTACCATCACCAGGAAGACAAGATGATAAAATGGAAGCTTGGTAGAGTAAATGAGAAACAGCCTCTGTCTTCCACTTCCCTCAATGTAAAGAGCTAATAATGTGACTAGCTTGGATGAATGTCAAATCCTACCGCCCTCAGTTATTTCAGCCTCTATAAAAACAAATGAGTAATTTGAGGTTAAAGAAGATCGCTTCTTATAATTATGATTACAAGATTCTAATCATTAGAACTTAAAAAAAAAAAATTAATGTAGTATGTCTTCGTAAAGACCAACCAGCCAGGACTATTCATAGAAAAGCCTAGAGCCATTTATACATGCAATCTAGACAACTGTAAAAAAAATAATAATAATAAAAAAGACAAAGCTTGTCTCAACTGATGCCCTGAGTGGATAATCACAATTCAGGTTGTAAACATACCCTTTGTGTACACTTCCTCTCTTCTCTTTGACGCTTATCCTTTTTTAGTTTATTAAAATCATGTATAACTGTTTCTCTCTTTTTCTGGAATGTTTCCTCGGAAGCAGCCGAGCAAATGTCCATGTCACCCCAGGACCAAATCCCAATTACCTTCTTTTAAAGTCCATTTGATAGAGCCTGTCCTCTTGCTGACGGCATGCAGACTTCCATCTAACGTTGACACAAACAGCAAGGTTTCAGGAAGTGTCACAGTGCTGGGACTCCCCAAAACCTGCAGTGAGAGGTGGAAGAATGGATGTGGTCAATGTGATTCTTCATCTTGGGTGTGCATAACCACAGACCAGCACCCCCCTTACCCGAAAAGTTATCCTTCTAAGATCCACCACGTCACAGATGAAGAAACCAAGGTTGACGAGCTGAAGTTCCCATCAAGGGCATGTGTCTGGACAACAGCTGGTTTTGGACTAGAACCAGATTGCCTTATTCTATCTGAGCAACAGTCCTTCCCACACAAGGGCTAATGACCTAACATGTCAGGGACAGGGGACTCTGAAATGGTCCAAGGCCAGCCTCCACTGAAACAGCTGGGGAAAGTATATATGCTCAGCTTTGAGTTCCTTCTCTTGGCTATATTTTACTTTCTGAAACCTGGTTATCTTGCAAGATTCCATGCTAAAGTAGAATGCCAACACACCGACACACAACTTAGGAAATTTTAAAAGGCAAGGAATCCGGCTCAGTGGTAAAGAATTCGCCTGCAACACGGGAGACTTGGGTTTGATCCCTGGGTCAGGAAGATTCCCCTGGAGAAGCGAATGGCAGCCCACTCTGGTATTCTTGCCTGGCAAATCCCATGGACAGAGAAGCCTGGTGGGCTACAGTTCATGGGGTTGCAAGAGTCAGACACAACTTAGCGACTCAACAACAAACCACAACAAGGAATTCGGGGGAAATATTTAAAGCAAAATAGGAAAAACAGCTCTCATTATAGAAAGAGTTTATATAATAGTAAACACCAAGATTTTGAGGGAGACATATCATAAAAGAAAATGTATGACTCAGAGAGTTCAACTTGGTGCTCTGTGACAACCTAGAGGGATGAGATGCGGTGGGAGGTGGGAGGGAGATTCAAGAGCGAGGGGACACATGTATACTTATGACTGATTCATGCTGATGTACGGCGGAAACCAACACAATATTGTAAAGCAATTACCCTCCAATTAAAAATAATTCTTAAAAATTTGCCGTAATAACCCAAATTATTCTTCACTTATAATAAAAATACAATTTAAATTAAAATGTACCTTTAATCTTTAATGAATTTTAAAAATATTCTACAGAAAATAACCAAAGGTCGTGAAATTCACTTTCTCATCCACTATCGATTGGCAATGAAAATTATGTTAATGCAATCTTTCTAGAAAGCATAAAAGCATTCATGCTTTTGACTCTGCAGTTCCTCTTCTACATCCTAAAGAAGTTAAGTCCAGCTATGGGAAAAGCTCTTTGCACAATGATACTCATCAAAACCCATTTATAAACACACACAAAAAAACAGGAAAGACCTGAACACTTCTAAATGGCTGAAACAAATTAGGACACAAACAGTCATCGGAATATTATGTAATCATTAAAATGGCCCTTGGAAGAATCTACAATATAGAGAAAAACTTGTATGTGTTGTCACATGAGAACTATAGAATCCAAAATTTAATGTACGCTGTGGTTATGATTAACTGGACAGCTTTTTTTTTTTTTGCTTGCCTGTCCTCTAGGTTTGCTAGGAACTGTACACTCATCCACATGGTTTCCATGGGAGCGAATGTGTGTGTGCACGCACACGCACAAGCAGGCAATAGCTGGTACGGTTTCCAGGATAACTCCCTTCTGAAGTCTGGGCCCACTCAGCAACGCCGCCTGTAATGAGATTTTCTCTTCTTTGTCACTGTACTGTCACACCAATCAGCTGGTTCCTGCAGGTCTTGAATTAAAAATGGGTCAATGCAACTTGCTTACACTGGGACAGCTTAAATTTTGGCACAAATGCTTTTTTAAAAATACGGCAGTATGGCTGACTTTTAGCATGAAACATAAAGACTGTGCTTGGGAGCCTGAACCCCAAAATACCTGGTCACTCTTGGTAAAAGCCAGGATGACACTAATTAATCTACTGAAACAGATGGCTCTCTCCAGGGCAGCCTGAGCTGGTGGGACAAACCTCCAGTGCCTGCATTCCTTTTCCAATGTGGAGACCCCCTGGCAAAGGGGCCAAGCAGCTGCCAGAACGCCTCTACCTCTTGCCTGTGTCTGGCCTGCAGGGGAGAAGCCCTGCCCTCCACTTTGCCCAGGGCGAGGGCCCCTTACCTGGGATGAGTGAAATAACTGCAAGCCTTACGGTTCCTGCTGAATCTACTCTCCAGGTTAAGCCTTAAGGCTGAGAAGAAGAATCTGCTTTTAACTCCACTTCTGCAAGCAGGAGATCGGTCTCGGTACAACCTGGCTAGGAAAACAGAAGCCCCAACGTGGTGGCTGCCCTGGGCAGAATCCGAAGTCTTGTACACCAACTGTCTAAAATTATTTTGGATCAGGGGGTATGGATGGTGAGTAGCCTCACCTGGACCTGCTCACACCTGAACACATATCACCTGGAGCACCTGGCCTGGAGAACAGCAGCCCCATGATGACCACTGAGGCTGGAGCTACTTGGGACCCCAGGGGAGGGGCTACCTCCATTGACAAAGGGGAATGAATGGGTCTGCGACTTGATGTGGGGTGGTGGGATTAAGTTAGGTGGGGGTAGTGTGAAGGTTGAATAAATGAAATGGGAACATGTATACATATCTGGGGGCCAACAGGTGGAAACCCCCCCCACCCCGTCACACACTTACCCTGGGAACAACCATTCTTAGGTCTTAGGAATCACGCCAGAAGCAGGTTGAACAATCTGGGTGGCTGAAGTACTAAGAAATTAAACTCAGAGAAGAGAAAAGGGAATTAAACTCGGGAGGTTTCTGTGGATATGTTTTTCTCCATGTGGAAAAAGCTGGATGAGAGAGAGAAAGATAAAGACAGAAAGAAGGTTGAGAAGAAACATGGCAGAAAAGCTGGGAGAAAGACCCTGGCCTCCAACACTTCTCAGACCTGGCCAAGTCCTGTCCTTGGGCCCAGGGACACCCAACCCGTGCAATCAATTCCCCTGTTTGCTTAAGCTTGTTGGAGCTAAGTTTCTGTCCCTCGAAACTGAAACAGTCCTAAATACACACACTCACCCACACACACACACACAAGTATTTTCAATATATCTATAGAAAAAAAAATGAAAATATTGTAAAATTATAGCCCTAGTTTTTCTCCTTTATTTTCTAAATTTTCTATAATATGATCATAGAAAGGAGATGGATAAGTTAGCAGGTGGAAGAGAAGCTGGGATTTAAAGGACCTTCAGGGAGCCCCTAAATCCAGAAGCCCTTTCCACCTCAGGGTATTAGGTAACCCAATCACCTTTGATCACTGAAATCCACCAAATAAGGGACAGGAGTTTAGAAACACAAAGGTCTCCGAGTCAGAGAGTGTGCATCCCGAGAACAGAAGAGTTTCACTGTAATTAAAGCCTACAGTACAACTATAATTAACTAAATGCCCCCAAATACATCTCATCACAGTCTTAATACTAAAAGGGGCCAAAACTTACTAAAACATATCAGTGCTGCTCCACTATTGGCATGGAAACGAAAACCACCTGCCTTGTCTGAGCATCTTGGAAACCACAGGAAGAGCAATTGTCCATGGTTGGTTGGTGACTCGAAATAAAACACTCATCGCATAACTAACATGGTCTTCTAAAAATCTCAGAAAGACCAGGTTTGGCTGGAGGTCGAATTTAGCAACTGAGAATGCTGAATTAATCACAATGTCCACAGCGACATCACAAACCCCATCACACCAGGCAGATTCTTCTCTTCTTTGAAGCTCTTGACAGTTTCAAATTAGCAAGAGACACTCTGAGCAGCATTAGTCTCTCATGAGGCAACTTAATACTACAAAATCTCTGCCTTTTTCTTCTCCTGGCATTTTTTAAAGCATTAAAATGCTTGCCTTCAGATACAGCTGCTATTTGTTGTTGTGGTAGTTTAGTCGCTAAGTCATGTCGACTCTGTGACCCCATGGACTGCAACATGCCAGGCACCTCTGCCTTTCACTATCTCCCAGAGTTTGTGCAAATTCATGTCCATTGAGTCGGTGACGCCATCCAACCATTTCATCTTCTGTCCCTACCTTCTCTTCCTGCCCTCAATCTTTCCCAGCATCCAGGTCTTATCCAGTGAGTCGGCTCTTAGCATTGGGTGGCCAAAGTACTGGAGCTTCAACTTTAGCATCAGTCCTTCCAATGAATATTCAGGGTTGATATCCTTTAGGATTGACTGGTTTGATTTCCTCGCTGTCCAGGGGACTCTCAAGAGTCTTCTCCAGCACCACAATTTGAAAGCATCAATTCTTCGGTGTTCAGCTTTATTTATGGTCCAACTCTCACATCCGTACATGACTACTGGAAAAACTATAGCTTTGACCACATGGACTTTTGTCGGCGAAGTGATAAGTTGCTATAACTCATGTGAATGCAATAAGCAACTAAACGCTGTGTGGGACACTGAGCACTGCTGAGAACTATGTGGACCTGAGACATTTAAGCACACTGCTTCATGGTGATGGTCTTGCATATCACCTTCACCCTGCTGGTGTTCCATTTTCCCTGCAATGGATGAAAGGGCTTCAGGCCCCAGAGCTACACACACTAGTTTCCAGAGAGCCTAAGAGCAGAAAGGAAAAGGCTGATCTTGCCAATCAGCCTGGAATCTGCCTCGTTTTTCAAACTAGTGGGTTATATACTCCTGGCTTCATTGGTGACTTCTAAAAAAGTAATTGCAGTGACATGGTGGAGGCCGTGGCAGGTAATCTAGTCTAGTCTAAAATGAGACATCCATTAGCTAATTGGTCCTCCTGGAAGTCTGGCCCTCTCACATGAGGTGACCCTGACATAACAACTCTGGAAATGCCCCATCTGAGGACCACAGAGCTAGGCAATTTGGGCCAGATGATGCTGGGGAAATGTGTGCCTGTAAAAACAGCTTATTTCACTTAGGTTGATTCCATTGCTAAAATCCAGTCCTCACTGCTACTTGGCTCAGCCAGGGCTGCCTCCTTGAAAATGTAATTCCCGGGCTAGATCCTCATGTTCAATTTTATTATTATAAAGCAAGATTAAAATGCACCACTTGCTTTGCATTTCCCACAAAAGACATGAACGCAGTTACCAACTGCTCATACAGAGATGATTAAAAGGTAGTTAAGTCTCCAACAATCTCATTTTCTAATATTCTAAACTCAGCTAACTGTCAGCTGCTCCTGCATTAATGAATTCAAATGTTTATATTTCAGGCAAGGAAAAAAAAGTCTTTCCTAAAACAAGCTCTGGAATAACTTTGTTTAGTACAGACATAAGGGACTGTCTATACAAACATTCACAAATCATGTGTTTAGGTAGCACAAAAACAAATGAAACGGCCTCTAACACACCTTTTTTTTTTTAAGATTTAAAAAAATAGATATTTATTTATTTGGCTGCATCGGGTCTGGTTGCAGTCTAGGTATGTAGGATCTAGTTCCCTGACGAGGGATTGAACCCTGGCCACCTGCATTGGGAATGTGGATTCTTAGCCACTGGACCACCAGGGAGGTCCCTTTAAGATTTTTTTGATGTGCACCATTTTGAACGTCTTTACTGAGCTTGTTACAATATTGCTTCTGTTTGATGTTTTGGTTTTTCTATCACTAGGCGTGTGGGGGTCTTAGCTTCCCAACCAAGGACCAAACCCTCATCCCCCAGCACTGGCAGGCAAAGTGTGGACCACCAGGGAAGCCCCAGACCTACCAGTTTCTGAACTAGAACTTGGGACGGGTCAGGCCAGAGGCAGCTCCCTGGTGGCTGGAGAAGAGCCTACAAAGCTGGGGTCTGGCTACTGGTAGCAGTTGTCAGGCTACCACTGACAAGGCTCCTCCCCTGCACCCACCCTCTGACCCCCGAAGATGAACAGCAGGAAGCATACCGCGTGCTGCTCTAAGATTCGGAACACAGGGCAGCCCCGTGCTTCCCCAGTAGGGTTTTTCAAGAGGCTGCATTTTCCAAAGAAATACAATTCTTAAATTTCAGACACATATTTCAAGAACCAGCCCACGGGTTAACAGACTACCTAATAACAATGGTCAGAAACAAGATCAATGAACTTGGCACAGACCTTTCACCTCAAAGTCAGAGGGAAGAAGTGGGGCCATGCACACACGTGTCTGACACCCAGATGTCCAAAGTGATCTACACATGATACTGTAGTATTGGGTCTATCCCCAAACTAGTGTGTCCTTGTTGTTTAGTTGCTAAGTCGTGTCAGACTCTTTCCAGAACCCATGGGCTGTCCATGGGATTTTCCAGGCAAGAATACTGGAGTGAGTTGCCATTTCCTTCTCCAAGGGATTCTCAGGACCCCAGGAATCGAGCCCGCGGCTCCAGCTGTGTCTCCTGTATTGCAGGCAGGTTCTTTACAGTTGAGCCACAAGGGGAGACCACAAAAAAAATAAAAATAAAAATAAAATAAAGAGGATGTGCACACTGTGAACAGGAGAGCCATATACTTCTCAGGTGGCGTGCAACCTGATCAGATCTAACCCAAATGTCCATCTCCAAAAGCTCAATCTTTATAGGCACTTTCCTGTGAAACTTTTCCCATTCTCACCTCCACTCCAACAGACCCAAACCAGTTATAATCATTAGAATACAATAATCTGGCTAATTACAAAATGGTATTATTTTTCTTGTACCACACTGATTTCCAGGATTTGCTGAGAGGTGGGATTTTTTTGCTTGTTGGTGTTTTTTTTTAAACTAATTTTTTCCTGCATGGTCATTAGATTACGGTTACATTACATAATCCTCACTTTTAGTTTTACTTACTTAATTTCTATCTGAAAGACACAAAGGCCAAGTCCATAAAAAGCAGAATTTTAATTTGGAAAATAGTTAAAATGTGACAGTTCACTACCTTGGTAGTGTATATTTTAAGGCACAATAAATCCATAAAACTTTTAAATAAAAACATGGAAATATTGCTTAAGTATGCTTGAGGTATAAGCAGAGATTAAAGGGTGATTCTAAACGTTCTAAGTTATTCTTGTGGAATATTTTTACTAGTTTTCAAGCCTGAGCCCCATACAGAAAGAGTCTAATGATTGTGTCTTTGAACATATATACTCTACCTGGTATAAAGAATCTGCCTGCAATGCAGTAGACACAGGTTTGATCCCTGGGTCGGGAAGATTCTCCTGGAGAAGGAAATGGCTACCCACTCTAGTATTCTTGTCTGGGAAACCCCCTGGACAAAGGAGCCTGGTGGGCTATAGTACGTACGATCGCAGAGTTGGACACAACTGAGTGACTAAACCGCCACCACCAAAGTTAGGAAAACCCTTCCCCCAAACTGAAAATACAACACTTGTATTAGTTGAGCAAAGATATTGGCATGTGTCCAACAGAAAATCCTTATACAACAGAGTTGCACCTAAATTCCTGGAACCTATAACCGGCCACCAACAACCATTCTGCCTTGTGCAGTGCAAGGCTCCCTGCCCGGGCTCAAACCCACTGCACAGCAGGCCATAAAGGTAAAGGGAAGGTAAAGTGACTTTTGGTTGGTTGATGAATATCCATTACAGTATTACTAAGACTTGAGACAGGCATGCAAGTGAAGGAAGGATTCCACAGGTAAGATTTCCAAGCTATTTTGCTTTTACTACTTAGGACAGGGGAAATCTTGAGAACAACTAAGATTGCATGTCACCAAATGTAGAATAATAAATTGCAAATGGACTTAGAATGTGCTAGGGAATCAGAGCTTCTAATTATTAATGTTAGCAATAACGCTTGGAGGTGAGAAGGGCATTGGGTGCTGGGGGATGTGCCAGTGCCAAGGCACCATAAAGAGGAGAGAAAATAAGACTTGTACATGTGCGTGTGTGGGTGTTATGGGGGAGATGTTTCCTATGGATAAGAAAGCAGAGGTGTGGAAAAATCACAAGTAGACTGGATCCTCCTGTGGGCTATACCCAGCTGAAAGCCACAGGATGGGTGAGCTTATTTTGAGAGCTTATGGGTAAGACACTTTCTGGCTCGTCATACCAGATCCCAGTCCTATAGGGCTTCCCACCAAAAAAAAAGGGGGAGGGAAACCTGTGCAATTTAGCAGGAAGTTCCTCAAAACAGTATTATGTAACATAGTCCCTTGGCAGGCCCTAAAAGACTAAAAAAAAAAAGACATCTCTGTCTACAATTCTATTTGCAGCCATATTATATACTTCCGGCTGCAGACTCTAGCAGAGTCTGGCCCTTTGCAATTCTGGTGGCTTCACAAAACTACTAACCGGGTACTGTCATATTTGGCCACATGGCAGAAGACTGCCCAGCGATGGCCAAAAAACCACCAAGAATTCTCCAAAGCAGCATGCGACTGAAATCAGTGCCCAGTAAATGCCGGCACACACCCATTACATAAGAGTCTCCTGTTGAAAAATGAAGCCCACTCAAGATCAGTGGAGCAGGCTAGACTAGCAGCTCCCAAAGCCCTTCCTTTGAGGGTATCTTAGGTCTGATGAGACAGATCCAACAAAGTGTAACAGAGTTTGCATCCTCTGTTATCCTCTGCTTCTTTTTTTCTTTTTTTTTATTTTTATCCTCTGCTTTCTTATCCATAAGAACCATTTCCCTCATCACACCCACACATGCACACACGCAAGTCTTATTTTCTCTCCTCTTTATGGTGCCTTGGCACTGGCACATCCCCTGGCACCCAATGCCCTTCTCACCTCCAAGCGTTATTGCTAACATTAATAATTAGAAGCTCTGATTCCCTATTCTAATCAAACCGTGCTTCCCATCCCCCGTCTCACTGACACACCTGAATTAAGAGCCAAGTACTCAGTATGGGTTTCCCTTGTGGCTCAGCTGGTAAAGAATCTGCCCATAATGTGGGAGACCTGGGTTTGACCCCTGGGCTGGGAAGATCCCCTGGAGAAGGGAAAGGCTACTCACTCCAGTATTCTGGCCTGGAGAATTCCATGGACTGTATGGTCCATGGGGTCACAAAGAGTTGGACACGACTGAGCAACTTTCACTCCTCAGCTCAAATGTGGAGACTTCTATACAGTCATCTGTACACAGTGACACAGAAACCTCATTGAGTTTATCCCAATTCAGTAGACTAAGGATGAAGAACAGAATTAAAACACCAGTGATATTAAAGAGACTTTTAACTGCATCTATGTTTTAATGGTTTCAGTCTAGGATAAAAATCATGCCAAACTCTGATACACTTTGTTTACCTGTGCTTAGGTCAGCAATAATCCGTCAACTGTATATATTTCCTTCTAATCAGCACATCGGCTGCTGTTTCTTGACATCAGGTCAATAAAGGTAACCATGACATTTGCTTTGGATGGGAGTCAGGTGTCTGAATGGGACGCAGAAAAAGGGCAAGGTTTAACTGAGCAGTGCTGTGTGGTTTCCAAACTCAGCCACCGAGAGAGTTAAACTAGTATTTGCAGCAATTCTTGCATGTGGTGTAATTAACCACCACCCAAGACAGTTAATTCTTGGTGGTCTAGGCTGCTCCTTTAATGGCAGCCTGATAAAAGGTTCCTTGTAAGTCCATATCATTTCTGACGATAAACGTGTGCTCATTTCAAAACAGGTGAAGACACTTTCCCCAACTGGTTCTGGGGCCCCAGGCTAAGTGTCTAAGTTCAAGCAGCTGGCAGTTCCATTTGTCTTTGCGGTCCCTCTGTCATCAACTTATATTGACCCCAGGGGAGGAGCATATATATTTGGGCAGGAAAGGTGCTACAGGAAATCCTTTACCACACTGTGGTCAGGGTACCAAGCCCTGTTCTTAGTGTGATATCGAATCTCTAAAGTTGTTAAGCGTTTTATTAATATTAAAACTAAAACCCAAGGTTTCACCATCATTTAGTGGTTGAGATTTAGAACGCACGTCTCACCACTATTATTATTCAGTCTTCTTTACTGAAGGGAAACAGCAGCAATGCAGGCCTTGGAAAAAACTAAGACTCCTATTAGGCTCACTTACCTTCATGGAGCAGCATCATAAACAAACAAAACCAATAAATGTCTGATTAGACCATAAATTCATAAGGGGACTACCAGCTTTACAAAAAGCCAGATTTGATCTCTGTGAGTAGCACATTCATCTGCAGTTAAACCTATTATTAGGAGGTCTTCCTACGAAAACCCCAAGGGAAAAACAAAGGCTCAATTAGATACCAAATTTTTGTCTTGATAACAGCAATTAATCTGAAACTGTCAATTTTGCTCTTTAAACTTGGTAAGAGATTCCTTTCTGCAAGAGACGGATGGAAAGGGTCGAGTAGAAAGTGGATAAATGCTCTAGTTGAATAAACATTATCCACAAACAACTGTATTTATGACATAATTGCCACCTAGGCTTGCCAGATGTTGCCAAGCTTTATAATGGAAGTCAAACACTATGAAATCTGCCTGAAGTTGAGCTCCTTGGCCAGATCGACTTTCCCCTAGACAAGAGTCCCCATTGTCTGAAGTACGTCTGAGGATTATCCACTGCCCGGCTCGCCCCATCCACCAGGCCACCTTCCCCTCTCCAGTTAGCTGATGGTCCCGGAAATCCACATGGTCCTAGACAATACAGATCGAACAAGCAGGGGCTGTTTACAGCTTCTGGGATATGTAACTTCAGCGACGAAAAGAACTGGAGAAGGTCACCTTACCCCAGCCTCTCAGTTCACAGGAGAGGAGTCAAGGCCCAGAGAGTGAAGTGACTAGCCCAAGGCACTACAGACTGCTAACCGGACTGGAACCAAGGTCTCTCTGCCTCGCCTCCTGGTCCACTGCACACTGTACCACACTATAATTTCACTGCTTTAAGTCACGGTTCTCTGAGAAACACAGGCTTCAATTACTTGAGGCCTGGAGTCCTTTGAGTCTTGCTGGAGCTCAACACTCTGTTCTGATGGGGAAGGGGTTGGGATCTTTCAGATGAGACACCAAATTTACAATTTGTAGATTCTACATAGTCACCCAATAGACCAAAGGCACTGCAAATTATACAGGATGGGGCCTTAAAAAAAATGTTCTGGATAAAGATTCCTGAGATAGAGAAAAAAAAAAAATTCCTGAGATCCCACTGTAGATGTAAGTGGGCTGGGATCACATCACAGAAAGTTAGAGGTCATGGACTTAGCCACTATAAAAAAAAAAATTCCTGAAATACATTTATCCAGCCCCCGTTCTGATGGTTCTTAAAAAAAGTGCTCTTTGATGATGACGGTGATGATACAGTGGCCACTGCCCATTCCTTTGATGAAGTGAGTCACTCTTTTAATGCCAGCGCCAAGGAAACGCACATTACTGATTAGCACCGAACGACTCCTTTTGAACATGGAGGACCATTTTAATGACATATGTACACTCATGAGCCTCATGCAGCGAGCCGTGACAGCTTCACTTTGCAGGAATAAGATGCTTGCAAAAATATTGACTTTTTCATGGCAAAGAAAATCTTATAAACAACAAGATCCTACTGTACAGCACAGGGAACTCAATATCCTGTGATAAACCATATTGGAAAAGAACATGAAAAAGAATGTGTGTATATATATATGTATATATGTACAACCAAATCACTCTGCTGGTTTGATTAGAAACTAATACGACATTGTAAATCAACTATCCTTCAACAAAAACAAATTTTAAAATAAATAAAAAATAAAATCTTATGGCATGGGATTTCCAAACTCTCAGCATAGGTTTCTATTTTCTAGGCTCTTCTGAGAGGCAAATATAAACATCCCAGTGCAATTCCCACACACTTGGACAGAGATAGGAAAGTGTCAGAAACTGCTAGGAAGACTGTTGGCACAACCAGACCTACGGAGTCGTGGTGTGAAAACTGCAGCCTGAGAAACTGCCAGAGATGGAAGGACTGCTGCTTCCTCCGGCGTATCAATGGTGGGCAGGAAACGGGAGCAGGAAAGAGTTACCCCAAGAGGACACCACGCCTTTGGGTTCAAGGAAGAAGCCCTTCCAGACACCAAGGAGGACTGAACTCCCTCCAGAGAAGGAAAAACAGCCGTCCAGGGCCGGGAGGGGAGAGGGCACAGGTTTCTAACAGGACTTGCTCTGCCACCAACAGGCTCCATCCCTGTCAGGTTTCTGCTTTCTCTGGAGGTCATCCAACCTCCACTGCCAACTTCTCGGGGCCAGAAGAATGGCTTCCATGGGCAAGTGACCTGTGTGGCAAGGTGGCTAAGCTTCCTACTCTGCTTTTTCTTCTGAAAACTGAGCAATAGCAGTATCCCATTGAATGCTCAGAGAGCAAAATAAATATGAAGGATGTCAAAGACGAGAGTTACGTAAATATTAGGGAAGACCATTTTATTAAAGAAAACTGGTGCTGGCCAAAGATACCAACAGAGAGTAAACAAAACTCAAAACCTGATTATCCACTCTGTCCCAAACCTCCGGTGCTCCCCATCTTTCGCTCTTGTGGGCAGACAAGGCAACGTAAAAGCTGGTGGTGACAAGGCAGCAATAATGTAAGAGCTGGTACTGACACTCTAGAATAATCAAGAAAAGGTTAAAATGCTTGGTTTGTGGTATTTAAGAAGGAAGAATAGTTTAACTGCTGAAAAGGTGTCCACCCCACAGGTCTAGGGCTGTATTTGAATTACCTGGAAACTCACTTATGCAATAGCCCTCATTTTCTGACGATGTTGAACAGTTCAACACATGTTTGCTACGTTTCATGTTTTATGCCCGAACAGTATAACGTGTCTGCAAGAAGAGCAGTCACTGATCTCTCTGTGCCTCGGTTTTCTCACCTGTAAAATGGGGGACAACAATAATACCGATTTCAAAGCATTGGTGAGTTAATATATAATGGGTTAAAATGTGTAAAACTCTTAGTGTACAGTTAGCATCACATAAGTGTCAGCTCTTATGATTAATGATTAATCAATCATTAATTCAGGCTGTGTAAGACTCTAGGAATTTTTTAAGAGTTGGGACGACAGAGGATGAGATGGCTGGATGGTATCACTGACTCAATGGACATGAGTTTGAGCACGCTCTGGGAATTGGTGATGGACAGGGAAGCCTGGCGTGCTGCAGTCCACGGGGTTGACTGAGTGACTGAACTGAACTGAAGACCCTAGGATCTAATCACAACAATGATCTGATTCCTGCCCTCATGGAGCTTACCGTCTAATAAGGGACCACAGGAGTAAGAAAAAAATATTGCACAAACAGAATGGCAAATTGCAGTAAGTGCTATAAAAGGGACATCCCAGGAACCACGAGAGTGTATCAGGAGAAGCCGATCTGGTCTGGTGTTGCAGGGGGCATGGATCACAGTGTCAAATGTTTTTCACAAGGCGTAACAACTGAATGAAGATCGGCAGGAACTGGGAGGTGGGTGGAAAGAAGGGAAAAATCTCTGCACAGGCAGAGGAAACAGCCTGTGCAAAGGCCTGGAGACTAAAAATAATTTGCTGGATTTGAGGACCTATCAGGCCAGTGCTGCTGGAGAGAGAGAGCAGAGGGGTTACTGGGACAAGGAGGGGCTGGGGAAGCAGAGAGAAGGCCAAGGGTGTAGGGACTTCCCTGGCAGTCCAGTGGTTAGGACTCCAAGCTTCCACTGAAGGGGACACGGGTTTGATCCCTGGGCAGGGAAGTAAGATCCCACAGGCCTCACGATGTGGCAAAAAAAAAAAAAAACAGGCTGAGTGTGTACTTGTACGGAGTGGGTCACAAAATCCACGTTTTCTTTGTTTCCTGTGCAGCTCACAGAATGAGCAGGAGGGCATGCTGTTCCTACGGGTGCAAGGCAGACCTGGAGGGGGAAAACCACTCCTCCAAGGCGAAGCGTTAGATAAACCAGACTGTCTGTTCACAGCCCAGGAGAGTCTTCCTGGTGCTGCCATTTAGACTCACGTCGGACTCGTGTTGCTCAGTTGGTTTACAGCTGAATAGGAGCATCACACACCGAAACCTCATGGGAGAGTTTCATAAATGAGACTGTTTTTGTGATGAAATATGGCCCACAGAGCAACCTCAAGGCAAGTTCTCCTGCTTTTGAGACCCGTCATGTGGGGCACTTCTCCAGCCAGACCCCAGGCACCGGATCACAAAGGCCCCCTCGGGAGGCCAAGGAGTGACAGGCGCCCCCTCCCTCTTCTCTCCGGTGGCGGGGAAGGTGGGGCTCCCTCTGCAATAACTGCAGTCACTTCCGGGCTATTTTCTCTACAGGAGGCAGAAATCCAGGGCGGGGAGGTGGGGGCACTACCCTTCCAGGTCGTGGCTGAGTCCTGGATCATGGGCTCACATTACTCAGGAGGGTTGGCAAGGCCAGGCAGTATTTATCAATCTCTTCCAGGCACTCCCTGGTTCACTCTTCTTCCTGTTGGCTGACTCCTCTATGTCCAACTTACTGGTTCGCTTATTTCAACCCCCACCCCCACGCTGGACTCTTCTCTCCTACAGGTAACACGGAAAGAAGGGTCCTGTTTTCCATGAGGCGCTGGAGCCTCAGGGTCTGTGAGACTCCTGCCTTCAAGGATTTTACCATCTTGCAGAGAAACAGTGGAGTACAGGGGGAAAGATGGCCGATTCCAAGACTGAGCCTCCTGGAAGCTGACCTGGCAGCATGCCCGGGCCCTGCCCAGGGCAGTTGCCTAAGATTCTGAGCCCACATGTCCCTGCTCAGGCCTGCCGCTCACTCTTTGGCCCATCCTGTGTTCGTGCAACTCCAAAGCCCATTCATCCTTAAAACTCCAAGTGAAGGGACTTCCCTGACGGTCTAGCGGTTAGGACTCTGCTTACACTGCAGGGGGAATGGGTTTGATCCCTGGTTAGGGAACTGAGATCCCACATGCTGTGCGGTGCAGTCAAAAATGAAAAATACATGGAACTCTAAGTTAAAAACCCCCAAGGTGTCTCCATGAGACTGTCACAAGCTCAACAGATGTTATTTGGGTAAATGAAGCTGAAAGATGAGCAGGGCACAGGGATGTATGTCCTGGTTCGAGCTCTGAACAAATCATTCAGTTTCTTTGTGCGTCAGCTTCCGATTCTCTGAAGAAGACTGGGCTGGGCGTGCCCTTTAGCTCAGAAGTAGGACAATCCACGGTTCAGCAGGCCCTCATCTCTCCTCATGGTTTACTGTGGACTCTTTTGGTCCTCAGTCAATCAAAACATGACCCAAACCCAAGTGAAAATGAGAGTGTTTAGAAGTCCTGATGCCTTTGAACACAGTCATGAAAGTCCTGGTCTTTCAACACCCCAGTCTCTCCACTTATCTTGAACTATTGCAACATTGAAAATTATAATAGTAATAATCTGATTCACTTTAAGGTTCAGGGTGGGGAAAAGAAACACCACAGAAATGGACTTATATTATGTGGGAGGAGGTAGGTGACTCTCAAGTGCACGTCCTTGCCATAGACTCTTGAACCAACCATCTCCTAATCTGAAAGGGAGATCTCTATTCTTCTCCAAACCACAAATCCGATAAGTGATTGAACTTCACCCCAGTACCGAAAGCCCCAGAGACTTCCAAGTACTGAACCGTCAGATAAAGATGATACAGGATTGGTGTCAGAAGCAACTGTGGTTTGGTTTCCGAGTTCCAGTACCCAAACTACAGATAAACATGTTCTTAACCTCTCTGTGTAAAGAAAACCATTTTCTTCTTTGCAAAACCAGACCCTGGCAAGTGGAAAGAAAATGAACCCTAACGGAAGGACTGGGTGAGGTCACTGGATTGTTTAGAGGAGGTGGTGACTTCGACGTCAGATTCCCTAAACTTGGCCTTATACTGTTCTTGTGGTACTTGAGTTTATCTGGAGATTTTATAAATACATCCACAATAGGTAAAAACTATTTAATTCTGTTTGTAAATATACACACACACACTCACACGTATATATACACACCACCTGTGTATTTGAGAACAGAAACATCACAAAAATCAAAGAACTGCTGCCTCTGTCCCCTGAGTCACGGGGGCTTCTGAGGTTCCTTGACAGATTTTTAAACGTTCTCTTCTTATGTTACTGTTAAAAATTGACAACAGTTATACTCAATACCTCATTTTTTCTCAGGATTTGCAAACACACATGAGCAGTCAGTGCCAGTCCTCCTGGGGACTTCCTGGTGGTCCAGTGGTTAAGAATCCGCGCTGCCAAGGGAGGAGTTCAAGCCCTGGTCAGAGAACTAAGAGGCCATGTACCATGCGGCATGGCCAAAAGCTAAACAAAACAAAACAAAAAAGTGGAAAAAATGCCAGTCCTCCTGAAGATTAGATGAGAAATAAACTGGAAGATGAACTGGTATAGGGACCCCACCCCTAAGTGACGTGATGCTACTTAGAGTATGGGGAGGGTACAGTGGTCAGGGATGCCCCAGGCTTCTGCTGGACCCTACAGGACCACCAAGCCCTGGCTGGTGAAACCACAGCCCTGTGGCAACTTCCAGGCCCCTGTCTCCCTTGCTCTGCTCTTTCTTTTCTTTCTTTCCACAGGATTTTATCACCTTCACACAGTCTATGTATTTTGTATCGATCGTGCTGCTGTTTCTCGTCTGTCTTCGCCAAGTAGATGGAAGTTTCACAAGGGCAGGAGCCTTTGTGTTGTTCATTAATGTGTCCTAAGCCCCTCAGACAGTGTTGGCATATACTGCAAAGCTGGTGGATGAACCGGTCGGATCCACTACGTTCAGGAGCTGGGGGGCTTGGAGGCTCACGGCAGAGGAGCCGTCACCTTCCCCCACCCAGCTAAGAGGGAAGGTGGAACAGTAGAGCTGGAGGACTTGTCCCTTTGACCTAAATGGTACCTAATCGGAAGACATTTAAAAAGAGGCCCACGAAGAGGTTTTCTAGTTCCATGGCCCTGTTTCACAGATGAGGAAACACAAGGGAAATGACTCACTTGCCGAAATCTCCCAACACCCAGCCCCTCATCTCCCAAGTCCCGCTCACCAAAAAAAAAAAAAAGCCATTTTTACATGTCATGTAGGTCAAAAGTGTGTATGAAGGGATTTCCCTGGCGGCTCCAGTTGAGTTAGGACTCTGCACGTCCACTGCAGGGGGCACGGGTTCAGTCCCTAGTTGAGGAACTAGGATCCGACAGCCAAAAACAAACAAAAAAAACACCCATGCATGAAAACAGAAGACTATGCCTATAAATGACATTTCGAAAGAGCTAAAATGACCAACTACACTAGTCTACCTGCTTAATGAGCACACACCAATCGGGACTTCCCTAGGATTAAGTTCGGTCGGGAAACCCAGCTCTCAGCCCGGAGCTCACCCAAGAGTTAGGTTAGATGCCGAGCCCCGTTCAGAGGCTGTCTTCAGGGACTTCCCTGGTGGTCCAGTGGTTAGGACTCTGTGCTTCCACTGAAGGGGACCCAGGTTCAAACCCTGGTCAGGGAACTAAGGTCTGTCAAGCCACACAGGGCAGCCAAAAAAAAAAAGAGGCCGACTTTACAGAGTGACCTCCCACTTCTAGTGACTTTTGTCAACACTATTCCGACAGAGTTTAGATTTGGTCTGGCCCAGGCCATGTGCGTCTCAGAAGTGAGTTTCCTCTCATTCCTTTATCAGCTCTTAGGATTCTCTGGGTAACAACTGAGGGGCAGTGGCTAAGACAGGGACTGGCCATCTCCTGTGGGGCCTTCTGCGGTGCGGCCTCTCAAAGGTGCACCTGCTGCAAAAAAACTTTCAGGCTATGATAATCACCCAGATGCCCAGAATACTCCAGATACCTTTGAATTCAGTGGACTGCAATTCTAAACATCTTATAATTCAATAGTGAGATGTATTTGAATAGAAGGCCAGTTATCGGTTAAAGCTGATTTTTTAAAAAGCAAATTCAGGCTGATCCTGCGCCGGAGGAGACGCACGCTGCTGACCTCGTCTTCTTTGTGCAGCCCTCACCACTGTCTGGAGAACTTTCTTTCCCCTGGGCACAATGGCAACTCTTAAGGACAAACTGATTGCACCAGTTGCCGAAGAAGAGGGAACAACCCCAAACAATAAGATCACTGTAGTGGGTGTTGGACAAGTTGGTATGGCATGTGCCATCAGCATTCTGGGAAAGTCCCTGACTGATGAGCTTGCTCTTGTGGATGTTTTGGAAGATAAACTCAAGGGAGAAATGATGGACCTGCAGCATGGGAGCTTATTCCTTCAGACACCAAAAATTGTGGCAGACAAAGATTACTCTGTCACTGCCAATTCCAAGATCGTGGTGGTAACTGCAGGAGTTCGCCAGCAAGAGGGGGAGAGTCGCCTGAATTTGGTGCAAAGGAACGTTAACGTCTTCAAGTTCATCATTCCTCAGATTGTCAAGTACAGTCCTGACTGCATCATCATTGTGGTTTCCAACCCAGTGGATATTCTCACATACGTTACCTGGAAACTAAGTGGATTACCCAAGCACCGTGTGATTGGGAGTGGATGTAATCTGGATTCTGCTAGATTTCGCTATCTTATGGCTGAAAAACTTGGCATTCATCCCAGCAGCTGCCATGGATGGATTTTGGGAGAACATGGCGACTCAAGCGTGGCTGTTTGGAGCGGAGTGAATGTGGCAGGCGTTTCTCTCCAGGAACTGAATCCAGAAATGGGAACAGACAATGATAGTGAAAATTGGAAGGAAGTGCATAAGATGGTGGTTGAGAGTGCCTATGAAGTCATCAAGCTAAAAGGATATACCAACTGGGCTATTGGATTAAGTGTGGCTGATCTTATTGAATCCATGTTGAAAAATCTATCCAGGATTCACCCAGTGTCAACAATGGTGAAGGGCATGTATGGCATTGAGAATGAAGTCTTCCTGAGCCTTCCATGTGTGCTGAATGCTCGGGGGTTAACCAGCGTTATCAACCAGAAGCTGAAGGATGAAGAGGTTGTAGTGCAAGCAAAACACATAAAAAAAAAATACGGGTTTCCCAGGTGGCTTAGTGGTAAAGAATTCCGCCTGCCATGCAGGAGCCTGCAGTCTGCAACAAGAGAAACCATCACAATGAAAAGCCCACACACTGCAACTAGAGAGTAGCCCCACTAGCCACAAGTAGAGAAAAGACCCAGCACAGCCCCAAATAAATAAATACATAAATTAGATATATATATATACACATATATATACATATATAAAGAAAACATATGATGCTAGGTTCTCTATTTCTACCTTTTTTTTTTTTTTTTGGCTGCACTACATGTGGGATCTTAAGTCACGAAACCAGGGATCGAACCTGCATTCCCTGAATTGGAAGTGCAGAGTCTTAACTGGATGGCCAGGTAAGTCCATCTATTTCTAGTTCTGCCACTAACTAGCAGGATGTATCAGTCCTAATTTCCATATAACACGCTGAAAGCCGGCGGCTCTGGCCTGGTCCGGGGCTCTGTGACATCACAGGGCACAGGTAGACAGGCTGGCTGAGTCCAGGATTAAGGAGCAGGGCTTCCCCAAGGGCCTCAACCTGGCTGCACATTAGAGTCACCTGGAGTTTGTTTAAAAAAAAAATTTTTTTTTAAAGAGAGCATGACAACTTCCTCTCCTAGAAATTCTGACTTCATTCATCTGAAGTAGGGCCTTGGCATAAGGTTATTTTAAAAGGTCCCCGGCTGACTCAGTCAGCTGGGGTGGGGAAGCACTGACTCAAGTTAACACATTCCCACTGCAGCTGAAACAGGTGTTTCTCTCACTCCTAGAGGCTCCTCAGGAATCACGGGTCATTTGCTTTAAGAGGAAGGAGATCCGAGTTAGTTTTGGTCAACAAACTCCCCTGACCCAACTGGAGATCAACGACAACATCAGGTTCAAGGCTTCTGACGGCACTGTTTGTTCAGAAAATGTATGAGAAAAAAAAAAAAAAATCCGGTTTCCATGACAAACTCTCCTGTAGCCGGGACAATGATTCCCCCCACTCTGAAATACAGAGGGGAAGATAATCTCTTCAAGGAAGGGGTGGTTTTGAATTATAATTATAAATTAGTCTACTAACTAGGGAAATCATGTTTCATACATAAGAGGACTACCCTGGATCAAGGTTCATTTTTTTAATAGTGAAACATCATGCTGAGTGAAAAATGAAACTGACTTGGAATAATCACAGGCCATTTATCTCCTGGGGTTTGGCAGTGGGAAAATTAATCTCATGACTGATATGAGGGGCCGATCAAGAGAGCACCACACACTGGCGGTCATGTCCACCCAAGCAAGTATCTTGGAACCCCTCTCATTGTGTGGAAAGAAATACTGTTGATAAGATCTCATTAAAGAATGCAAATTACATCTAAAGCAACATTTTCCTTACTCCCTGCCCCAAATCCACAGCCCATTCACCAGATGATAGAAAAGCTCCTTGTCTTATTGGTCTTCAAGAGCCTCCAAGAGAAATCTAATCAATATCCGCTGAGTGCCTGCTACAGAGGGTATGGCCGACTCACCGTGCTAAACGCCACAGCGGATGCAAAGATGAGCAAGACACGGTTCCTGCCCTCAAGGACAAACTGGCAGGAGAAGTATGCCACCCCTACGCAGGGGACCTTCCTGCCCGCTCCTCTCTCCATCACCGCCCTCTCCTGAGACCCACCCGAGCTACCCAAGCTCCCTCCACAGTGGCCCAAGAGCCAAGACCACTCCCTCTCATGTCATCACACACCCACTTCCTGGTGCCAGAACCTGGTGGGAAGTGCGGCCCTCTGCAAAGACAAACCCCACCCCAGACCCGGCCTGACCATTAGAGAGTTCTGTCTTTTCAGGACCCCTTGCCCAACGCTCTGACTGCAGTAGGGAGGAGCAACTCTGGTTAAAGGCTTCTAAGATGGGAACTTTCGGTTTTGCTATTTCAGAAACATTTTGGGGCAAGACCTTACAGAAAAACATGCACCTGCTTGGATATTATTAGACCTCAAGCGAAGAATTGAGCTTAAATGGCAGATTTGGCCTAAGAGCCTCTTCACCCGCACTGTCCCCATGATCGATGAATGCAGTCAATGTTCCTGATGGAGATGCTTAGAAGGCAGCACTTCCACCCAAAAGCTGCATCTTTCTCAGATTGAAATGAAGGGTGAGAGACTGCGACTCTCTCGGGAGGATGGAGACCATTGGAGCATCTCCCCAAGTCTACAGCAAAGCCTCTTTCCACTCCTTCTCTGGATCCCATTTCTCACTGCAACATGGCTCAGTCAGTCCTCAGGTTTGTTCTAACAAATGTACCAGAACGTAAGCACTGCAGGGGCTGCTCTTCAAAGGGAAGCAGGAGGATCAGATTCTAGGTTTGGTTCCCTCACTGGCCCATGACCATGGACAGGTCACCGGCTCTGTCTGGCCTCAGCTTCCTTGTCTATCTGCCATGGGAACACAGCAAAGCAGTGACTGTTCCCCTTGGGAGGGCAGTGGTGATGCCTGGGTGAGGGTAGTACCTGCCCCAAAATACCACCCTTGAAGGTTCTAACCTGCTCCCACCACTGTCACTGATGGTCATGCATCCCATTCCTTAGGTGGGGGCAGGATGGGGAAAATATTAAGACTTAGTGGGACTTCCCTTGGTGGTCCAGTGGCTAAGGGTCCACACTCCCAATGTAGGGAGCCCAGGTTCAATCCCTGGTCAGGGAACTAGATCCCACATGCTGCAACTAAGACATGGCATAGCCAAATAACTGAATAAATAAATAGGTACTTTTAAAAAAGATTTATTGGCCTAAACCAGCATGATCTTTTCTAGGAGCCTAACATACTCTTTTTGTTGTTTTAGTCACTAAGTGGTGTCTAAGTGGGGTTTTGGGGACCCCATGGACTGTAGCCCACCAGGTTCCTCTGTCCATGGGATTCTCCAGGCAAGAATACTGGAGTGGCTTGCCATTTCCTTCTCCAGGAATCTTCCCCACCCAGGGATCGAACCCATGTCTTCTGCATTGCAGGTGGATTCTTTCACCACTGAGCCACCTGGGAAGCCAAACATACTCTGATGGGAAGCTATGCGTTTATCCACACACGCGCCCACTGCTCACAATACATCTGGAACTTTTCGGAAATTTTCTTCAAAGAATACACTTTTGAATCCTCTAACAGGTAGAAAGTCTCTCATTAGTTTTTAGAAACAACCAAAAATCCAAGTGCCCTTTATAAATCATGCAATCAAGCTAAGTAATAACAGTTTTGATCAAAACTTTGGTGTGGGCCATGTCAAAGCTATATTCAAGCAGAGACTGGAAAAAAATGGGACATGTTTTAAGTTGTGTAAGGATAAACAGCTTAAGAATCAAAAAAATAAACACTTGCTTTTTCAGGGCTCCATTTTTCATTTTAAAGTTGAATTATTAAATGACATTTTTTTTTTTAAAGTTGAACAAAAGACTGATTTGTTTGACATGAACATTGACCCTGAAGGGGTGATGATTTTGAAAGACACAACATTCTCTTGGATGAAAAACTTCAGGTACTTTTGTGGAAAAAAACAAAACAAATATTTCACTCTGTTGTCAAGTGGTACATTAATTTTCCTAGGAAAAACAGCTGTATGGACAAGTTAATGTTTTAAGAACTGTAACCTCCAAAAGAGACAAACAATGCATCAATTTTTGATTTATAAACAGTTTTGAGTCAAAATTTTAAATGGCCTCATAGTCAGCTATCAAAAGAATCGTGGGAATTCCCTGGCAGTCCAGTGAAGGACTCAGTGCCTCCACTGCCGCGGCCAGGGTTCAGTCCCTGGTCAGGGAACTAAGATCCTGCAAGCCTTATGGCACAGCCAAGGGGAAAAAAAAAAAGAATCTTTTCTGTAGAGGGTGGGCTACCCATAAAATCAAACTCAAAGAATAATGCCGAGGTATTTCTGAAGCCACATCTGCTAGAAAGCTGATCTGAAACCACTGCAGACCAAAGGACCTATGTTAATTAACATTTCTCGATAGGTTTGTAGGCACACAGGCACACAGCATGAAGGAACTGCTGTGGTTATTCAGGTCTTCAAAATATAAGCAAAATAAAACCTACACATTCCATTTTCAGACTTTAAATCCACCCTGCTAAAAGAAAACACTATAAAGCTTACTTTAAATGACTATCGTGAATCCAATTTAAGGTTGGTTTGTGCTTTTTAAAACATCTACTATTGCTTGGGGGCTGGAGGAGGGAGCTCTTAAAGAATACATATGACCAGCAAATTCCAGTCCTAGGAATTCATCCCAAGGTAATAATTAAGCAGTTAAGATGGGCCCTGGAGTTTAGCAATAAGGATTATCACAATTGTTCATAGTAATGAAAATTAAAAGCAGCCTGAATATCTAAATGGTTGAGTGGTCAAATTACGGTATACCCATTCAGAGAAGTATTACAGTGAGCTGCATACAGGGGAGCAGCCAGTGAGAATAATGTTGTAGAATTAAATTTACTGACCCAGTAAGATCTACGGTATATTCCAGTTTGGGGAAGAAAAGCATAATTTATGCAAAGTGAGCACATAAAAATGTCCAAAAGGACATATATCAAGATATTAATAGACTAGTCATCAGAGAAATGCAAACCAAAACCATAAGGAGTTATGACTTCACACCAACTAGAACTGTAATTTAAAAAAAAAAAAGGCAGATATTAAGCGTTGGTGAGAAACTGAAGCCCTCCTAAACTGAAGCCCTCCTAAACTGCAGGTGGGAATGTAAAACAGCACAGTTGCTTTGGCAAATGGTTTGCCAGTTCCTCAAAAGGTTAGACAGAAAGTTACAACGTGACCTAGAAATCCCACTCTCCAGTATATACCCAAGGAAAATAAAAAATACACGGCCATTCAAAAATTTATACCTAAACATTCACAGCAGCATTATTCATAATAGCCAAAAAGGGGAAACAACCCAAGTGTCCATCAAATGAAGAATGGATGTACAAAATGGGGTCTATCCACATAGTGAAATATTGTTGTTTAGTCACCAAGTCCTGTCTGACTCTTTTCTACCCCATGGACTGTGGCCTGGCTGCAGTGGGTTGCCGTTTCCTTCTCCAGGGGATCTTCCCCATCAAGGGATCAAACACATCTGCTGCATTGCAGGTGGATTCCTTACTGAGCCACTAGGGAAGTCCTAACAGAATATCATTCATCAATAAAAAGGAAAAAAGCAAAAAAATCACTGATACAGGCCATAAGATGGATGAACCCTGAAAATCTTACGCTAAGTGAAAGAAGCCAGACATGAAAGACCATGTGTAGTATGATTCTATTAATATGAAATGTCCAGAATAGGCAAATCTATAGAGACAAATGGAGATCAGTGGTTACTGGGGGCTGGGAGGTTTGGGGGATATGGGGAGTGACAGTTAACAGGTATGGAGTTTCTTTTGAGAATGATGAAAATAACATAAAACTGACTGTGGTGATGGATGCACAATTCTGTGGATACACTAAAAATCTGAATTGTATAGTTTAAACGAGTGAATTTTATGACATGTGAATTACAGCTCAAAGGGACAACAGAGATGGTTGGATGGCATCACTGACTCGATGGACCAGAGTCTGAGCAAGCTCCAGGAGTTGGTGATGGACAGGGAAGCCTGGCGTGCTGCGGTCCATGGGGTCGCAAAGAGTCAGACACTACTGAGCTGAACTGAAAGCTGTTAAAATGTTAACAGAAGTAATGTTTGGGTAATAGAATTATAGGTTTATTGTGTCTATTTTTTAAATTTAGACTATATTTTCTAACTCTTCTTTTTACCATAAATATGATTATTTGGGAGGTTTTCTCAAATCTTCCCATGTTATTATACAGAAAGCACCAAACACAGAAGATTTGAAGAAAAGGAACTCTACCTTTCTTACAATAGTGGAACAACTGGAAACAACCCATGTGACCCCAGTACGGTGATCATGAGGCAAAGCATGGCTTGTTACCACATTAGCCCTGGTCAGTTTTGACCCCAGTCCCCTATCCTGAGGCTGACACAGAAGACTCAAATGCTTTTTGCGTAGATGATGGTTTACTAAGGTGCTACTGAAAGTGACAGACGCAGTGTGCACTCAGAATATTTCCTAACAGGTCACAGGAGACGTTCTGTGGGGAAAAAAAACTGAACGAAAGTACAAAACACACTTTTATACTGTTTGACTTGCTGGGTGTCTGTACGTGAGCAAAGATCATAAGATAATCAGAAGTGATGCAGAGCCTGTGTAAAAGTGAAAAATTTTTAAAGTCATGTATGCAAGGACCTTGGGACTTTGTTTTTGTTTGGTGTTTGGGGGGAGGGTGGGTCTCAAGTTCTAATTTTCCCAGTCCACATGTGTTCTGGTGCACTCTCTCATTTAAACATCCCTAAGCACTCGTTACTCTGAGGCAGCAAACCCTGAAACCAAACATGGAATATAGGTAAAGATAAAATAACGGGGGGAAAAAACAATCCCCAGCCCCTGAGAAATATAGCCAACCAGCATGTTTATTATTCACAGACTATGATTCACTGTCCTTGTTTTTTAAGCCAGCATTACACTCTAATCATATTGCTAGGTTACAGGCCCCGAGTTACGCGTGCATAATAAAAACGGAATCCATCAAAATGATACATTAGGCTTTTCTCCCCTATATCATCTCTTTAGGGAAAACATTTGATCATGATAAAACACACCCAGTATTAAACCTAAATATTACTGTGGATTCCCCAAACCAAAGAGGTTTCCAATGAAAATGAAATAGTTATCCTATGAGTATTCAACCTGGAAAACAGAGTTGCCATCAAAGGCAGGCAAAAAACTATATCCCCAAAGCCCATGCAGGTGCTGCTATTCGGCTCAGACATGAGGAAACCTTTTTGCGGCTCACTGACTTTTATATTCAGGAATATGGTTTACCATCAAACTTTCTCAAGAATCACTCTCATGCACATTTTCTCTTGTGATTTTAGAAGATGTATCACTGTGGAGAGCCACGTGGGCATGCAAGTTAAAGAAACAAAACAGACGAATGCGCACTACAGTCTAATTTCACGATCAGCAGTCTTGAACGTGAGCTTCAGGAAACACTCTCCTCCATGGTAGAAATACTTGAGACCTCCTATGAGGATAATTCACGCAGGTAATAAGTATCAGAATAAATGAGAAGCAAGGGCATTTCTAGATAAGACTTAACGTCTCAGTGTGTTTTTGTGGACACTTCTCCGGGACCTTGTTTAGTCCCCTCTAAAACCAAAACATCAGCTGAATAAAAGAGATCGCGTATCCTAAAGGACCCTGAAGAAAGTGCCCTGCCTCGCATTCCACAGATCTCTTTGGCACTTGAGAGAAGTGACACCCAAACATGGCACAATGAGGACCAGAGGGCAGCAAAGACGTGACAGCAATGATGCAACACAAACCAACATCAGGCACAAGAGCAGGGCCAGGAAGGAGGAGGAAACTCACCGATTGAATAGGGCAACCTTCTGGATTAACAAGACAGGCTTGGGTGCTTAGAAACACCGAGGTAACTGCATTTTAGGTCCGGTAGCCTAGAGTCTCGGCTTGCGGATGTCTGGCTAAGACACACACTGAAGGAGAATAACAACAGCCTCCACTGCACTAGTTAGTTCGTCAATCAAAAAGAAACAGCATCAAAAAAAGATCCCCTGCCCAGGCATTGTATAACATTTAAAAATGATGACTTAAGAGTAAAAAACACCTTCTGGGGGATGGGATGGTAAGGAGAATTTACATTATTATCTAATATGATGTGCCAGGTCTCTTCACATGTGTGACTGTGTCAGCTGTCCCCATTTCACAGATCAGGAAACAGAGTCTCGAAGACTCTGCAGACACAGCTACCAAGGGACCGGAAAGCACTCAGGTTTGTCTGATTTTACAGCCACTGCATTCTGCATGCAACATCACTGCAGCCTAGTTTAACTGCAAACTCTGCATTTAGAACTTCAAAATAATAATTCCCGGGTTCTCTGCTGGTGCAGTGGATAAGAGTCTACCTGCCGATGCAGGGAACACGGGTCGATCCTGGTCTGGGGAGATCCCACGTGCCACGGGGCAACGAAGCCCGTGTGCCGCAACTACTGAGCCAGTGCTCCACAATAAGAAGCCACTGCAATGAGAAGCTCAAGCACAGCAACGAAGACCCAGCACAGCCAAAGTGAATTAAAAGAAAAAAAGATTTTAAAAAATAACAATTCCCACTATGTTTGGGGATCGAAATTTTTACTGGTAGGCAATTCTGGGAGTGAAATTCTGACCTTTTCCCTAAAGAGCTGTTACAACTCAAATATAACCTTTTGATAAGGGTCTGAACTCTTTTACGAACTCTGGGAATTTTGGATTCTAAATACAACTTGGAAATATTTACATGAACTGAAACTATAGTCCCAGTTAAAGGCTACAGTTATTTTTGGTTCTTTAGCCAAAGTTATTCAATAACTAAAACACTAGAATCCAGTGACAGAACAGTAAACGAAAAGACGTGGCAAAGAAAACCATATACACAATGATGATATGAAATCATTGGTCTCCGTGTCATTCATTTTGGTCATTCTCTTTACACTCTTTTTTGTGAATGTATGCCAGGCACCAGTAAACCAATCCAAGATGAAATGTTCAAGTTCAAAATCTGACTCCTGTTGAGAAAGTGGATTTTTTTCCCCCTCAACTGGAAGGAAAACTTAACTTACATGACTTTTGTGGAGTGTGTAGAAGTTTTCCTTTTTAAAAAAAAAAAGAACTTGAATTTGAAAAAAAGTGGCCTCCTACTTCTTCAGTTGTTTCCAAATTCTTGTTACCCCAAGAGCACAGACTAGTATTTACCTAAAATGCATAACCTCCGAAGAGTTCACGCTGTGGCACTCAGGGACACACATGTCCATTCTTCATCTGAACACCTAGTACCTGATACACCATATTAAAGAGTACACAGTGGAGGTCATTAAATAGAACCTGCTCCAGTGTGCCATGCCCACATCCTGAACAATACATCAAAAAACAAAAACAAAAACAAAAACCCACCTAAATTAGGTTCTTCCAACCAGAAGGGTAAAAAAAAAAAAGCCGAGTCTGTTCACAAAATGTCCTCCCAGCCAAGGTGTCCGAGTCCACAGCCTGAGAGAAGGCCTGAAATCGTTAAATAAATGTAAACCAGGCTCTTCTCTACAGAGAAAAAAAAGAAGATGAAAAGACGTTTCGGATAGCCCCGCGGTGTTCTCCCACGAGGCGACAGTCTTTCGTTTAAAGTTTAGGAGCGGCTTCACCGCTGTCCCATATGGGGTCTTGAAAAACGAGTCCCATTCCCACCGCTTAAACTGCTTAAGGAAGTCTTGCTGCCCCCAAAGGAAGCCCGCTGCCTCCAATACCAAGAAACCTGCAAGGCAGGTAAGCAGAATCAAACTCTTGGGGAAAGAATGCTTAGCCACTTTCAGTGGCATTTGTTTTCCAAAGTTTTCGCATTCTGGAAAGTTCAAGCTAGGATTATAAACGCAAGATATTCCCTTCCCCTTGGTCACAGGGCCCTTCTTGCCCTCTCTCCGCGGCCACCGCCAGGTCAAGCCGGCTCCCACCTGTGGGAAGGGTCCGACAGGTGGGACGGCTTCCCAAGGGCCCGGAGCCTTCTGGACACCCTGAGGTGCCGCCAGGGAGACACAAAGTTGCGTCGGAGAGCACGCGGCCCGGGAGACACTGCTCGTGACAGCAGCGCCGGCCCGCGAGGCCCCTGGGCGGCGGACGCGTCGGCGGGGCCGGCCGTGGCTGCCACTCCGGCCGGTCAGGAGGCCGCCACTCCCCGCCCAGCGTCGCCTCCGCCCCGGCGGGCGCACGGAGCCTGGGGCCGCCGCCGCCGCAAGCCGCCGCGTTCCCGGCTCGGACCCCAGCCCGTCCCACGCTGTCTCCCACCCCAAGCTTCCCGGTCACTCACCCCGGGGCCGGGCAGCAGCAATGCCAACAGCAGCAGCAGCAATCGGACAAGCATGGCGAAGACTCGGCCTGGCTCCTAGCCGGCCGGCCGGCTCCAGGGGGGCGGTGCGGGCTGGCGGGCAGAGGACGGGGCGGGGGAGCCGCGACTACAGAGCGGCGGCGGCTGGGATCAGGGGACGCAGCGCTGACTAGGCGGTGGCGGCACCCCCATTCCCGGCCCTTTAAGTGCCGGGCGCCGGCGCTTCTTCCGGTCGGGGCAGGGCCGGAGGCGGGGCCGACCTAGAGGCGGGCCTGGGATTGGGCGGGGCCCTGGATCGGGGCGGGGATTGGGCTGGTCTGGGCGGAGTTGTCGCGGGAGGGGCGGGGTTATAGGCGGTACCAAAGGCCTCTCCCTGGCCTTGGGTCCCCTGGCCGCGGCCGCGGGAGAAGAGGACCAGGCCTCTGCGTCGGGCATTTAGGGGCGCTGAGTGATCGAGGCAAAGAACTTGTCTGAGGCAAGTGGAGGCCGGTATCCCGGCCACGTGGGCGCATTCCCTGCCCCAGGCGGTCCCACTGACCCCCGCCTAGGGACCCTCTGCGTCAGGCTGGATAAGGAAAGGCCAGGAGACAGGCGGTGCCTTGAGTCCAGAGCCCCGCCGTGGTGGGATCGTCGGTGACCTCCTGAGCGAAGGCAGGCAGCTGTCAGGGGATTCCTGCAAACCCGGCGTTTCTGCTCAGCGGGTGTCTATCGCTGAGTTCGCATCCCTGGTGTCCTCCAGCTGCGCCTCAGTTAACCCAAAGGTCCCTTTCTTCCCTTTCTTTGCCCACAGGAATTCCCCCTCAAATCATATCCAACAGCCACCAATTCCCCTTGGTATAACCATGGCCAAGTTATTGGCCAAAAATTACAAACAAGGAAACCATTTTTGGCTGCTGGTGTCATGTGTGTTTATGTGGCATTTGTAGATGTGACCTTGTGAATCTTGACGTGTGTCAAGCTTGGAGAGAGTGGGTTTGTTGAGGACTCATACAAGGTCCATTTGAAGGCTGTGGGCTATTAACCTCATTTAAAGAGCCTGGAAGCTGTTTGGTCACTGGGTCCCATGCTGCTCTCCACTTACATAGGTGAAAACTGGGAGAGAGGACATTGTAACAAGAGAGAGGTTGGAAGCACAATATTTCTATATTCTAGGAGAAGAAGAAAACAAGGATAGCAACCTCTCTAATTTTTCTCGACTTGTTCATACAACAGTCCAAGATTTTTCAGGGTTATGGGGAAACAAGTACGCAATACTAGGGAAAACAAAGAAGTAGTCGGGACTGCGTTCAATATCTTGTAATAACCTATAAGGGAAAAGAATCTGAAGTATACACACACACACACACATATGAATCATCTTGCTGTACACCTAAAACTAACACAACACTGTAAATCAACTGTACTTCAATTGTTGTTGTTCAGTCACCCAGTCATGTCCAACTCTTTGTGACCCATGGACTGCAGCATGCCAGGCTTCCCTGTCCTTCACTATCTCTCGGAGTTTACTTCAATTAAAAAAAAAAAGAAGTAGTGGAGGACTGACCAGATGTCTGGTCTGGATATATGTGAGCCAATCTTATCTCACTATAGCAGACAGAAATACTCACAGTGGGACTTCCCTGGTGGTCCATGGGCTAAGACTCCATGCTCCCGATGCAGGGGGCTTGGGTTCAATCCCTGGTCAGGGAACCAGATCCCACGTTCTGCAACTAAGAATTTGCATGTAGCAACTAAAGATCCCACATGCTACAACAAAGATCGAAGATCAAAGATCTGCAACCAAGACCTGGCGCAGCCAAATAAATAAATATTGGGGGGAAAAAAGGAAATGCTCATAGGAAACTAAAATCCCGTCAACAAAATTCACCAACAATATTCCCCATTCCCAACCTCAATGCCTGAGTCACAGTCAAGGGACTAAACTCTACTCACACTAGAGAATCCAACACACCAGTTTAAGGGGAGGATCAGTCTTGGTAACTAGACACATTTTAGTGGTGTCTGTTACTAGACACACTAAAACGCAGAGTAGACACATTTTTGAAAAGTGTTATCTGCATGTCAAAATGCAGATGGGGAGGTTTGGGATTGGCAAGAGATGCGCAGTAACAGAAGCTCCATCATTCCTGGAACCAGGGTGTCCAAGTGTCCAAGGAGGAGCCCACAGAAAGTGGGAGGAGCTCTAATGATTATCTGTCCAGCTTGCAAGAGGACTACAGGCTGTGTAAGACTACACCTGGCTTCCCACACTGGGCTTCCCAATGTAAGACCACAGGGTTGAGTTAAAAGAGAAGCTTGACTGGATAATGCTGCTTTCACATCCCTTCTCTGGTGCTTTTTTCCTCTAATAGAGTAAGTCCAGGAGGGGAACTTTCTGTGCAGGAACTCTGGAAGCCCTTTGACAATTCAAAATGTCACCGTGACCCTGTAAGCACAGCAGATAAAACACAAAGGGGAATGCTTACCTCAATCTGACTCATAAATCAATTTTAAAGATTTAATAAAGAAAAAAATCTATTCCAAGGAGACTGGCCCAGGTAGGTATATTTATCTTGTACTTGTTTGAACCAAATCTCCAGGCCATAATTGTACTGTTTTAGGTAATCCGAATATCTTATGCACCAGTTCGATTTTTCTCATGCTTAATAAGTCCATATGTCTTGTGCCTGTCTCCACTTGATTGGCAACTCCTACTGATAAGTTCTGGTTTTATTTATGGCAGCATTGCCCACAGTCTTGTTCGATAGTCAAGTATTGTTTTAGAGAGTTTTTTGCTTGTGATAAAGCAAAAGCTGGCATCGCTGATAAACACAGACAGAAATGGAAATATTCCTATAGCCTGCCTTTGAAGTGGACCTGACCATAGAAAAGACCGGAAAATGGGCAGTAAATGACCCTTCTGGAAGTTGTATTAAATAGCATCCTCTACCCAAGGCAAAGGTCATGGTTTTAGGGTAAAGATAAGCCCTCTTTTTCCACCAAGGTTAAAATATATGTTCAACATGTGACTTCTCTGGTGGTCCAGTGGTTAAAGAAGCCGCCTTGCAGAACAGGGAACACGGGTTCAGTCCCTGATCGGGGGACTAAGATCCCACATGTTGCAGAGCAACTAAGCCGGTATGCCACAACTAGATAGTGCACATACCGCAAGGCTCATGATGCACTGAAGATCCTACGTGCCACAGTGAAGGCCTTTTGCAGCCAAATCAATTAATAAATATATTTTCAACAAAAACTGGAGCAAGCAGGACCTGAATATATCAGCAGGGGAGAGCGAGTGGCGGGAGAAACTGAGTTAAAATCTTCACTTCTCTCTAAATCAGTGGTTCCCAAACTTGGAGAGGTTTTCAAAAATAAATTTCCAACACCTTTTTATGCCCTCTTCCCCCTACTGATTCAGAATCTTCTGGGGTGGAGCCCTGTGGGGTGGAGACTGTGTGTTTTCCAGTTTCTGCAGTTGAGAAGGGCAGCCAAGATCCTGGAATCCAGCTCACTCCTAATGTCCGGTGTTAATCCCGCCGGCCAGTAATTCCTTTTATTTATTTTAGCAAATTTCGCCCTCTAGTGGAAGAAATTACGACCAGGCCTGCAAATGTTTGTGCCTGTCTCAATTCTATTTGAAAACCCTCCAAAATTTCATTTAAAAATGATTATGAGGTTGGTTTGCAGACAGCCCTTTAGTGAGAGATTAGTTCCTTTTGAAGGAGACTTGAAAGGAAAATCTGGTAAAACCAGAAAGGGAGGTCACAGTTGAAAGCTCCAGTACCATATCAAAGGGACAGTGTCTTTATCAGAATAAACCCACTCTTTTTTTTTTTTTTAAAGTGATTTTCATGCTGCTACTGCTCCCAAACATACTTGCACTTACAGTAGATGTTGGAGGATAGTTAAGGGATAAATAAAATGATGAAGCAAGACTCTCTGGTAGCAAGCTAAATGAGAAATTTTTTCAAAGCTGCTGTCACTGAGCAGTTTGGTAGTAAGGTAAATAGAACTTTGTTTCTTTCTGTTCTGGGATTTGAAATGATTGTGACACTCACTCTAAAAGAACTTCTCTTTACCACAGAGTCCAATCTACCGTGCGCTTTTCTTGTACCGCAAAAATAATTCTTTCTTATCCACAGTCAATATTTGTTGGCTGTTGGCTATTATTAAGAAATGTGCAAAAAACACATGCATTATAGGACCAGCTCATGTTATCGGCAGTTCTACGAGGTAGTGTTTTTGGCCCCATTTTACAGATGATGCATTGGAATTTTAAAAGATTAACAGCCAGGTGGGTAACACACAGCTAGTAAGAGGCACAACCTAGATTTTTTTTTCTTGGCTGCACGGTGAGGCATGTGAGATCTTAGTTTCCAACCAAGGATCAAACCCAAATTCCCTATATTCTTGAGGAAGATGGATTCTTAGCCACTGGACCCCCAGGCAAGTCCCAGCACAACAACAACAAAAAAGAATATTATTTTTAAAAAAGGAAGAAAGAAAAGAACTCAGCTATCAACATAACTTGGAAGAAACCATAGATGCTGCAGCGTTCCACCTTCACCGGCTGTTATTCTTGCCGGTCCCCCAGTGTTGTGACAAAGTCCCTATTCTGTGGCCCGTAAAGGTGGTTAAGCGGGAGCCCAGGCTGCCACGTCCCTGGAATACTATTAACAACCAGAAGTTTGTACAAATATGTGATAATAAAGGGCATTGCCTCCGATAACATGTAAGTCTCTCAACTGGGGGTTGGTTGTGCAAAAGCACAACCCACAAACATCATCGAGCAGCCACGTGGGAGAGAAGAGTGGACTTTCCCGTGGGGTTTCTGCACCAGGAGGGAGCTCAGTCCTGCCTGCTTATTTGTTCACTTGCCTCTGAGAGGTTGCATTACATGAAACACCCGTGTGTGCTGAGTCTATATGCCGCCACGGTGAAGCATCCACAGTGGTACCAGTGTGGTTGTTCAGTCGCTCAGTTGTCTCCGACTCTTTGAGAGCACTGACTGCAGTACGCCAGGCTTCCCAGTCCTTCACCATCTCCTGGAGCTTGCTCAAACTCATGCCAACTTGTCGGTGATGCCATCCAACCGTCTCACCCTCTGTCGCCCCCTTCTCCTCCTGCCTTCAATCTTTCCCAGCATCAGGGTCTTTTGCAATGAGTTGGCTCTTCAAATCAGATGGTCAAACAGTATATTAATATTCTCAAAGGGCTGCTTCAGTGCCAACATGGAAACGGCCATCCTCTTGTAGTGCCTCCAATGCCTCACTGGTCAGTCCCTCCTAATCCCCTGGAGTCTGGCTGATTTTCACAGAACTCTCTGGAAAGTACTCTCAAGCAGCTCATAAACATTCCTCCTCCTGTAAAATCCCAGCAGGCTTGCTTCTTCTTTTTCACTCTGGCCCTCTTGTTTTTCGTTTGTTTTTGGCCGGGCCATGAGGCTTGTGGGATCTTAGTTCCCCGACCAGGGATTGAACCAGGGGCCCTCAGCAGTAAGACTAACCACTAGGCTGCTACAGAATTCCCCCGGGTATGTTAACAGTCCTTTTTTCTTGAGCTTTTCCTCCTTGGAGAGTACTATTTTCTAGTTTTCCTCTTGTCTGTCTACTCTTTTTCCTCCTTCCAGACTGTGTTTCTTAAGGCTCAGGATATAAACCATACCTATTCTCTCTCTCTCCTTTCTTTATATGAGAGCTCATTCACAGATAGAACCAAATTTTAGAGCAGAAAAATCTTTAGCTATAATTTCTTTTTTTATATAATTTCATCCTCTTCATTTTGCAGGTGACTTCATCTTTGACCTTGCGTGGTTACCACTCATTCACTCATTTATTCATGCATTCTTTTAACAAATACCATCGAGGTCATCCCCTGGTGGCTCAGATGATAAAGACTCTGCCTGCTATGCAGGAGATCATGGTTCAATCTCTGGGTTGGAAAGATCCCCTGGGAAAGGAAATGGCAACTCACTCCAGTATTCTTGCCTGGGAAATTCCATGGACAGAGGAGCTTGGTGGGCTACAGTCCATGATGTCACAAAGGAGTTGGGCACAGCTTACTGACTATACAACACCAAAGGTGATAGGACGTGCACAGAGAACATCAAAGTATAAGGCCAACTGTGAAAACTGCAAGAAGGCAGGAATAAACTTTAAAAGAGAACTATGGTGTTCATGAGAAAGGTGGGTCTGGTGAAAGGAAAGGAATGGGATGGATAGAACAGGAAGGGTTTCATGGAGGAAGGGGTATCTGGGCTGGACCATTTGTCAGATTTGACAAGGGGAAGGATAGTCTGGGGGGTAACGGGGACCTGAACAAATGCCTGGAGAACGGAAAAGCATGTGTGGCTTCCTGGAAGCCCCAGCTGACTTATCAGTGAGCTCCTGCTGACTCCTACCTGGAGGAACTGTGGGAGGTAAGCAGAGCAGGCAGGATGGGCGTTAGAGTCAGGCTGGGCTTTCTTACCAGGCAGCAGAGTGAGATGCTTCAGGAGGAGAGTTAGAGCAAAAGACAGGCGTTTGAGAGACATTAGGAGACAATTAACAAGGGTTGTGTGTGTGTATGTTAATCGCTCAGTTGTGTCCGACTCTGCGACCCCATGGACTGTAGCCCACCAGGCTTCTCTGTCCCTGGAATTCTCCAAGCAAAAAAACTGGAGTGGGTTGCCATTCCCTTCTCCCAGGGATCCTCCCAAATCAGGGATCGAACCCGAGTCTCCTGCATTGCAGGCAGATTCTTTACCATCTGAGCCATCAAGTCCTTAGCAAGGGTTATTTGGGTCTTAATCTAGAATAAGAAAAGGGGAGACCAGGACTCACACAAGAGACCTCGCCAAACCAGGATAGAAAGCATCTTACTGATGCAGTTACACAAACAAGAAGATTCAGAACAAGGAATTCAATAGCAATTATCAAACGTTTACCATGTTCAAGGGACTGTATTATCGAACTGAACTCAGGTCCACTTGCCCACCTTGAAGCAGAGCCAATTTACTGACCCTAGGTTGTGATGAAAGCAAAGTACAACATTTATTTACAGCATGTCAAATAAGGCACTTCAGTGGCGACTCAGATGGTAAAGCATTTGCCTGCAATGCAAGAGGCCTGGGTTCAATCCCTGGGTTGGAAAGATCCCCTGGCGGAGGAAATGGCAACCCACTCCAGTATTCTTGCCTGGAGAATCCCATGGACAGAGGACCCTGGTGGGCTACAGTCCATAGGGTTTCGAAAACTTGCACATGGCTGAGCATCTAAGCAAACACACACAAGGAAAGTGAGGGAATACAGGAACAAAGGACAACATCAAGAAAAAATAGTTCAGCGGGTGATAACCTATGATGGAAAATAACTTCAAAAATAATATATGTGTATTTGTACAACTGAATCATCTTGCTCTGCACTGGCAACTCACTCCAGTATTCTTGCCTGGGAAATTCCATGGACAGAGGAGCTTGGTGGGCTACAGTCCATGATGTCACAAAGGAGTTGGGCACAGCTTACTGACTATACAACACCAAAGGTGATAGGACGTGCACAGAGAACATCAAAGTATAAGGTATATAAAGTATATTCTTTATATAAAAAAAGAAATTATAGCTAAAGATTTTTCTCCTCTAAAATTTGGTTCTATCTGTGCACACTGTAAGTCAACTATACTTCAATTAAAAAAAATATATATATATATATTTAATAGTTCAGCAGTAAAAGAGTCCAAGTTCCTCCTTGAGGGATGTATATAATAAACTGGTATGGTCTTGGAGTTGTTCTACAGGAACTAAGGCCCCCTCCTAGGTGGAGGATGGCTAAGACCCCAGACTGGTCTGAATCTAAAGAATGATGTTGATATTTTTCTGACCTCTGTGACTTCAAGCAACTAAAGTTTGGACCCTGTCAAACAATTCCCCAATTCTGTGCTGAATTCTCCTTTACTCAAATCCCTTCATGAATACACACAGCCCCAGCCCCTTCATGAATATGAATATTCCCTTAGCTTAAAACTTCCCTAATTTTGCTGTTTGGGGAGACACTGCTTTGTGAAATATCCCTGGCATTCTCCTTCAGTTCAGATCAGTTCAGTTGCTCAGTTGTGTCCGACTCTTTGAGACCCCATGAACTGCAACACACCAGGCTTTTCCGTCCATCACCAATTCCTGGAGCTTGCTCAAATTCATGTCCATCAGAGTCCGTGTTGCCATCCAACCATCTCATCCTCTGTTGTCCCCTTCTCCTGCCTTCAATCTTTCCCAGCATCAGGGTCTTTTCCAATGAGTCAGTTCTTCGCATCGGGTGGCCGAAGTATCGGAATCTCAGCTTCAGCATCAGTCCTTCCAATGAATATTCTGGACTGATTTCCTTTAGGATTGACTGCTTTGATCTCCTTGCAGGCCAAGGGACTCTCAAGAGTCTTCTCCAACACCACAGTTCAAAAGCATCAATTCTTCAATGCTCAGTTTTCTTTATAGTCCAACTCTCACATCTCAGGGAATGGCAAACCATTTCAGTATTCTTGCCTTGAGAACCCCATGAACAGTATGAAAAGGCATCCTCCTTACTTTCTGCAAGTAATAAATCCTTCCTTCTCCCAATCTTTGGCTTGGCTGTGTCCTTGGGCTTGAAGAAAAAGATAAAAGAGGCAGTTAACAAGGCTAGTTAACCCACAGAATTGCGAAAGATAATAAAAGGACTGTTTTTTAATACCACTAAGTTATGGAGTTGTTTGTTATGCAGTAATAGTTGACCAAAACACCTACCCATCTGAGACCTTTATTTGACCCATGGGTGTGCTTGTATCCAATCTGGCCCCAACTAGAGCCACAGAAAGGACTTGTTTCCCTTCTACTGGCAAAGCCAGGAGTGTGAGGCCCAAGATCTTCCTCCATCTGTAATGAAAGACATTTCAAAAGAAAAAAAAAAACAAAACTGACAAATAAAGAGAAGAACAGATGTGGTAAAGAAGTCCTGGACAAACTTAAGTTCTGCCTCTAGTTGCCTTGAGATCAGCCTGCACATCTTGTCTTCCCCTGTTTAACAAAACTTCCCCCTATTTATGGGCTTTCCCAGGTGGCACCAGTGGTAAAGAATCCATCTGCCAATGCAGGAGACAGGAGATGCAGGCTCAATTCCTCGGTTGGGAAGATCCCATGGAGTAGGAAATGGCAACCCACTCCAGTATTCTTGCCTGGGAAACCTCATGGATAGAGGAGCCTGGTAGGCTATAATCCATGAGGTTACAAAGAATCAGACATGCTACCCTATTTATACCAGCTAGTTTGAGTTGGGTTGCCATCACTTACAACTAATAAACCCTGATTAAAATGCTAGCTCAGCATTTCTAAGAGGACTAAACCAACAATATACATGACACCATACCTGGCCCATCAGTTCAGTTCAGTCACTCAGTCGTGTCCAACTCTTTGTGACCCCATGGAGAGCAGCACGCCAGGCTTCCCTGTCCATCACCAATTCCCAGAGCTTACTCAAGCTCAAGTCCATCGAGTTGGTAATATCATCCAACCATCTCATTCTCTGTCATCCCTTTCTCCTTCCATCTTCAATCTTTCCCAGCATCTGGGTCTTTTCAAATGAGTCAGTTCTTTGCATCAGGTGGCCAAAGAATTGGAGTTTCAGCTTCAATATCAGTCTTTCCAGTGAATATTCAGGACTGATTTCCTTTAGGATGGACTGGTTGGATCTCCTTGCAGTCCAAGGGACTCTCAAGAGTCTTCTCCAACATCACAGTTCAAAAGCATCAATTCTTTGGTGCTCAGCTTTCTTTATAGTCCAACTCTCACATCCATACATGACTACTGGAAAAACCATAGCTTTGACTAGACAGACCTTTGTTGGCAAAGTAACATCTCTGCTTTTTAGTATGCTGTCTAGGTTGGTCATAGCTTTTCTTCCAAGAAGCAAGCATCTTTTAATTCCAAGAAGCAAGCATCTTTTCATTTCATGGCTGTAGTCACTATGTGCAGTGATTTTGGAGGCCAAAAATATAAAGTCTGCCACTGTTTCCACTGTTTCTCCATCTATTTGCCATGAAGCGATGGGACTGGATGCCATGATCCTAGTTTTCTGAATGTTGAGTTGTAAGCCAACTTTTTCAGTCTCCTCTTTCACTTTCTTCAAGAGGCTCTTTAGTTCTTCTTCACTTTCTGCCATAAGGGTGATGTCATCTGCATATCTGAAGTTATTGAAGTTCTCCCAGGAATCTTGATTCCAGCTTGTGCTTCATCCAGTCCAGCATTTCTCATGATGTACTCTGCATTTAAGTTAAATAAGCATGGTGACAATATACAGCCTTGACATACTCCTTTTCCTATTTGGAACCAGTCTGTTGTTCCATGTCTATTTCTAACTGTTGCTTCCTGACCTGCATACAGATTTCTCAGGACGCAGGTCAGGTGGTCTGGTATTCCCATCTCTTGAAGAATTTTCCAGTTTGTTGTGATCCACACAGTCGAAGGCTTTAGCATAGTCAATAAAGCAGATGTTTTTCTGGAACTCTCTTGCTTTTTCGATGATCCAGCAGATATTGGCAATTTGATCTCTGGTTCCCCTGCCTTTTCTAAATCCAGCTTGAACATCTGGATGTTCACAGTTCACCTACTGTTGAAGCCTGACTAGGAGAATTTTGAGCATTATTTTGCTAGAGTGTGAGATAAGTGCAATTGTGCAGCAGTTTGAATATTCTTTGGCATTGCCTTTCTTTGGGATTGGAATGAAAACTGACCTTTTCCAGTCCTGTGGCCACTGCTGAGTTTTCCAAATTTGCTGGCATATGGAGTGCAGCACTTTAAAGCATCATCTTTTAGGATTTGAAATAGCTCAACTGGAACTCCATCACCTCCACTAGCTTTGTTTGTAGTGATGCTTCCTAAGGCCCACTTGACTTCAACATTCCAGGATGTCTGGCTCTAGGTGAGTGATCACACCATCATAGTTATCTGGGTCATGAAGATCTTTTCTGTATAGTTCTTCTGTGTATTCTTGCCACCTCTTCTTAATATTTTCTGCTTCTGTTAGGTCCATACCATTTCTGTCCTTTATTGAGCCCATCTTTGCATGAAGTATTCCCTTGGTATCTCTAATTTTCTTGAAGAGATTTGTAATCTTTCCCATTCTATTGTTTTCCTCTATTTCTTTGCACTGATCACTGAGGAAGGCTTTCTTATCTCTCCTTCTACTCTTTGGAACTCTGCATTCAAATGGGTATATCTTTCCTTTTCTCCTCTGCCTTTAGCTTCTTTTCTTTTTTCAGCTATTTGTAAGGTCTCCTCAGACAACCACTTTGCCTTTTTGCATTTCTTTTTCTTGGGGATGGTCTTGATCCCTGCCTCCTGTACAATGTCACAAACCTCCGTCCATAGTTCTTCAGGCACACTGTCTGTCAGACCTAATCTCTTGAATCTATTTGTCACTTTCACTGTGTAATCATAAAGGATTTGATTTAGGTCATATCTGCATGGTCTAGAAACATCTATTTCTGCTTTATTGACTATGCCAAAGTCTTTGTGTAGATCATAATAAACTCTGGAAAATTCTTCAAGAGATGGGAATACCAGACCACCTGACCTGCCTCCTGAGAAATCTGTGTGCAGGTCAGGAAGCAACAGTTAGAAATAGACATGGAACAACAGACTGGTTCCAAATAGGAAAAGGAGTATGTCAAGGCTGTATATTGTCACCCTGTTTATTTAAGTTATATGCAGAGTACATCATGAGAAATGCTGGGCTGGATGAAGCACAAGCTGGAATCAAGATTGCTGGGAGAAATATCAATAACCTCAGATATGCAGATGACATCACCCTTATGGCAGAACGTGAAGAAGAACTAAAGAGCCTCTTGATGACAGTGAAAAAGGAGAGTGAAAAAATTGGCTTAAAGCTCAACATTCAGAAAACAAAGATCATGGCATCCAGTCCCATCACTTCAAGGCAAATAGATGGAGAAACAGTGGAAACAGTGGCAGACTTTATATTTTTGGCCTCCAAAATCACTGCACATAGTGATTGCAGCCATGAAATTTTAAAATGCTTACTCCTTGGAAGAAAAGTTATGACCAACCTAGAAAGCATACTAAAAAGCAGAGACATTACTTTGCCAACAAAAGTCTATCTAGTTAAGGCTATGGTTTTTCCAGTAGTCATGTATGGGTGTGAGAGTTGGACTATAAAGAAAGCTGAGTGCCAAATTGATTGGCGCATTTGAATTGATGCTTTTGAACTATGATGTTGGAGAAGACTCTTGAGAGTCCCTTGGACTGCAAGGAGATCCAACCAGTCCATCCTAAAGGAAATCAGTCCTGAATATTCACTGGAAGGACTGATGTTGAAGTTGAAACTCCAATCCTTTGGCCACCTGATGTGAAGAACTGACTCATTTGAAAAGACTCTGATGCTGCAAAAGATTGAAGGCCTAATGAGAAGGGGACGACAGAGGATGAGATGGTTGGATGGCATCACCAAGTCAATGGATATGAGTTTAGGTAAACCCCGGGAGTTGGTGCTGGACAGGAAGTCCTGGCACGCTGCAGTCCATTGGGTCACAAAGAGTTGGACACGACTGAGTGACTGAACTGAACTGAACTGCATGGTCTAGTGATTTTCACTACTTTCTTCAATTTAAGTCTGAATTTTGCAGTAAGGAGTTCATGATCTGAGCCACAGTCAGTTCCCAGTCTTATTTTCTCTGACTCTATAGAGCTTCTCCATCTTTTGCTGCAAAGAATATAATCAATCTGATTTCGGTGTTGACCATCTGGTGATGTCCATGTGTAGAGTCTTCTCTTGTGTTGTTGGAAGAGGGTGTTTGCTATGACCAGTGTGTTCTCTTGGCAAAACTCTGTTAGCCTTTGCCCTGCATCATTTTGTACTCCAAGGCCAAATTTGCCTGTTACTCCAGGTATCTCTTGACTTCCTACTTTTGCATTCCAGTCCCCTAAAATGAAAAGGACCTCTTTTTTGGAGTGTTAGTTCTGGAAGGTCTTGTAGGTCTTCACAGAATCATTCAACTTCATGGGCTTTTACCTGGCCCATGGCTGACACTAAAGATATCATTTTTACACTTACCATATTGGAAAACATATGAGCGCTTCCCTGGTGACTTAAACGGTAAAGAATTTGCCTGTAATGCAGAAGACCCGAGTTCCATCCCTAGGTCAGGAAGATCCCCTGGAGAAGAGAATGACAATCCACTCCAGTATTCTTGCCTGGGAAATCCCACGGACAGAGGAGCCTGGCAGGCTGCCTGTCAGTATCTGTACATGATAGTGAAAATATATCCATTTCAAGAATCTGTGGAATATTTATAAAAATAGATCATGTTTTAGGTCACAAAGAAAACTAATTAATTTCCCAATGTAGAAACTGTACTACAGAGCAATAAATGTTGAAATTAAAAACAACAGTTTATTAAACAGCAATGAAAATAATCATTGTAAAGAAAAAAAATGTTGCCTGCCACTCCAGTTCTACAAGGATCAAGCCATTAGCTGCTGCAGTTGCCCACCACTGACAGGGGACCTGAGGGGAATTCAGGAGCAAGAAAAACAGGAAGCATTCTATGCTTTGGATACTGGCCCCTAGATAGTTAAGATACACATCTAAAGAAAAATGTCTGCAACCCCCAGATTCTTGCATTTTCCCATATATAGAAAAGCACTAAAATCATTAACTTGAGATGGCTCTTCTTTGTGAACGGCAGTAATCTTTGATGTTCAACTATATTTGTGTGGGTTTTTTTTTTTTCCCAGCAAAAAATTCATGTATTTCTTGGCTCCTCCCTTGCTTCTTGGCAACAATTTCTCAAAGCTCTCTGTCTCCTGGCCTAAAATCCCCAGTAAGACACTGAATAAACTCAGCTCACACATCTTACACTGTGGGTTTTTCTTAAAGTCCACATCATATACAGGTTACAAAACATTCCCCAAAATAATGATTGTTTTGGACCAAAGAATTTAGAAATTTAACTAAAGACTATGTAGAAAATAAGGAAAGTACAAACACAGGCTGAAATGCTTTCATTATTACAGAAAACAATAAACTTTCCTTATTAAGTTGGGAGAAAAAGGAAATTAATTCCCAAGGAAAACATATAAAGGAAGTAATGATAACCAGATTATTGTGCCTGTGTTTTCTGTTCCCTCTTCCAGTAAATCAAACCCAGAGTGTGTGAGTGCTCTGTTGTGTCCGACTCTTTGTAACCCCATGGACCGTATAGCCTGCCAGGCTCCTGTCCATTGAATTCTCCAGGCAAGAATACTGGAGTGGGTTGCTATTTCCTCCTCCAGGGCATCTTCCCCATCCAGGGATCTAACCAGCATTCCGATTCTTTACCTGGTGAGCTACCTGGGAAGCCCAAATCAAACCCAGATTGCAAGGACATATTCTTACTGTCCACTTGTGATTAATGTGCCTGCCTCACAGTTTGATCTCAGTACTTAGAAGTACTTTCAGCTTTCCCAAAGTTAGACCTCTCCTTTCGGCCTCCGAAGTAGGCTACTTCTATTTTAGCATTTATTAAAGTAATATAATCACATAAGCCTTCCGCATCACACCGGTACTTCAAACACATGTATTTGTTTACCACTTAGAATGTGTCAGTTGATTGACATTAATGTAATCCTTTACACCACTGTTATTTTGGATTTCTCTGTTTTTCACAAATTGAGGCTCAGAAAGGCTAAATGATCAAGGTCAAAAAGCGAATTCATCACAAAGTCAGGATTTGGTTGCACATCGACCTGCTTTCAAATGCAAGCTTTTTCTGCCAGAACAGGTTACTTTAAATTCAGGGGCAAGACTAGTTTGTCACCTCAGCTCGTAGCTTAGCTCGTGGAACAGAATATCTAACAGGTTAGGCATTACTTGCACCCTACTGTCTGTTAGGTTCCGTTTTGTGTACCATAGAGAGATACACCACTCACAAGCCGGCGACCTAGGTGAGGAAAGAAATCAGAAGAATTTAGGACACTGCGCGACACAGCCTTTACTTAACGCCCATCTCTATGGTTGGCATGTAACCACTCTATACTCTGGCGGACTCAGCGAACCCGGCCAATCAGTGAGCCAGTTTACAGTCACGTGGCAGGAAGTTTAACTTGCAATTGGTCAATAGTGGTAAGGCCCGCCCAACTACATCCGGTCTGCTTCTTTAAGTAGAAACCAGGCCAGTTTCCTTTCCTTTCAGCAGCGGAGAGCTGGGCAGGTGAGATGGTGTTTGTTTTGTCACGGGGCAGGTCTGTACAGGTCTCGGGAGCCTGGGAATCGGACGGAGGGCGGGCGGCCTGCGGTGATGACATCCCAAATAAAGCACGTGTTAGACTGCTGACGCGGGTGATGCGAACTGGAGTCTGAGTCGGGCTGCCTCGGCGGCGGGGAAGAGACGGGCCTGAGGGCGCATCGCAATCCTCACCCACAGCTTTTGTTCTTGCAGATGGCTCGGAGAAGAACGTCGGATGTCATTGTCCTCCCAGCTTTTCAGTTTTCCCCCGAAGCCCCTCAATAAAACGGTTTGATTCCAGTGCTGGTGTCCGATGTTGTTTGTCGCGACGCGCTGCCTTTGAGCCCCCGCCGCGCCTGCGTGTGGCGCCGGGGGTCAGGCTGCAGCGCCAGAGCACGTGCTCGCGCATAACTGGGGTCGTCTGCCCCAGCGGCGGCGGCCCTTTTAACCGCGAGCGACACGGCCGCCCTGGGCTGCCGGGGCCGGGGGGTACGGGGGCCTGGGGAAGACGTCGGGGGTCCTGTAGTCTCTTGTAGTTTCTTGTGCCTTCCCTGAGTCCGAGTGCCCCTTTCATGGGGATCTGTGAGATGCGCAGGTTCATTTCACCGCCGTGTGGATGGCCATCTGCAGGGAGAGGAGATGAGAAATAGGCTGTGGCCTTGAGCAATTCAAGGGCCGTGGTGTACTTCACTGGAACTGCCTCCCGGTCTTGGACTTCATGAGCTTATTAACTTTTCGATAAGGGGTATTTGCGGACTACCTTAAAATAGGCTTACCTGGTGGCTCAGACGGTAAAGCGTCTGTCTGCAATGCAGAAAATCCAGGTTTGATCCCTGGGTTGGGAAGATCCCCCGGAGAAGGAAACGGCAGCCCACTCCAGTACTCTTGCCTGGAAAATCCAAAAGAGCCTGGTAGGCCAAGGTCGCAAAGAGTCGGACCCGACTGAGCGACTTCACTTTCTTTGACTTAATAGGGTATGCCTCAGACAGTGAACAGCTCACAGTACCAATGTTTCTTTGTCACAGGGCACAACATAGGCACCTACTTGCAGGTGTAATCCACATTCTGGGTGTTTTAAAAACGTGCACAAAGGGAGAGTTGAGTTTTATCATCCACTGGATGGACATGAGTTTTGAGCAAGCTCTGGGAGTTGGTGATGGACAGGAAAGCCTGGCATGTTGCAGTCCTCAGGTGGCAAAGAGACGACTGAGCGACTGAAGTTGTATTTGGGGCAAAATAAGGGCTGCAGCCCAGGAAACAGCTCTGAGAACCGCTCCAAAGAAGCAAGTCAGTACAAAAGAGATTTTGGTGAGGGAATGCATGCAATTGAGCACGTATTTCTCTAGTTTTCTGCTAGTCTCGTAAAGCTTTTGCTAGTCACAGGGGCAGTTGTCACCACGAGGTTTTCAGTGTCATCTGAAGACCTGTCTGCCAGTCCCTGCCTGGAGCACAGAGTACTTTATTACTGGTCTCCACTTGTAGGGGGTGGGTGTTGAAGGTCACCAGCTGCAGCAACACAGGATTTAATCCTTGGAGAGGTACATGGCAAGTGCCAATTTGTAGTTAAAACAGATGACAACAGTCTCCGAGGCTTAGCTGAAACGTGCATTGGTTCCAAGGACAAAGCGGCAGGTGTTGAAAGGCAGTACTCACAAATGCCATGTCTTAACTGCTTTGTTGCTTAATAATGGAGGTGACTCCAAGGCAGAGTTAGTAAGCAGTTGGTGTGAACTCGGCCTAGGAGGGCTTTGCAGGTGGTGCTAGTGAAGAGTCCACCTGCCAGTGAAGGAGATCTAAGATGCAGGTTCAATCCCTGGATCAGCAAGATCCCCTGGAGGAAGAAGGCATGGCAACCCACTCCAGTATTCCACCCTGGAGAATTCCATGGACAGAAAAAGGAGCCTGGCAGGCTGCAGTCCATAGGGTTGCAGAGTTGGACACGACCAAAGGATATACCCCATACCAAGGTGTGGTCTATGTTGGATCCTCAACAGAACAAGTCCTGTGATCACTCAAGAAACGGAAGCTGCCATTGGCAGCTGATGGCTCAGATTCTGTGCCACAGTTTATTCTGTTACCTAAACAGGATTAAGTAGAAATAACTTGGATGCTTATCTAGTATTTGACATGAGATATTTATTTGTGAAACAATGCAAGCGATTGTAAATCCCCCACATACTATTTTGATTAAGTGCAATAAGGTACAGTCATGTGTAATCTCTTTACACAATAGTGCATCTAGTCCTTTGCCTTAAATTATTGCACAAAAATTATAAGACCAGTGAAGAAGACATGCGGACTGACAGGCAAATTGGCCTACACGATGAGAACAGTACACCAACTGGAATGGTCCAATAATTAAGTCAAATGTTTTAATGGTGCAATTAAAGTAATCAAAACAGGGTTCAAATATATTCTTTCAATATATTAATTTCTTTAAAGTCATGTTCAGGCAAGGTGCTGCTGCTGTTTAAAAAAACACTATTAGCTTTGTCCACAGATGTAGTTGTCAAAAGTCACCCAAGGTAAGTCTGATGTTGAATGCAGCTTTAAACAATTAAAAATTTGTATTTTGAGTGTACTTCTCAAAGCAAATTATACAGTTGAGAGAGCCCTGAAACTTGTAAACTAAACATTCTGACACAAGTGCACAAAATAAAGTTGGCAACGTTAAATGTCACGTTAATTTTGAGATCTGTAGTGTTTGATGTTGAGCGAACTTTTGGTCTTGACTCAAGATGATAAGAGAGCAGTCCTGTTTTGGCCATCAGAAAAGGAAACTGCCCACAAAACATCCCTAGCCAATTAGGTTAACAAGGCATTTAAGATGCCTATTTAAAGCTTCCCAGAGCACAGAGGAAGTGCCAGGTGGATGGACGGTGGCTCTGGCTTCCTGGCCCCACCCCAATCCAGTCTTGTGCAGTGTTTGACATTTTCACATATGCTTGGGTCTCAGGAAAACAGGATCAGTTAGAAACCAGGTGATTGTACCTTGTTGATAGAAGGCATGGGATGGTTTGATCTCATGGCTTTGCCTAATGTACACATAAATCCCACCATTCTCGCCCCAGCTGATAGTGTGTTAAGAGTTGTATGTTCTATGGCTACTTGCTTCCAAAACACACAATTTAATAAGAGTAAGTTGCTACGCACATCTCTTTATCACCAAAGACATAGTTGACAAAATTCCACTCCCCACCCTCCACACATGGAACCACATTGATGTTCTCTGGGGCTGCCTCACACAAACTGGAGAAGTGAGAAAATGTTCTACTGCACTGGCTGCCTGAGCAAGAACCTTGGAGGCATCGAGGAGGCAAAGGGAAGCCTTCCAGCTGTGCAGCTTCGCTCTTAATGTGCTCTTTTGCTACAACAAAACCTGGTAGACTTAGAAAAGCCAGGGTGGGAGTCACCAGTAATCTCTGGATCCACTGGGATGATCCTTCCAGTTTTCCTTTGCTGAGGCAAAGCTTTGCAGCAGGCAGTCTGGACCCCAGTCTCGACGCCTCAGGGTGGGACCGGCACCGGCAGGCAGAGGGCCGAGCGTTGGCCCAAGGAAAGGCCCGTGCTACAGCCCAGATGGCAGCCGAGAACCCCACACTGAGCCTATCTCCTAGTGCGGGGAACACCAGGACTGCACCCATCACAGCTGATCAGTGGCCTCCACAGGCGGCTCTTTCAGGAGGTTGGAAGTGGAGCGAGGATCCATGGCAGAGTGCATGATGGGGATATAAACATCATCCATGTTTGGCATGACAAAAACTTTCTGCAGAAAGAAGGGAGAGACATGGAACAAGGCTCTGTGCTCTGGGAGTTGCCCTACTGTGTTCTGAGAAGAATTTTAGGCTTTAGACAAGTTTTTAAAATACATATGAAACAACTCTTCTTACACATTCCACAGTCATTCCAAATATCATTCCTCTACGATATTCAGAAAGCCTTGAGGAATCAACACCAGTGCGTGAACATGAGAACCCAATAGACTGTGAGGCAGAAGCAACTTTTGAGTTCATGTACATATAATAAAATTACTCGAGTTGATAAATAACATTAAGAAAATTGGCATAAGCTGCTCACAGGATTCCAAACTACTATATCCAGAACACATGTTCTAAGAAAATTTTATCCTAGCACTTAAAATCCTAGCAACAAAAAAGTAAGTTGATTTTTTTCCCCCAAACCAGAACCAGTTAAAGCTGCTTAGAAAAGAAATCCTACTATCATGAACACCCAAAGGATAATCAGTGATTGACAGTAATGGTGCTTTGCCTATTTAGAAACTAATCTTATGTAAGTGAATTTTGGCAATGTATTCAATTTCAGCAATGCTTTCTTCCAAAAGCAAAAACAAAAACATGTGGCCTTGGGAGAATGCAGTTACCCTTCAACTTCCCAACTTGCCTCGAAAATACCATGCACCAAAGTCTGCCCCCTAAAAGGGGTGACCCTTCTACCCCAACACTCTTAAAAGAGATGACCCACCCAAATTCCTCACGTAGGAAAAAGGAAAAGAACTAAAGGTATGAGGTTGTTTTTCCCCTAACTAGGTTCAAAGTGCTTTTTCTTTTGGAGATAAAGCTTTCCATAAATTGGTTGTTATATTACAGATATAGCTTTTAAATAATATAGTTTTTAAATAATAAAAAGTATAATTTTAAAGGCAATGACCAAAAAGCTACTACTGCAAATGTAATACGCGTCTTCTTCAGAAGGTGAAATTCATCATAAAATAGTCTGTTAATCCATAAAACCTTAAAAGTCAACTATGCCTCAAAAACCTGATAAAAATTTAATAGGAATAGCTCATTGCAAGGCCTCAGCTACACTGCTGTTTCCTGTGGTGGAAGAATGCAGAGACAGGCTTGGAGAATGCACTCTGGTTGAGTCAACTCCAGGACTACCCTAGAAGATTCACAGGGTAGGGACAGGCCTGATTCATCTTTGGACTCCCAAAGCAGGTGGTAGCTGCACATGGAATGTTTGTAGAAAGGTAAGATGGATACCACAGAAGCGCAGGAATGACTTCCCTGACCACGGCCCAGGTGCTACTCACTGGCCAATTCCAGGCCCCACCTAGGGAAAAAGTCCAAAGATGGCCCCAGCAGATGGATGACTTAACCCCTGCCAGGCCTACTGGGACATGGCAGTCATTTTGCTCTTTGACCCCAATGTTTTGAGTTTCCTCTGAAGACTATGTAATAGGGTGTGGATGAGTTACAGGGTTTCTAAAACTAAACCTGAAATTTCATGCCTGTTTGATCACATGTGTACTTTCTCCAGATAAGGGTCCATAGCTTTCATCAGATTTTTTAAGAAGGATCCTGACCCATGTGCAGTTCAGAACCTCTGTTCTGCCCAGAGTTTTTAGACTCAGCATGAAATACTAGATGACACTGCAGGTATACCTGAAACTCTTGTTCCAGTTTCTTCTCTATCCAGTCTGTCACATGAACTAAAGTCACTTCTCTCTCTCCAAGTTTTGGCCGAGCTTTCAGCTCGATATATGGTGGCTTCCGGAAACCATACCTTTTAAAAGAAGACAATAACCACATTTAGAAGCAAAGAAAAGAAGCGGATGGTACCCAGAGTAAACATTCTTCATTTACACAAAGGCTTTATCAGTACTTGAAAATGTTTTCTTCTTCTGAAAATCCCTTCTAAGAAAAAACACTTCACTGCAGCAGGGGTGAATTGTGAACTCCCTGTGTCCCTGGACCCAGGGCTGTGATGACTGGGGAACAGTTCTGACAAACCAAGACAGCCAGGAAACACCACTGGAAATGTCGATGACCTGGGCATTGTTTCTGGTTTTCGTTTTTCCTAAAATGGCGAAGATATTTTTTGTTTCTATTTTTATAAGAGTATGATACATCTGTTACAAAACCCCAAATATAAAAGTGTATAAAGCAGGAAATAACACTGTCTCTCTCTGGATCTCATAACCAAGATAGTACCACTGAGAGAAACACGATCAATTTCCCCCACACTCCTAATACGCATACACGAACAGAGAACCTTCTGTAACCTGCTTTTTCATTCCACACTCCACACTAGGATTATTACGGCTTCTCAGTGGAGCCAGCTGGCACTCAGAACTGTTGGTAAGGTATCCAGTCAAGAGACTGTGTGCTCTCAAACTAAAAACTTCTCTCCATTATGGACCAACGTTTTAAAACATCCAGGTACACCTTGGAGATATGTGGGCTCAGTTCTAGACTGCCGCACTAAAGCTAACATGCAATAGAGAGTCATGTGAATTTTTGGTTTCCCAGTGCATATAAAAGTTATATTTACACTATGTTGTACTCTATTAGGTGTGCAAAACAATGTATATACCTCAAGCAAAAAATACTCCATTGCTTAAAAAAAAAATGGTAACTATTATCTGACAACACAGGGTTGCCACAAACTTCTAATCTGTAAAAAATGCAGTATGGGCAAGTGCAAGAAAGCAAAGCATAGTCAGACAAGGTCTGCCCATACAATAAAAATGGCAAGTTGCTATAAATATTCTAAACACTCTGAATATGTATAGTTATCTTTGCGGATTAATAAGAATAGTTCAGCACTCAAGCATGCACTGGGTAGCACTAGGCTGTGCGTGCTAAGTCACTTCAGTCATGTCCAATTTTTTGCGACCCCATGGACTATCGCCCTCCAGGCTCCTGTGTCCATGGGGTTTTCCAGGCAAGAATACTGGAGTGGGTTGCCATTTCCTCCTCCAGGGAATCTTCCTGACCCAGGGTTCGAATCAGCATCTTTTAAGTCTCCTGCATTGCAGGCAGATTCTTTACTGCTGAGCTACTAGGCTAGAGGCCTCTAATTTTAATTACCATTGAGCAGTGGTGCTTGTAACTCCTAAGTCAAAGCTTGGGAGTAAAAAGAAGATATGTATTAACTCTTATTATTTAAAAAAAAAATTTTTTTTTAATAAATTTTTTTTTTATTAAGCTGCACAGTAAGGTATTATCTGGTTATTTTTGAATGGTAAAGTTATCAGTTCTTATTTTTTGTTGTTGTTGTTTTCATGTTCTTCCAGTGAAAATATTACTTTTTAAAAAGAAAATCCTAAATAGTATTTTAAAGTTTTTACTAGGAAAACACCAATATCATCATTAAATGATCAGCCCATTAAACAACCCTTTTGTAATCATTTTTACAAATCCTTCTGAACACCAAGGATGTGCAACAACATGCTGGTTTCACAGAGGTACCGTTTTCACAGGGGCTGCCCTGGTTGCTCAGGGGTAAAGAATCCGCCTGCCAATGCAGGAGACTCAGGTTCAATCCCCGGGTTGGGAAGATCCCCTGGAGAAGGAAACAGCAATCCACTCCAGTATTCTTGCCTGGGAAATCCCATGGACAGAGGATCCTGGCGGGCTGCAGTCCATGGGCTCGCAAAAGAGTCAGACATGACTTAACGACTAAACAACAACAATTTTTTTCATATGAGTGTAGCTTATGGTACAATGAGGTCTTTTATATAATTGCTATATACCCTTATGCACATTCATAGGTCTTACTTGCCAACTTAAAATTGAGATTTAGAAATAGTTGTTTTCTTCTGCTGGGATCATGAATAATTTTTTTCAGTGATTCTCGGTCCTGGCTTAGTCTCCCAACCCCGGAATCATGGGGGCTGGGCTTGGCACAGCTTTAACAAGTCCCCAGGTGACTTCGACATACAGGTAGGGTTAAAACCCACTGGTTCATTCAAATGACAACTCTTTGGGTCACCCTTCTCAGTAGCTCAGCTGGGAGAGAATCTACCTACAATGCAGGAGACCATGGTTTGATTTCTGGGTCAGGAAGATCTGCTGGAGAAGGGATAGCCTACCCACTCCAGTATTCTTGGGCTTCCCTGGTGGCTAAGCTGGTAAAGAATCCACCCGCAATGCAGGGGACCTGGGTTTGATCCCTGGGTTGGGAAGATCCCCAGGAGAAAGGAAAGGCTACTCACTCTAGTATTCTGGCCTGGAGAATTCCAGGGTCACAAACAGTTGGACACGACTGAGGGACTTTCACAATCTACCAGTTACCAAGCACATATCCTTCCTCCTCAGTGTGCAGGTCTGACCTGGGGAAGTCTTTCCTCACCACCCAGGACTCTGCTGGATGTGTGATCCCCATCTGTAAAGTGGGGCATAATGGTAGCCCTGTCTCCACAGGACGCTGTGAGGACTGGCCCGGCAGAGAATGAGGGTTCTACAAATCGCAGCTCTTCTTCCCAGTGGAAAGGGCTGGCTTGAGAGAGAAGGAAGACCTAGAAACAGCTCATCCCACAAACTTCACCTGTTGACTTCAACTCTTCCTAAGTGTGAAGATGAGTATTTTTTTTGGTTTGTTTTTATTTTTGGTTGCACCATGCAGCATATGGGATCTCAATTCTTCAACCAGGGATTGAATCCATGACCCCTGTAGTGGAAGCCCAGAGTCTTAACTACTGGGCCATCAGGGACATTTCAAAGACGAGTCTTTCTCACCATTTTTTAAAAATCTGAATTATTATTTCATAGCATAATACCACATATGCACGCTTAGTTGCTCAGTCGTGTCTGACTCTTTGCGACCCCACGGACGGTAGCCCTCCAGGCTCCTCTGTCCATGGAATTCTCCAGGCAAGAATACCAGAGTGGGTTACCATTTCCTCCTCCAGGGGATGTTCACAACCCAGGGATCGAACACCAGTCTCCTGTGTCTCCTACAGCGGCAGGCAGATCCTTTACCACTGTACCACCTGGGAAGCCCTGAAGGTATATCTTTATATGTGAATTAACCACTCACAGAAGAAAAGCAGAATCAGATTTACAACTAACTTTAAGGTTCCAAGAAAAACGTTTGAAAGTGCTTCTTCCCAGGAAGAAGGTACTTTCCATAATGTCACGGGTCAGCAAACTATGACTTTTATGATCATGCTCAAGGGGAAATCACTGGCTGACCCCAAGCGGCCTTCTACATACGAACCATATTCGATCAGTCGCAGGAGGTGGAATGTTGACTGCCAAGGTTCCTCTACATTCTTGTACTTCTACAGTTAGCAGTAGGGGTGTATTGGAGACTTCTTCAATCTTCTTTTTAATGAATTCTGTCTCTGTTGCTTTTTGGAAATATTTTGACTTGGTAATTTTATCAACAAACCTCATGATCTTGCTTGTTCTATGACCTCCAACATACCTTTAAGTGAGAGAGACAGGTAAGCGTTAGTGTCAGCTTTGTTCCTTCATAAACAGAAACTTGGTGGCTCTGTGTTCACTTGATTTTAGACCAGAGTTTCTCAACAGCAGCGCCACTGACACTGTGGCCTGGGAGATTCTTTGCTGTGGATGCCCCTCTGTATGAGATGTTTAGCAGTATCCCAGGCCTGGGCTGCCTTGATGTCAACAGCACATCTCCCAGCAGTTAAGACAATAAAGTGTCTTTGGACATCGTTAAATGTCCCCTAGGGGGAACAAAAGAACCCCTAGGTGAGAACTACTACTTCAGATAAGGTGTAGACATCAGATGGAGCCTAGTCTTGATGATGGAGAGTCAGGCCAAGTTCCCACAGTGCAGGCAGGGAATGCATCTCACCTGCTCTCCTTAATAACCTTCAAATACGGAATACAAATCTTGTGCCCTCTTAGAAAAAAATCTCACCGTCTCTATATCGCACATAAGACAACAGGGCCACAAAACACAGTAAAACATCTGCCTTTCGGATAGTGTCACACTAACTTTGAGCAGCAATTACTTGTCAAAGAGTTTTAGGAGCATCTAAAGAGAACAGCTACATCAAGATCATGTGCCTGCAGGCCAAGACAGTAAGCTTCTGTATCCGGCCATATCTACCTATGACTGCCCTAAGAAGAGAGGATATTTGTTTCTTAAAATCCTCCGCAGATCTAAAGGTCAGGAATAGTATATGTTTGTGTGTAGGGAAAAGCCGTTACTCTAAAGAAGGTCAGGTGGGGAACTTAAATAGTGCACACAAACTCTAGTGCCAACTCCTCAAACGTCTAGATTCTTTTTGTCTTCTGTAGGATTTCAAAAGTGAACAGGCTGATGTTTTCTTACAAATGCTTCTGAATCACTTGGTTTCTTTTTTTTTTGTTTGTTTGTTTTTTTTTCACTTGGTTTCTTTATCATTTCAGTTTCTTTGCTCACTGTAAATAATTAAAAGATCCTTACAGAGAAGCAGCCTAAGCACCACAGTCCAAGTAACAGGCAAAAGAAGCCCCCAAAATGAAGTTCATGATCCAAAAGGTCATCTAAGTGATCCACGTTTTCAAAATTCACCAAAGAAATCACTAGAATGTTTCAACTTTGTAGGCACTATTAACAGATGATCACTGGAGGCACGTGACCCGTAAGAAGGGAGGTAATGCTCCCCACCGACACCAGGGGGAGCTGTTGTGCAATTTATGGTCCTTGAGTTAACCACCCCTTCCATTCTCTTATTTACTCCAATGGCCTGAAAAAACCATTTTGGTCTAGACTCTCTTAATAAGGGAAAACTATTTGGGTGTTTTTGATTTGGGGTCTGGAATTTTAAGCCACTGGCTTTGAATTATTAATGCAAAAACCATTCACTCAAAGTGAAGGAGGAAGTAAGATCAGAGAGGGAAAAGGCGATGCAAAGCTCACGCCCAACTTGCGGCCCTGAGCCCCCGGGAGACCCCAGAAGCTGGATCCACTCACCCCTCAGCCCCCGGGAGGAGAGGTTTGTCTCCGGCGCTGGGCTCTGGTGCGTCATCTTCGTCGGAGGAGCCAGCACTGGAGGACTCCTCGTCGCTGTCGGCCAGACAGAAGGCCCTGGGCCTGCAACTGATCAAGGCAGAGTCACCAGGCTGCCCGCCCAGCGCAGGCTCTGCTTAGGAACAGCACGCGCTCCACCGCCACCATGGCTATGGTGGCAGCACTCCCCGCCCCCCGTCACCCGGACAGAAGAGGCCTAATCCCAGAATCCCCGGATGGGCCTGGTCCCCTGGAAGACTCTTCAGCGCCCAGTCCCAGGCAGAACCCTAGAGGACTCGCGCCGGGAGGGTTGGATTCTGCGCATGCGTCAGAAAGACAGGCGGTCAGAGTGTGATGCGGTCCACACAAAATGCAGTGATCTCGTCCACACAAAATGCAGTGATCTCGTCAACAGTGCAGCGCAGCCAATGGGAGGTGAGTGGAAAGAATGAAGATTGCATGGGTGACGGGACAACTCATGTTTGGTGACATGACCACCTCATGGATGACGAGGATGTTCAGGCAAGTCCTCTGACACTGGCTGAGTTCAAAAAATTTGTGCTTTCTGGCTTAGTCATCTCCAAGTTAGTTTTGGCTCGAGACTGCTTCCTTGTGAAATTACATACCCCCACTCCTGCCCCAGCTCCTGAAGGTCACAGAAAAAGCCAACGACTAGAGGTACAAATCTCAAGGGATTCCAGGGGGCAACTGACATGGGAAGCCAGGAACCTTTCAGGAGAAGTACTAGTTTAAAACTTTTTTAAATGAAGTAATAAAAAGCTTCACCAGAGAGCAATGTTCCTCATGAATCTTTCCAGGTGGCTTCTCAGTTTCCAGAGGCCTGGAGGGTCTGGATCACCAGCAGTGGCGAGTCATCAAGGTTCCCCACTGAGGGCACTGGGGGTTCCCGGCTGAGCTCTGGGCCCACAAAAGGCAGCTTCCTCCCTGAAGGGAGGCTTTACTTCAGAAAGGCAGAGAGGCAGAAGGCAGGGCCCATCTCAGGCTCAGAGACTTGATGGGGACAAAATGAACAAGGGGCAGAATTGTCTCTGAACATTGTTACGCTATCAGTGGTCACTAAGCAGAGGGTCTTGTAATTTTGAGAAGGACAAAACCACCAGGGCAGGGGAAGGCATCCCAGCTTAGGTCCCACCTCCTGCACTCGAAACCCTCTGGGGTCTTCCTCAGATGCTGTCCTTGGCCACCAGAAGCCCACAGGGGTAGTCATCTCTTGGCCAACAAGGGCCAAGGGCACCCAGGGGCAGAGCACACTTGCCAGTGTGGCCTTGAAGGCCCAGCTGAGGTCCCAGCATGGGGAGGAGGGCACTGAAATCTCCGCCCTGAAACAGGAGCCCGGCTGTAAGAGGACCTCCCTGGCAGGACACCCGGATCCTCCTCAACCCTGCTCTGAAACATTAGAGCCCGCACTCTAGCCAACGGGCTTGAGTGTGACGTTGAGAAGAAACTCCCTCTGCAGACATAAAGGCCTCTTGTCCCCAGCCTCGGGGACAGCACCTGACTCCTCCTCCTTCCATCAGAGGCCGGTCAGTCCAGGAAATGCTCATGTGTGTCCGCTGGTCACAAAACCATCTCAGCCCTTTCAAGAATTGGGCGGCCCTCACAGAGCTCTTCTTTTATATAAAAGGCAAAATATGATTCCTAAGAAAACTTACACTGGGGTTTGGGATGAAGAAAGTCAGAGAAGTAAATCCCCAAAGATAATATGACCTTTCTCAGAAACCTATCTTACTTCTCAGGAACATAACGGCGCCCCCTGGTTCAGACCGCGTGCTGCCAGGTACGGAATCTACACAGCACCACAGGCTGCCTCGGTGTCCTGGACCACAGTGAAGCCTGCAGGGCCACTGGCCCCTCCTGTCCCCACTGGTGTTTGTAATCTGGCAGCCTCCTGAGCTGAGGCAGAAGATGCCAAAGGCTGAGCACTGCAGTGAGCTCTCGGGTTCCTGAATTAACCCTCCGCAGGATAGAGAACGGGACAAATTTTGTGGCTTAAAGTTAATAATTTAGACAATGCCTTATCAGTTAAAATAGATCAGATGACATGAAATTCTGATTGTGGCTAAATGGTATCTCTTCTCTCTGCCCAGGGAGCTGTATTATGCAGCACCAACACTAATTACAAGTGGGGCTAAATGTTTGGCTGATTCAAGTTTATAACTGAAAATGCATTTTGTGATCTCAGACTTACGACGAATTTCAGAGAAAGACACCCTGCACATTCTTATATATAAGGCGTGCTAGTACATGATAAGCCTATTTTTTAAAACACACCTTGGAATTCCAGATGAGAGTCCTATCCTTTCTAACAGTCACCTTAAAGGGCTGATTCCAGTTTTGCTGCCTCTGCTAAAATTCTTTTTGGAAATGTGCTTGGAGTCGGACATGTAGGAAAAGCGAATTATTTTATCACTGATACTCTGTCTTAAACCAAACATTTCTTAGCCTCATAACCACTGGCACCTCTGAGTGATGCTTGGCAATTACTCAAATAGCTAATTCATCTAGAAAAAGTAGGATGATTTGTTGTCACTCAGAGTACTTAAAAGAAGGTCACAGACACCAGAGGCAGCTCTACAAAGGAGCTCCAAAGAAAGCTCCAAGTGAAGGTGCACAATTAAACAGCCCAGTGAGGTGACTGCTTGGAGGGAGCCACGCTCTTGACAGTGTTCGTTTTCTTTAACAGAAATTAGACCCATACATCTGCTACAGATACGTGTGCATGTACACCCACAGTTAGACTGAGTCACAGCGTGGATGACAAGGACGGGGTTCCCAGGACATCAGGGCCTTGGGGCGGGGTGGTAGACTTGGATACACTGAGCAGCCTAATTTGGAGGTCGGGGGCCCCCCTACGGGACTTGCACACCAGCCCAGGCTGCCGTGATAGAGCACGGACAGGCTGTGTGCCTTACAGGGAACGCCGGCCCCAATGTTCATTTAAAGAGCAGCCAACATGCAGAACATTCCTGCTTCCTGACTCATTTCATTTAGGTCCCCTTCAGGCAATTCCTAAAGTTCCAACCGCCCAGCTCACCACCTGAATTCCATTTTGGGCATCTTATGGCCCAAAGTTACCGTAACTACCATACACAACCAGAAGACTATTGGGGAAATGAAAAGACTAAAGGAAAAATGTATGCAAGCACAAAGTGAACCCACATTTCAAAGGGACAGGCCTTCACTAGACTGGAGCAACACAGACTTCTCACCGCCAGCCTTGGGGTGATGATGTGAGGACAGGAACAGACTTTCTATGATAAGTAGGACTTCCAGAGAGCTGAGCAGCATCCCCTCGGGGACTTCTCAGGGCACAGTCATTTGCATGCTTGAAGGGGGTCGGACAAAAGCAGTGAGACCAAGCAGAGGCCCTGCCAGAGCAGGACGACAGGGGACAAGCCCCCGGCTGGAAGTGAGCCTTGGACTGGCGGCCACGAGATAAAGGGAGGACCTGGGAGAAAGGCTGCTGCTGGCCCACTCTTCACACTCACGGCTCTAGGGGGGACTTCCTGAAGGAAACTAAGAATCATGTACCAGCCACAGGTGCAGGGACTCTGCCTCTCCTCTGGTACTCAGCCTCAGGGCGATTCCTCAGCTCGTGACTGAGAAGTGATGTGAGGATCACTTCTGGGATTAGGCTCTTAGCTACGGATGGGCTTTTCAGAGGCTCTCGAAGCTCCCAGATATTGTGAGCCAAGTGGTGTGTGTGGGGGCATTTTTCTGGGGCAAGGATCCAGAACTCTCAGATTCCCACTTGGGTCCTTTTTGCAAAAAAAAAAAAAAAAAGAATGGGTAAGGGTTCATTTTTCCAGGCCTTTTTCTCCCAAGGTCAAGTGCTTTGGAATTATATTTGTCTTTGCTTTTAAAATTAAATGACAGCCAACTACACATCAACATAAAATTTAACACCCTCACAGGAAGGCAAAACATACCAGACTCCACTGGGGGAAAAATGGTACTTTAGATGTATATTAAACATTAAATATAATATCATTATATTCTTAAAGCAGAGGATATTTTTCATGAAGTCCAGAGAAGCACTGCTTGCTCAGAAACATGTCCATCCTCTGATCAGCAGAGTTTTATGAACTTGAAATTGCTCCAGGAGAGCCGCATGAATAACAGTGAACGTGGGATGCCTCAGCGGCAAGATCTCAGTGACCCGTCCATGATGGGGCCCCACCTGCCCACAAGACCCCCTTCTTTCTAGTGGAGCCCCAGCAGCTTTGGGCAGCACGGAGCTATTTCCAGAAAGGGCTCCCTGCACAAATGCTCCTGATTTAAGCCTGCTCTGTCTCACTTCTGGTTAGTTAGAGCTCATTTTCAAGACCGCTCCTGCCTGCGGTGCTTGGTTTTATTGGCAGCTGTCTGCAGTTCTGCTGTCCTGAGGCTGGCCTGATGGTGCTCAGCGGGGCATGGCGCTGGGGAGGGGTAGCCGGGGACAGAAGCTGGGTTTGACTCGAGGGCTGGATCAGGACCCCGGCGATCCAAATCAAGGAAAGCCTCTTAAGTGCTCCTGATCTCAATCCTCTCAGGTCTACAAACGGGGCCTTTATGTCAGGGGACGTGATGAAAGGACAAGCTTCCTCGTGGTTGTCACATGGGTCCACACGAGACTCAGCACTGATGGGGGGATGAAATGCTACACGGAGGGCTGATCAATAGCACTCACCGGAAAACACAATCCACAGATTGCCGAATCCAAACACATTTTAACAAACAGTAGAAAGGTGAAAGGAAAATAGCACAGATACAGGTTAGATTGCATACAGCAGCTGAGATTCTCCAGTAATTAAAATATAAACATTTTCGTTAAGTCTCCTGGACAAATCAGAATCATCTCAGTGAAAGAATGTTCTGGAATGTATGATCCAACTCCCCCCATCTATTGTGCGTCTACCACAAGTGTGAATTACAAGCATTAGGGCAGCATCATAACAAAGCCAACACCTAAGAAGAGCCTGTGTCTTATGTTTATAATCAGGTGCTGGGAAGGTGGCTCCTGGTGGCGTTTCCTATCATTTTACTGCTCATTCCATACAAACGGGTTAAAGATGTGAGATGCAGGCTCTAATCAGAATTTTTCAGTCTGATAATAATTATATAATTTAAATTTGTCATCTGAAGCAGTCATTTTTAAGGTGTGTGGGAACATAAAAGGTCCCAGCTTATTCAGTCTAGGCATCTAAGGGAAAAAAAATCAACTTCATCAACTGGCTCAAAAATTGGGAATATTTACAAAATCAGACAACTCCAGGGCAGATGCAGTATCTTCTACAAAGAAAGGCATTTACTAAGAAAATCAATGTTGTATTATTTAGGGAAAATGCGTTTCAAAACATTTTAGAAGCACCCTCTTGGCTGCAAAATCAATCATCTAATTATAAATAATTCTGACACTGTGATTAAAGCAGATAGACCCCCGAAGGACCTCAGCCTGGGGTCCTGGGGTCCACATATTGCTATTTGTGGCTGTAAGTTGGAGAAGGAACTTTTTGGATGGTGATTCTTTTCACAGAGCATTTTATTGTGCAGCCTGCCCTGCTGATCTGAATCAGGGATGCTTCCTGGGTAATCAGTACTGTGCAGCCCCGAGGCTGCTGGCAGGAGGCACTGTGCAGAGGTGGGGATTCATGGTCTGCAGGGGATGAAACCAGGACACATTCCCTGAAATCCACTGTGGCCAGGAAACACTTTCATGGAAGCTCATCCAACCTTGGGTCTACTACACAACAAAGCTGCTTCTCAAGGGCTGGAGGGAGGAGGAGGTTCCCCGGGGTCGGGTTAGTAAATTCATATAGCCCCTTACCCTTCTTTGCCAATTTCGCCAACCTTCAGGGCTTCAACAAGAGGCTCTTTACCTAGTTTGGTCAAATTCATTTTGGTCTCGAGAGTCATCAGAAAGGACCCGTTGTAGGACATTTCCAAATCGATCCAGAGTCCTAGAGAAAGGGTTAAAAAAAAAAAAGTTTCTTTCCCCCAGAAAAACATGACTACGAATAACAGTATTAAAACTTATATTTTAAAGTATCTAAGTAGGTATCACATTGTAAGTCTATATATACTGCCTGTACTACCAAGGCATGTGAGAGGAGACTGTGAAATGAGAAGCTTCTAGAAATAGTTCAAGCATCTGGAAAATTGCCAGCATTTCAACACCCGTTACAGTGATCACAGTGACCTCAGCACACATTGTTAGAGATGGAAGGGTCCGGTCCTCTGGGTTCTTCTTACACTTAGTAAGAAACACAACCTCCAGGAGGAGACAGCTTGTGCCAGGACAAAGGCGGGACGATGTCTCAGAGGGTTAGAGGCAGAGGAGATGTGCAGAGACTTCACAGCAGGTTGGGCTTTTTAAAGACACAAGTGAGAACCACTGTCTTTCTTAAAATTCTCTCCTCTTGGGGAGTGGAAGTGGGCAGGGGCACAGAAAATGGTTCAGGTTTAGCTTGGTATGATAAGGATGGTGACAAGACCTTTTACAACCCTTTTCTTTCTGGAAATTGTGTAGTAATGGAAGCAAAAGAATTTATGTTCCAGCCCCAGGATTATCCAGATAAAGCTGGGTAACCACTTTGTACCTTTGCTTTAAAACCTGTTCCTTAGAAGACACTCATGTTGATGGGAGCATATCTTAGAGGCTTTTGGCTTTGTGGGATTTCACTGGGAAGGCCCATCAGAAGTGGCCACTGACCAGATGTCTAAAATGCAAACAGAGGTCATCTCATGACCTTCTACCCAGGGTCCTAGAATTCAGCAGGCAGGACAGATTGACACTCCAAGCACCACACCACCTCATGGACTTCCCGTCAAAATGTGGTCCTTCAAGTGGGTGTTTAGATGTTAATAAACTTACAGATACTCATAAGACAAATAACATCTGAAAGGAAGCAGGAAATTAATTGAAAATCAAGTTCACGCATAGCCGCATTTTCAAGTAATTACAGTAAATAACCTATTCCCTGTTTGGCCACCAAGCATTAATGGTATAACTCCTTACTAAAGGCAGAATAATTTCCATTTTGCTTTCACCAAACTCCTTTTTACCATAATTGAAGGTAATTATTTTCCATGAATGACCTGGTCTAATTGATATGCAGATCAGCTGTGAATGTCTTTGCAGCAACTCACAAAACTGCTCTATTTCTTGCTTACGTTAAACACTTAAAAATCATTAATTAGCTTGCTCTCCAAATGCACTGTTACTGGAAATAAGGGCACACCTGCTCTAATAAAGATATTTAGTCATTAATCACTTCCAAAAGAAAGGGGATTCGGGTAAAAGGCTTGATATTAATAGATTTTTAAACTCAATATAAACAGAACATCAATAAAGAAGATATTTCTTTAAAAAAAAAAAAGTCATTTGTTTTTGTGTATCTCCAGCTTTATTTAACTTGAGAATCAATAGACTCAAACTACCTGCTTGCTGTCTGTGTTCATACAGGATCATTTCCTTTGAAAACCCTACTCAGGTTTCCAATAAATATTACTAGTTCAGACTCCCTTTGAAGGTTGTCATATTTATATACATATAATGTGTATTATATTATATATTATTTATGTATATACATATACTATATATAGTATGTATATAATATGTATATATTACATTATATTATATTATGTATACTATATAATATATATACATATATACACATGTGTATACATATATATACATATATGTGTGTTATATATGTATATACATATATATGTATATATTACACATGTATATATATATATACACACACATACTTTTTTTTAGTGCTAACAAGTTTTAAAATTCCAGAGTCATACATAACTTTCCATTTGTACTTATCCTTAGCTTCCCTCTTTATTTTTTAAAAGTAGTTTATTTAATTGGAATACAATTGCTTAACAATGGTGTGTTAAGTTTCTGCTGTAGAACAACATGAGTCAGCTAAGGCTGTCATGTTAAAAGAACCAGAATTTTACTTGTTATAAAGTGGACGTGTTCATCTGTGTTTTAAATAAGGGGATATGGATAAAGGTTTGGTAAACAGCTGGCCCACACCCTGGTCATCGGGACACTCCAGCCAGTCATCTGTGGCCTGGCCCCCCTGAGCTGAGGCTGGAAGGAGGGCAGAAGAGCACATGGAGCCCGGTCACATGGACAGGGCTCGGGTTCCCCTGGAACTTTCTCGGCCTCCGGGCACCGGGCTCCTCTGCACCAGGGGACGACGCTGCTCGCACAGCCAGCGCCCGGTGCACCCTGGCAGGGCTCTTCCCTTTCTGCGCCATCGCCAGCCCACTTCCTTCCGCGACTCTGGGCTGCAGCCTAGCTTGCTGTTGTTGCCGTGGCTCCTGGGAACCAGACCAGAGGAGGCCAAGGGGCCAGAGGGAAGAGGCTGCACCGGGCAGCCAGACAGCCCTGTCTGGCTGGGGAGCGGGGGATGGTACATGGACATCTGACCAAGCTTCTGCATAGGGGATGGAGCTTGTTTTTGTATCACTGTGTATGTCCCATGATGGTTGGATGGCATCACCAATTCAATGGACACGAACTTGGGCAAACTCTGGGAGACAGTGAGGGACAGGGAGGCCTGGTGTGCTGTAGTCCATGGGCTCAAAAGAGTTGGACATGACTAAGGGACTGAACAGAGTATGTCCCATGAGACCCACCCACAGGGCCCTGTGCAGTCCTCGTTCTTAGTGAAGATATAGAGTCAAGAATGGTTTGAGAATCTTTAAATACAGACACAAAGTACAAACACTCAAATTATCCTAATATGGCGTGCTTGCGTTCAGCTGAGGATAAGATGACTATCTGACCATTAGATGCAAAGAAAAAACATGTTTCTGTGACAATGATTCAGCTGCAAAAATCGCCCTGAAAACCTTGGAGCACATACACCTGAAGCCAAGACCACCTGGTTACATAAAGAGAGTCAGGAGTTCCCACCTTGCAGAACTGAAGGATGAAATCAACAGTTACCAGAAAGGCTGTCTTCTTCCTGGGGACAAAGGTAGCGACACTGTGAAGTGGGGACACACACTGTGTCCTGAGTGGCACTCTAATCCTCGCGGGCTGCACACTCCTCACCTGGGTGAGCACAGGAACTGTTTCTTCTGGGCTCTTGACAAAGGTTAAGACTTCCTTGGGAGGCATTTCATTTAAAATGCAACTTCCAGACTCCCCTGGTGGTACCGTGGATAAGAATCCCCCTGCCAATGCAGGGGACACAGGTTTGATCCCTGATCTCGGAGATGACCATCTGCCGCAGAGCAACTCAGCCTGTGCCTCAGAGCCCGGGGACTGCACGTGCTGAGCCCACACTCCCCAGCGCCGGTGCTCCCCAGCAAGAGAAGCCACCACTGTGAGAAGCCTGTGCACCGAGACTAGAGGAGCCCCCGTTTGCCGCAACTAGAGAGAAAACCCATGTGTAGCAACAAAGACCCAGCGCAGCCAAAAAAAGGAAATTAATAATAATGAATAATTTAAAAAATTCTGCTTCCAATAATCACCTGGTCTTGGTAGCACTCAAGGGCAAAAACTAGAAGTTAAGGAGCAGGACAATTTTTTAAGACAGGAGTAAGGTGGCTTCCCCGTGGCTCAGCGGTAAAGAATTCACCTGCAGTGTAGGAGACACAGGAGAGGTGGGTTCAATCCCCGGGTGGGGAAGATCCCCTGGAGAAGGGAATGGTAACCCACTCCAGTATTCTTGCCTGAAGAATCCCATGGACAGAGGAGCCTGGCAGTTTACAGTCTGTGAGGTTGCATAGAATCAGACACGACTGAGCACCCTGAGAGGCTCTCTGGAAAGGGCGTGAACGCAAAGGGTCTCTTGTCTCAGTCTGCTCAGGCTGTGTAACAAAATACCACAAACTGTGTGGCTGAAACAACGGATACTTATTTGGCACAGTTTTGGAGGCTGGAAGCCCAAGAGGAAGGAGCCAGCCGATCCAGTCCTGGTGAGGGCTCTCCTCCTGGCTTGCAGACAGCCACCTTCACCTGTGTCCTCCTGTGGCAGACGGCGGGTTAGCTCTCTGGTCTCTTCTCATGGGGGCACTAATCCCATCGTGACATCATCTAAACCCAATCACCCCAAAGGCTTTGTCTCTACCATCTCATTGCAGGTAGGGCTGCAACAGATGGATCTGGGAGGGACACAAACACTCAGTCCATGAGGTCTCTACCACACAAGGGGTCTTCATGTTGCGAGGCTATCCCGCGGTGAAGGGTGGCACCTGATTGCCAACAAGTCCCTGTTGGCCTTTCACTGGCAACAGGGGAAACACAACTTACAATGAACATGACAAACTTCAGTCAGGCTTCACACAAGGACCTGAAGAGCTCAGAAGGGTGTTTTTCTGTTTCTCTTTTTTTATCTTTTAACATAGCTTCTGTCTTTTTTTTCCTCCTGGCTGCACTGGGTCTTATCTGCGGCACTTGGAACCTTTATCATGTCATGCGGGATCTTTCTCGTTGCAGTGCACGGACTCTCTAGTTGTGACTCCAGGGCTCAGCAGCTGCGGGGCGCAGGCTTAGTAGTTCCAAGGCATGTAGGATCTTAGTTCCCCGATCAGGGATCAAACCACTGGACAACCAGCAAAGTCCTGTTTATTGAGTTCTTGACACAGGCTATCAGAGCTCAAGATGCTAAGCTAAACCCCTATCCTCAGGAAGTTGATGCCTGAAGAATAACAACAACGGCCTGGGCCGTGGGGAGCAGAGCAGACTGAGATGCCACCACAGGTAAAACACGTACCCTGGTGTGTGTCACCCGAGACAAGTAGAACAGAGCTTCTTCCACCTTCTCCCTAGTAGTTGATTTAATAGATTCTACTAGGGCTTCCCTGGTGGCTCAGTGGTAAAGAATCTGTCTGTTAGGCAGGAGATGGGTTCAATCCCTGGATCAGAAGATCCCCTGGAGGAGCGCATGACAACCCACTGCAATATTCTTGCTTGGAGAATCCCATGGACAGAGGAACCTGGCATGCTACAGCCCATAGAGTTGCAAAGAGTCGGACACACTAAAGTGACTGAACACAAAGGCATTAAGACTAAGAAGCAGTATTACCATGTTGGTAAAAATCTAGTACTTTCACTCAGCAATTCACTGTTGTGTTTACTATTAAAATAACTAAGTAAAAAATAAATAAAATAAAATAACTAAGTGACCTCAGTCTCACTGGAACAGGTTTAAGGGGCAGGGGCAGCACAGGAGGTAAGAGGCCCTACATAAGCCTTGCTCACTGAGCCCAGCTCATGTTACCTGCTCCTCCACTTCACTCTACCCGTAACTGATGGCTGATTTTTCTCTCTGAAAGCCAACATCTGGCATCCAAAGAACAAAAGCTCTCAAAATGGAAGATGTAGTCATATGTTATCAAGAACAGACGTTTGAGCTATTCAGCTCTTAGACGAGCACATCAGTGACTGTTCTGTTCCTGGCAAACAGACCGGTGCCACGTTGCTCCCTCGGATACCACAGGGAACTAGTATTGTTCCTCGTACTTGGGTGTGTCCTTTAGGACAGATGTCATCTTTGGTTCTTTCAACCTGTAACTGTTCTCGGAACAGCTCTGCCTTTCAAGGTTGACACAGTCCCAAATCAGAGTCTCTCCTCTCCACCTCACCCAAGACCTGCAAATGGGTACATTTTTATCCTTTCTGCAGAAAAATATACTTTTTCTTCCTGCAACACCATCTGGCCAGACAGTGTATGTGCCATTCTCGTGCTGAGCCCCACAGTCTGGCTTTGTCACGGTGGTCAGCCCCGGGCAGCTGCTCTCTTGATGAGGGTGTAGCCGACAGAACAGGTAGCTCACAGCTGACTCTGGTTGCGCTCAGCTCACAGCACTGAATAAAGGCACCAGGCACCATAAATCAAGGCCCACAAGACAGTGTAGATGGTGGACCTGCCAGTCACGACGATGGGCATCTCTGGAGACAGACCAGCTTCCCATTCCTGTGGGACACACAGTCATCTTTCCAAAGAATCGGAGCTCTTTCATGCAAACCTGGGTTGCTGGTTGGGTATCTTGAAACAGGGAAAACCGGTATCACATGACACTCTTTCCATCCACTCAGTGACCATCTATCTGCAGACTTAACTCCACGTCGCAAACGTCCTGAAGACTAAATGAACTAATCTGAACCTGAGGGAATCATAGTCCATGTCCCTGGTTCATCCTGACACTGCTGACGCCCCCGCAGGCACTGCTCTGAGACCTCTGGTCCCAGGTGTGGAAGATAAAAGCCTGGCCGACGGCCGAGGGTCCCCACTGCACCCCTTCAGGAAGATTTTCCTGATCAAGCTTTGCAGCAGCGAACACCGACAGCTTCCTGTGCGTCACGTGTGCTCTCTGAGGGTAATGCAAAGCGTTTTGTCTCCACCATGACCAACAAAGGAGAAGCTCCTGCCCTCAGCACTCTGTGGATGAGGAAACCGAGGTGCTGGGTGCTCAGTAACCTCCTGAGGCCTTGCTGTGGGATCACAAAGGAGCAGGGCCCGAAGGCAGGTGGCCTGGCCCAGAGCCGGTGTGCACATGAACCTCTGGCCTGGAATCTGTGGAGCAGGATGAAGGCGAGGCTGCTGAGTGGCCTCTGGCATGTCACCCCCTCTCTCTGGGCTTTGGCGTGTGCATCTAAACAGGGCAGGGTCCTGCTAGGGAACCTCTGATTGCCTTCTCAAGTCTAAACCGTCAATCTAACCAATTCTTTAAGAGTTGGAAAAAGGAGCTATATATTTTCAATGAATTTTTTAGTTTAAACTTTTTACTTTCTATTGGGGCACAGCCAATTAACAATGTTGTGATAGTTTCAGGTCAACAGCTGTGAAGGGACTCAGTCATACATGTACATGTATCCATTTTCCTCCAAACTCCACTCCCAACCAGGCTGCCACATAACATCGAGCAGAGTTCCCTGTGCTATACAGTAGGTCCTTGTTGGTTATCCATCATTTTTTTTTTTTCCAGTTATCCATCATTTTAAATTAGTTTTTATCCATGAGAAAAAAAGCTCAGGAGAGAATGGACCGAGAATGTACCAAATGTAGCAGAAACAGTCACCCGGTTATCTCTGAATGGTGGGATGAAGGGTTATGTTTTCCTTTTTCCTTTTCTAAATATTCCAGCAGTCCCCACTTTGGGTATTCACTGGATGAATGAAGGTATAACCATTACCCTAACAGAGTTAATAAAACAACCAGAAAGAGCCTGGCCTGGTGGCCCTCCAAGGTCAGGCCCTGGGGAAGAGCAGCCGGTGGGGACGAGGGGTGGGAGGGGAAGGCTGCGTGGCCTGTGGGGAAGGAAGGAGACCAGTCCCTGCCCTACACGAGGGGTGTGTGGGGTAGGCAGGGGTCAGAGAAAGAAGGTGCACAGCCAGTTTCTAAGGGACGGCCTCTCTCCACCTTTTGGCCACCCGCCACTGGTAGGAAGTCAAGGTGCCCAGGAGATAAGGGTCCTTTCCCCTTATTTGCTGCACGAGAACCCGGCTATGTGTCCTGGAGCCAGAACAGGTCAGTGGTGACTAGGGAAGTCCCTAGAGTCAGTTTTAACAAGTCACTCCTGATTTTAATTTCCTCCAAAGCAAAGGTTTCTCTTAAGAGCAATGGAACCCAAGCCAAACCGTCCCTTCATGTTCATTTCTGTTTTACCATCACATGCATCCTTTGCAGGCTTGGAAAAATCTAATTTGATCAAAGTTTCAAAACCCACAGGCTTTACGTCTTTATCTTTCCTTTCTTTAGTAACATTTCCTCCCTTGTTACGTAAGCAGGCAGATCTCTACAATTTGCCCCGAAAGGAGTTAAGTAAGCCTCAGATGGATTAAAAACTGGCAAAGCTTTGATCTGTATAATAAAACGTCTGGCTGCAGCTCTGGCTCCAGAGGAACAGGAAAGAGACTTGAGACTGAGGCATTTAGTGTATTTCACTCAAAGCCTCACAAAGCTGCCCTGAGAGGCTGCAGAGTTCACAGCCACCGGGACGCTTCTTAAATGCTTCAAAGCCCAGCTTCAAAGCCTAGCTCTGGCCCTGCCCCCCTCTCTTTGGAAATTTCTACTAATTCAACAAAGGACAGTCCTGAGATAAGAGACTGCAAATGCATTAGAAAACACAGCATGCACACATATTATTTTATTTACTTTCTTTAAGCCCAACTCTCAGGAGGTTTATGTTAGCTGATCATTTACCAGCTTGTTACCAGCCAATTCCTAAAGAGGCAAAGGGCAACGCAGAGCCTGCTAGAGCCAGAGGAAGGCAGGCCGTCCTGGAATGCAGACGGGGCCAAGATCCGGGCTCCGCACCTGACATGTAGATAATGCAGCTTTTAAAATTTCACTCGCAGTTGACAAAACTCTAGTAAGGCCATTTGTAAAGAAACAATCCTTTCCAGCTTTACTCTTGGTGAACCAGAAATTAACGAAACCTAGGAACACTCAGCTTTATCAAAGTGTAGACATGATTAAGTGGTCACAGGTGATCTCAACATGCTATTAGATGGACCTCTGGATTTGCAAATATTTCTCTGATTTTTCTCTGAAATCGATGAGATGCTAAGAACTAGGAAATATGGGCTTCACTGTCAGATGAAATACTTGTTAGAGCTGCTAACTGTAGAGCTGGAAAAAAAAAACTCTTTGTATTTACATCAAATGTATACAACACAGAACCGGATTTCACTAAATATGTTCAGGAGTCATCTGATGGAGGCTTACAGGATAAAAGTAGATGCTAGGAGTCTATAAATTTTACAAAACATTTACTTCAAAACAAACATCACTCTCTTGAGAAGTTGTGATTATTTTCTCTCTTACTTTGTTCCCGAGCTTTTTGCGAAATAATGTAAATCTAGTTTAAGTGGAAAGAGGCTCGGGGCTTCCCTGGTGGCCTAGTGGTTAAGAATCCACCTGTCAATGCAGGGGACACAGGTTCCGTCCCTGGTCCAGGAAGATCCCATGTGCCTCGGGGCAACTCAGCTGGTGCGCCACAACTACTGAGCCCATGGACCGCAACCAGAGAAGCCTGCGAGCCCTAGAGCCTGCATTCTGCAATAAGAGAAGCCGCAACAATGCGGGAGGTGAGCGGGCTTGAAGCATAGCCGGCGCCTCTCACCCTGGCAAGGGCAAAGGCCATGCAGAGCCTGGTCACACAAAAGCTCAGCTCCCAGTAACTGGCATAGCGGCATCTTTGGGCTGGAGGAGGATCTTTAAGGATCCAGAAGACTCAAAGGACTAGGAGGGAAAGTCCAGATACACTCCCCAGCATTTTAAGGCTGTGACCATTAAGAACAGAAGACACACAACATGAACTATAGTTAAAAACACCTCCCCTAAAGGGAAAGTTGCTCAGTTGTGTCTGACTCTTTGTGACCCTGTGGACTATACCCGCCAGGTTCCTCTGTCCATGGAACCCTCCAGGCAAGAATACTGGAGTCAGCTGCCATTCCCTTCTTCAGGGGATCTTCTTGACCCAGGGATCAAACCCATTGCAGGCAGATTCTGCACCAGGGAGGCCCCAAAACAGGGAAGCCTCCAACTCTCACCAAACACAAAGCCTTGGTTTTCAATCTGCAGTGGTGGCAACATTTTAACATTCATATAATCACTCAGTTCCCCTCTGGAGCCAGTTAAGAGTTACCTTGGTGGTCAACGTAAGGCTTGAAGGCCTGCAGGATTTTTGGCACAGCTACCCCCATGTCAAGTTCCGTCAGAGTTAGCTCATTCATGAAGTACGGGAGCTGAAAGAGAGAAGGGAAAACGAAGGAGACACGTCAGTAGCCTGGTTAATGTTAGAAGTCCACAGTCTCAGAGGGAACGATGGTCCAGGCGTGGGGAACACATTTACTTAGCCAAAATTGATTAAGCACACGCCACACATGATGCATCATGTTACAGACAGAGCCGTGGACGAGTCAGGCAAGGTCCTTGCTCTCATGGGGTTTAGGCTGAAGGGGCAGAAACAGAAAAGTAGACAACCTAACTTCAGAGACTGACTGGGCTACATAGAAAACAAGATGGGTGATGGGGAGGAGGGAGGCTGGGGAGTTTTGGATGAGGTCAGCGAAGCCATCTCTGAGGGTGTTGACTGTGGAGAAGGAATCAGTCATGCTGGTCAGGTTAATAATGCCCAGGGTTGGCTGAAGTCTGGGAAAATGGACCTCTCTGAGAGGACTAGTGTGGGGAAGACAGGAAGTCACTAGAACATTGACTGTAGGCCAACTTACAACATGTATTAAAATCCTTCACGCAAAAAAAATCACGTCCTTTGACCCCTGTGCTAGACTTTTTCCCTTGCCCCCGCGGATTTGAGTTCCTCTCTACAGCCCAGGAGGCCAGTATGCGGGAACCGCACAAATGACCTCTCTTGCCCTCTGACTTCTGCCTGAGCTTGGCCAGTGGGACACACGAGTGTGCAGGGGGCTGGGAGGTACCAGGAGGGAAGTACTGTCGGGCACTCATCCCCTCCCTTTGCTCAAGGCCACAGCTCCTGCCAGACAGGCAGCACCTTCGCACAGCCAGCCTGCCTGAGTTTGGGTAACCACTCCCCGCCAGCCCTGGGGTACTGCACTAGGCCTTTCGGTTTCTCTGCATCGGTCCACACCTTCCTAAACCCTCCCTTTATTAAACTCTCCCCTGTGGCTTGTTCCATCTGAATGTGTCATGTGTTTCCCACTGGGACCCTGACTAACACGGCTGTCAGTAAGAATTTACTCTAAATGAACTAAAATAAGAGTGCTGGTATCATGCTTAGAAATTCCTACTTCATCTCCAGAGCACAAAAATTAATTCTATGCTTCCTCCACCTGGATTAATGTATGTTATGTATATTTTAAACAATATAGTTTAGTTAGTCCATTCCTAATTTTAGTGTAAGACATAAATTAGGAATTTACCTTAGTTTTTTCCCCAATGACTACTCAGGCGTCTTAACCTATTTCTAAATCTTTCCCTACTGACCTGCAAAGCCACCTTTCAATGAGATTCCCACCTCACTGGAGTCTGTATTGAGCACTGTTTCCTAACAGTATCAAAGTGCTTTCATTACTGTAGCTTTAAAATACATTTTTATGTCTGGCAAGTCCATGTCTTTTCTTTTCCCCAGAATTTTCTTAGTCTCCTTAAGTACTGCTCCAGTTAAACATTAGAATAATTTTGTAAAATTTAGAATATAATTACGAGTTAAAAAAAAATTGAACATATGCTGAACATCTCCCATAAAATGAGAAGCATCGAGCCAAGCATGAATTTCGTGCCTATTGAGCTGGACCTCTTTAGCTGTCTCTCTGCAGAGAAACTCAAGACATTTTCAGGATTCGCCAGTCAGAGAATGTCATCTTTGATTTTTTGTGGGGATGGAGGTGTTAAATAGGTTATGATGTCTGAGACGGACAAAACGTGACTACAGTATTCAAATGTGTGTTCTGAATTGGTGGTTGCTTTATTTGGAAAACCATTTTTCCAAAGCATCAATGTTATATGGTACTTGGCCTTCCAAGCAGCCTACAGAAATGCTACTTGGCCAAGAATGTAGCCAAAATCTGGCACCCCTGCCCCAGTCCTGTGTGTCTATTATTGTCATCCTAACACCCAGTGTTTCTGGAGCAGGTCAGGTTTCTATGGGAACAGGAGCCGACACCGAGACAGGGAGTGGACTGCAGACAGAGAACGTGGAGTCCCTCCCTGTGCCCCGTCCAGCCTCCCACCCACCCCCATCCTGGCTCCCTGGAGTCCCCAGAGGGCAGAGGTAGGGCCTGAGATGAAAGTGGGAACTGAAGGAGACCGAGAAAGGCTTGGTGTGGTGGTGGGCACCAATTACCAGTAAGCAGGAGTGGGGATGGAGAGCAGCCAGGCGTCTCTCCTACCCACTCACCTGAGTGCCCAACTCCAAGCTTCTGCAACATTTTTAACCAACCCCCTACCTCTCCCTTGCTCAGATCTATGATCTGAATCCAAACTCTCAGGACCAGGCCCAAGAGCAGCTTCCTTTCTGCCCTGTGGGGGCGGGGGAGGGCCAAGGAAAGGTCACTCCCCCAACAGAGACTCTCCTCTTCCCACCCAAGGGAACCCAGGGTGTGCTCTTTACCCTTCACGTAAACCCAGCTGGGGACCGGGCACTCTCCAGGTTGCTGGGGGGTGAGTCGGAAACCACTGCAATAACTGAGCAGCATCTGCTGACCTGGGCACAGAGGCCGTAACTACCGGGGACTCCAAGATAGTGCCGGAGCAGCCGGCCAAGCAGGGCGTACCTGCTGTCGGGACAGAGACTCAGCTTGTTTTAAACCCATCACCGGGCACCAGCTACATACACAGGGCTGCTCTTTCACGACGTGAGCCATAATCGCGGGTGAAGGTAACAACCCGAGCCTGCAGCCAGCCAAGAGCTGCCCGTGTGTCAGGCCCTCGAGGAGACCAGAAGACAGGGCAGAGCTCTGTCCCGGGGGCAGCTGGGGCTCCTCCAGACATTCTGGCTCCTGACTGGTCATTCACTAACACTCACCACTGGGTTTACGGAACGGCCCTGCCTAGGGAGACTTGGCTATTTGCTGATTGTAGTTCTCTTGGCAGGGGTGGTGGCAGGTTCAGAAGTGGGGTGATACCCTGCTGCTTTCCGGCTTATCCCATTGCCAGCCCCCCCCCCTCTAGTCTGCAGGGCACTTCTGGGGGCAACAGCTCAGGTGGGGGTGGGGGGTAGGAGGTGCTGGGGCTGGCAGTGTGGGGACAGCCCCCGCCTCTGAACTGCTGGTGCTGCTGGATCGGGGCCCCTTTCTCCTCCCTGACCTCCCAGTACTTTGACCTCAAAAAATGGGAGGAGGTTTAAGTCTGTGTCCTGCAAAATAGCCCACATGACCAGCCAGCAAAGGGAGAAGGAGAAAATGAGAGACTTTTCTCAACCTCTTCTGGGTTAAGGGACCCCACGGTTCTCCACCTGGGGTGGACTCCCAGCACCAGCACTCTGATACCCTGTCCCAGTCTGTTCTGGAACGTCTGTAACGGGAGAGTGGGGTCCCTCGTCACCATGACCTGTAGCCCTCCTGCTCAGGGAAGCGCCCACGACAGTCTCTGGGAGAAGAGCAGTACCAGCCCCGCCCCGCACTTCCACCCAGACCTCAAGCCCTCCATGGTTTTCCAGAAAGGGGAGGAGGCTGAGCGAGCTCCAGGGTGGCTGCTGGCCTGTCCACTCCAAACACTGCCTCCTGCTTCCCCAGGGACCTGGCCAGCAGAGCAGGCAACCCTCAACTCGCCCGGAGAACACAAAGAGGCTGACCCTTGTCCACAGAGCCTGCCCTGAACTCTGCCTCGAAACCCGCTCCCCTGGCTGAGGTGGTGCCCCTTCCTCCTCCTCAGGGCCTGGGGAAGGGACGACAGTGAGCTGCGTGGCAGGGAGAGCCTGCCTGAGTCCGGAAGGGCTCTGTTCATGATCTAAAGGAACCAAACCAAAGCTCCTCCATGTCCACAGTTTCTTCGAACACCATTTTACCTTCATTCACTGTCTCCTAACATGGAGTCCCTGAACTCTCTGAGATCATGGGCAGGATTCTGTGTCACGGTGCTTTCTTCTAGGGAAAAGATCCATATGTTTCTGCTTCTCCAAAGTGGCTATGACCCAAAAGACACTGATTCAGCTGCTGACTGGGCAAGCTCTCTGTGAGGATCTGCGGACCACGGCGACTCTTCCTTGGCAGGGTGTTCACTGGATCAAAAGCTTAAGTCTCAGTCACCTAACTCAGGTCTGCTGGTTGGCAAAGGTGGTACTAAATGAGTCACTAAGTGGCAACCATGAAGAACACTTATGCAAGTTTAGACTCACTTCCAAGCGGGCCTACAGCAGCACCGGGACTGTTCCTTCAGCAGAGAGAGAGCCCAAAATAAAAACACCATCTGGCCAGAAGTAAAGGTCAAATGCAGACACACTGAGAGCGCAACAGAGGCCTTCCCAGCTTTGAGAGGAGTTGGGAAAGAGGCCTTATGTAGTCTGGCATTTTCCTCACAGCACATGCTGTGTGGCTGGGTGAGCTCTCCCGCCATATGATTCAAGTTCATTACTAACTTAAAGGTAACAGAATTCTACATAGCAAATAGCTACAAAAGCTCACATGGTCCCAGATCGAATCCTGGATTTGATAATCCTAGACTGGATAATAATGAGGGCCACGGAAGAAAAAAAGTAAACAGGAGCAGTCACTAAATCCCCAGATGCAGTTAGTCAGATGGTCAAGGTCACAGCCCAGATGTGTTATTTGGTAAGAACTCACTACTCTCCACTTGTTCTATGTTTTCAACCCCATTATTTTTCACTTAGGACATAACGTATAAAATTTCCAGAAATTAAGACGTGATGAATTGGAACACTCTTGTGTGGAAAACAATACCTTTATTTTGCTGAGTTTCATTTGGATTTTCTTAGACACCAGATCAGACCAGTACTTCTCTCCTAAGAAGTCCCAAAACATTCTTCCAAGCAAGGCATTCACCCAGGCTTCCTGTTCCTCCTCCTCAGAGGGTGGCGCCTCTGGCAACTGGCAAAAGGAAAGGGCCCAAAATTAGCTAGAAAGCAACTGGAGAACAAGACAGGTGCTTATTTTTATAAAGTCACTGAAGGTTCCTCCCTCTCAAGATGGGGGAACCACGTGAGTCCTATTTCTTCCCTATAAATTACAAGTCCCACATTATGTCAGTGAACAAGAAAAAGAGAAACAAAAGCCACCGTCACCGATGAAAACCCCTCTTCATCTATTTTCATTTGCTACCAGTCTTCTCGTGAACCAGCTAATATTTCATACAATTAGCTCAGCCATATTACCCTACCGCACCCCCCCTCCCCACCCCCCAAATCAGCTTGGTACCAACGTTCTGACTCAATGACACATCTCATCAAATGATTGCCTATCTTTCTTCCAGTTAAGACTCCCAGGACATCTAACTGTCAAGCTGGTCTCCCCAGACAGCCCCAGAACTCTCACATTTAGCCTGACTCCTATGAGGTCACGATTCTCTTGGGCGAGGGGCAAGAGTTGCTTAGAAATACTGGTGTCTGGGTCCTTCATCTGGAGATGCTAATATGAGTGGGTAAGAGGACTTTCTGGAAGCTCTCTCATGGATGCAATGAGCAGGTGAGGTTGAGACCCACAGCCCTGGATTAGAGAGGGGAACTCTGAGCAACTCCACAGCTGTCCTCACCCATCTCTGCCCAGGTTTACCCTCCACTGGATACAATCCATCCCAAATGCCTATCATGGCCAACATGCGAGGTGGTGCTGGTGGTGTAGTCGCTAAGTTGTGTCCAACTCTTGCGACCCCATGGGTCGTAACCCTCCAGGCTCCTCTGTCCATGGAATTTTTCAGGCAAGAATAATTGGAGTGCTTTCCATTCCCTTCTCCAGGGGATCTTCCCAACCCAGGGATTGAACCCAGGTCTCCTGCATGGCAGGTGCATTCTTTACTGACTGAACCACCAGGGAAGCCTAACGTGGGAGGTGGGAAAAGAGCAAACCCTGTTAGCCTCTAATTTCCAAGGCTGAGTACTGAGCCCCAGACTCTTGGTGGGAGAGGGCCGGGGTGGGGGACAAGCAGAGGGAGAAGTGGCCACGACACCCACGGCCCCTCTGAGAGCACGGGTGATGCCTGGGGCATCCACTGACCCCACACCCGGCCCTAGGATAAGACTCCTTCTCAGGCTCCCTCATCTACATCTCACAGTACCCCAGAAAGACAGGACTTTTACTTCTATTTTAGGGAGGAGAAAACAGACTCAGCCCTGATCAGTGCCCTGCCTGAGGCCCCTAATTCATCAGCGCAGCCTGACTCACAGCCCCTCCCTGTCCCCCAGTGCTCCGTCCTGTGGGAGGAAGCAGGAGTGACTGGCCCCAGTGTGACAGCCGTGTCCTGTGCCGAGGGCTCTAATGAGATGACAGCTTCACAGAGTCAATTAGCCTTGGAAGGCAAAGGCCAAAAGAACGAGAAATGCAGGATCTGTGGGCTATTCACCCTTTCTCTTCCCTCTGCGGTTGATACAAATACATTTGGATTGTCCTCACGGCTGCCTGCAGCCATTACACGCAGCGGACGCCTCTGTGCTCCACGCGTGCAGGCTCACGCCAGTCACGGCTGTCCTGGGCAGCCCCACACAGCTGTGTCCTAGGCTGGTGGCAGAGTACACGCGTGTGTGGCCTGCTGCTCATGGACTTTTCACTTAAGAGATCTGGTGACGTGCGAGTGTCCTAAAGGTCTATGGCAGGTATCTATGTGTGACTCTTCTGAAGTCTGGAGCCCTTAGGGTCTGACCCAGTTGAACCAGTCACTGAGCGTGTGTGGAGCTTGGCAGATCACCCAGCGCCCACCTGTCCTCTACTCCTATCAGAGCATGTGCCGTCTCTCGCTTTGGGGACGTGGTGTTCACTTGCATTTCTCAATGTAATGTTACTGCATATAAGCAGGGATAGTCTATGTTTGAGGAGTCCTTCAAATTGGGATGTTTTCAAAGTTCTCCCTTATGAATGTTGATGAGTTTCATTAAAAAAAAAATTAAACTCTGGTTTAAACAATAAATACATTTCAGAAGACACGGCTCTAGCTGCCTTGTGTGAACAGCTGCGGGGTACCCTCGCTGTGCCCTTGGGCTGTACAGGCTTCCACTAGCAACCAGGGCACCTCGGCCACCAGGTCCCGGATGGATGAGCGGGAGTCTGTGTCCAGCAAGCACTGTCATGCTTCAAGTTGTATGTGGCTTTTGGAATCGCTTTTTTTCTCTGCCAGAACGTCTGCGCCCCGCCCGAGGGGAATCTGGTCTAACTTTTCCGAGGTTACTCACTGTCTCTGAGTCACATGAGATTATCCACGCAGACTTCTGAGTGAGCACTCATCCAAGGACAATGCCCTCCTCCCCTGGGAGGCCGGGCAGAGCCAAGACGCTGCCCACGCAGGACAGCGCATGTCATACTCAGATCTGTAGGCTGTACAGAGAAGAGGTCACTCTTTCCCTTCTCCTGTGGGAGGGCTGGCCCTTTACTAACCTCTCCTTACACCCGAGTTATTCACAGGAAACAGGGTTTAACACAAAATAGCAAGAAACAAAGCCTATTTCACAACTTTTGTCCAAGCCAAAGGCATATGATGTGGAAACAAATTTCCGAAATTACTGACAAGCAGGTTGTGTTTTTTCTCTTCAACTGTTCCTTTTTCTAATGCAGGGTCGCTCCACAGACTTGAGGGGAACAAAGAAAAATCCAGGAGCAGCAGAACACTGACGATGCATCAGAGCAGCTTTATGAACAAAATCTGGGTTCAACAGGCTGCTAGAAAGAATGCATTTTCAATGAAAGTCATAAACATGTAAGACCTTAAACAATAATGTGCATATACTTCCTCAGGCTGCTATTTGGCTGCAGGGAGGAATGTGAGAAGCATATTCATGTCACCATTTCAACTAAAGATGTGTATTTAGAAAGGGTAAGTTTCTAAAAATGGCTCCCAAAATAAAGTTTGGAGAGCTCAATGGCCAGGAGCTGAAGCAAGGCCATTAGAACTGTCTGATTAGCTCTTGGGAGGTATTTTATTAAAAACTAACCCACAGAAAGAAAATAGTACAGATTTACTTTGTGTGGTGTAACTTCTCCTATTATAAACAGTCAGATGAGCCCAGCTCTTTAGGGACAAAAAGAGCTTAGAGGCTTTGCTGCTAAGGTTTGGTCGCACACAATCTGGTGTCATGAGGGTTTCACGAAGGGCTGCATGGCCCAGGAGAAGGCACAGTGGGAGACCCTCCCGTGGGAGCTGTTTCCCCAATTACAAAACCAAGCATAAGTGCTATAGAAAACACCCATAATCCCACTATCCAGATTTAATTATTTAAAACATTTTAACTACATCTTCTTTCAGTCTGTTTTCAACGTATATATACTTTTAAGAATATGTAGCTTAAAAAAACAGATATATCTAACATGGTCTTGTATCCTTTTATAAAAACAAATTTATGGAGATATAATCCAGGAGGCACTACTGATAAAGAACTCACCTGCCAATGCAGGAGACTTAAGAGACTCAGGTTCAATCCCTGGGTCGGGAAGGTCCCCTGGAGAAGGGTATGAAAACCCCCTCCAGTATTATTGCCTGGAGAATCCCATGGACAGAGGAGCCTGGCGGGCTACAGTCCATGGGGTCGCAAAGAGTCAGACACGACTGAACTGACTTAGCACACAGCACAATCCACATACCATACAATTCAGCCATTAAAGAGCTTAATCAGTGGTAGCTGGTGTATTCAGAGTCGTGAAGCCATGAGCACAGTCACTTTTAGGGTATCTTCATTACCCCCAAAGAAACCCTGTATCCACTAGCAGTCACTCCCCATTCCTCCCAACTCCATCCCCACCAGCCTGAGGCAACCAATCACTCATCTGTGGCAGTGAATTTGCCTATTCTGGACATTTCATAAAATGGAATCAAACAATATGTGTTCTTTTGTGACTGACTTCTTGCACTAAGCGTGATGTTTTCAAGATCATCCATGATGTAGCACGTATCAGTACACCTATCATTCCTTCTTATTGTGGAAGAATATTCTATTATGTGCATACATCACACTTTATTCATTCTTCAATTGATTGATACTTCAGTTGTTTTCCACTTCTTGCTACTGTGAATAACACTGCTATGAACAGTTGTTCACAAGTTTTTGCATGGACACAGAGTTTCATTTCTCTTAGATGTATACACAGCAGTGGAACCGCTGGACCACATAACTCTTATGTTTAACATTCTGTTGTTGTTCAGTCGCTCAGTCTTTGCAACCCCAGGGACTGCAGCATGCCAGATTTCCCTGTCCTTCACCATCTCCCAGAGCTTGCCCAAACTCACGTCCATTGAGTCGGTGATGCCATCCACCCATCTCATCGTCTGTTGTCCCTTCTCTTGCCTCCAGTCTTGCCCAGTATCAGGGTCCCTTCGAATGAGTCAGCTCTTTGCATCAGGTGGCCAAAGTGTTGGAGCTTCAGCTTCAGCATCAGTCCTTCCAATGAATAGTCAGGACTGATTTCCTTTAGGATTGACTGGTTTGATTTCCTTGTAGTCCAAGAGACTCTCAAGAGTCCAACACTCCAACACCACAGTTCAAAAGCAGCGATTCTTTGCCACTCAGCCTTCTTTATGGTCAAACTCTCATATACATACATGACTACTGGAAAAATCATAGCTTTGACTATATGGACTTTGTGAGCAATATAATGTCTCTGCTTTTAAAAATGCTGTTTAGGTTTGCCATAGCTTTTCTTCCAAGGAGCAAGTGTCTTTTAATTTTGTGGCTGCAGTCACCATCTGCAGTGATTTGGGAGTCCAAGAAAATAAAGTCTGTCACTGTTTCCATTGTTTCCCCATCTATTTGCCATGAAATGATGGGACCAGATACCATGATCTTATTTTTTTGAACACTGGGTTTTAAAGCCACCTTTTTCACTCTCCTCTTTCATCTTCATCAAGAGGCTCTTTAGCTCCTCTTTTCTTTCTGCCACAAAGGTGGTGTCATCTGCATACCTGAGGTTATTGATATTTCTGCCGGCAATCTTGATTACAGCTTGTGCTTCGTCCAGCCTGGCATCTCACATGATGTACTCTGCATAGACGACATTCTGAGGAACCATCAAACTGCTTTCTGCAGCAGCTGTGTCATTTTATATTCCCACTGTACAACGGTTCCAGTTTCTCCACATTCTCACTAACTGCTATTATCTTTTTCATTCTAGCCATCCTAGTGGTTTAGAAGTAGCACTGCATTATGGCTTTGATTTGCATTTCTCCAATGACTAATGACTTTGAATATCTTTCATATGCTTATTGGTCATTTGTATATCTTCTTTGGAGAAATATCTGTTCCGATCCTCTATTTCTTAATTAGGTTTTTGTTATTGAGTTTTAAGAGTCCTCTATATCAGTGATCCCCAACCTTTTTGGCTCCAGGGACTGGTTTCATAGAAGACAATTTTTCCATCCACCAGGTTGGTGGTGGGGGATGGTTTCAGAATGGTTCAAGTGCATTACATTTATTGCACACTTTATTTCTATTATTACTACAGCAACTCCACCTGAGATCATTAGGCATTAGATCCTGGAGGCTGGAGACCCCTGCGTTATCTATTCTGGGCACAAGACCCTTAAGACCTGTGATTCGCAAACTCTGGGTTGTTTTTTCCCTTTCTTAATGGTATGTTTGCAGCATAGAAGTTTTAATTTTGATGAAGTCCAATTTATCTTTTTTTCCTTTGGTTGTGCGTACTTTTGGTATCTTATCTAAGAAGTTTTTATCTACCTCCAAATCAGAGATTTACTCCTGTATTTTCAGAGTTTCATAGTTTCTGTTCTAGGATCCGTTTTGAGTTAACCTTTGTATACAGTGTGAGGGAGGAGTCTGACCTCATTCTTTGGCATGTGGATGTCCAGCTGCTTTAGCACTTACTATTTGCTGAAAAGACTACACTTTCCCCCACTGAACTGTCATGACACTCTTATCTGGAGGCTTTCTAAAATTTATTTTAAAATTGGATATATGGCTTTACATTTTTTACTTATTGTATGGTAAGCACTTCGCAATTCCACTTTTAAAAGTTTAAAAAGCAGACTCTGAGGAGGGAAAGAGGAAGTCTTGGGAAGCCACTCTGCCTGTTAACATTTCCTGGTTCCTGTTTAATTCCTGTTTGCTTTGTTGAGTTCTTATCTCCTGATAACACCAAACAGGAGGTAGTCCCTTATGATCCAGTTTTTAGGTAACGAGATAGTGGAACTAGTAATAATGAAGATAGGACTCTCCAGACCTGGGGCAGACTACAGGAGCTCTAAGTAGTTTTTAACACCTTCCAGCAAAAAGCAGTGTGGCAGCGTGTGATGTGATCTGAACACCAGAGCCTCATGCTTGGAGGACTCAGAGCATGGCCTCACCGATGGTCCCCCGTTCCCAGGCAGGCTGCTCTGGGGCCCCCAGAACTAGCAGCATCCCTGGCCTCGCACCCCTCAGCAAATCCACAGGCTGCCAGTGGGGTCTCCCTTCCTGAGGTGCCCACTCCAGGTAATACTATCCCACCTTTAGACATTTCTTAAGAGCGTCCTCATTTTCTTAATTCATATCTTCTCCTCAAACCAAGGAGACTACCTCAACAAGATGGTCAAGCTGTGGGTCTCCTCAGCCAGCCTCATGGTCTCACTGTTCTACAGGGTAAGCTGCCTGAGAAGAGAGAAAATGGCGCCAAGATCACAGGGCTTTGGAGACTTCAGAGGCTGGCACAGCCTGTGCTTGTGAGATAACAGAGTCACAAGGGCAAGTCAGGGCTCAGTGGCTGACGGCTAATGGCTAACCATCTGGAGAACGAGGCCCTTCCTCCCAAAACAGTGGTATTTTATAATTCAAGTTTTGAGCTCCAAAGTGCCTTCAGAAAGCCCCGAACTTGCTTTTAATTATTGAGTGAGAATCACTAACAAAAGTGCTTAGTACTGTTTAATCCAAGTCTAGTCTATATTTACTAATTATCACTGGGTATTTTTAACACGGGTTTGGCTCCTGAGCACCTGCGGCCTCACTCACCTTCTGACCCAGCTCAGCACTGGGCAACGTGTGAGAAAGGAGGCCAAGTGTGTGGACACTGCCATTAGGCCTGGAGCCCTCCGGGTGAGGAAGGCTTTGAACATGGCCTGTCAGAGGCAGCAGCAGGCCGAGGCAAAGGTTGGAGCTGTGTCCCAAGCTCCCTGAACAGAAGGGGAAGGACGTGTGACCTGGGGTAAGCGTGCAGGTGGTGGCCCACACTGACGGAGTGACAGTGTAACCTGAAGAGATGTCCAAGGTCCCCTTGAGCCTCAGAGGCCCTTCAGTCCCTCCTGGACTCGTGATAGCAGAGGCAACATGAACCAAAGAAATACCCTGGCCATCTCGGGCAGGAAGGATGTGTACAAATGACCACATCCGAAAGGTCCACACTTGATGAAACTCTGAGGAAACAGGCATTCTTGTGACCAGTGGGAATGAACACTGGTGCAACCCTTATGGAGGGGAATTTGGCAATATGTAACAAAACTACATGTGAGTTTACATTTTGACATCCTGCTAAGATTTCATCGTGAAGCTGTATCCCCAATAACACAAAAATACACATAGCCACACAGTTACTCACTGCAGTGTTGTTTTTAACTGCAAAATATCATAAACCATCTATATGCCTATAAGAGACTGAATATACTACAGAACATTAACACAATGAAGTCAGTCTTCATGGCTGTTTTAAGAAAAAAACAAGAGGAAGGGAAGATACCTAAGAACTGATGTGGAGTGATTTCCAGAGTGTTCCGGTAAGTGAAAAAAGCATGCGAAAGAGTATCCTTAGCGTGGACACCCTCTGTGTAAGAAAGGAGGGGAAATGAACCCAGAGAGGATGAGCCAGAGACTAAGAAGACTGGTTCACTACTGGGGTGAGGGTGGGGGTAGGGAGGATGGCATGAATGAATAGGGTGGGGGAGATGGCACTTTTCTGAGTATGGCTTTGTACAGCTTTGGTTTTGGGAACCATGCGAACGCTTCACAGGCAAAGAATAGAAAGGAAAATCAAAGATGGGGTGGGGGAAGGTCCTCATTTGCTCAAATCGCAAAATTAAAGAGAAATGAAACTAGTAAAGAACTATCTCCACTCAACAGAAAAGCCTGAAAAGTAACAAGAGGAGTACAGGAATAAATACTGTAGCATATATTATTTCCCCAAAATGGTGCAATGCTCTTCTAAGAATTTGCCGCTCCAGTACTCTTGCCTGGGAAATCCCATGGACGGAGGAGCCTGGTAGGCTACAGTCTGTGGGGTCTCAAAGAGTCAGACATGACTGAGCAACTTCACTTTCACTTTTCTCTTTCATGCACTGGAGAAGGAAATGGCAACCCACTCCAGTATTCTTGCCTGGAGAATCCCAGGGACGGGAGCCTGGTGGGCTGCTATCTATGGGGTCGCACAGAGTCGGACACGACTGATGTGACTTAGCAGCGGCAAAAGGTAGAATCTATGCCCCTCTGGGCTCTTTGACTATTCTAACAGCGCAGGAAGGAAGTGACATTATTTTACTTCCGAGATTAGTCATACTTTTACTGTCATGAAAGGCAGTACAGTGTCCACCTGTCTTTTTCTCTAGGGACACTTGTGCTTAGAACCCAGCCACCACAATGAAGAAAGCCCAGGCCACAAGGAGAAGAACCGAGGCCCTCAGTCTGAACTCCCAGCCACCACCCAGCACCTACACGCAAGCCGTGCAAGCGCCATCTTGGAAGCAGGTCCTCCAGCCCTGAGTCCAGCCTCCCCATCTGTCACTGCATGGAGCAGAGAGAAAGCTTTACTGCGAGGCCTGGTGAAATTATAAATTCGTGAGCAAAATAAATCATTGCTATTGTTTTAAGCTACCCTATTTGGGGCTGTTTGTTACACAGCAATAGATAACTAACACACACACCTATACCTGTTCACAACCATCTCTACTATCAGACCACCCCTGAGAGCCAGGACATAGCCAACATGTGCTTCAGGCCAGCCAAGTAGATGTGGAAGCCCAGCACTAATCCTCCTGCACTTTCTTCAAAAGCCCCTCTTTCAAAGATAGTTGTCTCTGTTCACACAGTTCTGGTTCTTCTGTGGCTTCCTAGCTCGAGCAGATTAGAATCAGTAAATCAAGGGGAAGGGTGGGAGACGAGGATAAGCACTTGAGGAAGGGCAACTAGGACACACCAGCCAGCTGACAGCTGACAGAAAATGCTGCAGAGTCTGTGGTCTGGGGTGGCTCAGATGGGGTGAAAGGCCTGAACTAGGTGGCCTCGCCAGACCACAGGCCTGAATTTCCATGTGTTGTACTGAGTCTTTAAATCAGCAAGGAAAGATGAAATCATCCCTGCCTGCTCCGCCTAAGGGGGCCAGGAAGTGCCATGTGGTTTTTAGAGATTTTTATCATGCGCAAAAGATGAAAAAAGATCTTGGTGCCTAAGGGGGTAGCGCTAAAGTGCCTGGAAGAAAGGTTAGCAACAGCAGTGCTAGGTCGGGGCCTCGGCTGTGTGCCAGCAGGGCCTCCCACAAACCCCAGAGATGACATGAAAGAACAAGCACATGTAAACACATACTGAGGAAGCGATGTTCTAAAACTGTTAATTTACAGAACTCTTTTTTAAAAAGCAAGCATTTACTTAGTAGATCATTTTCTTATATCACACAGTTCTCCTCCTGATCCTCCTGAGTCTGATGGGGGTCAAGGCAGCTGACTACCCAGGGAGCAAGGGGACTGGGGTAGGGGAGTGGGAGTCAGTGGTAAACAGGACGTTTCTAGAACAGTTGTATATGATCCCACCTTAGCTTAGCAGGAAGCCTACTTCCCATTCTAGCTGGTAAATTAAGTCAGAGGTGCAGGCAGTGGGTCAGAGGCCAGCAAAGGCGTACAGTCTTTTTTGGCCCTGACAGAGTAGGCTGAGGGAAGTTCTGGGGCCTCTTCCATAGTGAAGAGGGTCAACAGAAGAAATAAAGGCTGAAGGCCAAAGAGGAAGGCCCCAGATGCTTCTGGTTAACAGAAACACAGTCATCTGATCAGAGTTCAAACACTTTAGCAACTGAACATGGCCTCGTCCTACTCCATAGGCGGAGGCTGTGCCTCAGAACCTGAGTGGCTGGAGGCTTGCGGTCGAGCACAGTCTGAGAATGACCCACCAAGAAGGCAGTCCTGGCAGCCAGAGGGTCTTGGAGTCTCAGATCAGGTTTGGAGCCCTCCATCACTTAGCAACTGTGAAATTAACCTACTTAACTTCTATGAGGTTGGGTCTCTCCACCTACAAAATGGAGAGAGTACTAGCTGGTTGGCAAGACTGTTCAAGGGATCAGAGTAATTCTATTAAAGGATCTAGCAGAATCTGGCAGATGGCAGCTTATATTAATCACAAATGCTCTCAAGTCAATGTCCAGCTTGTTATACTAATACTGTGCAAATAATGCTGATGGTAAACATTCAAAAGCCCTGGACACAGCTGAGGAGTCTGAGAAGTTGAGAATACAATGGTTATTGAAGAATTAGACCTCTATTGCTAATGATTTTGTGAATTTCCCGACTGATCACCCAGCTGCTCAGATCAAATGCTCAGGAGTAACCTCTGACTGCTCTGGTTCTCTCAATCCTGCATGGAATTCACCTGCAAACCCAGCCAGCTCCCTCCAAGAGCCTCCCAAAGGCAGCTGCGTCTTACCCCTGCTGTGACCCTTCAGTCTCAGCCCCACTCTTGGCTGCCACCATCACCTCCCATTAGCCACCATCACCTCCCATCCACCCTCTTCCTCCTCCGCCCCTTCTCCATGAGAGCCACGTATCTTTTTCAAACTCAAATCAGATCAACATTATGCCCTGCTCAAAGCCCTCCCAGGGCCTCCCATGATCTGACTGACGAGCAGCTGACCTGAGGAGGCCCTGCCTCTGTCCCTCGCTCACTGCCACCCACGCCGACCTCACGGTGGTTCCCTGAACACTGCAGCCACATCCCTGCTTTGGGGCCTCTGAACCTTCTGGTTCCCACACCTGGAACGCTCCCCCAACACAGATCACAGGGCTCACTTCCTCACTCTGGCCAAGGCTCTGCCCAAGTGTCGCATCCTCAAAGAGGCCCTCCTCGACCATCAATCTAAAGTAGCCATTCTGGCCACTTCCCATTCTCCCTTGTTTGGCTTTATTTTAATCCTTATCGGCACCCGATGTTTGATGCTCGCTGTCTCCCAGACTAGAGTTCCAGCTCCCTAAGAGCATGGCCCTCATCTGTCTGGTTCATCACTGTGTCCCCAGTGCCTGGAACAGGGCCTGGTACAGAAGAGGCGCTCGAAGGGCTAGTGTATGAAGACCTGAGTTTACACGTAGAACAGCCAGGCCAGGGCGGCCAGCTTTACCTTTTTCCCCGTGGTGGGGCTGCTCTCCGCGCTCAGCACAGGGCTCCTCTGGGGGCTCCGGCCTTCCTGGGGGACACACCTGGCCATGTACACGCTGTAGTCCAGAAGCATCTTTTGCCGCACGCCGCCCACCAGCTCCTTCTGCTTCGGCTGGGCCACAAGCTCATCCACGCTGCCTTTGCTGCTGCTGCGGCTGTGGGTCAAGTGTCCCGAGGGGCTGCTGTGTCGGCTGTGTGAGGGCAAAGTCCCTGGGGCAAAAAGAGACGGCTGTTAACGCAGACGAAGAGGGCAGCGGCCAGGGAAACGGAACACAGAGCGTGCTCCAACGGGTCCAGTTGAAAAGTGGCTAAAATGCTACCAATCACTGTTCAAAAAATACAATGCTATTTCCCAGCCTGAAAGACACCCTCCATTGTAATGATAGATCATTTTTTTAGAAGAATTTTTATTTTTCTTCGCGATGATTCAGAGTAACGGGAGCCATGATACATATCTGGTAGGTACCCTTTTTTCTTCCTGGTAAATTGTTAGGGTCAAATGAAGGACTGATACACCTCCCAGGGGCACATGGAAAGGGGGCAGAAAAAGCTAACTGGAACTGCCATAAGCCTGTGGATGAAAAAACACACCATCTTTCATTCATTCATTCATTCAACACGTTTTTTTAATCAAGCACTTTCTCTGGGCCAATTCCACATTAAGAAAAAGATTAAGACATACACAATAACTGCCCTTGAACTCAGGCACCCAGGCAAATAAACAACAGTTTTCTGAAATAAGCACTGTAACTGAAGCACGACTGGGAAGCATAGGGAAAGCCTCTGCCGGAGAGAGCTGAGAGGCGCTTCCCCCAGCACTGACCTCTACAGGCAGTAACCTCCGGACTGCCCCTTGAAAAAATAGTTGGCAATTTTCCCGGCCCAGGTGGGGAACAGCAAGCCAGGTAGAGGGAACAGCATATGCCAAAAGCAAAGACAGGACGCAGAAAGCAAAGACAGTGTCTTCCAGGCACTGTCTGGAGGACAGTGAGAAAGTCAGTGACGTTCCAAGCAAAGTACATGGGATAGAGGGACAGGAAATGAGCACAGGGGCCTGGTGATTGAGGCAAACGCAGCGAGTCAGGAGCCCAAGGATTTTGGCACTTGGATGGTGGTCTCGAGCATGGAGGCCATGCTGAAGGCCAGGAGCTTGAGAGCATGAGCCGCCTTCTCACCAGCCTTCTCATTACAACTAGGGTTCTGCTGCTGCTGCTTCTCTCAGAGGAGCCTCAAGATATAAAAATAAATATAATCCTTAAGGAACCAGCAAAGACAAAAAAAAAAAATCTATAAATATTTCCATCGCTGGTTAAATGTTTTGGTACAGAGTACCGCAGTGAGCAGCCTAGAAAGTAAATGACCCCTGAACACACCTTAGGTGGCAGACAGTCATCAATTCAGGGTGGGCCTCCTTCCTACCTGGGAATCTCTCTCAATTCACTCACAGGCCCTTTAAAAATACATAAGCATTTAGCACACATGTCATTACCTGGTTTACTTCCAGAGACACCAGGTGGTGGCTTCTTGGTTTCTGACTTCAGCTTAGACGCCAGAATAAATCTCCTAAACCACTCCTCTTTTTCTCGGCCAGTTCTCCCAAAGAGATAGAGTATCTGATCTCGATGGCCAGATCGTGTTCCCTCCTGAGGGTGGGGTGGCTTCTTATGGTCCTCGCCTCCCAGCTCCCGCTCAGCTGGTGGCTTCTCTTCAGAAGTTTCTTTGTCAGTCTGGGCCTTAGACATAAAGTCATCTTGTTGACCAAGCTCAATACAAATGGGGTACTTTTTATTCCAGATTCGTTTTCGAGCCAAACTTTTAGGCACAAGATAAACCTACGGAGAAAGGGAAATGATTTACATGCTAAATTAAGAATTGGCTATGATGAGCACTACTACTGTGCAGAGCACAAATGCAGACGTCATAGCCACTTTTGACTAAAATGATGAATGTAAAAGAATTGCCATCTGTCCGTAACACGACTAGAGAAACTATAATTTTTTAGAATATTTATTTATTATTTATTTGACTGCCAGGTCTTAGTTACAGCACACGGGATCTTTAGTTGTGGCATGCGAACCCTTGAAACTAGAATTTCTAGAAATGACTTTTTCTTCAAAATAAGTCCAGAAAGGAGATGTTCAAGAACTTCGACAATTACAAATATCTATGATTTTCAGGTAACAGTAGCACAATAACTATTTAGAGGATTATCATCAATTAAGTCTGAATATGAACTGAATTTAATGACCCTGGGCCAAACTTAAGCCGAGGAGGGAAAAAAAAAGAATTTATCAAAGTAGATCTTGACAGGAAGCTCAAGTTAATCAACCTCAAGTTAAGAATGAATTTATAAAAAAAAAAAACTTTTAAAAACTTCTGCAATATTGGGGAAACTCAAAGATCATGCACGAGAGTTTTAAGAAGAATAGAGAACCTACAGCTTTTTGGAATAACAAATAATTTACATTTCTCAAGAACAGAAGTATGTCATACTTTTAACAAAATGTGGTTATTTTGCACATATATCCATAATCTCCAGATTTATAGGGCCTCCATTAGTTATTAGCCAGCACTGTAACATGTGACTTTTTGTCTGACCAAAAAAAATTAACTCTCCAACTCAGAAGGGTGTATGATGCCTTTGCTTCTCAAAGTGTGGTCCGTGGATTAGCAGCATAGATATCACCTGGGAGCTCACAAAAATGCAGGCTCTCAGGGTACCCTCACAGTTGCTGAATCAGATTCTGCATTTTAAAACACACTCAGGTAATTCATGTGCATATTAACGTCTGACAGGTACTGCTCTAAATTAGACTAATACTTTAAAAACACACACAACCTTTTTAAGTGAAAAAAATACAGTAAAGCATTCAAGATTCCAAATGCTTTTCATTCATCTAAGCTTCCAAAATTAGGCTCACCTTGCTGTCCGAGAGGTCGTAGATTTTCTGGCTGATGTAGGTGACCTCTGGTTTTGTTTCATTGTAGCTCGCCCTTCTGGATATATTTTTATTGGGCTTTGAAAGTCTCAAGGTTCCACCCTCAAGTCGAACAAAGACTGAATGTGTCAAAGTCGCATGGTAAGTTTCTGGATCATAGTTGTAAATCTCATTCATCCATCCCTGATGGAGAAAAATTTCCATTAACAAAATGAGAATAAACAGACATCTGACTCAGTATGAAAACGATGGCCACTTCGGTATTCAGGACACTGAAGCCAAACTTGACAATGAGGCAAGTACTAACTTATTGATGACAAGAGACTGTTGAGACAAGTTGCTTAGCTTGAAGGATAATCAGTGCTGAGGAGTAATTTGATATGTTTTTGATAACTAAAAACCTGGATTCAGGCAGGAAAAGACAATGTCCGTTTTCCTAAATAATTAAAGGTTTCCTTCTTTTTTTGAAGCTGATAAGCAAATCAGGAAACTTAAAAGTTGTTTTGATGTAAATAGAAGTCTCTCACCCTGACCTCCTCTGGGGACGAGTGATCCCACCCAATCTGTTCTTCTTAATTAACCAGACACATCCATTTCTCAGCCGGCCTGAAAACAATCTTTGAGATTTCACAGACCATATTAACTCCTGTTACCGTACCATTCCCCATTTATATCTCAGTGAAATCATACAGTAAAGTGGATGATCAAGAGTTAGGCATTAAACAGAACTTTCCCGGTGGCGCAGTGCTTCAGAATCTGCCTGCCAGTGCAGGGGATGCAGGTTCAATCCCTGGTCTGGGAAGATTTCACCTGCCTAGCAGAACTAAGCCCATGCACCACAACTACTGAAGCTCTCACTCTAGAGCCTGTGCTCCGCAACAAGAGAAGCCCTTACTCACCACAGTTAGAGAAAGCCCGCATGCAGCAACGAAGACACAGTGCAACCAAAAATAAATAAATAAAATATAAAAATAAATAAATAAATTGCACTTATACATATGCTATTTCAAAAAAAAAAAAAAAGAGGCATTAAATAAATCACAGATACAATCAAAAATACATCAAAATTCAAAGATACACAGTAACTTTTCAAGTTGTGTTCCAGGTTCCCCCTACCCATTAATATAAGTTTAAAAATCCACATATGAATACAAAGAGCAAACATATATATACATACATGTATATGTATGTGTGTGTGTATATATATAGGCTGTGCTGGGTCTTCACTGCGGTGCTTGGACTTCTCGTGTGGCACAGCAAGGTCTAGAGTAAGGGCTCAGAAGTTTGCAGTGCAAGGGTTTAGCTGCCCCGGGGCACATGGGATCTTAGTTCCCTGACCAGGGATTAAACCCACATCCCCTGCAGTGGAAGGCAGATTCTTAACCACTGGACCACCAAAGAAGTCCCAAGAGCAAACATATTGAACTGTACAGGCAATACACAACACCGCTACACACAATAAAATTGTGCTAAAGCTGGTTTTAGCTGCAGTCAGTATTCATCATTTAACACTGCCAGCCCCACAGAACTTTTTCGGATGATATGGGTGACCCAGATCTCTTTAAATGAAGTTCTTTAGGGAACTTTAATTACTATGTTCCCACTCTAATTTCATAAATGTCTTTGAAATAAGCAGAAAAATGCTGAAGATCACTACACTGGAGTTGGGGTTGTCATTCAAGGAATAGCCATTTCCATGGTGAGTATTTGAGTCTCACACTAAAATCTTGACTTGAGATCCTTGGCAAGTGAGGGATTTTCAAAATTCTGTTTTATTCTTTCATCAATTCATCAAAACATTCACTGAATCTACCTGCCAAGTAGTGTGTCAGGAGTTGATACACAGATTTTTAAAAGAACAAGATTCTTGACCCAAAGGTACTCCCAAAACAGTAGAGAATAATTGGTCCTCATTTCACCATTCCACGATCCCACTAGAGTAACCATTAAAAAAAAGTCCTCACAAAGAGTATCCTGAGCACATGACTGGAAATAAAAACAGACAAATACACTTCTTTGTCATTGGGTGTGTGTGTGTGTATGAAATTTAAGAGCCAATTATATAGATTTATACACTTCAGATCTTTTGCATGAACTAGGGATATTTCTCCATCCTTCCAATGAGTCATTACATCTATTTAAAAAATGCTGGATGAGCAAGCAGTTGCCATGGGAAGAGGGTATAATCTAGGTGTTTGAAAAGAAAGGGCAATGATCAAAGCAATGATGCAAAAAAAGGGGACAAGTGATACGGGAGCACTGGAAGGTCTGAGGTGCAGTGTACTGTCAGAGCATCAGCTTGGGTGGGCTTATTTTGCTTAGTACAGAACTAAATGCAATTTTTGGTTCACAGTTTGTCTTTTTCTTCAGTCTATTATTAGGGGGAAGTCCATTCACTGATTTTTTTTTTTTTCATTCACTGATTTTTGAATGTTGAACAGTTTGCATTCTTGTCAAAATTATGCATGGGTCATGATGTGCTGAAGTTGGATTATACGAGCTCATGAGAGCTGATACCACACATCTTTTTCCAACTCCACATTCAGGGACCTTATGTTGGTCCCTGAACTTGCCAATTGGTCATGGTGGGAGATTTACACCATGGAAATCCATACAAAGAGGGCTTCCCCCACCAACTGGGGAGCCAGTTTACCAGCGCAACACAACTACTATGCTATTTATACATTGTTGAATTTGGTTTGCTGGTGTTTTGTTCATTTGTCCCAGTGCATGAGGGAAGGTTTATTGTTTTGTTTTGTTTTGCTTTTGCAATATCTTTTGGTATTATCTAGCCTCATAAAATGAGTTGAGAACTGTTCCTTCTATTTTCTGGAAGAGTCTGTATAGAAATAACATTTCTTCCTTAGAGGTTTGGTAAATTTGCTATGGAAGCCATGTAGGTCTGAAGTTTTCTTCATAGAAAGGTTTTAAACTATGAATTCAGTTTCTTTAGTTACTATTGGACGATCCAGGTTATCTATTTCTTCTTGCATGAGCTTTGATACCTTATAAGGAAATTTGTCTATTTCATTAGTCAGCTTCTGGGCATAATGTTGTTTGTGGTATTTCTCTCTTATTCTTTTAATTACTATAGAGTCTAAAGTGATATTCTCTCCTTCAGTCCTGATACAGATATTTCTTCCTAATATAATCATTTAATACTATTAATTTCTCTCTAAGCACTGTGTCAGCTCCAATTCTTGATTTGCTATATTTTCAATTTCATTCACTTAAAAATATTTTCTACTTTCCCCTGTGACTACGTTTGGACCCATGGCTAATCAGAAGTGTGTTGTTAATTTCCAAATATCTGGGAACTTTTCAGATATTTTTCTGTTATTGATTTCTAGTTTATTTCCATTAGAATCAGAGAATGTGCTGTGTGTAATTTCAGTTCTTTTAAACTTGTTAAGGTTTGTTTTATGGCCCAGAATATCTTCTATCTGGGGACTGGTTCATGGACACTATAAAAAATATGCTTTCTGCTATTGTTGGGTAGAGTTTTCTATAAATATATTTCTTTGTCTTTTTAAACACAAACCTTCTTCGCTAAAGATATCCTGACATATGATCCATAGTTTTCTTTTTTATCCAATTTGGTTGCAGAAAATACTTTCTTACATATAACAGGTTTACTACACTTAAAATCCTAAAGGCAACTAGATTAAAAGAAAAGTTGAAGCAGATCTGATTTTTTGGGGGCTGCTTCAGAGCCATGCTCAAGGCCAGGTTATGTTTATTTGCAATGTTACTAAAACCAAGAAGAATCCATGGAGGGAGGGAAGGATGGGCTGGTGCTTAAGAAGGTCGAATGGTCAAGGAAGGATTATGAAACTAAAATGGCAACTAGCTATCAGTGTCATTTGTGAGCCATTTGGCCACATAGTCCCCACCTGGGATTGCTTTTTCTTAAGTACTAAATTCATTACAATACTGCTTCTGTTTTAAGTTCTGTTTTTTTTGGCCATGAGACATAAGGAATCTAAGCTCCAGGAGCAGGGATCAAACCCGCACCCCCCTGCACTGGAAGGCGAGTCTTAACCACCTGACTGCCAGGGAAGTCCCTGATCATCATAATTTGATATGACAAACATTTTTGCATAATATCTCCATATAAACGGAGAAGGAAATGGCAATCCACTCCAGTATTCTTGCCTTGAGAATCCTATGGACAGAGGAGTCCATGGGGTCACAAAGACTCAGACACAACTGAGTGGCTAACACACACATCTCCATATAAAAGACTTTTTATTAGTTTCCAGTTATGTAAGATTATACTAGACATATAAAAAAGCCAATAGCATGAACATGGTTCTGAAATTTTGAATAAAATTCTCAGCCTTATAGTTACCATCCAGTTACCAGACAAAAAGTATGAAAGGAAAAAAGACAAGCATTATATTGTGAAGTTATCTCAAATAATAGGATAGTCTCTGAGAAAGAGTATAAAGGATTTTCCCTTTTTGAAACTCCTAAGTCTGGACAGATTATTTATGAGTAAGAGAAATTTAAGAATAAAAGATTTGACTGTTTCTCTCCAGTTGGGCTTCCCTGACGGCTCAGCTGGTAAAGAATCCACCTGCAATGCAGGAGGCCTGGGTTCGATCCCTGGGTTGGGAAGATCCCCTGGAGAAGGGAAAGGTTACCCACTCCAGTATTCTGGCCTGGAGAATTCCATGGACTGTATTAGTCCATGGTGTTGCGAAGAGTAGGACACAACTGAGCGACTTTCACTTTCTCTCCAATTGCTTTCATTTCTTCTTTCCTAAGTCAGAAAATGTGGAATTATCCAGGGAAGCACTCACTATCTAATGGAAATACAACATGAGCCATAAATGTGCATCATGGAAACACGTAATTTTAAAAGTGGCTAGCAGACACACCAAAAGAGAAAAAAGCAGGTGAAATTAATTTTAACAATGTATTTTATTAACCCAACATAACCAATTATCATTTCCTTTTTAAATATTTATTTGGTCTCAGTTGCATCACACAGTATCTTCCTTGCATCATGTGAGATCTGGTTCCCTGACCAGGGATCGAACTAGGGCTCCTGGCATTGTGAGTGTGGAGTGTTAGCCACTGGATCATCATGGAAGCTCCCAAATGATCATTTCAACATGTAATAAATATTAAAAATTATTTAAAAAGCCTTTTGTTTGTACTAAGAGAACTCTGTAGTAAATACTGTACTAAACATTCTTTGTTTTGTACTAAGTCTTCAAAATCCAGTGTGTATTTTAACACTTCGAGAACACCTCAGTTCAGAATAGCTATAGTTCAGTGCTCAGTGGCCACACATGGCTGGTGGCTACTCTATTAGACAGCCCAGGCCCAATTCTGGGGTTCCAGCTTTTTAAACCTAGGCACTGGGCTCAACCAGAATGGTCAAAACCCTCCTCTTTCCTCTTATGGATACTTCCATAAATGCAGGTTTATGCTGTGTGTTAGTAGGTGCTTTACAATGTTAAATGAGAAGATACTCTAAGTCATCTCCAGATGAACCATGCTATTTTAGAAATTCAAAACCCCTTTAAAAAGCTAACATCAAATACTAAAAACTCAGGAATAAGAACAAAAGTAATCTAGCTAACAGGCTAAAGTATTTAAAAGCTCCTGAAGCTCTATAAGACCATTAAAAGATACTCACTCAACTTGTGAACAAACGTACATAACATGTTTAGCGTATTCCTTTGATGTTTGGTAGAAAAGATGAGACACAGACACGCTCATGGGCTTGCTCAGGCGAAGAACCATCACTCTGCACTACCCTAGCAAACAGCTGCTCAGCCTCTGTTCCTTGCCAAGTTCTTACATTTGGTTAACGAGAGCAACCGTTTGTTTCCAGGTGCTTCGGGGACTGGTTTTAGCCGCAAAGCCAGGCTTGTGATGAAGCCGCTTGAGCTACCGCCTGAGCCCTCTACAGAGTTCCCCCGGGCCACATGTGGCCACAGCTCTGAGGTGAGATGTGGTTGTCCTCCTTCGCTGGCGGCTCTGACAGGGACAGGTCACCCTCCGCCACCCGCCAAGCTGCAGGAACACTGGAGCAGCCTGATTCTGAGGAATGCGGGGCAGTTTCAAGTCCCCAAAGCCACAGGACCCTGCCCGCCCCACTAAAGGGATGGCAGGGAGAAGCAGCGGGAGGCCCAGGGAGAGAGTCCAGGAGACGCTTTCCCAAAGCGGAGGGGCTGCCAACTCCCTCTTCTAGTTAGGACTGGGGTGGGCTTGACCCTCCTTCTCCCAACCCCCATCCTTTCACAATCACCCAAGGCTGTGCTCCAAGTACAAAGGCACCTGTGGTTTCTCCTTCTCTTTTATCTTCGTATTTCCTCCTTCCGGCACTACCGCTCTCTTCTTTGTGTTAAAAATATATCGGAGGTTAAGGTCCACAGCTGCCAAAACCGAATAAATACAACCCACAAATCAGGATTTGAACTGCATGTCTGCTGCGAACAATCTAACAAACGTTAGCTTCAGTGAGTCTGGGTCCTTGATTTTACCTGATGACATGAAAGGCTGCTGGTCCAAACACAGGCATGGAAACCACCCCACATCCATCAGCAGAATCACTAACAGCGTGGCACAGTTAGGTTCTGATCCTGGCGTGACCACTGACCGCCTGGCTGGAGGATGCTTAGCCTCAGACCCTTGGCTTCTCACCTGTAAAAGGGTCTGGCATGTCTTCCCGGCTTCATGCCTCCCTTGTCCCCACCTCCCACTAGGCTCATGCTGGAATGACTTTCTCCACACTAACAGTACATAATTTTTTAAAAAATATATACCTACTTTAAAAATATTTATTTATTTAGCTGTGCTAGGTCTTAGTTGTGGCATTCGAGATCTAGAGTTGGGGCATGTGGGATCTAGTTCCCCGACCAGGAATTGAACTCAGGCCCCCTGCATTAGGAGCTTGGAGTCTGAGCCAATGGATCACCAAGCAAGCCCCAACAGTACTTTACTGAGGTACAGTCTGCGTGCAGAAAAGGAACAAATCATATGCATACGACGTTTAAACTGCTAATATTGGTATTCATTATAAAAGCTGGCATTTCAGTTCACATTATGATCCTGGCCTTCCCATGAATTATCTCCTTCTGCCAATTCCCTAAGAATTTGCAGGTAAGGAAAGCGGTGAGGCAGGTTAAGTGATTTGCTTAGACAGTGGGTTTTTTTGTTTGTTTTTTTTTTAATTGGTCTGTGAAGCGGCAAATCTGGGACTTAAACCAAGTCTGTCTGCCTTTGAGGTCTGGGCTCCTACCCCATCTCCACTGCACCGCCCCACCTTCAGCCTGGCTAACATCTGCCCAACCCCTGGGTCACGGCGAAGATATCGCTTTTCCCAGGAAGCTTCCCGGATTCCCTAAACTCTGTTCTTGGTTACCTTTATCCTTCACTCACTACCTGCCTGGTTTACTTAACTAAAGACTCCACAGGACAACCATAGCTGTTAACAAATGTTTGTCGACTGAATACATAAATGCAGCCTAATTCAGAGGGCGGCTGTGAGTACTGAATACAATTTGTAAAGCACAAGTAAGCAGCACGGATTGGTGTGCCCGTCACGGCCTGCAGGCACAGCTGCGGCTGCTCAGGGGGAGAGAAGCAAAGGAATGAGCTGAGATCCTACTAGGTGCAGGGGCCGCAGGGTTCAGTTTGAAGTAGACTTGGTCACTGTTCCCAAAGAGGAAAATCAAACCGTAACTGCACCACAGAGCAGAGAATAAGAGAAGCAGCGACTCAGAAAGACACAGAAGAGTGAAAACTGTTAATGCTTTCCAGACTGGAAATGGAATTAGCCACTTCCCTGTTGGCTCAGATGGTAAAGATTCTGCCTGCAATGCAGGAGACCCGGGTTTGATCCCTCGGTCGGGAAGATCCCCTGGAGAAGGGAACGGCAACCCATTCCACTATTCTTGCCTGCAGAATTCCATGGACAGAGAAGCCTGGAGGGCTACAGTCCACGGGGTTGCAAAGAGTAGGACATGACTGAGCAACTAACACTTTCTAACACTTATCAGAGAAAGCAGTGTTGTGACTAGAGCCCAGGTGTCCCCACTCCCACGTAAGGCTCTCTGGAACATCACAAGCTTTGATAGGAAACCCCGAGAGAATCACAAGAGCTGCCACTTGACCCCCACTGTCAGGCATCCAGGATGCAGACTGGCCATTGGGAGGCTCAGGTCAACAGGTGGCCAGGCACCACGGCTCTCCGAGTTCTCTGTTCTGCCCCTGAATGCACTCCTACTAACCTGAATCCAGGTTACCCATGCAGAAAGCAATTGCCCAGTACAAACTCTGACTGCTTCTTTTTTGTGTGTGGCTGCCTCGTGGGGCATGTAGGATCTTAGTTCTCTGACCAGGGATTAAACCTACACCCCTTTATAGAGGAAGCTCAGAGTCTTAACCACTGGACCACCAGAGAAGTCCCAAAATAAAATATTTTTTCTTTTTTTCATTTTTATTGTTTTGGCCTCGCCGTGTGGCATGTGGGATCTTAGTTCCCCAACCAGGAATCGAACCTGCAACCCCAGTAATGGAAGTATGGAGTCTTAACCGCTGCACCACCAGAGAAGTCCCATGACTGCCTTCTGATACCAGCAATCAGCTAACTTTTTCCTGGGGCCTCACCTACTCCCTGGATGGAGCTATACATAGAATTTCCAGACCGAAGCAGCCAAATGTCCAATCTTGTGAGCAGCGCAGCAATTCCAGGGCCTTCATCGTGTTCCCCATATAGTGACCGACTGTCCACTGCTCAGCTGTTCTAAAGCTCTGAACCCTGAATTGCTTACCAAGTAAGATCTTTCTCCAACTCTGTCTTGTTATGGGACATGGGGGTGGGTATAAAGGGAAAGAGATACAGTTAGTAACTCATTTCATTTCAACAGCTCAACTAAAGAACTCAGTGGAGAAGGAAATGGCAACCCACTCCAGTATTCTTGCCTAGAGAATCCTGTGGACAGCGGAGCCTGGTGGGCTGCCGTCTATGGGGTTGCACAGAGTCGGACATGACTGAAGCAACTTAGCATGCATGCATGCAAAGAACTCAGAGACACTCCCAACCCACACTAGAGAGTCTTAGACAAGCCTTGTTTCTTTCCTGACACTGGAACTGTCAACGTGGAGACACAGGGCCAGCCGCTGGGGGGGACAATGACCGCAGTCAACTGGGCTGCAGCTGTCTGGCCCACAGACTGGTCCTATGATACCAGCTGTAAAAGGTCAGGAGTTTCTCTTCAATTCTCTGCTGGATTTAGAAGCCGTGACTGACTGAAAGTACAAACCACAATCTATAAAGGGGCTCATTTAATACTTGAGAAGATTAAAAGCTACAATTAACCTTCTGCAAAATAATAAACTCTGGAAGAACTACTATTGGGCTCACTTTCAGTTACAGTGCCAATCAGGAGGTCAAGGCCAGTGCTCTCTTCGTCAGCTTGATGTTGAGCTGACCAGAGAAATGCGCCAGCCCTTTGGCCTGAAGAAGCAATGGGGATTTCTGTCTCCAGCGTGTGGAGTGCCTGGGCCGACTTCCTGCTGTCACACAGCTGTGCTAGCCACAAGGCTGCCTGCCCCTGCATCATTCCTTCGTCTTGTCTTTCAGAGAAGGAGCAAACCCTAAACATAAGAACAGAGCCAGGACCTGAGGTCCCTGCCGCTGAAAATCATCTCTGAAGCACACAAAAATGTGGTTATTTTTCTTTTGTCCCCCAGACTAAAACATAAGCAGGATTTTCACTTTGCCAGGCTCCAACCCTTTTTGATGTATTAATGGTTTAGAACCAGAGTCATCAGTTAGAACGTAATATCATAGATCATGGACTTAGAGAATATGGCAGGAACAGTCTGCTAAACTTTAGATGCTAATTTGATTTTACCCACAAAAGACAGATAGACCTACTACGGACACAGAACTCACAACTATGAATGACAGGCTCAAGCGAAAAAAAAAAAACATTCAAAATAAATGCTGCTTGAAGACACTATCTTAAAAAAAAATAGTCCATTAAGGGAGGAAAGCACCAGCATCAATACTATCTGCATCCTCTGACTGCTGGCTTCAAGGTCACCTTCACGGCAGTGTCACCAGACACACTGGAGTCAGGGTTAAAGCCACAGTCTCAGCCTGGGAGAACGGCTGTCCTCCTAGTTTTTCCTGTCTTTGGGGGCAGCTTGCAAATTCAGGTATCTGCATTGGCAGACAGTGATACAGGTAGGAGATAACAACCATGTACATTAAAAAAATAACACTGATGAACCAATGAAATAATCAAGGTCTGATTTATGTCAATACACAATAAACATTAAATCATATTAACAAGTGTTGAAATTATAAACAGATTAGCAAGCAAATAAATTAGTAAATCAGCTTTAGCTCATATATCCTATCAGTTAAATTTTGTTGAGAATACTCACAATATATACATTTACTTGTAAACTATCAATACATACATGTTCTAATACAGCTTTTATAAAATACAGCTTTTATAAAAATTTAAAACAGTAATAAAGAGCAAAAAAAGAAATATTTAATAATTAGCCTTTTCACTAACTTAGTTATTCCTTTCTAACAGCTTTGTACTATCTTTAGCTGACACATCAAGGTTCAATATATATACTTTAGGGTGAGGCTCACTGTTAATGATAATGGATGTAAATCCAGATTTCAAACAGTCTTCTTGATAATTTCCAAGGATATTGACCAAAGGTCAACAAATGGTCACCTGCACATTAAATATTAGCAAAGCTTATTTGCTTTCTTACAGATAAAGAATAAAAATACATATGCAAATAGAAACTGTAATATTTTCTTCTTGGATTGTGTCTTCAGCAACCTATTTTGGAGACTACTGAATAGAGAAACAGAATGAAACAGTTCACAAGAGCCACTGGGGCACCAAGAAGCCAACATGCTCATATGCTGGGGCTATCTTGCCTATAATCTCTTGTCTTTGGGGGGATGGCAAAAAGTTCATTCTTAAAGGCTAATTATTGCACAGTAAGAACAATCTTCGATGGGTTTTGTATCTTACTTTACATGACACATAAAATTTGGACGTGAAAAGGTATCTAGCATTGATATTTTTCCTGGTTAATATCTTACTCTTCTAAAAAAAAAAAAACATGATTTAAGAAACTGCAGACTCATAATGCCCACGCCTCTCTCCTCACTCCATAGATGACACCTGGAAGAAAACCAAAAAGGATGGTCCTCCAGTACTGAGCAGGAATTCAGGATGCATTTTCCCAAGGAAGTAATGCTACAAACTGTAGTTACATGTAGGTGGACCAGAATTATGGTTTAGCCATGCCATAAGTTAATAGGTGAAAAGGAAAACTGGCAGAATGTTGATAATTATTGAAGCTGAATGTTGGATACAGCGGGATCCATTATACTTTTCTCTCTACTTTTGAGTATACTTAAAATTTCCTACAATAAAACATTAAGAAGTAAAAGATGAAAAAACAAATCATTCCAGGGTAGCCTGACATCCTTGCCACTGTTCCTATGCAATCAAGAGGCATTTTCCACACAGTTGCTTCTCCAACCAACTCAAAACATGGGGTAAGTGAGACAATCTGCACTGAGACACCTCACCTGACAAACTCTCCTAGCAACAAGGGGCACTGGGAAATAGCCGTGATTATAAAAGCCAGACAGAAAAATTATTTAAGTGACCTATTTCAGGGGCAGGGTATTTTCAGTTAGGTACAATGTGGGAAAAAAATTTTTTTTTTCAATTTCTTGTATTCATTGTACTGAGAATTCTGAGAGACCAACCAAGAGCAACCTTTTCCGGCTGTATGCAACAAATCTCTTTTGGCTGAATGTAATGAAGCTGTTTTTGCCGGAAGGTTTGGTCACTCTAATTTCTTAAAAGAAAGAATTCCATGAAATTGAGATTAAAATTACAACTTAGAATTTCTTCTCAAAATTGATAATGTTCTCCATACGAAAGTATTCTTTTATATGTCAAAATCACAGCCTGTATTTAGGGAACACAATTATAAAAACTTATCCCTCTTATTAGAATTGATGCTTTTGAACTGTGGTGTTGGAGAAGACTGCAGAGAGTCCCCTGGACTGCAAGGAGATCAAACCAGTCAATCCTAAAAGAAATCAACCTTAAATATTCATTGGAAGGACTGATGCCGAAGCTGAAGCTCCAATACTTTGGCCACCTGATGAGAAGAGCCAACTCATTGGAAAAGACCCTGATGCTGGGAAAGATTGAAGGCAAAAGGAGAAGGGGGCAACAGAGGATGAGATGGTTGGATGGCATCACTGACTCAACGGACATGTGTTGGAGCAGACTCTGGGAGACAGTGGAGGACAGGGACGCCTGGCGTGCTGCAGTCCGTAGGGTTGCAAAGAGTCAGACACAACTTAGCGACTGAACAACAACATACTTCTTATTAAACATCTAAATGTGACATGACCCAAGGAAAAAAGGTTCTCCAAAATTAATGGGTGAGTTTGGCAATGGTGTAAAAGTAGTATTAGTCAACCTATAGGCCATATCTTTCTAAAACAGGTTATCACTATGGAAACCAACACCCTACTGCTGGGTTCTGCAGGCGGTTTGTAAGTCTGAAGTAAACTTTACTCATGAATATAATTTACAATTACATGAGTCATACACTCAGAACCTTTGAAAATCTGTAGGAAGCATCTCATTATGGACATGTGGAAACTCTGTGTGCAAGAATGTCACCGAATATAATTGTGCCTAAGCATCCGAAGGGGGCGTGGTTCTAAGACCCCTGCAGACAATGAAATCCATAGATGCTCAAGTCCCCTTATATAAAATGGTGTGGCATTTGCATGTAACCTGTGCACATCTGCCTCATAAACTTTTTAAAAACTTAATTAATTTGGCTGAGCTGGGTCTTAGTTGTGGCATGCAGGATTTTTTTTTTTTTTTTAGTTGCAGTATGTGGGATCTAGATCCCTGATCAGGGATCAAACCCAGGCCCCATGCCTTGGCAGCATGGAGTCTTAGTCACTGGATCATCTTACATAAAATAGTGTTAACTCTATGTCAATAGTTGGAAATACAGTGTAAATAGTTGCCAGCATGCGGATTGTCCGCATGCAGCAAATTCAAGCTTTGCTTTTTGAAACTTTCTAGAATTGTATCCAGATAGTTTTGATCCACAGTTGCTTGAGTATGCAGATGGGGAACCTGAGACTATGGAGTCTGACTCCACTCCCGGTCATGAGACAAATACAGTCTTGGAGAAGAAAGAGCATCCAACGTGCTTAAGAACACTCAGCAAGGCAAACATCCCTAGTACGAATATGAGATGCCTCATTCTCCCGTTCTTTCCCAGAGCCCCTAGTTCAGGGTATCTAGCTAGTCACACAAAGTAAAACTCCCGGAAGGTTACTGCTTAGCGGCGTTGCCCACAGTCATGCCCTTGGACTCAGTGGCATGCACAAGGCCCCACCTGGAGCTAATTTACCCAGACCTCCATGTTTGTAAGTCCCATTAGCTTCTCCTAACATTTGGCTTTCGTGTGTTCACATGTCACTTTATTTGGCTGTGCCGGGTCTTAGTTGCAGGTGGCATCTTTACTTGCGGCATGCAAGATCTTTTAGCTGCAGCATGTGAACTCTTAGTTGCAGTATGTGGGACCTAGTTACTTGACCAGGAATTGAACCCAAGCCCCTTGCATTGGGAGCATAGACTCCTAGCCACTGGACCAACAGGGAAGTCCCCCACATGTCACTTTATTATGAATGCAGGTAGCAACTTTTTCCTCCTATTTTCTGCTTTGTATCAGCTATGAATTCCCATCATTAAGAAAAAGCAGGCTTTGGAGAAGGTTCTGAGAGTTATCCTGTGGATGTTGTGACAGCTCTTTTGCCACAGCTTCTGTTCTAGACAGCAAAGCTGCTGACTGGTGGGGCTTGGGGTGGGTGGCGGCAGATTATCATGAGGTCTAACCAACCCCACACCAGTCTCTGAGAACAGCTACGGCTTGGCTGCAAAGCAGTCCTTTTGGCTCACCATCCCACACACTCATCACTGCTGCAGTGTCATTTTTAAATACAAATGTCTGCAGTGTGGCTGGAATAATAAAACCACCTGGATAAAGTACAGAAAAGCTTTATTTTTCTTCTCCCTTTCCTGGTCATGTGAAGGCACCTCAAAGAAAAACTGCAGTGTTCCTTGAATTGCTTATGAAGCCAATAAAGAAACCAGGCTCTCAGTCCAGGCTGCAAGGACTTCCTGGGCCCATCAATGAGAACTTCTATGGTTCAGAGGTTTAAAACCACACTGGCTCCTAAAACAGTCCCGAGCACCGAGCTTCCTGCCTGACAGGTTTGGGGGCTTCCAGATAAAGGGCAGGCAGTCTGCAGATCAAGGGGCTGGGCCTCTGTACTAGCACATTCTATCACAGAATGATGTTTTATAGCCTCCTGTCTTACTGAATGCTTAAAAAATGTTCCATACCTGCCCTCAAGAATTGCATCATGTCCTTTATAAAAACTAAATAGCATCAGATGCACAGGAAATAAACCCGCTGATGAATCCCCGAAATCAAGCCATTTTTCAAAAAGTGACTCTTTCAACTCCCACTAGAAACAGGTTCACAGAACTGCTTTACAAAGAAACCAAGGCCCATCTTCTGCACCACTTTAAAAGCCATAAATCTGGAGGCGGAGTGGAAACCGAGAACACGCCACCGCCCCCGTCTCTCCAACGCTCTACTTGGCATGCACTCCTCATCCCTCACTCCCGTTGCACTCGACGTATGAGCCCTGGTAAGAGGAGAGCAGACTTGCTGCCAGGCGATTTCTAAGCAGCAAACATCAAGTTTCCAACCCTGTCAAAGATGGACCATCCTGGCTTTTCCACTCCTGTGGAAAAAGAAAAAACTCTCCATAAGTTGTACTTTTTATTATAATTATTTTTTATCTCCTTGAAAGATCACTCTTATCAAATCTCTTTAAAAAAAATATTTATTTGGCTGTGCCGGGCCTTAGTTGCCACACATGGGAAGGTAGGATCTAGCTCCCTGACCAGGGATCGAATCTGGGTCCCCTGCACTGACAGCATGGCGTCTTAGCCACTGGACCATCAGGTAAGTCCCTCAAATCTTATTAATTTATTTTTAATTGGAGGATAATTGCTTTACAATATTGTGCTGGTTTCTGCCATATATCAACATGAATCAGCCCCCTCAAATCTTGACTAAACATTTTTCCCCAAAAAGGCAACTGTCAGGGATTTTTTTGAAAAAAGCAACTTCCTAGGGAGATGACAGGGTCAATATTAACTTACTGCCTAAATTTTCAGATTAAAACCTCATTCATTCATCCATCCATCCATCCAACAATTACTTAACACGTGCCTAGTACACGTCAGGGGCTGAGGACACAATGATGAACAAGATGGCCATGGCCTGTGCGTTCATGAAGTTTATGGTGTCCTGGGGAAGACAGACAGTAAACAGATAACTATGGCTCTGATAAGTTCTATGAAAGTGAGGTAGAGAAGGCTAGCCGTGCCTTCAAAACTCAGGCATCTCTTTCCATAGTGGGAAGGGGCTTCCCGGTGGCTCAGAATGTAAAGAATCTGCCTGCACTGCAAGAGACACAGGTTCCATTCCTGGGCTGACCCCTGAAGAAGGAAATGGCAACCAACTCCAGTATTCTTGCCTGGAGAATTCCATGAACAGAGAAGTTCAGTGGGCTACAGTCCATATAGTCCACGGGGTCACAATGAGTTGGATACAACTCAGCGACTAACACTTTCACCCTTTCCATAGTGTAGAGCCACTGCAGAGAAGAAGCTGCCCCATTGAGTCCTAGATTTCCCAGGGCCTCTGGCATTACGGAGGGTCTGTGGGACTACTCACCCCAGTGGAATGTGAATGGAAGTGATGTGTGTCACTTCTGGGTCCAGGCATTTAAGGAGGAACATGTTCTCTTTGCTTTCTCTTTCCCCTTCTGCCAGCTGGATGCAAGGAATTCTAATAAGTTAGGGTGGGGGTCAGCAACCTTGGCCCAGGGCCTTTCTATGAAGTTTTATTGGAACACAGCCACACTCATTCATTCACATATGGCTTACAGCTCTTTTTCTGCTACAACAAGGAGCTGAGTGGATTGCAACAGAAACAGAGCCTTAAGTCTAAAATATTTACTCTGTGTGTGTGTGTGCTCAGACTCTTTGTGACCCCATGGACTACAGCCTGCCAGGCTCCTCTGTCCATGGGATTTTCCAGGCAAGAATACTGGTGTGGGTTGCCATTTCCTCCTCCAGGGCATCTTCCCGACCTAGGAATTGAACCCGAATCTCTTACGTCTACTTGATTGGCAGGTGGATTCTTGACCACTGCACCACCTGGGGTTGGGGTGAGTATCTACTACCTAGCTCTTTTAGAAAAAGTTTGCCGATCCACAAGATGGAAGGAACTTGGGCTCCTAACCAACATGGGCCCCCATCCACCTATCACCAGGAACACCCATTCTGGACTGTTAAGAAGGCAAGGAACAGACTTCTAATTTGTTACAAGAGCAAATTTATCCTATCTCATATAGAAAGCACAATGCCCAATGAGAAAATGGAATAGAAGATAGATGCTCAAAATTAGGCTCTATTATACTATCCTTTTCTTATCACAACATTGTGTCCTAAATGTAATGTCAACACTGCTAAATGTTTTAAAGTGTCTTTTTTTTTTTCCTATTTGGCTGAGTCAGGTCTTAGCTGTGACACACAGGACATTCCTTCATGCGGGATCTTTCATTGTAGCATGTGGGCTTAGTTGCCCCTTGACATGTGGGACCTTAGTTCTCAGACCAGGGATTGAACCCTTGTCCTCTGCCTTGCAAGGTGGATTCTTAACCACTGGACCACCAGGGATGTCTCTAAAGCGTCATCTTTTTAAAACGCTTCCCCAGAGTGTGATTTCCTACTCAGTAAAACTAATCAAGCCCAAAGCACAGTTGCATTTGAAATCTTCAACTTGCAACACACATCCTACCCTTCTAATTCTTGGTAGTGGCCCCTTTTAAAATAGAGAATGCATTTAGCCAGGTGCCTAAAAACAGCCCTGCGCACTAAACAAAAGACCTCAGGCTACAATGTACAATTTTCTTGAATTACAGGTGTCAGTCCATGACAGCACTGAAGTATTTGTTCTCTTGAAGGAAAATCCAAATATATTTATCACAGGGACCAAGGGTAAAACACCTTCCTTAAAAAAAAAAGAAAAAAAGTCAGTCCTGCTTGGCTCCCCTGTGTGATCTTGGGCGAGTAACTTACCCTCTCCATATCCACATCCTCATGAGCACATTACCTAACTGCAGAGGGCTGTGGTGAGGATTAAGTGAGATACAACACCCAACATTCAGCGAGCCCACTGTCGGTGCTCAGCTTTGTAGTGCTGGCTTTACTGTTTATTATCAGATCAAAGCAACCACACCGTGCCGTAACTGGCATCCTCTGCGCGGTTAGTAAATTCTTGACTAATTAGTAGAAAACTTAGTAAACTGTAGTCTCAGCACTAAAGATCGACGGATTAAAATTAAAATCTTGCCAAGACAATTAAGAGCTCAAATCAGTTTAAATAGAATACTGCAGTCAGTCATTAGGCAGTGGAAGCAATGTAAGCACCATTTTTCTTTGCTAAAGTTAGCACTAACTTACAGGGCATGCAATTCAGGCAGACGCTTAGCAGATCAGAAAAGCTTAGCAACCGAGCATAATGATCACTTTGCTCCACTTCTGATATGAGTGCTACACTTGAGTGTGTCACAGCCTCAAGACTGAGCACCAGCTTCTCTCAAAAAAGAAATACTCTCCTAACATATTGCCATGTGAAAGGGGGGAAAAAAAGGTTGAACTGCAGAACACAGGCATACCTCATTTTACTGTGCTTTGCTTTACTGAGCTCCACGGATGTTGTATGTTTCACAAATTGATGATTTGTGGCAGCCCTGCACTGTCAGCTGATGGCTGACATTTTTTCAGTAATAACTATTTAAAAAAATATATTTTATGGAAGTACAGTAGATTTACAAAGTTGGGGAGCAATGAAGTATTTTTATTTATTCGGCTGCGCAGGGTCTTAGTCACACAGGATCGTCAATCTTCATGGCACCATGGGGGATCTTTAGTTCCAGCACCACTTATCTTTTTTGTTGTGGCATGCCAACTCTTACTTGCAGCATGAAGCATCTAGTTTCCTGACCGGGGATCAAACCTGGGCCCCCTGCACTGGGAACGTGGAGTCTTTGCCACTGGACCCCAGGAAGTCTCCTGAAGTATTTTTAAATGAAGGTGCATACATTGGTTTTTTAGACAGAATGCTATTGTACACTTTACAGAGGACAGTAGAGTGTAAACGGAACTTTTACATGCACTGGGAAACCGAAAATTCGTCTGACTCCTTTATTGCAGTATTTTGTTTTATTGTGGTAGTCTAGCACTGAACCCATATCATCTCTAAGATGTCTGTATATGATCCCATTGAATCAAAACAAAAAGAGTTCATGTGTGATATATTTACTCATATTTGCAGAAATGTAGGAAAAAACAAGGATATATACCAAATATATATATGTATATATTATATACTGTATTAACTATAATTCCCTCCCACTAGTGTGATAAAGAATAATTTTTTCCTTTGGGTTTTCTGTGTTTCTTTAAACACTGATCATGCATTTTTTTTTTAAAATAAGGGAAAAAGGTTATTAAATTAAAAAATAAAGCAGAACAAACAATATTTTGCACTCTAAGAGTTCTTCCCCTGGTTTTGTGGGGTTTTTGTTTTGCAGTAAATAGAGATCATGATGCCCTTTTCTGGAGCACTCATTTAAACAAAGAGGAGGAAAAACCTGTTAATAGAGAAACCAAACAAGCTTTGAATTATCAAAAAATCAGAAAATAACAAGTGCCAGCAAGGATGTGGAAAAACTGGAACCCTTGTGCACTACTGGTGAGAACGTAAAATGGTACAGCCACTGTAGAAAATAGCATGGCAGCTCCTCAAAAGATTAAAACTAGAATTACCATACGATCCAGCAATTTCACTTCTGGGTACATAAACCAAGGAATTGAAAGTATGGTCTCAAACATCTCTTTGTACACGCACGTTCATAGCAGCATTGCTCACAAAAGCAAAAACATAGAAACAACCGAAGTGTCCATCAACAGATGAAGAAGTAAGCAAAATGTAGTTAGCGTATACATACAATAGCAGCCTTAAAAAAGAATAAAATTTTGCAATATGCTACAATGGAAGAACCTTGTGGACATTATTCTAAGTGAAACAAGCCAGTCACAAAAAGACAAATACTGTGTGATTCTACTAATATGACATATTTAGACTATTAAAAATACAACAACAACCAAGGAAGTAGAACGGTGGTTACCAGGAGCTAGGCAATAGCCAGCTTGTCTTGGCAAGATTTTAATTTTAATAAAATAGGAGGTTATTGTTTAATGGGTTTAGAGTTTCCATTTTAAAAGGTGAAAAGGATACGGAGATGCACGGTGGTGACGGTTGTATAATAATGTGAATGAATATTAAACATAATACTGCTGACCTGTACACTTAAAAATGGTTAAGATGGTAGATTTTGTTAGGTGCATTTTACTAAAATTAAAAAATATATATACCAAAAAAATGTGCTTAACTTATGACCTATATAAGCTACAGCTATGCTTTCAATTGTGTATATTATGAAACACACAGAAGCACCAGAAACTTTTAAAATACGTGGAAATAAATACAAATGGAAGTTCAAATATTTTCTTTCCAATGAATTGCCTCAGGCACCCCTCGGGAGGTCCAAATTCTAAAATCTGATGGGCACAGAAAGGTAATGCCTCCTTCTCAAGCCCAGGCCCTACTGTGCACAGAGCAGTGTGCAGCAGCCCACCCCTGACATTAAAATCGGTCTTCTCTTCCTCCGCCCCTTCTCTTGCATTCCAGAAGTCTTTAACCCTGCTCTAGGGTCTCAAAAAAAATTTTTTTTAATTATTTAGCTGGCTGTGCCAAGTCTTTGCTGTAATACACAAGATCTAATTCCCCAACCAGGAATCAAACCCAAGCACCCTGCATTGGGAGCATAGAGTCTTAACCGCTGGACCACCAAGGAAGCGCTACCCTCAAGAATATTTAATCCTAACAGACTCAGCTACCATGAATCCCCAGTAGGCAGCAAATGCCTGGCAAATTCAGAGAGAGACTGAAAAGGAAACTAAAAGGAAATGCTACTGGAAATGCTCCAGAGCCACAGAGATCCTTACGAAGCTACCTGATGAACTGGCAAAACGTGAGCTAGAATGAGGTCTACCAAACAAGTCTTTTGGATGCCTGGAGATACCAAAGTCTTAGAAACACTGCTTGAGCAAACACCTGTGGAGACAGTGAACTAAAAAGATACAGTCCGATCTACAATGAGGCTGGTTGCCAGCAAGCAGCTGCGGAGAGGCTTACCTTCAGGATCTCAGGTTCTTTGATATCCAGAGACCTTGGGCTCCAGTGTTGTAGATGTTTATGTAATCTGTGATGTTTATGAGCACTTGGTGGTGTAAAAAACCAAATCAGGCAGACTGCAGTCATGAATCCAAGGCCAACGCCCAGGAAGAGTCCGCTCACGTAATGGGGGAGGGGGAGGATGAGGTACGCATAGACGCACAGGACAAAGAAGCCTAGCGTCTTGACGGGTATTTCCAGCCGCTGAGCGGCCGAGTCCACCTCGTGGTCACTGTCCAGAGCTGGGCCATCGTCCGCCAGCCCCTCTGGCTTGAGAGGGCCTTCTGGGAGCTTCTCAGCTTTACTCTCCCCCTCCGGTTCCAGGTCAAAGTCCTCGGTGTACAGTTCGCAAAACTCTTCATCTTCTTTGCTCGCTAAGGCAGACAGAGAGCATTTCTCAAGAACCAGGGAGCCGGTCTTCGGGCCTCCCTCCTTCAGCCCGCTCCCCTGGGAGCTCCTCGGTTCCGCCTCTCTCGCGGGCTCCTCGGAGGACTGTGCGTGGTCGCTCCTGGGGCCGCCGGGGTCGCTCCCCACGCCCTCCCCCTCGGAGTCACACTCCTCCTCCTTGATGCTGTAGTTGTTATTGCTTTCCAAGTGGCCGTTCAGGCTGGACAGATTGGAGAGCTCGGAAGCACTTGAAGATAAGGCTTTGGGCCTGTGGCTGCCACTTTCTTCCCCTATAATTTTACTGAAAAGCTGAAAAGGGTCATAGATGACTTCCGAAAGGCGTCGCTTAGTGTCTTCGATCTTGGCCTCCATTTCGGGCACTTTAAAAAAGGAGCGCGTGTCGGAAGGCGACGTCAGAGGGGAAGAGGGTGCAGTTCTGGAATCCCCACCTGTGTTCCGCGGCTGCGTGAACTGCTTGAACAGGTGTAAATTCAGCTTGGAGTCGGGGGGCCTGTAGGACACGGCGTCGGACTCCTGCCGGGAGGTGTCGGTGGACAGAGACTTGACTAACGTCTTCATCAAGTGCCTGTGCCTTGGGGGGTGGGGGGATTCTTTTGGCTCCACCTCGGTCGACAGGGACTTCACGAGGCTCAGGAAGGGTTTGGCGCTGGAAAGGGTGGAGGACGAGGCGCTGGATGAGAGGATGGGCGACCGGGAAGGCGAGGACAGCGGGGAGGAAGAGCTGGTTTTCTGCTCGGACAGGGAGGACACGCTGGGAGAGCTAGCTAAGAGCCCCGACGAGGACGACCCCGGGGACAGAGCCAATGGCACTGCACCGAATACTTGTACGGCCGGAGCGGGGGGCTCCAGCCGCTTTACGGTGCTCTCGGAGACGGGCAAGACGGCGGGGGACACGGGCAGGCCATCCGCCAGGATGAGCTGGGCGCCGGGGCCGGCGGGGTCATGGCCACCCCCGGGTTCAAGGTAGAGGTCCTCCTTGGCTTCAAGCCCCGTTACAACGCCCTGGTCGTCCAGCCCCTCCTCCAGGCGCTCCCGGAACTCCTCCTCCTCTTCCTCCTCCTCCTCCCCGGACACCGAGAAGTGGATGGCGATAGTGTCTCGGGACACGGACCTCTGCACGTGCACTCTGGGGGCTGATGGTTTTGGCATGTCAAGGGTTTTCTCGGCATGGCGACCATTCAGACTTGTCATCGCCGGCTTCACAAGGGCTCAGGCTCTGTGAAAACAGCGAGAAAAACCGGAGGTCAGAAAGCGGTTTCTCCACGGGAGACGCTGTCGTGTGTGGACCAGAGCGCGGCTGAAGCTCACTTCTAAATGGTGATTATGCTTTTACCTGGCAGATGGCCACCCTTTCTCACTTGAGCAGGTTTAATGGTTTAATTTTCATCAAATAAATTCATTCCAGTGAGGCATTCTCTTTTATGAGCAAACTACCCACCCGTGTTATAAATGCCATACAACCTGTTCCTTCACAACATCTAAGTAATTGTTTCCTCCCTGTTAACTGGTCCATTTCTATCAGTAATTCCATACTGGAAAGCTTGAAAGACCTGCACAACAGTTGTTACCAGCATTAGTTCAGAACTCCCACAGGATAAAATGCAGCATCCTGGTGGTTTTGAGGATCTTGGAACAAAAATTTCACCAGTGGCTTTCCGGCTATAAAAAGTGAATCCTGGAGGGTTATGGCTTTCACTGCAATTTTCACAGCAATCCTAACAATTATTTGGCTTGTGTCTCCCACCAATGCTCATATAGCCTGCCACTGCAAATAAGTAGCAGAGTAACCAAGGGTGGCAAGCGACATCTGCAAACTAATTGCTGTGACCGGCTGGCTTACTTCCCAAATGGTAGGTACCCTGAGGCCAGAATATTTAGGCAGCCATGAAGACATGGCCATTTCTAAGACTTCAAGATAAAGCAAAGTTATATTTTCAGCTGAATCCAAGAATCCAAGGGCAGGAAAATGAAAGTCTCAATGCTGCAACCCACCACCAACTGAGAACCCTGCTAAGAGGCTGGGGTGAGAGGCACGGAGGCGGCGTCACTTAGTCGCTGTCGAGACAAGAGACACCTGAAAAGCTGGGCAGCAAGGCAAACGAAGCCAAGCCTGCCTGAGACACCCAGTGCATTACACCGTCCCCCACGCCCCATTCACTTAAGGCCCATTTACAGGGACCCAGGCATCATGACAGGTCCTACCAGAGGGAAATGAACACCACCATCTGGAAAGCATGACTATCAGAGTAGCTAAAACGTACTTGAGGAGTGACCTGCAGGCCTTCTGAGGAGGGTGAGAGCAGCGTGGGACGTAGGACACCTGCCTGCTCCTTTAAACTGATGGCAGGCTGTGGCAGGATAGGCCTGATTAGAAAGAAGGGACGAAGGCATGAAGATGAGCATGGGCATGGTGTGTCCTGACACACGGGTCTATTCTCCACGTCCAGGGTGGAGGGTGGGTGTTGGGGGTGAGGGCCAGCACGAGCGAGGCATCATGGAAGAGAGGAAAGGGCGGCCTTGGGGCCAGGAAACAAGGCTTCTGACACCTGCTCCTTCTTCAGCTGACTCGGTGGGACCTTGAACAAGCCAAGACCTCTCTGGGTCTCGGAATCTTCATCTGTCAAATGAGGGACCAATGACTTTGAGACTTTCTAAATCTCAAACTCTTATGTTTATGTTTAGAGGTGATAATACACAACCCAATCTGATACTTACCCTGGTAATCTGCCATAGACTCAACATTATGCTGCCTGATCCTTTAATTTGAAGAACTCCTATATTTAAGTCTTCTACCAAATATTCAGGTTCAAAATGCTAGCAACTGAGACTACCAAAACAAGAGAAAAAGTAAACCTGTGTTTGTTTGGAGGTGATGGGGGAGAAAAATCAAGGTGAGGAGGAGAGGGAGGGCAGGAAAAACTATTTCCTAGAAACAAGAAATAATCCAGTGATGACAAGAACTACAGTTCAAGAGCCCAGTCACAACAAAAATACATCTCAAACTACCGATTTCTACAGTATCAACACTTGAGAGAAATTACTTTCATAAAAACTTTTCAATTGAGTTTTGCCCAAGCTCCTTCATGATCCTCAGGCTCTCCTGTCCCCATTGGAGCCAAGAAAAAAGAATGATTTCTATTGATCAGACAAAACACTCAAATCCAGGAGCTGGCAGTAAGCTAGAAAGACACAGCCACGGGTCCAGGACAATCCTTCCCTGTTATCTCAAAGCCAACATGTTTGTTGGCTTAGGAAGAAGAAAAATACCAAGTACAAAACCCATTTTTCATTTTAATGGTCACCTACTTTTATAGGGGCTTCCCTGATAGCTCAGTTGGTTAAGAATCCACCTGCAATGCAGGAGACCCCAGTCCAATTCCTGGGTCGGGAAGATCCCCTGGAGAAAGGATAGGCTACCCACTCCAGTATCCTTGGGCTTCCTTTGTGGCTCAGCTGGTAAAGAATCTGCCCACAATGCAGGAGACCTGGGTTCAGTCCCTGGGTTGGGAAGATCCCCTGGAGAAGGGAAAGACTACCCATTCCAGTATTCTGGCCTGGAGAATTCCATGAACTGTATAGTCCATGGGGTGGCAAAGAGTCAGACACGACCAAGCAACTTTCACTTTTACAAGGGTAATTTTAAAATAAAATTATAGAGGTAATTTTAAAGAAAGTTTGGCTTTTGATGATTCTCAGTAGGCTGAAAAATAAGCTATTTCAATTGCTTTAATAACATAAAGGATGATCTGAAAGGCTCTGCCACTCTGAGGCTGGTAGTGAAAGTGACAGTGGGCACAGGTGCAAATACAGAGAGCATGACTGGGGGCTGAACAGGGTAAGTCAGTCATCTGGGGAGCAAGAGTGGAGAGGCTCTTCTGGAGTTGAGGTGGGATGGTTTGGGAATCTGCCAAAGTCAGGCCCAGTCCAGAAGGCCAACAATAGTGCTTCCAGAAGCTTGTGGTCTCAGCAACCAGACAGGGCCATTAGGGGCCCATCTGCCCAAGCCTCCAACACACAGTCAGGCCTCCTGACTTTACAGGAGCCTCAGCTGATCTCTGACTAGACTGTCTTAAGATCTTGTTGGGCTGCACCCTGCAGGCCTACAATGCTGTATTCACCCAGCTTCAAGACCGAAGAAGAAACAGCCCAGACTCAGTGACGGAGACAATCAATGGTTTAATGGATGCGGGAATTTACATGTCTGAAGCAAAGTTCTGGAGCAATATCCACCATGTGCAGTCCGTGGTGAGCAAGACATGGCAGCAGTCTTTGCTGCCAAAGGGAAGGGGAGACTGCTAGTTATAGGGGGAATTGACATCAGGTTTGCTCACTGGTAACCAGGGAAACTAGCAGCGGGGCATGCCCCTTACTGCCCCTTTTGATAAGAACAGTCACTAGCTGGGGCCTGGGGCAAATATGCAGGTGGGTCAGTCCTGTGAATAGGTATAAGTGAAGCAGGCACTGGAAGAGCGTGGGATGTACGGAGAGCAAGAGAACAGTCATCTTGAGTGGCCCGTGTCAGCCAGCTGGGCCTGAGCTGGGCCTCCTGAAGGGCTAGGTGCCGACTGGCTCACCACTGCTGACGTCCTTCTCTAGGGCTCAAGCACTGGCTTCAGAGGTTTGGAATAAACTCTCCCAAATTAGGTTTTACTAAAACAAGCCACACGAGGCTAAAGCAGCACTACTACTTTTTCAAAATAAGAAAATCTTACAGCCCTTTTTGCTCATCTGCAAATGAGGGGGCTAGGTCAGATAAACAAAGATTGCTTCAAGGACCCAAACTGCTGGATAACTGTATGTCCTGGAACCAGAGTCCATGGATTGGGTTCTAGACAAACCTGATCATCATGAGGCTGCTCCCTCTTCCTCCTAGGGAGTCCTCCAAGCACCCCCTCTCCATCCTTCATGGGCTGGCGGCTGGGGCCAGTAAGACTGACCTTCCTAAGGCCAAGGTCAAGGGAAAAGCACCTGACTGCTATCCAGGAACTTTACGTGACTGCTCCAGGGACACAGCGCTGAATGAGGAGGGGCGGGGGGCCTGTCAGACGTGGGCTCTTGGCACTCATGTTCTGATTCGCCACCACAGCGATCTGCCTCCTCAAGCGTGTCACGCATGCTTGTTATTCCTGCTTGTCCTGGCCTTGGTACGGCCCTCCGTGCACCGGCATGAACTGCTCTCTCAGGAGCTGAGAGCTTGGTTCTCAACATCTAGCATGTGACCAGCAGCATTGGGAAATAAGAACTCGTTATCCATCTTATAATCTAGCATCATAAAAACGTAGCCTCCTGCCCTCTACTATCTCAACTCAATTATAACCGGACTCAAACTAAATAAATGAGGACAACCTTTTCTCAAGCTCTCAGGAACTGAAATGTCAATAAAGGTCATTTCTCTCCCAACAGGTCTCCTTTTTCCAACCACCAGCACAAGACCTTGGGTTTTAACAATGATTTTGAGTCTTGTGAGGGGAGGGCCTAAAGCTTCCACTGTCAATTAGGATGATTTCCTGCCAGAGGTATGTTTAAACAAAAGTCTGATTTGGCAATGAGCAAAGTATGCTAAATATGAACCCCATCCAGCCCCAGAATGGATGGGGGTGCAATAGCTAGGTGAGGTTGATAAACTGAAGTCAGACGTCTGGTGTCTGGGAAAACAGGTTCTATTTGTCAGTTCCACCATTCTGCTGAAAACAAGTAACAATGAAATCAATATTAAAAAAAAAAACAAAACAAAACTGAAAAGCACTGAAACTTCAACAACTGAGTAAAGAATCGCAAGGCCAGCAGGAAGAAAGAACCTCAGAGAGATGAGCCCTACAGAAGCTGTTCTTGCCCTCAAAACACTGGATGATTCTGCCAAATTGGAACCTTCATTTTATTGATCTTCTGAGCAGAAATCGTAGTTCAGGGCTGGCTGAGGTGGAGCCCTAACTGGAGATTGTTCCCCAATGAGCTGGGACGTCAAAGAGCTACACCTACCTGGGAGTAGGTGAACCAGAGGCAAATGGCCCTCACTTAGATCTGAGCTTCAAGGCCATTAAGCTAAGTGAAGGTAGCCAATCACAGAAAGACGAATACCGTGTGATTCCGTTTTGTGAGCTATCTAAAGTACTCAAACTCAAATAAACAGAAAGTAGGACGGCAGTTACCAGGGGCTGGGGAGTAGGAAATAGGGAGTTGTTTTGTAATGGATATAGAGTTTTGTCTGATTAAAGAATTCTATAGATCAGTTGCATAACAATGTGAATATATTTTCGCTACTGAGTTGTACACTTAAAAACAGGATGGTAAATTTTATGTTATTTATATTTTACCATAAGACTCTTGAGTCCCTTGGACTGTAAGATCATCAAACCAGTCAATCCTAAAGGAAATCAACCCTAAATAGTCATTGAAAGGACTGATGCTCAAGCTGAAGCTCCAATATTTTGGCCACCTAATGCAGAGAGTCGACTAATTTAAAAAGACCCTGATGCTGGGAAAGGTTGAAGGCAGGAGGAGAAGGGGATGACAGAGGATGAGATGGTTTGATGGCATCACTGACTCAATGGACATGAGTTTGAGCAAGCTCCAGGAGATGGTGAAGGACAGGGAAGCCTGGCGTGCTACAGTCCATGGGGTCACAAAGAGTCAGACTCGACTGAGTAACTGAACAACAATAATTAAAAAATAACTTTAAATTCACCAGTCACAACTTTAGAGTGAAATAATATAATACTCTGAACCACTTATGCCGACTAAAACAATTCAAAAAGCTCACATTGTTCTTTAGTGTTTATACCACCATGTGGTTATGTTATAAGATAATAAATGCAAATGTATTCATTTATGCTCTCATACTTTTAGCAGGTGGGGAAGTTATTTAGAGCCAAATGCTCTCTGAACCTTAGTCAGGTCTGTTTCAAGGAAGCAGAGTATCTTGAACCATTTTGGGGATGATGAGTCTTGATTAAAGTCTTCATTGTAAGTCTCCAGTAAAGTTATTATGCCTTGTAAAGATGTTCATAGCTCTTACTAAGACTGAGAAAGCCTCTAACAAGGGCTTCTCTCCCCAGCATTGATGCAGGATCATAGTCTATTCAGTCTAAAAATAAGGAACAAATCAATGGCTCCCATCTAACCTGAATTCATAAAAAACAAAGGCCTCAACAAGAAGCTGGTAGCCAACTGCCCTCCCAACATGCCCTCCCATGGATATCACGAACTCCATGATATCAACCTCAGCAAAGTCAGTTAGAATAGCAACATCCATAAAATGTATTTTATTTCTAGTCACTCAAAAAGGTTATCATCATTAATTAGTCCACGAAAAGCCAATCAACAATAAATCAGATTGTACAATGAAAAATGAAGAACTCTTTCAAGGCTCACTGTTGGCATTTATTAACTTGGAGATAACAACCTCTCTGAATCTGATAGGTTTGTTTTCTGTGAGTTTTCTGGACTAGTTTGCTATTAATAACTGCCCTTCCTGCCTCTAGCTGTATTTGAAACAATTCAATCTTGGGATCTTACAGAGTCATGAAAAGAGAAGAGTTCCTTCCAGGCCACCCACTCATCAGCAACTCATCTCCTTGGTCCTCTCACATTAGAACAGCCAAATAGTAATGTGGCCGTTATTATCAACATCAACATTATTATTCTCATTCATATAGTAGGTTAGAGGACGTGCTGAAGGAAGGAAAAAGAGGAGGGAAATGGGCAATTGTGACTGAAAATTAAACTTGTCTCCAGATGTACAGAGCACAGTAACACAGCATCTTAAGAGGCAAGCCTGGTTTGGAATATGCCTCATTTCCCAGAAGCACCCCTAATCTTTCAAGATCATTGTGAAAATTCTTTGTCTTTGTAAAATTTGGCCTGTTAAGATATTTGCTGTCTTTGGACAAGCTTGCACTTGGACATATGATGTATGGGCACCATCTGCTAGCATGGGTTGTGTCAGTCAATAGTCTTAATTCCAAAGCATCTCTTGGCAGAGGAAAAGAGTCAAGCTGCATTGTACTGCAGACGATGTCCTAACATCTCTTATCTGTGCAAGCTTTTAATAGGATTTGGTTTTATGAAAAGTAGAGAAGGGCCTCAGGACCCGTTTTTTTCCATCTTGATGCTGCAGAGGAAGTGGTGAATCTGGTCAAGAACAACTAGTATAGGCAGGTCTGATTTAGCCTAAAAATCTCAAGTACATCTTAATAGCCATCCCTTGATTCATTTAAATTCAATGAAGCAGCTGAGAACTGCCAGCAGCCAACAGATTCTAATCTGTTAATACTCCACCTTACAAACAAAAATCAATATTGACATTGTAGATAATGAACTAGTGCTAGCCTCAGCTTCATTTAAAAGGAGAAAAGAAAGAGAAAAGATAGTACTCTGCTACCAGCACAGGCATCCTCACGAGGCATTTAGACCTTGACTGTGAGAAACCTGGAACTCCTATGCCATCAGTTGTTAGGTTCCCAGACTGACTCAGTCTCTTCCAACCTAGTAGAACAATACAACACAAGGGTGATACGATTAACACACAACAGCTTCACCCTCTGCAGCCTTTTACACCTACTATGAGGAAGCCCACCCCCCCCCCCCACCGCCCCGGGAAGAGGGCCACATCCCTGAAGGAAAAAGGGGTTCAGAAGCATCAACGTGATGAGAATTTTGCTTTATAGATTGCTGGATGGTTCTGGTAATGAAATCCAAATGCAGTAACTCTTTCAAAACCAGGTCACACCTTCAGCACAACCACATAAGGCCTATGGAGGTTTATAAAAGATAATCCCGATGCCATCCACGGGGGGTGGGGGTGGGGAGATCTCAAGGAGACAACAGATGTCATATGATGACGTCTATATGAAAGTTCAAAACAAAACAACTCTGAAGGAATGAAAACTCAGGATAGATATGCCCAAATCAGATGGCACTAATAGAATAAAGGAGTCTGGGAATTTTTTTTTAAGCAGAAAAACCATGTTATGTGACTTAGGAGGAAGAGATGTGAACAAAATAATATGCTGGATGTGAAACAGCAGCATATGGAAAGGCACTGAGATGAAAACAAGTCAATCAAGTTAGAACAAGACAGTTGCTAAATGACTGGGTTGGCTATAGATGAAGGGCTGTATTGGAGGCATGGGAGGAAGATTAATATTTGATTTTAGAGGCAGGGAATTAATTGCTCAACACCTCTGAAGCCTAAGTGCTTGGATTTATATTTAAATCTTAGGAAACAGAACCACTGTAGGTTCTTGGGAAGTCTGCAACCTGGATATAAACAGTTTTGTTCAGGTGAGTGCCTGGAACCTGGGAGACTGTGGTGCTGAAAATCCAGGAGGATGAGCAGAGGATAGTGGCTGTGGTCACAAAAGAGCACATTTTTCAAGAGCTCATCGGGTCAAAAGTTAATAAGGAAGTGAATCTGACAAAGAGTAAATGGAGTTCCTTATTCAGTTTTCATTTTTGCAACCATTTATTGATTTATTTATGGCCACACAGTGTGGCTTGTGGGATCTTAGTTCCCTGACCAGGGATTGAACTCAGCAGTGAAAGCTCAGAGTTCTAACCACTGGACCAACAGGGAACTCTCAAAACCATTTAAAGTCTGAGATTATTTCCAAATGAAAAACAACAACAACAAAAGCAGTGTCCTAACTACTGTTTGGCTTTGGGTCTGTTGTCATATATTGCTCCCTCCCTCTGCCAATGGGCCCTTCCAGTCAGAGTTATCAAGCTCAGTTACAGGAGGGAGCCCAAGTTTTAATACTCTCTGAATTTTTTAAACTTTATTTTGAAATAATTATAGACTCTCAGGAAGTTGCATAAGAGAAGTCCTGTATACATTTCACCAATCATTCCTTATATTTTAAAATCAAACTTTTTTTAAAGTGATGCCGTGAGGCATGCAGGATCTTGGATTCCCGACTAGGGACTGAACCTGCACCCCCTGCAGTGGAAGCACAGAGTCTTAACCACTGGACCACCAGGTCAAACCTTAAAGGCAAATTCCAAATGGTTAGGAAGTCAAGTTTTAACCACAGACCACGAATTCATCCCTGTTAAAAAAACGTATTCCAACGGGCAGAGTGAAACTTCCGCTTATAAGGACTTTCTAATAGTCTTGCGTAAGGTCTTCAACGGTCAACTTTAGGAAGACATCATCAGTAGATACTTCACAAGTACAGGAACAGCCAATTCACCTGAAAGTTCAAAAGGCCAGTAACAAAAAAGCTCAGCTGACCAGATACAACAAAGAATCAAGAAACAAATCAATGAAACAATTTTGGTCATCAAATTTCATCATTAAAATATAACATGGGATGACGTCAAGGGCATGTTGAGACAAACCCTCTATTATATTGGCACATAATCAGCAAAAACTTTTCTGAAACCAATTCTGCAGTAACTATTAAGTACCTCAGTAATGTTCACACCTACACACACCAGGCAAAAAAAAGGACTGGAGGGGCATTAATGCTAGTTTTCTCCATGTAACAGGCTTATGGGTAATCTTTATTTTCTCCTTTTTAGGTATTTCCAAATCCTATTAATTAGGTAATTCCAAATACTTTCGTAATCTGGGGGGGGGGGGGCGGAATTACATGTAATAAGTGTATGTCAATTTCAAAAATAAAACATTAATTTCAGAATATCTAATTGTATTAATACTAGCTGCTCATCCCCCACAACTTAGCCATGAGAAAACTAAGACACAGAAAGATTCATTTTTATAAAACGAGTCACACCATATGTATGTATGTAATCTGTTTTTATACTCAAGAAGTAATCTAGCATCTGGAAAGTAATCTAATATCTGGGAATCAGCAAGACCTTTGTGTTCAGTTCTACTAACGTGGTAGAATCTGACCCTCAAGCAAATGTATTTACTCTAACCAAGCCTCCATTTCTCCATCTGCAAAATGGTAATGACAAAAGACAATTCAGAAGATTAAATAAAACAATTTATATAAAGTACTGAACATGGTCCCTGAGCATGGTCCCAGAGCAAGCATTTCTAAAATGTTAACTGTTCATATGTAAGTATTTCCTCAAGTCAACAGATTCTTTCACACATGACTTTAGCTTTATGAAATGAATATTCTATAGTGGAACCATTTCAACACGGGCTACTACAATATTTTTTGCTATGACACACAATGCTATAATGCCATACATACCTCTGACAGCTTCTCTGATTATTTCCTTGTGTGTCTATGTGTGTTTGCTCAGTCATGCCCAACTCTTTGTGACCCTATGGACTGTAGCCTGCCAGGCTCCTCTGCTCATGGAATTTTCCAGGCAAAAATACTGGAGCGGGTTGCCATTTCCTTCTCCAGGGGATCTTCCTGACCCAGGGATCAAACCTGCATCTCCTGCGCTGGCAGGTGGGTTCTTTACCACTGTATCACCTGGGAAGCCTGGTTATCCACTTAGAAAATATTTTTAGACGTGGAATTACAGAGCCAAATAGCATATATAAATTTTCACTGCAGCTTAAAAAAAACCACACAATTTCAAGTTCATTTTAAAAAAATTTCCAAAAAACAGATGTATGGAGAGGAAAAGTGAAAATTTTTCCTGCTTTTCCCAAAAATTAATTGTTTACAATGTACCCTCTGTCCTTCTATATGTATTTATAAACACACACAAACACACAGAGCTATTTTTGTTTTTAGTCTTAAGTCATACTATACATATTGTTTTGCACTTTGTTTTTCACATATTTCCTGGACCCCTTCCTAATGCCAATACATACAAATCTACAGGCACACACACTTTTGCTTCATGGTATGGATATACCATCATTCATTTAATCATTCCTTTATTGACAGAAATTTGAGTTTTTTCCAGTTTTTACACTAAAAACAACGCTGCTTTGAAAAGTTTCCTATGTAAATCTAATGCACAGAGCAAGTCTATCATAAAGTTTCTACCTTGAACCCCCATCATGACTGAACATTATTTTTAATTATTACCCATCTGATGGATGGGGAAAAGGCACCTCAATGCTTTGAGAAGAAGTTCATGTTTCCCCGCAGCTGTTTCTCTTCTTTTAACTGGCCGTTCACTTTTCTTGCCCAAGGATTTTTCTTAATCACTTTACGTATCATGGATAATTAACGCTTTGTCTACTGTATGTGCGGGAAATATTTTTCCCCATCTCTGACTTTTAACCATTATGGTCCTTTTAAAAAAACATACAAAGTTTTATATTTTTAGTGTTGTACCTCTCAATCTTGTCTTTATATTTTCTTAGTTTTTACTTCCTGAAGAAGCCTTCCTCATTCCATCAGCATAAAAGTATTACTCTCTGAAATCATTTTAGAAAACACTGACAATAACATATATAACACATGTAACGTTCTCTGTTCCCTATACAAGAATTAAATTTTGACTTTGGAAAACTGACCCATTTGGACAATCATATTTTCCAGCTATAATAAGCAATAAAGTACTTGAATTTTTCCTCTCCAAATCATACTAGTCAACCAGAAAACCTAGTCTACATATCTGAATCCACTCATATCTATTGACTGTTTAGTCACATGCAAAAAGTATTTTTGATTAATTCTTCATAAGTTGAAAAAAAGTCTCTGAGAACTTAAAGAAATTAGCCTTTCTTTTTCAGTGAGAAACAATACTTTTCATACATGCATCAATAGACTTAATCTTGATAAAGGGCAGTAAAATCTGCTTAAGTGTATACTTACATCAGAATTTTATTTACAAGTAAAGAATCTGAGGCCTGAAGAAGACAATGTTCTAAAAATCAGGTTTAAGAAGTCTGTGTGACTGTGGGTGTAGGGGACAGCAGTGGGATTGAAAGGAAGTGGAGGGGAGGAGATGAGAGAAGGCGGCAAGAAAGAGGGCTTCCCAGGCGTGGGGTGTGTGCTGGCCCTTGGAGGTTGGACAAGCTGACTGCAGAGACCAGGTGGAGAGTACGTTCCAAGTGAAGGATGGAGTGAGGGTAAAGGGAAGGAGGCAACACATCCAAGGCCACATTCAACACCTGCAAGAAGGCCTGGAGGTACTGGGTTCCTGGCAGAGGTCCTGGATGGCCATCTGTCCACACTGTGGCTCCCTCTGAAGAGAACCACTTGCCCACAGGCCCCCTGAGATCTCCCCCATCCCACTCCACCACCACTGAGGATTGTGACCGGGAAGGACTTTAACTGAGAGCAGCCCTGTGATACGAGCCGGCCCTGAAGTCCACCCCCAAGTGTGAGATTTTGACAACTGCTCCGTTGGTAGTGGAATCAGTCACTGAAAACGCAGACCAAGGGAAGCCATGAGGCGGCAAGGCTAGGAGCCCTGCGGAGGACCAAGACCCTCAAATGACGGTGACGGGGCTCACGCCCTTCACCTCCTCGGACCTTGGGTTCCTTCGCTGTAAACCAGGGCGAGGGGAGGGAGGGTCCTCCGTCATTTTTAAGGAATTTTCCAGAAAGCTCTAAATTTTATCAGTCTGTGAATCTATAAGTCAATTTCCATGGCAAAGAACCTCCTTAGAGTCCTACTTTTTCATTTTGCACCAGAGAAATTCTTGGCCAGTGCTCAAATCAAGCTAAGTACACTTGGACTAATGTGCCTAAGGCAATTAAGTCCAAATACTTTTCTAATAACATTCCAACATTTCATCTCACATTAACAAACACTTCTAGACCTTCCGGACTGGTCTTGCTTAGCCCAGCTGTAGAAACATCCCTTATCTCTGGTTACAGGTGGAGAGTGGGCTGACTCTGCTAAGAATGTGATGCAGATTAGCAGCACCTGGGTGTTCTGGGGCAACAGAGGACATGTGTCAGTCTGGCTTCCTCAGCCATCCCTTATCCGTCCCCCTCCACCCCCACCTCCCCAATGCCACACTGCACAAAAGGGCTGCCTCTGCGCCAGCTGTGGTAAGGACAGAACTCCCATCAGGCCCTCTACCCCACCGCTTCCTTTGTTCTTACTTTGCACAGGCGTCCCTTCGAGCACCACCTCTTGGCTCTTCCCTCCTGTGGATTCATCCCACACCAGCTCCATGTTCCCACCGCCCTCACTTCTCCAGTGCCCTGCAGAGGCCCCCAGGGACACAACTCCCTGCCTCTCTCACAAAACACCATCTGCCTTCTATTCTGCCTGCCCTTTTTTTTTTTTTTTTTTTAATGGAGAGGAAACCAAAGTAACAGAAGGGCTGGCCTCGTTTTCAAGACTAAACCACCATCTGTACTTTCAGACCAAACCACCATCTACACCACCCTCTTTAAGTCATTAGCACTGCTATCTACTGCCTGTGAGACATCCACACCAGGGCCGGAGTCACTCCTGCTGCCAGGGATCTCGACCCCAGCCAGGGAGGGTACGGAGCTGGGAGGGTAAGGGGCAGGGGGGAACTGGTTGCTGCAGACCCCGGCCAGGAGGCGGCTGTGGCATGCAGACCTGGCCTATGTCCTTGCTGCTTCCAGGAAACTCCTGAATTAGCGCACTGATTTCCTAGTCAGATCCCCCACAGGTGTGATTCCAGGCCTTGTCTCTCATCCAGACCTCCAATTTTGTCTCTTTCCTTTCTCCTTCTGAGCACATGGCCTTGCCCCCAACTCACCAGGAAGGCGGTATGAGTTGCTATCTTGTCTCCCATATCCATCTATCCACACCAATCACTATTCCCATTCCCTGGGGAGGGATTCTTCCACCCATTCTTACCTCTTCTCCACCCACACACAGACTCTATCTGGGACCAAAGAAGTCTAATTCTAAACCCAAGGGACCCACCTCATTCCTGCCCACCCCACGCTGGCCCACTAAGTCCCTCTCATCCATCAAGGAACCACTGCTCTTCCAACTGAGGCCCCAATCAAGAGGGTCTTCTCTTCTTTACCCTCCAAACCTCTTCTCTTCAGTTTCCCAAGTCCTGTAGACTCCCACCTCACACCTCAGCATTTCTTTCTGACTTCACCCCTTGCCCCCAAACTGGATATGCCTTCCCCTCTCTCCTCTGACTTGTCATATCCTAGCATACTCCATGAAGGCAGTGACGCCTGAACTGAACCCCCTACTTCCTTCTGGACAGCTCTATCCCCTCAGGCGACCTCCTACAACATTTACACCACCCAAATAACCAAAGAAAGTAAATCCTCAACCAGAAGGAGACTGAGTTCCAAAAGTTCATCAGTAAGTCAATTGTCTAAAATTCCAAATCCATTTATCCTGAAGGACAATAAATGGGAAATAGGTTCATAGGCCCACAAAACTTATGAAGTCCACAATATAACCTCTATGGTACAAGTTTTCCAAACTGTACAGAACCGCTATTTATAATTCACTCAAAAGACTGAAGGCAAAAGGAGAAGGGGGGTGGCAGAGGATTAGATGGTTAGATAGCATCACCAACTCAATGGACACGAGTTTGAGCAAACTCTAGAAGATAGTGGAGGACAGAGGAGCCTGGCGTGCTGCAGTTCACGAGGTATGAACTTAGCAACTGAACAAAAGAAAAACACATTCTGAGCTCAGATAACGTCAGGGCCCTAGAATGAGGGCCACACTCCAGAAAAAGACAATTTTAGAGACTAGGAAGCCAAAGGCCCAGGGGGTAAATCCAGACACTTTGCACCCCTCTGCCCCAAGAAGTCTTCTAGAGTCTGAACTCCAGTTTCCAATCCTGCCCAAGGACATGAGTGCTTTAATTCATGTGTGAAATTTTCTCATTCAACAGAAGCAAGCCCCTGGAAAAGTACAGAGGAACTGGGTCTGCGGGCCGCAGACACACAGGAGTCCAAGTGACAGAGGAACGCCTCCTCCCGGGACCACTGCAGGCAGGAGAAACTGCTGCAAGGACTTCCACGCACTGCCATAGGAAACAGCATCGGGGAGAATGTGGGAAACTTGTTATTGTGTCTGGAGAATGGAGCAGGGCACACAGATAACGTCTAATTTTAGCATGCGTAGGAATCTGGTGGCCACTCCCAGGGGGACTAGATTTTAAGGTCAGGGGAAAAAAGCTATAGCCAAAATCACCCCGAAAGCAAATGCCCAATGTGGATGGGAGCATCTCCGGGGCTCCTTCTTGCCTGCAGTGCTTACTTCATGTTGTTTTAATATTAAGCCTCTATGACTCAAGTACACATTAACGAAAGTATTTGTTGTGAGGATTAAGGTGGAAGGTGGTTGGTTTTCTGAAGTGAGCTGAGAACTGGATGAGCCCCATGGAGCACAGAAAAACCTGGTTGAGAACTTTGGCACTGGAGAGACCCAGCTTCGGGTCTCAGGTTCACTGCTTCTTACCGCCGTGTGACTGTGGACAAGTCACTGCAAAAAGCCTCTTTTTTCTCATATGTGAGTAAAATGGTGACAATAGTGCCTACCTCACAGGAGCTGCTGGGAAAATTAAGAAATAACATTCACGGGACTTCCCTGGTGATTCAGTGGTTAAGACTCTGTGCTTCCAATGCACAGAGTAGGTTCGATCCCAGGTCGGGGAACTAAGATCCCACATGAGGTGCCACCAAGAAATTTAAAAAACAAACAAAAACAAAAAAAAAGAAAGAACACTCAGCATATGTAAGCTATTATTTTCAGCATCCCAGCAAGCATGAGCACATCTTTGTCACTCACAAAGACTTGGCTGGAGTTGACCCCACCAGCCATGGTACCAAAGATCAAACAGACAGACTTCTCAATCACTTGAGCTAGACTGTCTGGTCTGACCTCAGGTTTATTTCAGGAAGCTGTGACCATTAAAAATGACAAACACAGGAGCAAAGCAGAAAACTGGGAAGGTCTATACACTACAATACAAAATGAAAAAGCAGAATTTGGTATGATGTGTATATATCAAACATATCTACGCAAAAAGTACATACAACCAACAGGATCCCAGGAGGCTACGGAGACTAAGTATTAATAGTCAGTGCTTCACTGTAAATTATCTTAGCTTTTAGTGCAAAGCTGGTTAAAAGGATCATTTTTAAAATGAGGGCACTAAATGAGACCTGCTGTTTTACTAACCTTTTTTTCTGTCCCTTCCCCAGGCTGGTCACAAGAGTCTAATAAATGATAACAGTAATTGATCAATTCCATGTACTACTGTTCCATTTCAATGCGGATCCAAATTTTACCCAAAAATCCACATTTACAAAGGGTTCATAATAATATTATGAAATCAAATCATTGCTACAGGTGAGATAATGATAAGCACAGCTAAGTAAACAAGAAACAACTGGTTGCTTATTTGGACACTAAGGGCACTCGTATTCAAGGTCAATCTCATTCTAAAGGTATTGAGCACGTTTGGTTTGGGGAGTGATGCCTGATGCCAGGCTCTAGTAACAATGTCTAGAGTCAGACCAATCCTGTCTCAGAAATTCCTATTATGTCATTCACAGCCAATCAGAACTTGGCATTGGCATGAAACCATACAGACTAGCAATTCCCAACAAAAGCAAGGAAACTTGATGTTTGGGTAGTTTGTGTGTCCTCTCCCTGAGTAAAGGTGTAGTTTCTGTGAAGCCTTTTGAAATGCTGACATGGTGCCCTGGCTCCTGTAGATTCCTTCGCAGATCCAGGTTGGAACCATCACCTCTGTCAGTCGAGCTCCGAGCAGCAGTGTGTGGTAGGACAACTGACCAGCCAGCCCTGAGCACCTTCTTAATCCCAGCTCTCAAAGGGCAGATGCACCTTGGGACGGGGCAGAGGGGAGCTATGCCGGAGAATCCTAGGGGACATCAGCATGCAGATGACTCAGCCATTCCTCCCCATCTTGGGGTCGAGCACAATGGAGGAGGGAATGAAAGACATTTCATTTGAAAAACTTCTAAGTATGCATGCGTGCCCACCCCAACCCCAGTATCTACCATGGAATTGAGACTCACTGGTCTAAATCAACTCAGAATATCAGGAATGCACTACATATACTTAAATACACACACACGTACATACACCTGCACAGAAAAAGGTGATGGATTCACCAGAAACTAAGTTGGAGACACAGTATCAGCTATTCCTGGGCACCAGGAACTTGTTAATCCAGTCTACACAGAATGCATCACCCTAGGGGCAGGTTGCTTTGTAAGAGATTACTGCTGTGTATCAACAAGAAAGCAAAAAAAAAAAGGCCAAGCTCCACCAAGGCTAATCAACCAATCAATTCAGATATTTTCAATGAGGACTCACAGGCGGGCCCACTGCTTCCGCAGGCACAGGACACTATCAGACCCGAGTTTTGCTCCTGATCTTTAACTCATCTGCCTTCACTGTTTGCCCCGAGAGTTGTGGCCACATCTCCTGGGGCCGGTCCCACCTGCCCCAACCCCCATCCCCACCCCTATCCCAGACCCCACCGTCAGGGCTTCCAGAGCTGCCCATTCCTGAACATCTGTTTCACTGCTGTCTAAAGGCCTGAAACAGGACAGAAGACAAAAGACAAGGAGAATGGAAAAGAAACTTGGAGGCACCAAGTAACACGAGAAAAAAGGCTACTTCTCAGCCAATGAAGGAAAATAAGCGCAAGAAGCATTTCATAACCAGAAATATGAGTACACAGCATGGAATCATGCTGTCTAATCTAATTCTGGAGCACTTTAAACCTGACGGCCATACTGAGGCTCCATTTGACGTTTCAGAGAATTGAACGCTGTAAAGTTGTGATCGTGATATTTTCCTCTTCACAGGTCCAATAACTGCCTAACAGCAGTGTCCAGCCCTTTCCCAGATGAAGAGTGCTGAGTTCGTTGTTGGGTTTTTTCTTCTGGCTTATGTGGGTCCTCAGATAGTCCTCTCGGCCAAAGCGAAATGCCAACACAGAAGCAGAACTTTCTGGCCATCCTTGAGCAATTAGGAGCCCATCAAATCCCACTCAGATAACTCAACGCCTAAAAGTGCACTGCCTGGGCCAGCTGAGGCTCCCTGGAAAGAATCTCCGCTAGGGAGAAGCCTCACTGGGTCAGGGTTTTCTGATCCATCAAATGAGGTTCATGATGGAGAAACCCTCCCCCTCAGATTGTTGGGAGAAAGAATAAATAGACTAGCCCTTCATAAACTGGAAACTTTGGGCACATTAATTAACCACACTGCACTCTCCCCCTGGATACAGCAGAGTAAAGTATACCAAGGTAATATCACCACTTGTTCTCAAAATAACCTGTTTGCCTGATATTCTACTTAAAGATGTATCATGGTTATTCTTCTCTTGAGAAAATTCAGGGTTTTTTCCCCTCCAAAAACTTTGTGACAGTCATTTACATTTCTGTAATAAAGAGTATCATTTATGTATAGAACAGTACTTGCCCCAGGCAACTAAAAAGCAGGAGAGTTATTTCTGGGAGGAAAGGAGGGCCATGAGCCACAGAGATCCAAGAGAGACACGAACCTGAGTCAATAACAGCAGTTCACTTTTACATGGCTCTAAATACCATACCAACAATACCTCATTTAAGTCTGACGAGCCACTGAGGTAGGTACTAATACTATTTCCACGATTTACAGGTGAAGGAAAAGACTAGAAGTGGTTTCCAAGATAACAAAGCTACTCATTAGCAGAGCTAGGACTCCAAGGCCATGTTCGTCACCACTGTACTACACTGCCTCGCTCAGCTTTTTGCAGAGACCAACTGATTCCCGGTCAACAGAAGCTTTCCACAGGTGCTCCGAGCTTCAAGAAAGAGTTCCATTCAGTCAATGTTCACTGAGCGCTGGCTCTAGACCAAGCTCAAGAGCTTCACCCTATCTGTCCAGGGAGTATCCACCCCAGGTTGTGTCTAAAGACAACTTAGGAAAGCGTTGAAAAGTGCTTAAAAACAAAACAAAAAAACACTGCAATAATGCACAGAATGGGCTATAAAATATTCTACTGTTCTAGGTTCCTCAAAGCCTGTCTGGGATAACAATTAACTCATTAAGGACATATGTTCCATGGTGGAGAGACTTTCCTGTGGTATAACAAACTACAGTTTACAGCAGAAAATAACCAAGCAGGCCACAAGAGCTTAACTCAAATGGTCAACCAAGGCTTCTATATGTGCTAACAGGAACACAGTCCTTACAAATGGCAAGTATGTAAGGACTATAGAGAAATGGGGCAATATGGAAATAGAATCATGATAAGTGAGGGGGAAAATGCAAACTAGTAACTACACTGTGTGTGTGTTAGTCGCTTCAGTCACGTCCAACTCTCTGTGACCCCATGGACTGTAGCCTGCCGGCCTCCTCTGTCCATGGGATTTCCCAGGCAAGAATACTGAAGTGGGGGGGGCTTTTCAAAAAAAAAAAAAAGAATACTGAAGTGGGTTGCCAGTCCCTTCTCCAAGGGATCTTTCCTACCCAGGGATCAAACCCAGATCTCCTGCATTGTAGGCAGACTCTTTACTGCCAGAGCCACCCGGGAAGCCCCACAATGAAAACACACAGCTTAAAAATTGTATGTTTGAGATGCTAGAGTGATAGAGAGTTTCTCTCTCTTCTATGGAGATAAATACAGATACACACACACACACATACATACACACTACATATGTACATAAATGTGGGTGTATAATGTGTGTATAAAGTTTGTCCCAAATATTTTAAAGTCTATTAATCCTCCAGGTACCTGAAACAGCGGCTCTTCTCAATGTGGCACTCCCGGCCCAGCTCATGACCCCCGGCCTAGCACAGATTCAGCTGGGCCACTGGCTCAGATGCTGGGCAAAGTGATGGAGGCGATACTGAAGAAGAGGAGGGTGGTGGCAGAGTTACAAAGGGAAGAAGGAAGCAAGGGGCAGGTGGCCTCTGGCCGGGGAGGCAGGCACCATGTAGGGTGGGAAGAACCTGAGTTTCCACTTCAGACTGTGTGCAAACCCTAGCTCGGCCCCTCACCAGCTACGTGACCTCAGCCAGGTTACATGATCTTTCTGAGCTTCAGTTTTTCATCTACAAAATAGGAAAAAGTCGACCTCAGAGCATCTGTGTGGGGAAGAAAAGAGTTCTACACTAGCTCCTGCACAGGCTTCTTCTCAAGTGGCCAGACCCCCTCCTTCCCTGACCAGAGTCAGTTTCCTTGTCTGCCAAGGGGCAACAGTAACCATAGGGTGTCTGAGGACTAGTGGAAAGCTTTTAGCAATGGATCTGTCCATGGTGGCCCTAAACAAACACTGGTTATCAATGTACCCTGGGTATGTGGGGTCACAGGAACAACTGTGGGCTTCATTAACATGTCACGTGTGAAAAAATGTATCAAAGGGTGGGAGCATCACTGGGGGGCCTTCCCAGGTGGTGGTAAAGAACCCACCTGTCAATACAGGAGACATAAGAGAAACAGGTTCAATCTCTGGGTCAGGAAGATCCCTTGGAGTAGGAAATGGCAACCCTCTCCACTATCCTGGCCTGGGAAACCTCACAGACAGAGGATCCTGGTGGGCTACAGTCCATGCGGTCACAAAGAGTCAGACACAACGGAAGCACCTTAGCACAGCATCACTGGCAGAAGTGTTGTTGCCGTTTAGCTGTTAAGTCATGTTCAACTCTTTCTCAACCCCGTGGACTGTAGCCTGCCAGGCTCCTCTGTCCATGGGATTTTCCAGGCAAGCATGCTTGAGTGGGTTGTCATTTCCTCCTCCAGGTGATCCTCCCGACCCAGGGACTGAACCCATGTCTCCTGCATTGGCAGGCAGATTCTTTTACCACTGAGCTACCTGGGAAGCCCTGGTGGAAGTATACTGCTTCCTAAAAAATTGTTTCATAATTTTGTGATTCAATGCTTACAAATGATGTTCAGGAAAAAACAGCCTTAGGCCAATGGCTGCCATATTTCACCCTATAAACAGGCCCCCTGTGTCTGGGACTAAGGGCCAGCTCAGGTCATATGGTGTGGCGAACATCCTAAGGAAAGAAATCATGTGGTTAGACCTCTGAAATGACAGGTGAAGAAGTCAGTTCATACATTTTATTTTTACTTTTATTTTTAAAATTTCCTAATTTTTCTTTTTTTTAGTATAGTTGACATACAATACTATGTTAGTTTCAGGTGTATAGCAATGATTAGACATTTAAACACATTATGAGATGACAGCCATGATAAGTCTAGTAACCTTTTATCACCATAAAAAATAATTACAATATTATTGACTATATTCCTTATGTTGTATATTACATCCCCATGACTTAATTTATTTTATAACTGAAAGTCTGTACCACTTAATCCTCTTCTCCTATTTTGCCCATCACATACTCCTTTCCCCTCTGGCAACCACCAGTTAGTTTATTTTCTGTATCTATTTTTGTTTTATTTTGTTTGATTTGTTAGAGTCCACACAAAGTGAGATCATATGGTATTTGTCTTTCTCTGACTCATTTCACTTAGCATAAAACACTCTAGGTCCATTCATGTTGTTGCAAATGTCAAGATTTCATTCTTTTTTATGGTTGAGTAATATTCCTTTGTGTGTGCATGTATCGCTTACAAATATCTCCTCCCATTCAGTAGCCTGCCTTTTCATTTTGTTGATGGTTTCCTTTACTGTGAAAAATCTATAGATTTCATGCAATCCCTATCAAAATATCAATGACATTTTTTCACAGAACTAGAACAAAAAAATCCTAAAATTCATATGGAAACACAAAAGATCCCAAATACCCAAAGCAATCTTGAGAAAGCAGAACAAAGCTGGACGTGTCACATCCCCTGATTTCAAACTGTACTACAAAACTGTAATAATCAAAATGGTATGGTACCGACACAAAAACAGATACAAATCAATGGAACTGAACAAAGAGGTCAGAAATAAACTAACACCCATATGGTAATTAATCAACAACAAAGGAGGCAAGAATATACAATGGGGAAAAGATAGCCTCTTCAACAAATGATGTTAGGAAATCTGGCCAGCTACATGAAGAAGAATGAAACTGGACCATTTTCTTATACCAAATATAAAAATAAGCTTCAAATGGATTAAAGACTTTAATGTAAGACCTGAAATCATAAAAGTTCTAGAAGAAAACACAGGCAACACGCTCTTTGATATTAGTCTTTTAGATTCGTCTCCTTAGGCAAAGGCAACAAAAGCAAAAATTAACAAATGGGTTCACACATTTTAAAGACTGCTGGGCACAGATAACATCAGAAAGCCAGGTACAGTGGCAGAGCTCAAAGCCAACTGGACAGCAAGCAGGGAGATGCTCAGTCTGCTTTGAACCTCGGCCAAGAAGTCAGCAGCAACTTCATCTCTCCTCCTGTTCTTGCCGCAAGAAAACTGACAATAAGGAAAAGAGGGCACCAAACCAGATAAGGCCAGATCATTCCCTCAAAAGGTCACTGACGCCAAAGTCCTGACTCTTCAAAAGGTCCTTCAAATTAATCACAGTCTCTTCAGAGAAGCCTCATGAATTCCATGGCCTCAAAGACAACTGTTATTCCCCAAAATTTGTGGCAGTAAAAATAAGGGCAGGACTCCTCTGAAATGCTTCCTCCTCAGAAAGACCTTCTCCAAGAACGTCTCCCCGTCCCTTTAGTCTCTTTATTTTTCAGAACACTATGTTATATGGCTACTAACTTCTTCCCCTCACAAAATACATCTCTATGTAGGCAGAAACATAGTTTATTTGCTGCTGTGACCCCAGTTTTGTACAGAGCAGACACTTAAAATATTTACTGGTTGGTTGAATGAATGAATGAACACTACATACAATACCTAAGTAACTTGTTTATATCCTTTTCAGAAAATTCCATACAGTAGAGAAGATAAGCCTGTCATTTACAGTTGAGTATATTTTTAGAAACTGGGCATCAGGTTTTAGCTTCTGAATGTAACATATTACAACTGTTGTTATGAACAAGTGAGATCTAATTTAAAACTCAGATCCTCTTTATTCAGTAATACCCTCCCCAGGAACACAAACCTTCCTAACTGAAGACTGTGGGCATGGTCCCTCTCCTTTCACAGGACCACTCTGTACATTGTTTACGCTCAGAAAATGCATTTCTTTTAGGGAACTGAAATTCTAACTGGGTTGTTGTTCAGTCACTAAGTTGGATCCAGCTCTTTACGACCCCATGAACTTCAGCACGTCAAGCTCCTCTGTCCCTCACTATCTCCTGGAGTTTGCTCAAATTCATGTCCATTGAGTCAATGATACTATCTAACCACCTCATCCTCTGCTGCCCCCTTCTCCTCCTGCCCTCAATCTTTCCCAGCATCAGGGTTTTTTCCAATGACTCAGCTCTTCGCATCAGGTAGCCAAAGTATTGGAGCTTCAGCATCAGTCCTTCCAATGTATATTCAAGGCTGATTTCCTTTGGGATTGACTGGTTTGATCTCCTTGCCATCCAAGGGACTCTCAAGAGCCTTCTCCAGCACCACAGTTTGAAAGCATCAATTCTTTGGCACTCAGCCTTCTTTGTGATCCAACTCTCACATCTGTACATAACTACTGGAAAAACCATACCGTTGACTATACAGACCTGGATGCTATGTCAAAGATAAGGATCCTTCAGGGACAAGGGGTAATCTTCTTGAGTGGTGCTGAGTTCTTAGACCTCAATGGCATAAATAAAGCCTCCTCTGCAAGTCACCATCCACTGAGGTGGCGGGAAGGGGTCAGAAGTGGAAACTAAAGAGCTGCTGCTAACAACGGGACTCCAGACCTGTGGCTCCAGGGCCCGCCCTTGTGTCAGAAGCACCTGACTCCCTGCTTGCCTCATACAGAAGGCTGTTGGAAAGCACAACAGATGATCTGAAGCCAGGACACAAATCCAACAAACGCAGTTTTCTCAAGGTACTTTCTTAAACACATATTCTCAAATGGGAGAACTCTGAAGTCATGTTATGCCATAATAAGGCAGGCAATGCCTCCTTTAAAACTGATATAACAAGTGATTTACCTAGCAAATTAACTTCGGGCTCTAAAAACCCACTGGGTCAAAGGCTGTATCTGTCTTTCCACTCTAAGGGAAAACACACATAAATAATTAGGGAAATAAATGCAGAGTTGGTACTGCTTTTCTACATAATTTGCCTTTAGACAAAAAGAACCTTCTCCCCAAAGTCCCTAATGGGAAATACTGGGCCCAGCTCTGCAGGGGAAGGGAGCTACACCTTCCAGAAGCATTACTCTCAGGTCACATGACTTTCTCGGAATGAGGCCTGGCTGCAGCTCCCAGCCCTGCTCAAACGTACTGTCCAACAACCCACAAGGTACATTTTCAAGCCACAGTCTGAACTCTTCAATGAAAAATGGTATAATAACAGCAAACTCCCTTCTAAAATTCTCTCCAAAAACTTTCATCTTACTGTAAATCAAGGATTTTTACGTCTACATGCAAAATTGATCTGTGTGTACATGTGTGGTTTTCTAGAGAGATCTCATAGTGTTCAGAGGATCAAAAGTGCATGGCCTAAAAGTAGTTAAAACACTACTCTTAAAGGGCAGCAGAACTTTTTCCTTTGGGTTATTTTGGGAAACCAGGTTCCCTGATGGCTCAGTGGTAAAGAATCCACCTGCAGTGCAGGAGACTCAAGAGATGCAGGTTCAACCCCTGGGTTGGGAAGATCCCCTGGAGAAGGAAACGGCAATCCACTCCAGTATTCTTGCCTGGGAAATCCCATGGACAGAGGAGCCTGGCGAGTTACAGTCCATGAGGTTGCAAGGAATCAGACACAACTAAGTAAGCATGCAAAGTTTCTCAGAGCCACCTCTGGTTTCTAACAAGTTAGGACCTGCCTAAGGTCAAATACTTTTTCCCAAGAAGTATACTAGGAATCGGCAGTACTAGCTACCATACTCCTTTTGTGGTGCGCATCCCCCACATTCCTGGGGATGCCCGACGACGGCCCACCGGACCTCACAGCTATGACAGCCCCTGAAATCAAGATGATGAATCAGCGAGGTCTGCACTTAGGATGCTGACTCCTGAGTTTGCTTTGGACTCTTGGATGTTGACATTTCCCACTGCAAGCCGGTAACACGTCATAATAACTTACTGGTTTTTTGTTTCTTTTTTTAACTCAGAAACACACTATTTTATCCAGCTTCCTAAGCAGATCAAAATTAATGTTGAGTCTTCAATGCTTCAGTACATCACTTAAGATACAGGACACATCTCCATAGAAACTTTCCTCCCAGGCAAGTTTCATCTTTGACTGAGCATTTCTACATCAAAATGTAACCCTAAAGTAATTGTTTCCACTGGTCTCTGACCCTTCTCAACCCACTGTGTCCTGGATATTAAAGAATTTTCAACATTCTGTAAGAATTAATACATGTACATTTGCCCTCCCATTAAAAAAATTTTTTTTTATTTTTGTTTTAATAAACTTGCTCTCTGTGAGGTTTTTCTAACATGGAGATTTAAATATACTACAGATTACATAAACTCTCCACTTCCATCAATCCCAAATGCTGGACCTGCTGATCACACACCCTTTGTTTCTACAAGCCATGGAAGAAAGTGACTTTGTTACTCTAAAATCTCACTCTCATTTCATGTGTACCCAGTTACCAATATTCTTTCACACAAAGGGCAATTTTTGGTTTTCTTCCAAAAATGTGACCAAAGGTACAATGAATGGCTGAAAATGACTGCTTTCTGCTTTTTCTCCTGGACTACCATCTCCCTCTAGCATTTCTTCTAAACCAAAAGATACTATTGTATTTGGAAAATAATCAGTTTTTAGAAAAAGGTACCTTTACACTATTATTTCCAGAATGACTTAGATACACGGAAGGGGAAATTACAATCTGCTGAGAAAATTGCAAAATAATTTCTAATTCTATTTGCTATAATTTGACAATACTATCTTAAATAGTCTAGTAAATGTACCATTTTGAGATGTCTCAAAGCCATTATCCTAATTGAAATCTATTTAAATGGACTAGTCAGTTTCTTTTCAAGTCACACAAAAGCACACACAGACCAGAGATCCTGCCTATTAAATCAAGGGGGGCTGGTAAGCCTGTAAAGTACATGTCACCAAAGGAGTAGAGATTTTAGCCTCAAAATACCTCAGCCATCTCTCATGGCATAGATAGCGGTGGTCTAGAGAACTTCACATGCTGACATACATATGAAATGAAGTATTGAACAGTCCTCCTTTTTAAAAAATCGAAGTCAGGAAAAGCAGACATGTTCTATTCATCAGGCTGGTTTTCACTCCCAAGTTTTTGTTTCCTACGTTTTACTGTTTTCTTTAAACAGCAAACAGACCTTTCACTTCTCTGCATTCATAGAAAAGTGGAATGGATAATCCCAAACAACTGACTTGGGAATGCACTGCACTTTTTGGATAGCTTTCCATTAAAATGGGACAGAGGAGGAGGGAGGTAAACTGACTGGGGTCCCAGGTACAATGGGGAGAAGGAAAACTTAGGGGCTGGCGAGAAATAATTCACCTTCAGAAAACTGAGAGCCAGGGCCATAACTTCCTCTGTATTTACAATCCACACTGCTGACTCTTCATTAATTTGAGATGAGTTTCACGGTAGGTTTTTTGTAATTACCAACAGCTTGCATTACTAGCACAGGAGCTGGCTCTATCAATTAAGAGATCTGGTTTCCTAAGCAGAGCCTCCCGGATCACATGCCCACCTTCACATGAAGGTGTATGCTGCCGGGGAGCTACTGAATCCTCAGAAGTAGCAAGAAAAGAAGACCTTCCTCCAAGACCCCTTTCAGGGCCAGATCCCTGACCCCCCAGGACGCTGAGGGAGAAATTCAGAGAGGGGAAGAAACTCAAACTACCAAAGGTAGATGATGATCACTTTGACTGTATATGTAACAGGGTTCTGTTATAATAACACACATGTCACCAGTGCTGTCTTATATATTGGTCTGCCCCTGGAAGAATGGTCTTTTTTTTTTTTATTTGGCTGCACCGCATGGCATGGGGGAATCTTAGTTCCCCAACTAGGGATTGAACCCAAGCCAAGCTCCTGGTAGTGGAAAGCACAGCGTCTCAACCGCTGGACCGCCAAGGAAGTCCCAAGAACGGTCCTTCTGAAAGCAATTTCTTCTGTCTTCTCTGCCTCTAGCAAAACTAGAACAAGGAATATAAAACAGAATCATACTTTCATAAGCAGAGCTCACATCCTAGGACACACATAAGGTCCACAAGGAAAGAAGGGAACCAGTGACAGTGAGGGCAGATGTGGGTTCCTGACCAGTTAGAGGCTGCAAGAGTAGATTGCTGGACTTCAGGCTAGGAATGGTAAGCTAAGACCCCAAGGGGCAGAGTCAAACAAGGCTGCAAGGCTCAGACTCCCAGTTCTCTTTCTACTTCAGTGCCCCCTTTCTGGCTGCAGACCAAGAATCACCAGACCCAACAGAAAAGCCCACAAGAGGGAAAAGATTAACTTAGAAGGCTAAAAACAGAAGGAAGAAAAGGTGGTATAAAAGAGATAAACCCAAGAAAAGAGAAGCCCTGTGAGAATTTAGGGGGTTGAGGGGGGAGACTGGGGCACTGATCAAAAGAAATTGATTAAGGAAACCAAGAAGAAGATATCTTGGTATAAGATACCTGGTTCAGAGGACAAATTTATCCAGTGCTCTCTCACAAAGGACATTTTAAGGATCTGAGGAGGGCAAAGAGGCCAGTAGTGAGGAAAGAGAATCTCAGGGGTCTAGGCTAGCCTGGCATGACTGGTGAGGAGAAGCCAGGCTTGCACGCACAGACTTCCACCCACTGGGACCCTGGAGACTGTTCCAGGTTCTCCCTCTACTGTGAATTGGTCCCTCCTTTCCAAAAACCTGGCTTCAGAGCTTTTTAGACGAAACAAAAAGGAACTTTAGAGCTGGAGTTCTTCCTTAACCTAGCCTGATGCACGTGAACACCCCAGCCCACCACCACTGTCACTCGGCCAAACGCACATCCACAAATACCCACAAGATTTCACATTCAACTTGTGAGAAGACAGACTTCTCCCTTCCCCAGCCCAAAGTTAAAAACCCTGACTAAAAAAACTCGGTGCATTGTTTTTAGTAAGGGGGGGGGGGGCAGTAGTGTCTTGATCCACACCCCTCTGGATGGTAGATGCATGCTCTATAGGCCGTCTGAGAAGGGTGAAGTTCTGCTCCAGGAAGACGACACTGGTCTAGCGCCTCCCAAAGCGTCGCCAGGACTTTTACTCCTGGAACCAAGACCTTACTGGGAAAAGAGCTGGTTACTTTCTAGACAAGACCTTACTGGGAAAACAGCTGCTTACTTTCTAGACACTCCACAAATAGCCCCAAAATAGAAAAACAAATGAAAATTCCAAAACATACTTTAGTTAAAAAAGAAAGAGAGAAAAACTGGCACGTTGGCTTATAAAGTATTAACCTGGGAAAAAAGAATCTAACTAACCACTTTATAAGGCTTCCCTTGTGGCTCAGCTGCTAAAGAATCTGCCTGCAATGTGGGAGACCTGGGTTCAGTCCCTGGGTTGGCAAGATCCCCTGGAGAAGGGAAAGGCTACCCACTCCAGTATTCTGGCCTGAGAATTCCATGGACTGTATAGTCCATGGGGTTGCAAAGAGTCAGACACGACTGAGTGACTTTCACTTTCAACCAGGTTATAATTAAGAATTTATCATGTTTAATTGCTATTCAAATACCTGCTTTAAGATTTTTGAAATGCCATCTTAAAAAAAAGAATGGCAAAGCAGGTAAGGACTTCCTTTAGGAGAGTCACAGAAGACGGACACTCACTGAGAGCCCAGGCCCGCCCAGTGACAGTCCCCAAGCACAGCCACTGGCTTCTGAGCAGTGTCATCTGCTGACTGCTCAAGGGATCCTTGGAGGATCAGCCCGCACTAACTCAATATGGGGATAACCTATTTGACAAGCCGTTTCTCAAGCCTCAGAGAATCTGACCTGAAATCACCACGGTGGTGGGAGGAGGCCTTCTGAAGCCAGTCTCCAGGCTCCCCACCTGTCTGGCCGGACCCCTCGGTCCTCAGCAACAGCATCACACCACTGAGAGATACTAATGTGCCCTCCACAACCGCAGGCAGGAAGAGGGGCCGACAGGGCTGACCCGCGTACCTGCCCCTGTCTCACTGTGGCCAAAACAAGAAACCAGAAACCTCTCATCGTGCTTGAAGTACCAATTTGTTCACTTGTAGAAAAGAACTCCTAAAACAGAGAAATGTGGCCAAAAAAATACTCCTTTCTTCCTGAGCTTGAGCACCCATCTCACTCAACACTAACCAATTACCGGACCCACCTGCTCTGTGCTCACTTAGCGCAGAGGTGGGCAAGAGGCCAGGAGACCCCACTGCAGCACTTGGGAGGAGCCCAGGGGAGGCAGGACGGCATTTCTGGGAAGGGAAATTGAAGTTAACAGGTCAACAACTCTGACAGATAACATAGGAAGGTTAAAATTCTCATCAAGCCCCAGTAGAGGGAGGTTTTAGAAAACAATTAAGTCGGCAGTTTCTGGAAGATTTCTTCTTAGCTGCAAGTCAAAAATGTACGTACTTTAAACATGTCTTACATTTTAATTTGTGAGATTAACACTCTGTTAGTTGGAAGAACCTCTTGACCATCCACCCGAGAAAACCCTGGGCCCTGTACTTGTTCCCTGTGCTGCCAAGAACGACTCTTATCACCTAATTCAGAAACTCAAATCATGCTTTTTTCCTTCTATGAGGTTTTCGTACCACAAATCAGACCTCATGAAATAAAATTTCACTGTAGGCTATTAAGCCTCTGCCAACACCCCTCTCAATCACAGTCAAGCCTGAAGACAAAAGCTCAAATGGTCAAATGAGTTTGGTTTCAGGCTCACAGCATGATCAAAAGTCATTTCTGTTGGGAGTTTTAGCCTTAAAAAAAAAAAATTAATGTTCCTGCTTTACTATAACCTACCCCATCAGGATCGAATACCACTCATCACCTCCCCACAGACATTAGCCTACCCTGGGAAATTAAAACAAAAGCAACTCCTTTCCCCTGGGCTTTCCACTACTCTTGACTTATTTTTCACTTCGATCTTGCCTGTGAACTTGGCCAAAGCCCGCAGCTCAACCTTCCCTGAGGACGGCTCCCTTAGGACTTCCTAGCACAGGTACTAGGAGACCCCACTATTTCTATTCTGAACCTGGGTGGGGGAATGGGAAACCGAACAGGGGCCACATCAGACTAGTCACTGCCCTGAGCTAAAGTTCCACAGGTCACTTCTAACAGACATCTGGACACTGAGGACACAAGGATGGCCTCCCTTCCAGCTCAGGCAAGGAGCAGGTCCCTCAATTTGATCAGAGGAAGCAACAAAATGAAGTAGGAGATGCTCAGCCCAGTGACTGCAGGGTGGAGAGCAGGCACCGTGAAGCCAGCCTCCCCTACCCCGAGCTCTCTGCCTATTGCTGGCCGCAGCCACAGGTCCCCTTGATCTCTGCATGGCTTCCCCTGTCCTCGTTGTCAACTGGCTTTTCCTCATTTGTCACCGTTAGGTCCCAGCAGGACCACAAACACACAGATATACACACTTCCCTTTACCTGCTCTCAGAGGTAAAATGATCAGCAAGGTAGGGTTGGAATCTATCACATGGTCCACTCTGAATGGAATTCACCTTATACAAACATCTGCTTGGTCCACTACACCTGCCAGGAGGAGTGTTTTAAAATCTGTCTATGAAAAAAAAAAAAAAAGCATTGCCCCCTCAGCCTGGCAGGCAGAGTTCTACAGTGACATAACCTGCCCTCTGCTCTATTGTCATTGAAACGTTTCCCTCCAGCCTTCCATGATCAGGGCACACATAATGAATCTCACAGAGGGTTTTCTTTTTAGAGCCAGGTGTACCCACACTAACTTGGCTCTATTCAAATCCTCCCTCCCACCAGATCACAGTTACCTGGCTGAGCTGTTAAGGTTTCCAGGGCATGGAGGCATCACCTGCTCACCCTCCACCAGTGGCGTTCTCAACCAGCTGATGCCAGTTCCCACTTGGAGTTCCTGGGCACCACTTCGGTACCCGCGCTGCTGCGAGGTCACACAAGTCTCTATAGTCTCTGGTTCTGCCATTTTCCTGGACTCTTTTCTGTCCCCTTAATACTCAGCTTAAAGCCTTCTTATAACCAGACTTGCAAGACTCCTGAAAGACATATCACTCTGGTCTTCATGACCTCTCTGGTTATTGGAGGCTCTGGTTCAGGGAACCAGTCCCTTCCTTCCAAAAATAAAAACAAAAACACACAATATCTAGGAAACCAGCTAGTGACATCCCATCAAACTGAGAAAACATCCCAGTTTTCTCCTTCAGAATCACAGAAGTTATAGAAGAAATGTAACCACCATCTCTGTCAAGTCCTTCCATTTCCTAGTTAGAAATGCCTAGTTTTGGTGAAGATCCAGGGTTCCCCTATGAGTCTCTCCCACGTGACAAGAGGGTCTGAGGAGCACCGGCAGGCTCCTCCCCTCAGCTAGAAGTGGCCCAAGAACAAGGCGTCTCCTCACCAGCAGGGTCAGGACTGAACACCGCTGCCTTCCGTTCTTCCCAGTGGCTGAAGTCTCTTCCCGGACAAGGCACTAGAATCCCCTCCCACTGCTGCCAAGAGCGCTTCCCAGGTGGCTCAGCAGTAAAGAATCCGCCTGCCAATGCAGGAGACAAGGGTTCGATCCTCAGGTCGGAAGACCCCCTGGAGGAGGAAATGGCAACCCCTCCAACCCACTCCAGTATCCTTGCCTGGGAAATCTCACAGAGAGAGGAGCCTGGCGGGCTACATACAGTCCGTGGGGTCGCAGAGTCAGAGGTGACTGAGGACAACACTGCCAAGAACTCTCTTAGGACCCACCTGGCATGATTCTGGAGTCGCGCCACCACCTGTGGAGCAGAGCCCAGGGGTGCCAATGGGAATAAGAGCCACGGTGGAAAGCGAGGAAAGGGAGACAAACATGAACAGGGCAGAATCCCGACTCTAGAAAGACAGGAAGACTACTACATCCCTGTCTGTGGGTTGTATATGGTAGACTCCAATCGTGAGTTCTCAAATTGGAGCCCAGTGCAACTAAGCATATGTTCAGTGAGAGTGATGCCCCCTGAGGGCAGGGATAGGAAGTCAGACAGGAGGGCCCCCCTTAACTCAGCAGGCAAATGCTTTTCAAGCGTGGGTCAAGACATGTTTCTCCTGTAAGACAGCACTAAACCCACCAGACAGCGCCAACCACGGATTCCCACGGACTATCCCTCCACCCTCCGCCCCCAGCCTGGCCAATTCCCTTCTCAGATTATCCTGCTCTAAAAACCATTCAATCCTTCCAATAAATCCAAGTGTTAAAGAGCATTCTTCAAGGTCCCCCCTGTGCCTAATGTGCTTACATTCATTCATTCATTCACTCACCCAGCAAACATTTAAGAAGCTCGTGCTGTGGGTCAGATGCTGAGCGAGGCACTGGGTATACGATCGTGAGCACAATGGACGAGGTCCCTGCCCTCCTGGAAGAAGTGGGAAAGCAGATGTCTCCTAAAGAATACGTCACAACAACAGCGAGAAGTGGTGTAGACAAGAGAGAAAAAGGGAGCGAGGTGAGGAGGCGGAGCTGCCTCCTAAAGAGGGAGGTGCAAGGTGGTTCAGTTCTGAAAGGCTGAGCTCCCTTCCAGCTGGGAAGAGAAGGGTCGTGGACTGTAATTAACTGAGAGGGGAGAGGCCTGGGCCCAGGCTGCAGCGGAGGCGGGCAGGGGGCGCGGAAACACACACAGGACTTTGCAGACCAGGTTCAGAATGTGGCTCTTACCCTCAGAGCAACAAGAAGCCTTCCTAGGATTGGGAACAAGGACATGGTGTGATCATATTAGGAATATTTAAGAGAAAGAGACCACTCTGGCTGCAGAGGGGTGAGGAGATTAGAGCGGAGGGAAAGCGGCTGTGGGAAGAACGGGGATGGCTGCTGCCGCCTTCGAAACCAACAGAGTTGTTTAGACTACAGTGGTGGCAGTGAAGCTGAAGAGAAAGAGAACCGTTCAAGAGATGTTAAAGAGATGAAAATAACAGCACCTGGTAACGGACGAGATAAGAGCCAGCTTGCATTTGCAGTGAAGAGAAATGTCAATTACCTCCGGCAGCAAATATTGGCTGTATACACTCTGCGGCTCACTGGTATTACACTTACTTCCTTTGGCACCTATTTTTCAGAATTTCTAGACAAATTTAAAGCTCTTCTCCTTACTCGCTCTTAAATCCATTCTTAAAAACTGTCATCCGTTTTGAAACATATTTGTTAAGCATGTACTATGTGCTGGGGAGGAAAAAGGTACCTAAGACAGCCCAGGCCCTTGGCATGTGTCCTCTGAACCTCTAAAGCCCCTGGCAGTGAATGCAGCTACCAAGGGTGAGGTCACCCTACCACCTGAAACCTTTATATGAGCCACTCAACAGATTCCCGTCTACCTCTTAGAAATCTTCTGTGACACTAGAGCAGCACAAGCGCTTTGCGTTGGAGAGGGTCATTCCTTATTTCATAAGATCTGAGCCCTGGAAGACATCCCGCATTAAATCTAACCTCTCAGGTTACTGAGCTGCCAAAACCGTGCTCTTAGAGGAAGACCATGAACCCCAAGAGGCAGTTCTTCCTTCTACATAATCAAACTCCTTTTCTCTAAAATGTACTGAATTTGGGACCTACACAAGAATTGTGCTCTCTCATTTGTTGTCCAAATTAGTTTCTGCAGGATTTTTCTTATCGCAGAGATTGAACAGTGTAGCTCCAGGGTTTATGACACCATCAGTGCGGCCACATGGAGCTATTTAACTGAGAATTAAGATTAAAACATCATTATCTCAGTTGTACTAGCCACCTTGCAAGTGTTTGATAGTCAAGGCAGCTAGAGGCCACCATATTGACAGCACAGATGGGGCACGTTCTCAACACTACAGAAGGGTCTGTCGGAAAGAGTTCCACAGAAGGGCTACTACAAGGTTCTCTGCAGGTTTGAATTCTTCTTAAAGAACACACAAAAGCTTAACAGATAAAGACTTTCAACATATAGCTGTGTCCTCCTTGATTTTATAAGTGAATGCTATAATCTGGACTTAATATACACCAAACAATAGTGCTTTTTAGTTAGTCTCATAGTTTGGGGTTTGTGTATATTTTATTTGCCAGGAATGTTGAAAATAAACATGTGATTCCTTGTGAGGAAGAAAGGGACCAGGATTTCACAAGCCACTGTGAAGACTGTCTTATTCTGTGTGTGTGTGTGTATGTGTGTGTGCGTGCACACGCATGCACATGCTCAGTTGTGTCTGACTCTTTGTTACCCCCATAGGCTGTAGCCTGCCCAGGCTCCTCTGTCCATGGAATTTTCCAGACAAGAATACTGGAATGGGTTGCCATTTCCTTCTTCAGGGGATCTTCCTGACCCAGGGATTGAACCCGCGTCTCTCGTGTCTCCTGCATTGGCAGGCAGATTTTTTACCACTGCACCACCTGGGAAGCTTCTTTCATATATATTTTATACATTGCCCAATACAGTTGATATTCTCAGTAAATACACAAATTATTTGGCCATCTAATTTTGTGCCTACTTTTCATAAGCAAGTCTATAAGAGGCTTGCAAGAAATGTTCATTTCAGGTTTGGAATGGCGACCACTAACACCAGTCCTGTAATTACGGTGGTGCAGCATGCAGGAATTTTTTCTCTAGGACCATATCTACCATGTGATTTTATATCCCCAAGACACATTTATACTGTGACAGGAAATCCACCAACAATGCTTCAAATGTGAAACTACCTGGGAACAAGACTGGAAAATGTTGATAATTGCTCAAACTGAGTGACAGATACAAAAGGCTCATCTTTTCTTCTTTACTTTTGTGTATTTAAAATTTCTCTCCCGAATAATGGACTTTTTTTTTTCCAAGGAACTAAGGCAATTATACACAAATTCAATCTGTATTAACACATATTCTGGAGGGTAATCATAAACTTTGATATGGTTGGGTGCATAGCATTTTACCAAACCTCTCAAGCCAGGCCAAGAACCAACCTAGCCAGTGACCTGTTTTATGAAGTTCTCCTCCTGCGTGATCCTGGGCTGTGGTGGGCGTTAGGAAGCACCGCGCTGAGCGTCTTCAGAGGCCGGGTTCAGGTGGGTTCTGCTCTCAGCTGCTCGGAGCCGTCATGCTTACCACCTGACAATAAGGCCACTGTCTGCCTCATCTTATAGGAAGAAAAGGCTGATAATCAACTTCCCTCCCCATCCCAACACTAACGCAGATGCCTGCAGACTGAGGAACAATGCTTCCAGTCCACCCCAGCTTTCAGGTGAGCCCTGCCGGGCACTGCAGTGGCCCCACGGCAGGCACTGCCCAGTGGCGGGGCTGTGGTTAGCACGTGGCCGCCCCACACCAGGCCACGCAGGGATGCCTCCAGTGGACATGCGCAGGAGCCATTTCGGTCCCACCTGCTGCCCTCTGGCTACTTTACACCCAGGATGATGGAAACATGGACCCAGAAACACAAGCTCATCCCCTCCCAGGCCACGTAAGTCAGCAAACCTCTCTAAGACATTCCCACGGTGCCTCAAGTAGTGACAGGCTCGGAGTCCCAGCCCTTCCCCTCTGCTCTCTGAGGCACCTGCCTCTCCTTTATCCGCTCCTCTTGGCCCTTCCTCACCGCAGCCACACCGGCCACAAGCCACTCCCTCCCTTGAGGCGCCTTCCCAACACTGGCTCCCTCCTTTTATTCTTTCTTAGGGCCTGTTTTCTTCCCCCCCTCAGAGGAAGGAGACTTCCAACTTCTCACAATTTAATGTACACAACACACACGTCAGTTGACTTGTTTACTGTCTAGACTACATAATGTGCTATGTGCCAGCAGGGAACACATCTGTTTCACTCCCCATTGGATTTCTTTCCAATGCTAAGCACAATGCTTGGCTCCAGCAGATAGATACTTGTTTAATGAGTGATGATCGCTGTTCAGTCAGTCCTTTCAGTGGTAAGATTTTTAAATTTTGTATTTCCAGCCCCAAATGATACATAGAACCATCTTGAGGAACACTGCTTAAAAGACAACATTAAGTGTAAGAAAGGACTTAAAAATGAGAAAGAGAACAGGCTGGCTTATGTCAGCTTTAAGTAACAAACGTGAAATGAAACTTAAGAAATGCATATTGTGATTCTCAAAGGTTATTTGCAGGAATAATCCTACAAGGATTGGGGTGGCGGTGGTTTTAAATCTCAAAACCTAAACAAGTTGAAGAGGGCTCCTCTTGCCCTGTCCTGGTCTCAACTGTCAGGATAAGCCCAGGAGGGGCTCAGTTTGTCCAATCTTCTCTTTGGGGGAAAGCCCTTAGAACCAATCTTCTGGGCAAATCCAACAAAGGTCACTAGTTGTTTCAAAGCCCACCCATCAGCCATTCCAGCAGCTTCTTCACAGAAAGGCCAGATTCTTCTCTCAACAGTCCTATCTATGCTCACAGTGACCTGGCCTGTGGCTTTTGTTCACCAAAGAAAAACCAAAGAGGACTTGAGTCTTCTGCAACTCCCATAGGGTTCGTCCTTAAACTTAACAAAGTTCTCCCAATACACAGCAGATGTTCTAAAGGAGAACTCAGAATTTAAACTGGGGTCAGTACACAGTAAGAGGCTGGGAATGTATGACCCCAAAGCAAAGGGAAATCTCACTTTTTGAACTGAGAAAACTTCCAGGGCACATGGCTTAGAAGATTTCAAAATGAGGCAGGGTCCACCTGAAACAACCACAGAACTCACACTGGGAGCAACGTAAGTCTGAGCTCTAGCCCCAGCCATACGCCCTTGTCCTCGCTGCGTGATCTTGAACACGTTACTTAACTCTGAACTTCGGCTTTCTCATCTTAGAACAAGATTGATACTAGGGTCTACTATTCATAAGGGCTTCCGAGGTGGCACAGGGGTAAAGAATCCGCCTGCCAATGGAGACAAATGAGACTGGGGTTTGATCCCTGGGTCAGGAAGATCCCCTGCAGTAGGAAATGGCAACTCATCCCAGTATTCTTGCCTGGAAAATTCCATGGACAGAGGAGCCTGGGGGGCCACAGTCCACAGGGTCACAGAGTCAGACACGATTGAGCATAAGCAATCAGAGGATGATGTGAGGTTGAAAAGTGGGAACAGTGCCTGGCACACAGCAATTCTCCATGAATGACAGTTACTCTTCTTGTTATCACCTACACAAGTTTTCTCATTACAAAAGCACTAGCACAAACATCCACCTGAAACTTCAGGAGCCCTTTCCTTTCAAACATTTAACTTCTCAGATCCTTCAATTCATAAACTCACATAATCAATGACACTGTATTGGAGGGAGCGGGAGGAGGAGACTAAGAAATCAAGTCCTCACTTTGAAGAGAACTTCAAGGTCCAGAGTGGGGAAATGAAGTGCCCAAGACACACATAATAACTGAAGAAACCCCCAGGACGGCCAATGGGTCTCTTAATACCAACTGCAGTGCTCTCTGCACCTCACTCAGAAACTCAGGGTTTCTGTACTTGCCTCCGAGCACCACTCTGATGAATGGGGCTGCACAGACACTTCACACAATGCAATTAAGATCACAAGGAGCTTGGCCAGAGGCAACATGGAATCCTGCACAAAACCCTGAGGTGCTTTAAAATTCACACATAAGAGTATTCATATCAGCCCAGGTTTCCAAACTTCTCATAAGGATAGTTACTTTTAACTTGGGATTTGAAGTTGAAAAAGAACTTAATGAATAGGCAGAAAGCTGTCTGTCCATGGCTGGTTAGCTTCTGAAGTTAATGCTTCTCACGGGGACAAGAGTCAGCCAAAGGACAGAGCTTTACACAAACTAGAAAATGTTCCTGCAGCCCAAAGATCATGGATTACTGCCTGGGCTCCGAGTGGCAAATCTTACAAGATGCTCCCTAGCTTTCCTCCAGAGCCACCTACCAGTTAACCTTATGTTCTGTCATTCGACAGCATCACGTGTTCCTGGCTCACGCTGTGCCAGGCACACAAATGACTTCGTGTAATCCTCACAACTACCAACAGAGAATGCACTAGCATGGTTCATCTGACCTAGGACCCCACTTCAGTTCAGTTCAGTCGCTCAGTCATGTCCGACTCTTTTCGACCCCATGAATCGCAGCACGCCGGGCCTCCCTGTCCATCACCAACTCCCGGAGTTTACTCAAACTCATGTCCATAGAGTCAGTGATGCCATCTAGCCATCTCATCCTCTGTCGTCCCCTTCTCCTCCTGCCCCAATCCCTCCCAGCATCAGGGTCTTTTCCAATGAGTCAACTCTTCGCATGAGGTGGCCAAAGTCTTGAAGTTTCAGCTTCAAAATCAGTCCTTCCAATGAACACCCAGGACTGATCTACTTTAGGATGGACTGACTGAATCTCCTTGCAGACCAAGGGACTCTCAAGAGTCTTCTCCAACAGCACAGTTCAAAAGCATTAATTCTTCGGCACTAAGCTTTCTTCACATTTCACCCCACTAGGACACCATTATTTTATGTACGAAAAAAGGAAGTCCTGCCAACTACAACTGTCAGACCTCATAAATTTAAAAGATACTTTGGCTTCCCTGGTGGCTCAGACCATGAAAACATCTGCCTACAATGCAGGAGACCTGAGTTCGATCCCTGGGTGGGGCAGATACCCTGGAGAAAGAAATGGCAACCCACTCCAGTACTCTTGCCTGTAAAATCCCATGGATGGAGGAGCCTGGTAGGCTACAGCCCATGGGGTCACAAAGAGTCAGACACAACTGAGCAACTTGACCTTCACTTTCTTTTCTTTTCAGAAATGTTAAGATGAGACAAAGTGTATTGTCTTACGTTTGTGGAAATGTGAACATTGTCCCATTTTACAAATAAAGAAACTGAGGTATACTGAAAACAGTTTGCCCAAGGTCACAGAGCTAGTAAATAAAAGCACTGGGATACAGACCTGATAAGTCTGGTCACCTTTTCATGGCAGTAAACTCAGATTTCCCAAGAGTCATATGAATTACCCAAAAACACACCTGGCAAAGAGGCAGGACACAGGGTGCTAACACCTGCTCCACCATGAGCACATTAACTGTGGCAATTCTCTGAACATCTCTGAACCTGACCTTTCATGTGTCCAAGAAGGCACTGTGCTAGACTATGATAAACTGCCTTTCTTCTTCTGGAAAAGCAACGCGATATACTATAGGAAAAAGTACATTTAGAATCAGAAAGTCCTAGACTGAAGTTCTTGTTCCAGGGAATTCCCTGGTGGCCCAGTGGTTAGGACTCTGCTTTCACTGCCGAGGGCCTAGGTTCAATCCTTGGTAAGAGAACTAAGATCTGTTCCACCAACTACCCAGCTTATGCCCTGGGCAAGTTACCGAACTGCTCTCAGCTTCCTCTCCTGTAAACTGAGACTCTGCGTGTGTGCGCCTGCGTGCACCTGCCCGCTCAGTCACTCAGTCATATCTCTTTGCGACCCCATGTACTGTCCTGCCACGCTCCTCTGTCCATGGAATTTTCTAGGCAATACTAGAGCGGGTTACCATGTCCTACTCCAGGGGATCTTCCCAACCCAGGGATCGAACCTGCATCTCTTATGTCTCTGGCATCGGCAGGTGGATTCTTTACCATTGCACCACCTGGGAAGTCCAACATTGAGGCTACCAGCATGTCTCCCTTAGAGGGCTGCTCAAGGACAAAAGAGGATATATTGGGTTGGCCAAAACGTGCGTTCAGGTTTCTCCATAAGATGTTATGGGAAAACCTGAATGAACTTTATGGCCAACCCAATATACACAGAGAAAGCAGCAATGGCAGAGCTGGAATTCAGCAAATGCTCTTTCTATACCAACCACCTTTTGCTTTGGGACAGAATTAAAGAACAAACAATTCCCTGTGACCTCAGCAATTCCCCAGGGGGACACTGGTGAGAATAAGAATCAGACAGAAGAAAGCTGACTCTGAGGGCTACTCAGGCAAAGAAAATGAGCTGGAAGCACCTGGAGGGCAGGGACAGCTGACCGGCTTCCAAACTTTCGAGTAAACTCACTGACAGAGGGAAAGGTTAAAAAGAACTTAACACCATCAAACGGAGAAGGAAATGGCAACCCACTCCAGTACTCTTGCCTGGAAAATCCCATGGACGGAGGAGTCCAGTAGGCTGCAGTCCATGGGGTCACTAAGGGTCAGACACGACTGAGCTACTTCACTTTCACTTTTCACTTTCATGCAGTGGAGAAGGAAATGGCAACCCACTCCAGTGTTCTTGCCTGGAGAATCCCAGGGACAGGGGAGCCTAGTGGCTACCGTCTATGGGGTCACACAGAGTCGGACATGACTGAAGTGACTTAGCAGCAGCAGCACCACCACCACCATCAAAAGGCACTGATCAACAGATATGAGGATGAAGAGATACCAAATCTGACACAGAAAAGCAGTCTTGGAAGATCCAGTTTGATACCAAAAGTGACCTACAGTGGGATTTCCCCACTGTCCTGTTTCGTTCTTACAATAAGTAATATTCTGTGCATTTCATCTCTTTCTTTCTTCAAGAGCTTCAGAAAATCCTCAGAAGTTATGAGCTTTGGGAGGGAAGGTGAGTCATATGGATGCAGAAACAACCTGCTGACCTGCCTTTTTTCTCCATCATACCCAGAATGCCTCAAAGTTTCTGGCACATGGCCAACTCTCAACAAAAATTAGTTGAGTGAATATTTTTTGACTACATGCCATTTCACTGGGACCAGAACTCCCAAACATCCTATGCATTTATCCTACCTAAAAGACTAACAACAGTCTTTCCTGCTTCTTTTCCAGACGCATTCCAAAACCATAATCTCTAATGTGCAAACGATACACTCGGCAATGCTATTTCTCCAACCCTCTCACGTGATGACTTCCTACTTGCCCTTCAAACCTCCAACAAGTCCCGGTCCCCTTAGTCCCACCAAAACCCCTGCACTCTCTCTTCCCCTTCCTCTGTCCAGCCCTTGGGCTACTCGGCAGTTGCCTCAATTACCGCCATCATCTGATCTGAATCGGTTTGTTAATCTCCTTCCTCTCAGGCATAGCACCTTTCCTGGAGATAAATGCAGGCAAGTCCAGTTCACCCACAGCTCTCCACAACCCCCAACCCTGAGGCCCATGTGAAAAAAAGAAACCATATGGCAAAAATCCCACTCTACCCTCATCATCTCAGGAGGCTGTTTGTTTTACATAAAGTTTAGCTCAATCACCAACTTTTAGAAGAATCTGAAAGAATGCTGTAATGATTTAAGGGTTGGCTAAGAGCTGACAGGGCTTCCCTAGGGGCTCAATGGTAAAGCATCTGCCTGCCAATTCAGGGGACTCAAGCAGTTTGATCCCTGGGTCAGGAAGATCACCTGGAGAAGGAAATAGCAACCCACTCCAGTATTCTTGCCTGGGAAACCCCATGGACAGAGAAGCCTGGAAGGCCACAGTCCATGGGGTCGCAAAGAGTAGAACCCGACTCAGCAACTAAACAACAACAACCAGAGCTGACAAAAATGGCACTTTTGCTCTTTCAATACCTCCCTGGAGATAAGCTGCCCTGTGTTACCCAGCTCAAAATCCACAAACCCAGACTTTCAGGAATTCCCTGGCAGTCCAGAGGTAAGGACTTTGTGCGCTCACTGCCCAGGGCCCTGGTTTGATCCCTGGTCCCAGAACTAAGATCCCATTAGCTGGGTGGTCAAAAAAAAAAAAAAAAGAAAATCTAAACTTTGCAAGCACTCCCCATTCCAGAGTTCAAGGACCATTTGCGCCTCTGTTTTTCCTTATTGGTTTCCATATAAAAGTTACTCATTGTTTTCCTTCCAGCTTACATCAGGCTCCTGAAAGGACTCCTTTAAAGCCTTTGATGAAAACCATCAAAACATGCCAAAGGCTGGTTCTTTTCAACGTCTGTGCAGAGCAGCCAAGGTGTCACAACCTAGAACTTCAAACATGAATATGGCAGCACTCCTGCCTTCATGGAGCCCACGCTTTTCCTCCAAATAAAAAAGTATGCCCTCCATGGGCAGCGTCTCTTAAAGACGGTAGTGACAAAGTACTTCTCGGCTTTGGAGGAAGAGCGAGGGTGGAGACAGGCTTTGCCCTTACATTGGATGCCCTGTAACCATAACAACCGATGGTTTCAGTAACCATCAACCCACCGAGGGGCTAAGTTTTCCAAAAGGCATTTTCAAGAGGGGAAATCTCCCCTGCACCGACTCCCGCGTCAGCCGAGCGTTCTGGGGAGCGGTTCAGCCCATCTCTGGTCCCACCGATTCGTTCCTGCGCTCGCCAGCAGCACAGCCTCCGCCGTCACACCCCGCGCTCCGGGCAGGGCACCTGGCGTTAGGCCTCAGCCCAATGTCACTTGTTAACCTTCCAAAACCCCCGGCGTTCGGAACGCGGTCGTCTCAAGTCTAAGGCACGCGAACCACCACTGCCACCCGCGATTTCCAAGAGCTGGCGAAAAACAACCGGAGGAGCTGAGAACCTCTGAAAGGATCCACTTAAAAGTAACTGCGGTTGTCGACTTCCAGGCGTTTCGCGACGTGAGCGCCGGGGGAGACCAGAACCTGGGGCCCCATTCATAAAATTACAAGCTGTTTTCCCTCAGTTTGCGTGTGGACAGTCCTCCCCGGCTGGGGCAGAGTCCGGAGCCCGTGGACAGCAGGCTGGGGGGCTGGCCGGCGGGCACCTCTGGCGGGGTCAAGCCCACACCGCCCCACACCGCCCCCAGAAGAAAGAAGGGTGCGCCCGGGGGCCTTGCGGGTAGGTGTCCCTGTCAGCTTAACCGGGACCGTGACAGCGGGGAGGGGCCTTGGGGGACCGGACCCCCGCGCCTAGCCGCGCCAACGGCCGCCGGCCCCCGGACCCTGAGGAGCCGGAGCCTCCCCCAGCCCCGGCCTTCTCGGTGGGCGCTCCCTCCACCGCTCCGCCCGGCCCCGGGAGCTCTCACCCCGGATCCACTGGCTGCCTCATTGTACTGTGCCGGCGCCGGGGCTTCACGGCCGCCGCAGACCCCGCTCCGTTTCGGGCTCGGGCTGCCGTCCTGCCGCCCGCCCGCACCCGGGGCACCGGCCGCCCCGCCCCGCCGGCGGACCCGCCCCGCGCCCGCGGCCGCCGCCGCCAACCAGAGGGCGGCGGGGGCGGAGCCGGCCTCGCGCCAGGCCCGGCCAATCCAGCCCCTACCAGCACGCCGGGGAGCGGCCGCGGAAATGGGCGTGCGATTGGTCGGGTCTGTTAAAGAGGCCGCCGCCCACGGGGCTGGGGAGAGGGGCGGCGGCGGGGGTTACCTGGAAGAGCCTGGGGTGAAAGGGATGAGACCTTCTCTTCTCTCCTAGTCCAGCAGCCTCGCTCTCCCCAGCATTTTGCATTTATTAATTTCCTCTTCCTAAAGTCTAGCAACAAGTGGGGGCAGAATCTGCCTCTGTCAGAAAGAGAAACTGAGGTCCCCAGGGTCTCCTCGCTTGGCACATTGACTCGAATTTGAGTTTCATAGGGCCGTCAGACACATCTGTTCCCGTCCAGTCCCAGAAATTGGCTTAAAAATTATCCAGCTTCACCCTGGAGAATTTTGTAAAACATATTTAACACACATTCCGTGTGTCTGAATTGGGACTGGGGAAAATATGTATTTTTCAGCGTCCGTCCCCCGAGGTGATTCTGATGTAGGTGGTTGGTACAAGAGCTACATATACAGGCAGGCATTTATTATTTCAAGTCCTTCATGGCAATGAAGTTCAAGTGCAACTGCCATAAATAAAGATAAGCTCTTCTTTATCCTCAAAAACAGTAATATGGTTGCGAGATTTGCTAGTTTGGCTGGAGGTCGCCTACTGAGAAACTCAGGACAGTTCCCTGAGTGGGTCATGCCAAGAACTGAGTCTGAAGGGCACCGGGCTGGGCTGAAGCAACAAGGCAGTCTTGTTCTCTGACTCCCGAGACAATGCTTAAATACTTAAATGGCAAAACACACCCTTCCTTGTTGCCATCACCAGACCCAGTCATAACCCCAGGAAGGTGCCTGGGTTCCAACGCCATCCAGCCCAGCCCATTCTCCCAAACACATGCCTCTCCTCCTCCCGGTGTCCCAGACATCCATCTGACCCAGAAGTCCCTGCCTGAAAGTGAGCCTCTTCTGCCTAGACCCCTCCTATGAGAAGCAAACTGCCTCCAAAGAACAGCCATATCACTGTTGGTGGTGGTGGTGGTGGTGGTGGTCATGGTGTTTTGGCTGGTTGTTCGTTTGTTTTGGTTTTTCTGTGATTTCTGTGGGTGTTGTGTTTGTCAGGAACAGCTCAACACACACATTCATCAGCCTCATCGAGATTAAGTCTCTGGGTTGCAGACATCACTGCCTGGGAACACTATTTGCTTCCCTTGGCCCTCCCAAAAGAAAAGGAATTCTTGTTTTAAATGCAGAGGGTTCCAGCCTTGGGTATCTGGAAATGTGCAACAAAGGCAGTTAGCACTAGAGAAACAGCCCAAAGTTCATCTTGGCCACACCTTAGAACCTCCGTGATTTGGTTGGGGTGGAGTGGGCAGTGAAGGTGGTGGGGGGGGCCTGGAGCTGTACCACTGCCAGGGTCCAGGGGAAGCTGGCATTGTGTATCTCAGAGTGCCCGCCCCCACCTTCCTTGCCCAGGCAAAACGCTACATAAATATTAGGTTAATTAATATAGTGTCAACCTAACCTCAAGCTGGAGGCCCATAAGGTCCAGCATGAACACTAAGAAGGAGCTCTTCCTTTTGAAAAGTGAGGAATTTGGATGCTTTGAAAAATAAACAAATGTATCATAATATTAACACTTCCTCCTACCTTTAAGAGATTACTCTGGGCCAACACTATGTCAGTATCTTTGCACGCATTAATTCATTTGAAACCTTATAAGGACCCTGTGTGGTAGGTCTGGCTGTTATTTTCTCCATTTTACAGATGCCAAAATGGAAGCTCACAGAAGACTGGTAGTGTGTCCAAGGTCACAAGACTAGCCTAAGAAAGAGCCAGCCTTCATGACCTCCTAACTGCCTGTTCCAGTGTTTGCCAAAGTGCCCTTCCTTCTTGCCAGAAACAGGATGGCTAACTTCAAAAGGCAAAAGAAGCAAACACCACTGCACTTCTCCAGAAGACAGTATAATTAATATAGCAGCACTGCCTTGGATTTGAAGTTCCATTGCTCTAACATGCCATCTCTTTGACCTTGAACAAGACATATCATTAAATCCCTTTGAGCCTCTGACTGCTCATCTATAAAAGGGGATAATGGTAACAAATTCTGCCTCCTTGGACTGGCATGAAAACCAAATCAGTAAAGAATATGTATGAATGTACATGTACTTTGAACTTACAAATGAAAACAGTGATTTTAGACCTTGGTATCTTGACTCAGTAAAGTGAACAAGGACAAAGGCCAGGGTTTGTGATGCTAAATTCAAATATCAAACAGGATTCCTTACTTTGTCCCCCAAGTATCTATAGGAATAGTATGTACAAAGTGAACTAAATTTTTTCTACCTACAGAAGAGATAGAAGTCACAGAAATTCAAATCTAAGTTATCAGTCTGGCATCTGCCTCCCTTCACCCCCGCCCCCCAACCATCACTTAAGTCTCTCTCACAACCCAGGCTTCAGTTTAAGCCTACAGATTCCAGTATACTTGAATTATTCCCAATTGTGACCTTTCAAGACAATCCTTATTTTCTCATGAAACTTAAAAAAAATGCTGTAAGATTTTTACTGCAATTTTTTGACACTGCACTTCTGTCTTGGCAGGAGAAATGGTTATGAAGTACACAAAAACAAAAAAGTTAATCCACATATACATCGAACAAAAAGGTTAGGGTCCCATTGTGCCACAAGCTGCACCATTAATGAACAATTACTGAGAGCTCCGTAAGTACCAACCGGTGTACTCAGCATTGGGGATGAAGACAGTATTTTTTAAGTGCAAAAATTGTGAACTTTTGGCACTAAATCTAGCAGAGAAAGACTGACGTATTGATGGACCATTATTGGCCTCCACAAAGTTAAGCCCAAGAGCTATGGGAGGTAGAATAGACATTTATAACCCGTGGGGAACCCCAATAATGTTTCATTTTTTAAAAAAAACTTTCATTGTTGCTAGCTTATATATTTATTTTTGTGGCCATGCTGCAGGACACGTGGAATCTGTTTCCTGACCAGATACTGAATCGGCACGCCCTGCATTCAGAGTGCAGAGTCTTAACCAGTGGACTGCCAGGGAAGTCCCTGATAATGTTTTAAGGGTGACCAGATGAAGGCTATTGAAAAACCAGAAAGGTAATAAAAACCTAAGGAAGAGTGTTGTCTGCAGGGGTCAAGTGGGGAGAGATCTGAACGTATACCTTGGGATTTGGAAATTAGAAGGTTACTGACTGTGCTCAGATGCTCAGTCACGTCTGTTTGTGACCTCATGGACTGTAGCCCTCCAGGCTCCTCTGTCCATGGGATCCTCCAGGCAAGAATACTGGAGTGGGTTCCCATTTCCTCCTCTAGGGGATCTTCCCAACCCAGGGATCAAATCCGCTTCTCCTGCATTGGCAGGTGGGTTCTTTACCACAAGTGCCACCATCCCAAGCCTAGGAACAACTGCTTCAGAAGGTTACTGAGGCCGCTGACAAAAGCTGTGCGGGTGGGGCTAGAGATGCAGACTCTCGCTAGAGCTAGACTGAGAAGAGCTAAGAAGAGAGAATGAAGAAGCCAGGCAGGACAGGACCGATGGGACAGGGTCCCAGGAAGCCCACAGGGACAGGGAAGAAGGCCTCGGTGAGGAAGAGGGTCTGTTCTTCCACTTAAGCTGGATGTAGATAAGAATGGGTGTGGGTGCAGATTCATTCATAGATGGAGGGCAGGAAGTTGGGGAAATTCCTGTCTTCTGGTTTCTATTATTTTCACTCTAAAGTGAGAAACAAGTCTTCTCTTGAGAGTGGGTGGGAGGTGGTAACCAGGCCTTGAGGAAAACAGTGAAGAACTGGAAAAGCCACCGAGAGGAATGGAAGAGGGAGCTGCCAGATTGAGAGGGAAAGTTCCTGGCAGCCGTGAGGGCCCATGCATTTGAAGCACTCCCGTGACAGGAGTCAGATGGATGGTCACGTGGGGCTTGGCAGCTGGGTCCTGTGTGGAGAATCCAGAGTGAAGAACTTACAGGGTCAGGAGCAGGAGAAACCCAAAACAGTGCAAGGTATAGACAACAGATGGGTCAAAGTGATGGATCATGGGTTCTAAGTTGGATGGAGATAGAAGGAAATCTGCGGCGGTGGAGGTAGGGGGGCTGCCGCTGGACTGGAAGAAATATGTGGGGCAGGAGAGATGGGAAGAACCAGACATGGTGTCAGCTTGGAGTGGGATGGGTTAGGTGAGGCGTTCAGAGAAGAGCAATTCCGAGTGATGACAAGGTCAGGCCCAGCCATGGAGTTGGAGTTTCTAAACACACTTAATTCCTGGATTGTCCCTCCCCTGGTTCCTTTTAGAGAATGATCTGTGGCTGTGTGGCCTCCAGCGCTTTCTGTTCACTCTGCACCACTCTCTGAGATGATGGAGGTGGGAGAGCATCCTTCTCTCTCGTCTGGTTTTCCTTCTAAAATAAAAACCTGTTAATGAACAGAAGGACACCCACTATCGTCATGGAGACAGGAGCATTTGCAGGAAGGGATGCTGGTGGGAAGTCTTCTGGGGCTTTAGAGGTGCCTCACCTGGTGGGTTGATGCACTTGTGAATAATTCCCAGTCATCAGGGAGTGGCAAACAGCCAGCTGATGTCGATTGTATATTTTGCTAATTAGCATGTGAGACCCGAGGTTATTAAATATAAATGTCTCAAAGCTCTGTCATTCTAAGGGAGGACCAGTGAGGGAATGGTGGCTTCTAACTAATGTGGAGCAGAGCTAGAGTGGACTTCTAGGGAGAAATCCTGACACCTCCCTCCATTTCCCTGCTGACTCTCTGCCCACCCTCTGCTCCACACAGAGAACGACTCCATCGCACAGCATTTACTCCCTCCCTTTCCCTCTAACCCGCCATCCTAGAGGCCTTCCAACCACCGAGGCTTCTCCTCCACTCCAGCACAGGAAATCCAGTCTCCAGCTTGTACAGAAGCACCCTGGCACACAATTTTAACTCCCGGAATGAAGGGTCAGCCCCGCAGCCAACAGGTGCTGGCCCCCACTTCTGTATCTCTTTTCCCCTTAAGTAGCGGAAGTGGGAGGACTCAGCTGGCTTTTTGGGGGTGGGAGATGCTCAGCTTGTAGTCTGTGGGATCTCAGTTCCCTGACCCAGGCCTTGGCAGTGAAAGCCCAGAATTCAACCACTAGATCCCCAGTGAACTCCCCCAGCTGGCCTTTTAATGACACATGTGCATGTGTGCTAACTCACTTCACATGTGTGCTAAGCTGGACAAAAAGTGTCCAACTCTTTGTGACCCTATGGACTGTAGCCCGCCAGGCTCCTCTGTCCAGATTCTCCAGGCAAGAATACTGGAGTGGGTTACCATGCCCTCCTCCAGGGGATTTTCCCGATGCAGGGATCGAACTGATGTCTCTTATGTCTCCTGCATTGAAGGTGGGTTCTTACACTAGAGCTACCTGGGAAGCCCTTAATGACATACACATCCACCTACACATAGGGGAAGGTTGTCTGTTTTCATTTTGAAAACATGATTTACATACCCTGATATAGAGTAGCTAGAAGTCAGTGGAAAATATCCACTCCCAATCAGATTAAATAAAATGAGAAATGGTAGAACTGCTAGCCTCTGCCATGTCCTTGTGGCTACTCTACTCAGCATCTATATGATTCAGAAGACAAAGATGGTCTATATTTGGGTAAAAGCTTAGGCAAAGAAAATGTTTCAATCTGTTTGGGCCAAGGTTCCCCCCAAAGCAGAACTTGAGACAAAGCTCACATGTGAGTACATTGCTCAGGAGCACGAACCCAGGGAACATACCCAAGGCTCAGGAACCAAAGCAAGGATGGGGGCAGAGGCATTTGATCATCCGTTACTGGGGTGGCCACTTTCCGGGCTGCTCGATTAGGAGATACTAAGAAGCCCTAAGAGAAACATGTTAGGACCCACCGTCTAGGGTAGGGGAGACAGAGGAAGGCATTTATCCAATGGTTTCTGTTGCTATTGGTGAAGACCTCTGCACAGGGGTCTGAGCTATGCTTCCAGGGTGTGCTGGCCTGGCATTGAGTGGGCATCAACAGAGATGCCCTGGGTGTGATCCAGAGACAAAACACTGTCAGATTGTACCTGCTGGTAGGAGCAGACACAGAACTGGCCACTAGAGTGGTGGCTGAAGATCTCCAGTGGTTTCCAATCCAAAGCCCATTTTTTAAACAGGGTTTCCCTTGTGGCTCAGTGATAAAGAATCCACCTTCCAGTGGAGGAGACACAGGTTCCATTCCTGGTCCAGGAAGATCCCAGATGCCGTGGGGCAACTGTTGTACCTGTGTGATCTAGAGTCTGTGCTCTGCAACAAGAGAAGCTGCCTCAGTGAGAAGCCTGCATAATGCAGCTAGAGAGTAGCCCCTGATCGCCAAAACTAGAGAAAAAAGCCTACATAGCCATGAAGACCCAGCACAGCCAAAACTAATTTTTTTTAAAGAGAAGAACATCCCACTCTACCAAAAAACTTGTCATCTTAAGTTAGGCTGGAGGGACACAAGATTTCAAATGTCTTTTAATTTTGTTGTAATGTTCTGCTTAGAGAAGCAGCATTAGGCTGGTGGCTTTGGGGTCATTTGGACTGGTTTCAAGTTTTGCATCTGTCATTTCTGAGCCATGTGACTTTGGAAAAGATATTGAACTTCCTTGAACTTCCTTGAATTGTTTCCTCATATATAAGTTGGAGATATCCACATCATATGTTATTATAAAGATTAAGAGTATGCATATATCCTTAGTGTAGCATCTTTTCATATTAAGTGCCCAGTTAGTGGAAGCTGTTGCTTTTCACTCTAGGACAAATTCCCAGCCATGGAGTTTACTGTGTACAGGAAGACAATGGGGTGATATGCCTAAGCCTCAAAAATAGAAGTGAAAGAAGATATCACATGGTTGCAGGCAACAAAAAATGTCTAATACTATGAAACAACCAAACAGCTTTTATCTACAGTGGCTAAATATCTTGGAGTTTCCAAGAAAGCTCAAGTTCAAATGTTCTTTTGTGTTGTTGTTCAGTTGTATCCGACTCTGTGCAACCCCATGGACTGCAGCATGCCAGGTTTCCCTGTCCTTCACCATCTCCCAGAGTTTGCTCAAACTCATGTCCATTGAGTTGGTGATGCTATCCAACCATCTCTCCTCCTGCCCTCAACCTTTCCCAGCATCAGGGTCTTTTCCAGTAAGTCAGCTCTTCACATCAGATAGCCAAAGTATTGGAGCTTCAGCATCAGTCCTTCCAGTAAATAGTCACGGTTGATTTCCTTTAGGATTGACTGGTTTGATCTTGCTGTCCAAGGGGCTCTCAAGTCTTCTCCAACACCACAGTTTGAAAGCATCAGTTATTCTCTTGTGTTGCCCCACTACAAAAATGCCTGTTTGAGGGGCAGTCACCTTGATTTGGACCAGAAGATAGCATTATATGTACATCCCACTAGGAATGGGATCATCAGTCCTCCAGTTTCTTTTGCTCTACCAATCCCTGGAGTGTGGGAAACACAGCTCTTCTTTTTCTTTTTAAAAATTTTTATTTATTTCTTTGGGGGATCTTCTCAGATCAGGAATTGAACCCATGTCTCTTGCATTGGCAGGTGAATTCTTTACCACTGAACTACCTGGGCTTCCCTAGTGGCTCAGACGGTAAAGAATCCACCTGCAATTTGGGACACCTGGGTTCGACCCCTGGGTTGGGAAGATCCCCTGGAGGATGGCATGGCAGCCCACTCCAGCATTCTTCCCTGGAGAATCCCCATGGACAGAGAAGCCTGAAGGGCTACAGTCCATGTGGTCGTAAAGAGTTGGACACGACTGAGCGACTAAGCACAGCCCAGAGCCACCTGGAAGCCCTCCTTTTACTCTTGTAGGAAGACTCCAGTGTCCTCGGCCTCTCTTTCTCTGATCCCCACACCAGCTCCTTATTCATTCCTTCTGTGGAAAGGAGCCCCAGGCCCTCATGATGCTCCCCTGGTGATCTCAGTCATGAGGATGTGTAAGCTGCCAAGAAGAGATGAGCAAAGGCCCTTCACCCTTACAGATAGCGCCTGCTCAGAGGAAACTGGAAACACTCTCATCAGGTCCCTGGGGCGCACGGGCAAAGAACGGAGCAAATGCAGACAGAACTGTCTACCCACTCATCCTCAAGGCTAAGTCCTATCGTTATCTTTGGGCTAGAAGATGATTGGCCTCTTTCACAGTATCCAGGACCCCACTAAGTCTCCTGGAGAGGACACCAAGTCTTTGCTTCTGAGAACTAACGCTCAGCTTCTGGTTTACTAGGTGCCTTTGATAGCCATAGAGGCTCCATAATTTTAGTAGTGGTGCCTACAACCATTTGGGGTGATAGATCTCTATCACAGCCATAAAAAGCCCAAAGACAAATTAAAAGGAAGGAAAAATCGAGTAGTTAGCCTGAGGCCCAAAGCAAACCCCGCTTACTGGTGGAATCGGAATTGCCCCCCTGCCATTTCCCATTGGGCTTCCCAGGTGGCGCAGTGGTAAAGAACCTGCCTGCCAATGCAAGAGACGCAGGAGATGCAGGTTCGAATCCTGGCTCAGGAAGATCCTCTGGAGGAGGAAATGGCAAAACCCACCCCAGTATTCTTGCCTGGAAAACTCCATGGACAGATGAGCCTGGCAGGCTACAGTCCAAAGGGTCAAAAAGAATCAGACACAACTGAGCACACACACATGCATTTGCTAATCACCCTTCCTGCCTGCCTACACCTACCTTGGTCTCTCGTGGCCCTCTGAGCAATCACGGTGTGACCCACTTAAATGATTCTTCAGAAGAGCAATTGGTCTTTGCTGGCTATAAGTCATCTGCTAGTCATCGTCATCATCATTATAATTAGTAAGACTTCTCTCATTAAGTTGTGAAGGCATCTGTCCCAAGCCTTAGTAGGTCACCCAGTTTCCAGAGGCTGGGAGAAACCATGATGCTATTCATTCATCCCAGGCCCAGCTCATGCTATAGTTTTCATGCATTTCAGAGCAGAGGAGAAAACACTCTGTATGCTCCAGTCTTACCCGATGCCTGCTAGGCCTCTCCTGGATATCTGATAATCATCTCATGATAAAAGTCCTCAAAAGGAATCCTTGGTCCCTGCCCACCCCCATCTTAGTCAACAGTGCCGCTGCCCACCCACTAACTTGCTGGAGTCAAGAACATCAAGAACACTGAGTTGGCAGAGGGGAGGGATAAACTGGGAGATTGGAATTGACATATACGCACTACTATATATGATAGTACTATTTACGGCACAGGGAACTCTGCTCAATACTCTGTCATGACCTATAGGGGAAAAGAATCTAAGAAAGAGTGGATATATATAACTGATTCACTTGCTGCATGGCAGAAGCTAACACAATGCTGTTAATCAACTATGTTGTTTGCTAAGCCATGTCAGACTCTTTTGCAACCCCATGGCCTGTAATCTGCTAGTCTCCTCTGTCCATGGGATTTCCCAGGCCAAAATACTAGAGTGGGTTGCCATTCTCTTCTCCAGGGGATTTTCCCAACTCGGGGATCAAACCCAAGTCTCCTGCATTGGCAGGCAGATTCTTTACCACCAAGCCACCAGGGAAGCCCGCTTTGAAAAAAAAAAAACAAAAACAATGAGTTATCTGAGATTCCATCCTTTTCTGCTCACATCCAATCCACCAAGGAGAACGCAATGGCACCCCACTCCAGTTCTCTTGACTGGAAAAATCTCATGGATGGAGGAGCCTGGTGGGCTGCAGTCCATGGAGTCGCTATGAGTGGGACACGACTGAGCGACTTCACTTTCACTTTTCACTTTCATGCAGTGGAGAAGGAAATGGCAACCCACTCCAGTGTTCTTGCCTGGAGAATCCCAGGGACGGGGGCGCCTGGTGGGCTGCCGTCTATGGGGTCGCATAGAGTTGGATATGACTGAAGCGACTTAGCAGCAGCAGCAGCCAATCCATCAATATACAAACTTGCTCTGGCATCTCTCTACTGAAAAATCTCCTCCCTTTTGTCCAAGACTCCCTCCTGTTGTCTTTACAGCACAACTTCTCAAAAGGGTTCCCCTCTTCCTCTCCCATCATCCTCTTTAAGCTGCTTCTCCAGCGGCTTCCACCTCTACTGCACCCCAGAAACTGCTCCTGTCACATCATTAATGACCTCCACTCTGTCAAGCCCAGGAGTCACTCCTCTGACCTACCTGACCCTTACTTAATACTTTTCACAACATCTACTGGCCACCTCCCTACGCGTCTAGTCCTCATTTCCTTAGTCCATCTCTCATACTCCCTCCAGGCCCTGGTGAGATGGAGAGACCAAACCTCATCACCCAGGTCACACATTTCCAGTGGCCTGTTGCTTGTCCAACAGATCAGACTTCAGGCAGGACCTCAAACTGTCCCTGGGTGCCAGGCTGGTCAGGGCAGGCCCTGTGATGTCCTCAAACAACATCCCTACGAGCCTGTTCTCTTTGTCTCTTACACAGAGCTGGAAATGGAAAACTTGACATGTTGGCGGAGGAAAGTGACAGCATTGCTGTGTGTTTTTTTCCCCCATCTCATTTTCCATTACTGCTGTTACAATGGTGTTTGCGCAATAGAGGAAAGTTGGGTGCCCAAAAATAAAATGCCTGATAAGAAGATTTGGCTCTCATACATGGATGAAGTTCTGGGGGGAGGTGCCAACGGTGGGCAGCAATCCATGTAGTGACAGCCGGGGGTCTGGCTGGCATTGCTCAAGCTTCCCTTGCAGCTGTGATGGTATCTCAGTGACCTTTTCAAGAGCTTGGCTGTAGCCTTCATGTGTCTGCTGTAATTCTTGTGCATGTTTATGCTGACAGAGCACCCAGCGAACAACTTGGAAAATTCCTTGCCTTTTTTGCCCTTTCTGGAGATTAATCCATATCGAATTGCAACTTTTTTCATCAACATTACCTCTACTACCTTCTTTTCAAACCTCTTCAGTCAGACTCTTGCTTTTCTTTTTCTTTCTTTTTTTTGGCCACACTGCCCAGCTTGCAGGATCTTAGTTCCCTGACCAGGGATTAAGCAGCATCCTTGACAGTGAAAGCGTGGAACCCTAGCCACTGGACTGCCAGGGAATTCCTCAGACTCTTCCTTCTCTAAAGATGAAATTGAGCCCTGTCACCCTGGCAACCCATTTCCTTTGGCCTTGGGTTGTTAATCAGCGTGGCCTAGATCTTTCTGGTCCTGACTATTTCCTTTGTGACACTTACCCAAAGAGTGATTCAAGAATTATTAGCATCTCTGTCCCTGGATGGTGAGTTCCAGGAGGCCTGGGATGGGATCTGTCTCTCCCTCCTTCTGCAAGACCAGGCCCATCACAGGCCCTCAGTAACACTCATTGCTGAAGGAGTGATGTCCCGTGAGAGCCAGTGAAGGGCCCTCCCTGGACCGGGAAGCACCTCTCAGCTCTCCTCTCCACTTGGCTCTTACAGACAAGCCCTTCCAGCTAGAGTTTGGACAGGTCCCGACTTCCTCCAGCCTGGTCTACCAGAAGGAAAGAAGAAAGAAAGTTCCTGCCTGCTAAGTTGGGAAATTTTTATTTTTTAAAAAATATCTTATTTATTTGGCTATGCTCGGTCTCAGCTGTGGCACACAAGTTCAATCCCCAGTCTGGGAACTTGACCCTGAATGTCATGATTAACAGCCTGCACGCCACAACTATACCTGGCGCAGCCAAATAAATTTTAAAAAGGGGGCGGGGATAGAGCAGGGACTTCCCTGGTGGTCCAGTGGTTAAGACTCTGTGCTTCCATTGCAGGGAGTGCAGGTTCAATCCCTGATTGGGGAACTAAGATATCCTTGCCAGTAGTGGGAAAAAAAAAAGAGAGAGTGAGAGATGAAGAAGAAGAAATAGCACAGCACCAGGAAAAAAAAGAGAGAGTTGGAAACCCTGTCGTCTGATCCTTAGGATGGAGTTTCCAAAGCCTGGGGGAAAGTACAAAAATCCTTCCTATACATGGTGGGTCAGGGTGGGGGCTCCAATGACTACATCTAATATCCACTGAACGTAATAAAACTCTGCAGTTGTGGTATTTAAGGGAGTGGACTCTCTCTGCCTTAAAATACTTTATTTCCTAAATCACATGCAATATATAAGAATAGCTAGAAATCCCCATCTCTATGGCCAAGTTGGAGGGACAGAGCAGGAGAAGGCATGCTAAATTTTGCTAAGTTGCTTTTTCTTAAAGACTTAAAAGAATATCCAGGGTTTATAATAAAATTTATATTTCTAATTACTCATATAGTAAAAGCTGAAGACACCTGAAATTTACTAAGCACCTATTTCATTCTTTCTTGCCTTATTTAAAGTTGAGATATAATTGACATATAGCATGATGTTAGTTTTAAGTATACAACATAATGATTCTATATTTGCGTATATTGCAAAACAGTCCCACAAGTCTAGTTAACATCCATCACCACACATCGTTACAAAATTTTTTCTTCTTGTGATGAGAACTTTTAAGACCTATTCTCTAAGTAACTTTCAAAGGTACGTTACAGGATTATGAACTCCAGCACAGTATAGTACTATAATGCTGTACATTATATCCTAAGGACCTATGTATTTTATAACTGAACGTTTGTACCTTTTGAGCCCTTTCACACACCCCCAAATTTGCCTTTGGCAACCACGAGTCTATTCAAACTGTGGTGCTGGAGAAGTCTCTTGAGAGTCCCTTGGACTGCAAGGAGCTCAAGTCAGTCAGTCCTAAAGGAAATCAACTCTGAATATTCATTGGAAGGACAGATCCTGAAGCTGAATACTTTGGCCACCTGATGCAAAGAGCAAACTCATTGGAAAAGACCCTGATGCTGGGAAAGATTGAAGGCAGAAGGAGAAGAGGGTGGCAAGGGATGAGACAGTTAGATAGCATCACCAGCACAATGGACAGGAATTTGAGCAAACTCCGGGAGATAGTGGAAAACAGAGGAGCCTGGCGTGCTGCGATTCGTGGGGTCGCAAAGAGTCAGAGATGACTTACCAGCTGAACAACAAGTGTGTTCTCTGTATCTCTTTTATTTATTTTGCCTGTGTTGAGTCTTCACTGAGACATATGGGCTTAGTTGCCTCTCTGCATGTGGGATCTTAGTTCTCCAACCAGGGATTGAACCCATATCCCCAGCATCGGAAGGTGGATTCTTAACCATTAGACCACCAGAGACGTCCCCTGTTCCTCTGTATCCTCTTGAGCTTGTTTTCTGTTTGTTTGTTTTTGATTCCATCTATTAAGGACTCTTGAAGACTGAAAAACCAAGATCTACGGTCGGGACACCATGCTGTTCCCAGGTTTCATCAAACATCCTCCTTTGGGTTTACCTCCCTGGGGACCAGCTGCCCAGAGTAAGTGCTGTGTGGACAAGCCCAGACCCGACTGCTGGCAGAATTGTCTGGGTGAGGCCTGTGTGTCCTACAGAAAGAAGACAGGAGGGTGGATAGAAGGTGCCAACCCATAGGAGGAAGAGCAGGGAGGGTGGGAGGGTGGAGGGGATTTGGATAAAACCACAGTGGTGTGTGCCAAGTACCAAGCAGTATAACTCTTTCCTTTTGATGCCATGACCTCCCCCAGAAGACAGTCTCCAAAAACACCTGTGTCCATAAAACAAAACATATGGCTTTTTAGATTTAAAACGATGGATGAGGGACTTCCCTGGTGGTCCAGTGGTTAAAACTCTGTACTTTCACTGCAGGGGGCATGGGTTCTACCCCTGGTTGGGGAACTAAGATCCCTTATGCCACACAGTGTGGCCAAAAATAATAAAATAAAATAATGAGTGAATTTCCCCCCGTGAAAGGGAATGCTGGACAATTCCAGAAATTTAACAAAGGCTGCACCAAATGATGGCTAGGAAGTGTGTGCATGAAATTGTCATAAGAGGATTGATTATAATTCAGAAGATGATTCTCAGAAGTTTAAAAAAAAAATGAAGACCAGATCTCTAAGACTCTTTCCAGCTCTATAATCCTGTTAAAAATAAAATCTTAGCAAAACAAAATCAGTTGATATGTTTTGGTTTTAGGGAGAACTTAACTTCTGTTTGATGGAGAGAGGGATATGAGCAAAATTATTCTGTTGGTAGAAAGCCACCTTTTTTCTTTTTTTCTGCCTTTCCCACTAACTGAGTACAGCAGGAGATAAAAGGCTGTCTTCTCTTGTAGATTCAAAGATATTTTGATTGCTATATTTTAAAGTCTTTGTCACAGGAATTTTCAAACATATACAAAGTAGAGAGAATAGCATAATTGACACCTGTGTACGCATAACCCAGCTTTATCAACCATCAACACACACCTAATCTTTTTAAAATCAATCCCACTCCTCCCTTACTTATTTTAAACTAAATTCTATACAATATTATTTCATTTGTAAATGCTTTACTATGTATCACTAGGAAAGGCTCTTTAAAAGTACATAACCACAGTACCATTAGCACATCTAGAAATATCAACAACAGTTCCTTAGTGTCATAAAATATCCAGCTAGCAGCCTAGATGGGAGGAGCGTTTGGGAGAGAATGAATACATGCATATATACAGCTAAGCCCCTTTGCTGGCCACCTAAAACTATCATGTTGTTAACTGGCTATATGCCAATATAAAATTAAAAGTTAAAAAAACAAAATATCTGGTCAGAGTTCAAGTTTTTCTGAAATTAAAAAATTTATATTTGGGGCCTCCCTCGTGGTCCAGTGGTTAAGGATCCGCCTTGTAATGCAGGGGACCCCAGTTTGACCCCTAATCTGGGAGGATCCCACATGCCTTGGGGCAACTGAGCCCCAGCACCACAAGTACTGAAGCCCGAGAGCCCCGGAGCCCGTGCTCTGTAGCGAGAGCCGCTGCGATGAGAAGCCCTCACATCACGCCTGGAGAGCAGCCCCTTCTCGCCACAGCTAGAGAAAACCCGCGTGCAGCAATGCAGACCCAGCACAGCCAAAATTAAAATAAATAAAATTTAAAAACAAACAAAAACATATTTGTGCTGTGTATTGATCAAGGGCCTTAAAATGTTTAGACTTAGTAAGTTCACTTCTAGAAAATTTCCTGAATCCAGAAAAAGCTTTATACATAAAAGATGTTTTCTGCAGCTTTATTTATAGTAATGAAAGTTGGAATAAGTTAAACGGACACCCTAGGTGAATGATTAAGTGAGTTTTGGTAATACCCAATGAAGCATTGTGATTAGAGACAGACAGTGATATTAGACATAATACATTTCACAACACCATTTATTATCAAGTTTTCTTGAAGCATCCTCTTTACTCAAAGATAAAATATGAGTAATAATAGTATCTACTTAATGGAATGAGGACTAAGTAAAAATACATGTAAAACACTCAGTAAAGTGTTTTCCTGGTACCAAGTGAGCCCTCAATATATGATCACTGTATAATATGCAGCAATAAACGTGTTTTTGAAGAACTTGTAGTAACATAGAAAATTATTACAGTATCAAATTTAAAATCCAGTAAGCAATTTTACCACCATTTAACCACAACCATGTAAAGAGTGTATACAAGGGTAGTATACCAAAATAACAAGTTTATCAGAGTGGTGATTCTCACCTCCCATCATTCTTATTTTGTAGAAGCAATGTAGTTCATTGCAGAAAAATTTTTAAGTGCAGAATAAAAAAAAAAAAATTAAGTTTTGATGGGTTAAGGAGGGAGCAATCTTGAGATTTCTTTTTTAAAGCCCTCAATGTTTTCCACGCCCCAACCAGTGGCCACCAAGCCCGTTAGCACTCCCTTGTGGTCAAACAAAGCAACTACTCTTAGACAAAAATCCAGTGAAGAATTAAACAGATGATCGTATCGCCCCGCAGGGAGTGTAAATGTCACACCGGGTCTTGTGCCATGGGACTTTCAACCCAAGCTCTATCTGAATCATGGGGCCAGGGGTAGCTTGGGGACATCGTGTGATTGTCCTCAGGTGAGAAACTTGGCTCACGGATTTCATATGACTCACGGACCCATGAATCTAGCTCACCCATCTCAGAACTATTGTATGAACCGTTCTGAAAATTCGCCTCCACTGTGTCCAGCCTTCAGAGAGAAGACACCCTGCCCTAGAGCTTCCTGCCTGCGCAGAGGAAACCTAGCCAGCATGTGCCCACCAGAAGATCAGCGGGGAGAGGAGAGAACCCAAGAGCCACACCTGAGTTTGTCATAGCTCCACCCACTGCAGGTCCTCCCTGGGTCAACCCTGCTTCCTAAGGGGCGAAACCAGCTGCAGGACCTCGTTAAAGTCCTCCAGCTCCACCAAACCCATTTCCCTTCCTGTAAAGTGGGAGGAGCAGACCCGAGGTTCTGGATTGCCAGCACCTGGATCAACAGCATCAGAACCACTTGTGTGGGGGGAGGTGTTGACATAATGAATTTTGATGCTTCCACCCAGAAATTCTGATGCAGGCAGTCTGTGGGGGATGAAGGGCTGGGAATCTGTAACTGAGGAAAGCTCAGCAGGTGTGGGGACCTGGGATTCTTCAGATGCTCTTCCTTTCGGAATTGCCGGTCTCTGTCTTCTTCCTGTGGAGTCTGGAAAACTTCCTTCGGACTGTGGCATTGCTTCAAGAACATCCAAAAGGAACGCATATGTCCTCATGGATAAGAGCAGGACTCTGGAGGTGGATTTCCTCCTGCATCTGCCCTTTCACCTTGCTAAGCTTCAGTTTCTTCCCTTGTGAGATGAAGAAGATGTTAGTATCTACCTTACAGGGTTGTTGTACATGGAAGATTAAATTATTTATTATAATGATTTAATTATATTTCCATTTAATTATAATTGTTTTAGCTACCAGTAAGTGGCTCAGATGGTAAAGAATCTGCCCACAGTGTGGGAGACCTGGGTTCGTTTCCTGGGTTAGGAAGATCCCCTGGAGAAGGGAATGGCTACACATTCCAGTATTCTTGCCTGGAGAATTCCATGGACAGAGGAGCCTGGTGGGCTACAGTCCGTGGGGTCTCAAAGAGTCAGACACTACTGAGCAACTAATACACACACACACACATAATTATTTTATATATGTAAAGCCCAAAGCTCTTAAAACAGTGTGTAACACACAAAGGCTATTTCAGCAGTGATTATTTTAACTATTATTATTGTTACTGATAAAGATACTGAGTATCTTTTTTTCAGAATTTTTAAAGTTTATACTCCATTAATAGTTATTGTAAAATATTGGCTATAGTCCTTGTGTTGTACAATATATCTTTGTATAGCTTATTTTACACCTACTAGTTTGTATTTCTTAGTACCCTATCCTATCTTGCCCTTGTTTCTTCCCTCTCCCCACTGATAACCACTACTTTGTTCTCTGTATCTGTGAGCCTGTTTCTTTTTTTGTTGCTGTTACAGATGGGTATCTTTAAATAATAATACTTTTTAAAAGGTACAACCCCTGGGGGAGTATGGGATGAATTGGGAGATTGAGAGTGACATATATTCACTATTGATACTATGTAGAAAATAAATAACTAATGAGAACCGACTGTATAGCCCAGAGAACTCTATTCAGTGCTCTGTGGTAACCTAAATGGGAAGGGAATCCAAAAAGAGGGGACATATGTGTGTGTGTGTGTGTGTGTGTTAGTCAGTCGTGTCCGACTCTTTGCGACCCCATGGACAGTAGCTGTCAGATTCCTCTGTACGTGAAACTCTCCAGGCAAGAATACTGGAGTGGGTTGCCATGCCCTTCTTCAGATATATGTATATGTATAGCTGGTTCACTTTTTTGAAGCAACTCTTCTCCAATAAAAGTTAATTTAAAATATAAAAGATACAACCCTTAAACCGTGAAAAAGAACCTGTGAGGTGTAGTTAAAACTCTGGGTTCAAGCCAGCCCTCTATCCCCTCCCAGAGTGAATCCAGGTGAACACCCAGGACAAAGATAAGCTGCACCATCTACGAAAGTGATGCTCCCTGGGAAAGATGTACAGAGGAGGTTGAGGGGTTTTAGGAAAAGGCCAGGTCAATTGTGGCGACAGGGGTCATGTCTTACAGACTTGTGGCCAGTATGTGATGATACAGAACAGGGTTTTCTGAAGTGGGCACTGCTGCAGACACTCAAGAAGTTTCCAGTGGTCCAGGGACCTAAATTGATCATGAAGATCCATGGACCACACCATTACTTTGACTCTATCCATGATGGGTCAGCTGACATGGGTGCTCAATGCTTTGCTGACCCCTCCCCAACGGCATCCAGTGAGCGTCCTGACTGCTCATTCAGCACCACTAAAACTCAGAGGGGCTGCCTGAGCCTACTCAAGACCTCAACCCCATCCTCCTCTTTCTTCACTTTTTTCTTTCTCTGCCAGGACACTTGCCTCCCAACTCTCAATCCCCAGGTCCTTGGAGGGTAGTTAGCAGATACATGAATTTATTCAGCCATTAGGGTGTGCTCAGAAATTATGCCCCAGAATACATATATATTTGAATCCCTGAACCTGTGGGTGCTCCTTCTATTCAAAAAATATCCTTGCAGATGTGAAGAAGTTAAGGTTCTTGAGATGGAGAGGCTATCTTCATTTATCTGAGTAGACTCTCAATGCACCAGAGTGTCTTTATATGACAGAAGCAGAGGGAGATTTGACCTGCAGAGAAGGTGTCAGGAAGACAGAATAGAGAGAGACTTGAAGACACCACCCCTGGAGTGAAAGCGCTACAAGTGAGGGAGGGCTTGGGAGTCAGGAGACCCGAGTTCAGGTCTCACTCTCCTTACTGGGGAATTCGAGGCAAGTCCTAATCTTTGGTTCCTTTGCCTGTAAAACTCCCACAGTGACACAGAAGAGGAAGGTTCCCTCCTGCTGCAAATGCTATTAGGCTTAAGGGAAATGCCGGTGAGAACACCGAATACAAACACATGCTACTGTTACCTTTGGGGCTGGGGGTGGGGGGGGAGGCGGGTGGCTCACGGTAGCTCTCAGATTCTGCCACCAGTAGCCACCCTGCTTTGAATTTTAGGAATAACAATTATAATAGGAGCATCTAACCTTGACTGCATGCCTACTATGTGCCAGGCGCTGTGCCAAGAATCTTATTTGCATCCTCCAGAGACATGTAGAAATGGGATAGTGGAGTTTGCACTTTAGTGTTTTTATTATTATTATTTTTGCACTTTGGAAGCAGAAAGACCTAAACTGGAATCTCAGCTGTGCCCTATTTAGTTATGTGACCTCAGGCAGGCAACTTCACCTCCTAAACCTCAGTGTCCTCACGGACAAACAGTGCTTTCTTTTTTTTTTTTTTTAAATCATTTGACCCTGCCTCATGGCATGTGGGATCTTAGTTCCCTGACCAGGGATTGAACCCGTGCCCCCTCCATGGGAAGCACAGAGTCTTAACCACTGGACCACCAGGGAAGTTCTCAAAATGGTGCTGTTTTGACCTGTCTTCCTGGGAGGTCACAAGGATCAGATCTACCCTAAGCAAAATGTCTGGCGTGGTCCTCTTATTACCATTGGTTCTCTATAATCAGTGGCGGCTTCGTGGTGAACACACAGGTTCATAACGGGGTGCACGCTCTCTCCCAGTGTGGAAACATCTATGTGCCACTGGCATCCATTCAAAAGGCAGCATTTCCACTCCCGCCCCATGCCTGTGGAACCACAGAATCTTTCTTCCATGACAGCACCTAGACATATTCATACGTGGTAATTTTCAGGCCAGAGCTGAGCAACTAATTTTCCCACCTAAAATTTATTCTTTCTTCTTTTGTTATTACAGGCTGGGGAAAAGACATAATAAAAACCCTCTGAGTCTGGCAAAGAGAAACAACAGTGAAATGCAATTTGAAACTGGGAGTAATCATTGTGTCTACAATTCTAAAAAAATAAATAAATCAAGGAGTAGCTTTTAGAGCCAGTTTTAAATCATGCAGAAGAGTCAGAGTTAGAAAAAAAATTCGTTATTTTCCTCTCTAAAATGCTGCTCCCCCTGGACTTTCCATCCTGGCTCAAAGCCCCACGAACCCTCAGACCCACTGTTCCTAAACCCCAGGATGCCATCAATATTCCCCTTTTAACTCCATCAGCTACCCAGTCCCTTGATTTTCTGCCTCTTACAGTCACAGGGCATTTTCTTTCTTTCTTTTTTTTTTTTTTTTAGGGCATTTTCATTAGTCCCCTCCAGGCTTGAACTTGGCTGAGAACCCTCCAAGCCAGCCGCCAAGGGATCTTCCTGAAACACAGATGAGAAGATTATCAGGATGACTGTCAATTACTGAAAACATGTGGGGCATCTACCACATAGCTGGTATCCTTTCACTAATCTCCCAAAGCCTCTCTCTCTCTCTCTTTAGTCGCTAAGTCGTGTCCGACTCTTGCAGAGGCATGCACTGTAGCCCACCAGGCTCCTCTGTCCATGGGATTCTCCAGGCAAGCACACTGGAGTGGGTTGCCATTTCCTTCTCCAAGGGATCTTCCCGACCCAGGGATTGAACCCCAGTCTCCTGCACTGCAGGCAGATTCTTTACCGACTGAGCTATTAGGGAAGCCCCATTATTAGTTCCACTTCACTAATGAAGCAATTTGCTTCTGTAACTTGCCCAAGATCACTGACCTGGTAAACAGTGAAACTGGGACTTGAGCCCAGGTCTGGAGACTCCCATGTCCCTGCTTTCTCTCCTGGGCTTCCTACTGACCGCAGCCAAATCTCCCAAACCACGCCCTAGGGCCATCACTGTATAAGATAGAACAAGTTTTCTTTAAAACAGCACCAGTAAAGTGTACGTGGAGGGGAGACATGACCAGTCTGCCTTAAATAAACTTGAGGCACGCTCCCTAGGCTGCCCAGCCTGAGAATCCCTGGCATATATTAAAGGCTTTCGTGTGTCTTACAACTTTAAAAAAAAAAAAAAAAAAACAACCCACTTTAACCTAGAGTTTTCCAAAGTTATTTTGCCATGGAACCCCTCTGCTCTGAGCATCCATCACAGCCTGAAGGAGGACTGGTGTTCCTCGGCACACAGCCTGGGAACCACCTGCCTTCCAGCTCAGGTCCCACAAGCCGTTGGGTTGGGCTCTCTGCCTCTCCAGTTTCACCTCCTCTTACGCCTTGTGTCAGCCTTTTGCTCCAGCCGCTCCTCGATGCTCATGTTTCCTCTAACACGCCAGGGCGTTCCTGCCTGCGTGCCTTTACACGAATTGTTCCCTCCCTGAGTCCGCAATGCTGTTTCCTCCTCCCCTCCTCCTCGAGGTGGTCTGGCTGAAACGTCTCCTATTCCGGAAGTGATTTCCTAGGCTTCTAACCAGAGCTAATTACTCCTTGTACCTCGAACTTACCTCTAGTACAGCACATTTCTCCAAAAACCATTTGTCTCCCCAAAGCTGTTTCCTGTGGTGGTCTGTGAGCTTCTAGAAGGGCACACCATACTTTATTTCAGAATCAACACCACGCACAAGGTCTGGTACACATCAATTGTTTGCCAGCCGAACTTCCTTAGCTGTCTTCTATTTTCTTAATACAGCTTTCTGATTATAAATGTCACTCAAGCCCACTGTGAGATCTGAAAAAATATACATGTATATGATGATATATATTTAAAGAAGAAATACCCATAATCTTGATGGGAGAGACTGACTGAGGGGGAAACTGGGTCTTGTTCTGATGGGTGGGGCCATGCTCAGTAAATCTGTAATCCAATTTTCTGTTGATGGGTTGGAATCAAGTCCCTTATGATTATACAGTGGAAGTAAGAAATAGATTCAAGGGATTAGATCTGATAGAGTGCCTGAAGAACTATGGACGGAGGTTCATGACATTGTACAGGAGGCAGGGATCAAGACCATCCCCAAGAAAAAGAAATGCAAAAAGGCAAAATGGTTGTCTGAGGAGGCCTTACAAATAGCTGTGAATAGAAGAGAAGCAAAAGGCAAAGGAGGAAAGGAAAGAAAGATATACCCATTTGAATGCAGAGTTCCAAAGAATAGCAAGGAGAGATAAGAAAGCCTTCCTCAGTGATCAGTGCAAAGAAATAGAGGAAAACAATAGAACAGGAAAGACCAGAGATCTCTTCAAGAAAATTAGAGATACCAAGGGAACATTTCATGCAAAGAAGGGCACCATAAAGGACAGAAATGGTATAGACCTAACAGAAACAGAAGATATTAAGAAGAGGTGGCAAGAATACACAGAAGAACTATACAAAAAAGATCTTCATGACCCAGATAACCTCGACGGTGTGATCACTCACCTAGAGCCAGACATCCTGGAATGCGAAGTCGAGTGGTCCTTAGGAAGCATCACTACGAATAAAGCTAGCAGAGGTGATGGAATTTCAGTTGAGTTATTTCAAATCCTAAAAGATGATACTGTTAAAGTGCTGTACTCAATATACCAGCAAATTTGGAAAACTCAGCAGTGGCCACAGGACTGGAAAAGGTCAGTTTTCATTCCAGTCCCAAAGAAAAGCAATGCCAAAGGATGCTCATACTACTGCACAGTTGCACTCATCTCACACGCTTGCAAAGTAATGCTCAAAATTCTCCAAGCCAGGCTTCAGCAGTATGTGAACCATGAACTTCCAGATGTTCAAGCTGGATTTAGAAAAGGCAGAGGAACCAGAGATCAAATTGCCAACATTTGTTGGATCATCGAAAAAGCAAGAGAATTCCAGAAAAACATCTACTTCTGCTTTATTGACGATGCCAAAGCCTTTGACCGTGTGAATCAACACAAACTGTGGAAAATGCTTCAAGAGATGGGAATACCAGACCACTTGACCTGCCTCTTGAGAAACTTGTATGCAGGTCAGGAAGCAACAGTTAGAAATGGACATGAAACAACAGACTGGTTCTAAATCGGGAAAGGAGTACGTCAAGGCTGTCTATTGTCACCCTGCTTATTTAACTTATATGCAGAGTACATCATGAGAAACACTGGGCTGGATGAAGCACAAGCTGGAATCAAGATTTCTGGGAGAAATATCAATAACCTCAGATATGCAGAAGACACCACCCTTATGGCAGAAAGCGAAGAACTAAAGAGCCTCTTAAAGAAAGTGAAAGAAGAGAGTGAAAAAGTTGGCTTAAAACTCAACATTCAGAAAACTAAGATCACAGCATCTGGTCCCATTACTTGATGGCAAATAGATGGGGAAACAGTGGAAACAGTGACAGACTTTATTTTCTTGGGCTCCAAAATCACTGCAGATGGTGACTGCAGCCATGAAATTAAAAGACACTTGCCCCTTGGAAGAAAAGTTATGACCAACCTAGACAGCATATTAAAAAACAGAGACATTACTTTGCCAACAAAGGTCCATCTAGTCAAAGCTATGATTTTTCCAGTAGTCATGTATGGATGTGAGAGTTGGACAGAAAGCTAAGTGCCAAAGAATTGATGCTTTTGAACTGTGGTGTTGGGGAAACTCTTGAGAGTCCCCTGGCTTGCAAGGAGATCCAACCAGTCCATCCTAAAGGAGATCAGTCCTGAATATTCACTGGAAGGACTGATGCTGAAGCTGAAGCTCCAATACTTTGGCCATCTGGTGTGAAGAACTGACTTATTGGAAAAGCCCCTGTTGCTGGGAAAGACTGAAGGCAGGAGGGGAAGGGGATGACAGAGTGAGATGGTTGGATGGCATCACTGACTCAATGGACATGAGTTTGAGTAAACTCCAGGAGTTGGTGATGGACAGGGAGGCCTGGTGTGCTGCAGTCCATGGGGTGGCAAGGAGTCAGACCACAATTGGAGTGACTGAACTGGTTGAACTAACCCATAATCCTAGAGGGATCAGGGTGAGTGATTCTCAAACTTACGTCAAAACAGCCTAAGAAGGACCTGTATGAGCTTGTTAAAAATAGAGATGCTCAAACTGCAGCTGGACCGCCCAGCTCCGGTCCCAGTGTGTGTTCGTGTGCACACACATGCATTTAATAAACTTCCAGTTGAGTCTAAAAGATGTCCCTTGGGAATTCCCTGGTGGTCCAGTGGTTAAGACTCCACACTTCCAGTGGAGGGGCCAAGAGTTCTATCCATTGTCGGGGAACTAAGATCCCACATGGCGTGTGCATGGGTGTCCGACTCTTTACGACCCCATGGACTGCTCCTCTGTCGATGGGATTTTCCAGGCAAGAATATAGGAATGGCTTGCCATTCCCTTCTGCAGGGGATCTTCCTGACCCCAGGGATTGAACCAGGGTCTCCTGCATTGCAGGCAGATTCTCTACTGTCTGAGCCACCGGGGAAGCCCCCACGGTGTGGTGAAGCCAAATTAAAAAATAAAATAAAATGCACTGGGAATTCCCTGGCAAATCCACTGATTAGGATTCTGCACTTTTCATGGCCAGGGCCCAGGGTCAATCCCTGGTGGGTCTCCAAAGCCACTTGGCATAGTCAAAAAAGAAAAAAATGAGTCCCTCATCAAGCATCACTGCTTAGGTGATTTCCCATGTTTTTGTACTATGAACAAGACAGCGATGAACATCTTTGTATGTAAATCTTCCTCTGTGGGTCTACTGATTGCCTTAGGAAAGATTCCTGGAAATGGAATGGTGGCGCCAAAGCAGGAAGGTTTCTCAGGCTCTCGGAGGAGTTCTTCTCCGGGAAGATGGTGCTGCTCTCTCTTCTGCTGGCAGCTTCTAGAGATGCTTGTCCCACCACGCCCCCATTATTATGGCCATTTTGGACAAGAAAGAATACAGGAATAGTTGCTATTAAATGTGAAAGAAAAATTGCCTAGCTGGGTGGTTTTTTAAGAGGGACATTTAGCAAGCTTTTGAAGTATAATTACTGTTTAATCAAGCCTGGGAACGCACAGTCATTAGTTTCTTTTTGTGCATGCTTAGTAATTTTGCCAACGAACGCTGTGAGCACCCATCACTTCATCTGTTTTCCAGGGCTCACGCTGCTTGTCTGTTTTCCTAGAAGAGCTGCAGTCTCTCTCGTATTCTCTCTCTCTGTCTTTGTGTCTCTGCCTCTGTTTCTTTTGCTGAGGTATGTAGACACTGAGTTTAGTTTCTTCTTTTCTGGAGGCTCAGGTAATGGGCAGGTTCCCTCACCAAGATGCTCACACCCACCAGGTGGGCAGGGGGCTGCTGACTGCCTACCACCTAGAATGGTGCTTAACGCTCTTGATTTTTAGACTTCCCTGGTGGTGCAGTATATAAGAATCTGCCTGACAATGTAGGGGACATGAGTTCGATCCCAGGTCCAGGAAGATCTCACATGCCCAAAGCAGCTAAGCCTGTGTGCCACAACTACTGAGCCAGCATTCTAGAGCCCTCAATCTGCAACTACTGAGGCCTGTATGCCCCAGAGCCCATGCTCTGCAACCAGAGAAACCACTGCAATGAGAAGCCCGAGCACCGCAATGAAGAGTAGCCCCCACTCGCTGTGACTAGAGAAAGTCCAAGTGCAGCAATTAAGACACACCACAGTCAAAAAATAAAATAAAGAAAGAAATCTTAAAAAATATAATGAAGCAAAACAGACTAAACCTATATAGACGGTGGGAGGATATCGACTGTTAAATGAAAACAGCAGGAGAAAAAAAAACATGTTCGGAATGATCTCATTTCTGTGAAAGGAAATCATTTATTCAAACAACATTTAATAAGGACGTATTGTGGCTCAGAGAGTAAAGAATCTGCCTGCAATGCAGGAGACCAGGGTTCAATCCCTGGGTCGGGAAGATCCCCCGGAAAAGGGAATGGCAACCCACTCCAGTGTTCTTGCCTGGAAAATCCTATGGACAGAGGAGCCTGGCTGGCTATAGTCCATGGGGTTGCAAAGGCTCAGACATGACTGAGCGACTAACACTCACTCATATGCCAGACGCTGTGGGTAAATAGGTAAATCCACACAAAGCTTGCCTACATGGATGTGCATAACCAGGGTTTATCACTAAACAGAAAGGAGCCTGGAAGGACCTGTTCACCCTGGTTATTTCAAGGCAGAGTGAATAGGAGCAGGGAAATGGTTTTAAGAGTTTTCATATTTTACTCTCTACCCTTCTATATCGTTTGGATTTTTTCCACAGTAAATATGCACCATGTTTGTAATTTAAAATAATACAGAATGAAGAAATGAAATAGTGGGGAAACAGAGCCCATGATATAGCCAGGCTGGGGGACCCAGGCCTGAGCTGATTTCTCACCCCTGCTCCTTGGGACTCCGTCACTTCGCTCTCCATCCACTCAAAGGTTTGGTCTTCAGTCTCTCCAAAGAAATCAGCCAGAGAAACAGAGATAACCATTGGGTAGGGTTCAAGTTTACCCCCCAGCTGTTACCACTTGGTCCCCTGGTCCCAGGTCTCCTGGAGGAGTTCCTTGTGACTTAAATGTGTCCATGTGTGATAGCGATTCATTTTATTTTTAATTTTGAAAACTCACCAGCCTTCAGAAAAGTTACAAGAAGTAATACAATGAGCAGTTGTATATTCTTCACCTGGATTCACTAGTTGTTACCATTTTGCACGTTTGCTTTATTTCACTCTCTTTTTATGTATTAATTGTAATCTTTGCTGAATTGCTTGAAATTTAGGTATAGACTTCATGACTTTTTATTCTTAATACTAAGAAAATATCCTGCATAACCATGGTGTAATATCACACTTGGGAAATTGAACACTAACACTTTGCTATTATCTTGTATACATTTCATATTCAAATATTCCCTATTGGCCCTTTATTGTCCTTGAGTAACTCCTTTTAAAAAAAAAAAAGATTTGAGATCCAATCCAAGATCACGGGTTGCATTTAGTTGTCCAGTCTTTTTAAAGTACCCTTTAATTTAGAGAAGTTCCTCAGCCCATTCTGGTATTTTCTGATATGGAGGTACTTAGAAGTCCAAGCCAATTGTGTTAAAAACTACGACTACTTTAAATATAATACTGAATTCTACAAGATACGTGAATTTTCTTATGCCACCACTAGGTGACGCTCTAGCAGCTCTTGCCCTTCAACAGCCCTTAGGAAAAGATCCTTGTTTTAAGGATTGATTGTCTCAACCATCCCAGACTGCATATTAAAAAGCAGAGACAAAAAAATAAATAAATAAAAATAAAATAAAATACATTTAAATAAATAAATAAATAAAAAGCAGAGACATTACTTTGCCAACAAAGGTAAGTCAAGGCTATGGTTTTTCCAGTAGTCATGTATGGATGTGAGAGTTGAACTATAAAGAAAGCTGAGCATCAAAGAATCGATGCTTTTGAACTGTGGTGTTGGAGAAGACTTGAGATCCAACCAGTCCATCCTAAAGCAGATCAGTCCTGGGTGTTCATTGGAAGGACTGATGCTGAAGCTGAAACTCCAATACTTTGGCCACCTGATGCGAAGAGTTGACTCATTTGAAAAGCTCCTGATGCTGGGAAAGATTGAAGGCAGGAGGAGAAGGGGATGACAGAGGATAAGATGGTTGGGAGGCATCACCGACTCAATGGACGTGAGTTTGAGTGAACTCCGGGAGTTGGTGATGGACAGGGAGGCCTGGCGTGCTGCAGTCCATGGGGTCACAAAGAGTCAGACACGACTGAGCGACTGAACTGAACTGTCTCAACCAAATAAGGCGCTTACTAGGTAAAGCATATGCTGTTTATGATGCCTGTATATTGGGAGGAGGAATAATGTAGGAGTTTGGAGTTAAAAGATACACACTACTGTATATATAATAGATAACCAACAAAGACCTACTGTATAGCACAGGGATGTGTACTCAATATCTTGCAATAACCTATAATGGAAAAGAATCTGAAAATAAAACAAAAAGTACACATATATAAAACTGAATCATTTTGCCATATTCCTGAAACACACATTGTACCTCAACTGTATTTCTTTTTTTTTTTTTTTTAAGATTTCTTTTTCAATGTGGACCATTTTTTAAAGTCTTTATTGGACTTTTTACAGTATTGCTTCTGTTTAATGTTTTCTTTTGGGGGCCACAAGGCATGTGGGATCCTAGGTGCCCAACCAGGGATCAAACCCACACCCTCTGCACTGGAAAGTGAAGTCTTAATCACTTGACCACCAGGGAGGTCCCAATCAACTATATTTTAATAAAAAAAATAAATAAATAAAATGTCTGTCTATTTATAAATGTGGTATCCTCTCAAGATACCTTGATGCTTTTGGATTGTGGTGCTGGAGAAGATTTTTGTTTTTTGGACTGCAAGGAGATGAAACCAGTCAACCCTAAAGGAAATCACCCCTGACTATTCACTGGAAGGACTGATACTGAAGCTGAAGCTCCCATACTTTGGCCATGAGATTCAAAGAACCAACTCATTGGAAAAGATTGAGGGCAGGAGAAGGGAGCCACAGGGGACAAGATGGTTGGTGGCATCACTGACTCAATGGACATGAACCTGAGCAAACTCCAGGAGATAGTGGAGGACAGGGAAGCCTGCCATGCTACAGTCCATGGGGTCGCAAAGAGTTGGACGTGACTTAGTGACTGAACAATGACAACATCCTTTAAGAACATCCTCCCAGCAACAGCCGGATATTGTTCATCAGGATGCTGACTCAGTGGGGCTGGTGTAGGTCCTAAGATTATGCCTTTCTAACAAGTTTCAGGGTGACTATGATGCTGCCGCTTTGGGGAACACACCTGAAGGAGCAGGGTTAGCAGAAGCATATGAAGAATCATATCTATTTACACTTGAAATGTGAAAGTGAAAGTGTTCGTCACTCAGTTGTGTCCATGACTCTTTGTGACCCCATGGACTGGGGCCCGCCAGGTTCCTCTGTCCATGGGATTCTCCAGACAAGAATAGTGGAATGGATAGCTGTGCCCTTCCCCAGTGGATCTTCCCACCACAGGGATTAAACCTGTGTCTCTTGCATCTCCTGTATTATAGGCGGATTCTTTACCATCTGAGACATCAATGAGGCAACCTTTATTTTTCTGTCAGAGCCGGCAATGAAGCTGGTCTTATCTCCTGCTTTTTCCCTCCCTCCCTTCTCCCTCCCTCCCTCCCTCCTCCCTGGCCCTTTGACCTTGGTGCTTCCTGACCACAGAGCCTTTGTTCTAGCTGTCCTCTCTGCCTGCACACTCTTCCCCAGGTATGCTTCTGTTTGGCCAACTCCATCAGCTTCCTCAAGTCTTTCTCCAAATCTCACTTCTTCTTCTTTTTTTTTTTTTAATATATATATTTTTTACTGAAGTCTTCCCTGGTGGCTCAGACGGTAAAGAATCTGTCTGCAATGCAGGAGACCTGGGTTTTATCCCTGGGTTGGGAAGATCCCCTGGAGAAGGGAATGGCAACCCACTCTACTATTCTTGCCTGGAGAATTCCATGGAGAGAGGAGCCTGGCGGGCAGAGTCAGACATGCCTCAGCGACTAACGCACACAAATAGCTGATTTACAAAGTTGTGCCAATCTCTGCTGGACAGCAAAGTGATTCAGTTGCACACATATAGACATTCTTTTTTTATATTATTTCCCATTATGGTTTATCACAGGATATTGAATATAGTTCTCTGGGCTATATAGTAGGACCTTGCTGTCCGTTCATTGTCTGTATATAATAGTTGACATCTGCTAATCTCACACTGCCAGCCTTTCCCTGCCCCTCCCTTCTCCCCCTAGGCAACCACGAGTCTATTCTCTGTGTCTCTGAGTCTGCTTCTCTTTCGTAGGTAGGTTCAGTTGTGCCGTATTTTAGCCAACTCTCACTTCTTACTGAGGCTTGCCCAGACTACCCTATTGAACACTGCCCCCTGCCCCCAGTGATTTCCTCTCTCCTTCAATCTGCTCATTTTTCTATAGTCCTTGCCATCTTTTCATGTATCATTGCTGCTGCTGCTGCTAAGTCGCTTCAGTCGTGTCCAACTCTGTGCGACCCCATAGATGGCAGCCCACCAGGCTCCCCCCGTCCCTGGGATTCTCCAGGCAAGAACACTGGAGTGGGTTGCCATTTTCTTCTCCACTGCATGAAAGTGAAAAGTGAAAGTGAAGTCACTCAGTCGTGTCTGACCCTTAGCGACCCCACGGACTGCAGCCTACCAGGCTCCTCCATCCACGGAATTTTCCAGGTGAGAGTACTTTCATGTATCATAGAATATGCTTATTACAATAATTGCTTATTTCTCTCTCTCTCTACTAGAATCTAAGTTCCACGAGGGCAGATATCTCTGTCTATTTTCTTCACTGATATACCCCTAGTACCTAGAACAGTGTCTGGCACATAGTAGGTTCACAAGAAAATATTTGTGCTCCTTAACGAGAGCTTCAAGGTGACAGCTCCCAATCCCCTCATTCAGTTGATGAAGAAATGAGCCCCAGATCTTTGGGTATGATAAAGACGTGCACAAGGGTCACAGGGATTGCAGGGAGATTGTCCAGTTTGTCTAAATGAATATAATTTAAAAGCAGGACTTGTTTGTATCAGTCAATTTTTCCTTTTTTTCTTTTTCTATTTGTTGTTGTTTTTTTTTCCTGTCAGTTAAATTTTAAACTGCCATCTTAATTGTTATTATTTGTGTTCAGCCTTTTCCCAAAAGGATCTGAAGCTGCTGATGAGATGAAATGTCATATAAAACAGAACAGTTAGGAATCAAGTTGGAAGCGATAGCATCTAAAGGAAGAGGGAGTTGACTTTAACAAGCCCTTGACGGTAGTTAATTGCCCTAATGGGGTACAGAATTTGGCGCTGAATTCTTTGGCAGCCGAGTCAAAGGGGAAGCACGTGGGGCTGCAGAGTATTCCTTGTCTGTGCTAAGAATGTCTGAACGCTCAGCAGGGACGCACTTCCAGGAGGAATTCAGCACAAGCCCAGAGAACTCTGTGTGACATCCAGTGGCCCCAAGTGGGCTCCTGTTTACGAAAACCCCCAAAATCCTCATTGAAGACTGCGATCCTTTTATCCGGGAACACTAAAAGCGTGACGTTAAAGCACATGATGATTGCTCGTGAGTTCTTTTCTGATGCTCTTCCTGAAAATAAAGGTGAAAACCAGAGAATCTAGAAGAAAACATGGATAAACATGTCTGTGTGCTCAGTCGCTTTAGTCGTGTCTGACACTTTGAGATTCTAAGGACTGTAGCTCGCCAGGTTCCTTTGTCCATGGGATTCTCCGGGCAAGGATACTGGAGTGGGTTGCCATGCCCTCCTCCAGAGATCTTCCCCACCCAGGGATCAGATTCATTCCTCCTGTGGCTCCTGCATTGCTGGCGGATTCTTTCCTGCTGAGCCACCTGGGAAGCCCCAGTAAACATGTCTAGGAATACATTTACAAATATTTGCTGTCTCAGATCTTTGACAAACATTGAGCCAGAGGCAATTCATGGACTGAATTTTCATATGTTCAGTGGCAGGGGGATATTTATTTTCTACTGGATGGCACAGTGTTAAAGAATCCATGCAGGAGACAAGAGTTTGATCCCTGGGTTGGGAAGATCCCCTGGAGCGGGAAATGGCAACCCACTCCAGTATTCTTGCCTGGAAAATTCCATGGACAGAGGAGTCTGGCAGGCTACAGTCCATGGGGTCATAAAGTCTCGGACACAACTGAGCAAATGAGAGAATCACGAGAAAACACCAAGCACTATAAATAGAATCCTCTTTCTTTTTTTCCCAGAGGGTACCCCCCCCCCACCCAGATCCAGCTAGATCAAGGACAGAGAGGACAAGAGGGAAAGTCACTTTTGTTTATTTAAGTTGCAGAAAGTATTTGCTAGGGTGTGTTTTATATCCAAAAGAAGTATCCAGCAAATTCACCTCTTGGGCCACCAGGAAGCTGTCCTCCACCATCAAGTAAGGATAATTGCTCTGTGTTCTGTCGATGCTTTTTCAAAACCCAGTTCTTTTACAAAGCTTCTGAATATCCTATATTTTAATAAATGATAATGTTTTTTCTCATAAATTCCTTGTCTCAAAAAAATCATTTAAAGATTTCCCCTTTAAAATAATTCATAGTCTAATGACAGGAATAAGCACACCTAAACAAATAACTGCAAGAAATGTGATGAGTACCATACTCATCAGTACATGGGCAAGAGTGGCCGGACCATTTCCTTTAACAGCAATGTACTTCCTCTTTTTACATTTGTACATCATAATATTGTGGATTGTTCCGCTAGGATCAGTCTTTTTATTTTTTTTTAAAATATTTATTTATCAAATAAAGAGTTGTGCTAGGTCTTAGTTGCAGCACGTGTGATCTTTAGTTGCAGCATGCAAACTCTTAGTTGCGGTATGTGGGATCTAGCTCCCTGATCAGGGATCAAACCCAGGCCCCCTGCATTGGGAGTGCAGAGTCTTAGTCACCGGATCACCAGGGAAGTCTCTGGTAAACTTTTAAATAGAAATCATGGGACTTCCCATGGTCCAGTGGTTAAGAATCCGCCTGCTAATGCAGAGGAAACAGGTTTGATTCCTGGTCCAGGAAGATTCCATGTGCCATGGGGCAACAAATCTGGTGCACCACAACCACTAGAGTCCATGTGCCCTAGAGTCCATGCTCTGCAACAAGAGAGTAGCCCCCACTCTCTGCAATTAGAGAAAGTCCAAGCAACAACAAAGACTCGGTGCAGCCAAAAATAAAATAATTGATTCAACTTAAAAAAGAGAGAAATCATGGTGACCGCATCTTCAGCTGAGCCCTACCGTCTCTGCTTCTGCCCATCACAGCTGTGTCACACACACGGAATGTTCTTTCTCCGCCTGGCATTGGTGCCGCCACACAAACCTGGGCTGCAATATTATCAAGCGGTGGGGCCACCTGGGGCTGGATTCCACTCCAGTCCAACTCTGAGCTTTTGCCTGAATGGCCTGGAATCCTCTGCTTCCACTACATGGATTAGTTGCATCCGTCTTGAAAGAAGAGACCAGCTTGGGTTTGGCAAACAGCCGGCTGTGTGCAACCGGCAGGAGAGCGGGGGTGGTGGGGTGGGGGTGGGGGGTGGAGGGGAAGGCGCCCTCTTTGGGGGCTGGGTCGACTTGTAGTCTGTGTTGGTTATCTGTGGGCTCCTGCCTCTTCAAGGTGTCTGCTTATCTTGGCGTCTTCTGCACAGCTGTGGAACGTGCAAAACCTTGCACAAACCAGGTGCTCATTGCTTGTTGAATAAGCCCTGATGAGCAAAGGTGATATATTGGACTGTTTGGAGTCACATTGCCTAGATTTTCACTTTTTGCTTTCAATATCACATCCCCATATGCCAACACCTCCCGCAAAACAGAGAGAAGCACCTGTGTTGGTCTTGGCACACGATCTGTTCAAGGGCAGGGAGGGGTCATCTTTGTTCTCTATTGCTCTGTGCATGTGTATGTGTGCATATGTGTGATCCCAAGCTCCTGTGGGTGTTCACACACATGTCTACTTATGTAGTTTTTTCTTAATTTGTCTGCGCTGAGTCTTAGTTGGAGCATGCGGGATCTTTCAGGTGTGGCATGTGGGATCTAGTTCCCCGACCAGGTATCAAGCCTGGGCCCCCTGCATTGGGAGTGTGGAGTCTTAGCCACTGGACTACCAGGGATGTCCCTGGCTACTTACGTTTGCTCATGGACCAAGGGTTGGACAGCTGTGTCCCTGAAAGACAGCAAGTGGAACTCTGACAAATTCAGAGTTGAATACAGTTAGATCAACAGATCCCAACCTGTTCAAGTTTAAGGATCCTTCTTTAACTAACAAAAAAATTGCAGACTCTCATATAAACTTGTCTTTTCTGCATTTGCAAATTGATTTTTAAAAAAATGTCCCTATGCATTTGAAAACCTTTTGCAATGATTCCCAATCTCTCCAGATCTGGGGGTGCACTTCCCACATAGACCTTTAACACCAGAAAGGAATACCTCCTGTGAACCCCTAACATTCTAGCAACTTTCCCCCTAAACAAACATGACCAAAAGCGTGAGCAAAGTACCAGAAGCCCCAGAGGCCACGTACATCGGTTCTCTGATGCATCCTCTGAATCTCACACAGGATCTGCACCTTAACAGGTACTGAGAAAACATCCAAAAAGGTGAGGATGGAATGGCTGGTTAGGCTCACTCACCAGCAATGCTCTATGGTCCTGCACACCAGCCTCAAAGAGCATGATTCCAAGTTCTACGTAAGGGACTTCCCTGGCGGTCCAGTGGCTAACAGTCCATGCTCCCAATGCAGGGGGCCTGGGTTCGATCCTTAGTCAGGGAACTAGAGCCCACAAGCCATGACAAAAATTTGGGATCTGGAGGGCCAAAACTAAGATCTAGTGTAAGCCAAATATATAAATAAATATGTTTTTTAAAAGTTCTGTGTAGAAGGCCTGACTTAGTATCCTTAAACTTGGCTCTGCAACAAATATCACATTACTTTATTATCATGAAATGAAATAAAGTCTGTTCCTGGGCCTCCATTCTGCCAGCCTGTTGGGAAATTTAATGTTGGCCTCAATCGGCAAATCCCTTCTCTGCCTGGAGTTGCACAAGAATCTGGAAGGATCGTGTGTTCCTGGAAAACGGGAAGGGAAGTGACTCTGGCTGTGGTCCCTGCTCAAGCTCCTTGTGATTGGGGCTCCCAGGGTCCTGAGAAGACTGTTGGCTTCCCAGGCTCCCCGTTACATGAGCTGTAAGGGGATCGTGGCCGAGGCTGCAAGCCCCAGGCCCAGCGTCCAGCCTCCCTGGACACCCTGTGCCATCAGACACTTCCCTGAGGGACCAGACTCCTTCACAGGGATAGAGCACCCTCCCCAGTTTGGGGGACTCTCCTTTGCCGGCTGCTCCTCCTCTGTTCCTCCCAACTACCACCTTCCTTGAATTGAGGGGCACACACAGGGCCTCAGCTGTACTTTCTAGAGCTGTGCCTGGTGGCAGGAGTCGAAGGACCCCAGAGGGAACTAAAGACAAATTGTACCTCAGTGACTGGCCCTGCCACAAGGACCCATCAGAAGGACCACATGCCTGCCTCGTGTCTAACTCTTCTGGGTTATTTCTTTCTTTCTGTTTTAATTAAATAATTCTTGGCTGTGCTGGGTCATCTCTGCAACATGAGGGCTGTCTCTAGTTGCAGCGAGCAGGGGCTACTCTTCGTTGCAGTGGGTGGGCTTCTCACTGCAGTGGGCTCTCTTATTGCAGAGCACAGGCTCTAGGGCGCTTGGGCTTCAGTGCTTGAAGCACGGGGGCTCGGTAGTTGCAACTCCCGGGCTCTAGAGCGCAGGCTCAGTAGTCATGGTGTGAACTTTAGTTGCTCCTCAGTATGTGGGATCTTCCCGGATCAGGGATTGAACCCATGTCCCCTGCATCAGCAGGCGGATTCTCAGCCACTGGACCACCAGGGAAGCCCCAGGTTGTTCCTAAATAATTCAAACCCCAAAGAGCTTCTTCTGCCTTCTTGTTTTTCTGAAACTGACTTGCCAGAGAAGTAACCTGGAATCTGAACCCGTCTTAGCTCAGGGACACATCTTTCACTGAGTGGCTGGTGGTGTGACAGAGCTTCTCCAGATGGTGTCAGATCCTGGCTTGGGGTTCACCTTCGCTTTGGAGGCACTGAAATCCACTCTTTTTCCTTTTTCTAGGACCCAGTCCTGGGCCCCTTCAAAGTCCCAACAGCAGGAGGTTTTCTCGCTCGGGGAGGGGAGTGTTGGTTGTACCAGAAAACTAGTGGAATAGTTTCTGGCATGAAACCAGACCCTCTTGTGCCAAGAGGTTCCAGGAAAACCAGCACATCCCAGGACTGGGAGGAAGCAAGGCATCAACTGGGGAGTTTTTCCTAATGAATCCAATAAATCCTTGGAAAAATAATCCACCAAAGGTCAGATATAGATAGAAAACAACATTGCAGGCTTTGGGAGGCATTTTTTTTCCCCTAAAAAGAGAGAAAAATAGAAAATATTCCATGCATTGGTTCAAAATAAATAACTAAGAATATGAAACTCATCTATTCATGTAAGAAATATATAAACTTTAGTTCTACATGATGGTCAGTTAATTGGGGGTGAAAGTAAAAGTGTTAGTCGCTCAGTTATGTCCGACTCTTTGGGACCCCATGGACTGTAACCTGCCAGGTTCCTCCATCCACGAAATTCCCCAGGCAAGAATACAGGAGTGGGTTGCCAGTCCCTTCTTCATAATTGGGAGTGAGGAGGGAGAAAAGGAAAAGAGGAATTCGAGGAGAAAAAGAAGTACAAAGAGGAATCAGAGAAAGGATAAGAAGTGAGGGGGAGAACTTGGAGGAAGATTAGAGAAAGAAACTAAATAACATTTTCAGAGGCAGAGACAGGAGACACAAGAGAACAGGGCAGGGTGAAAGAACCCCAGAAGGAGAAGGCTCAGATTATGTTACAGATACCAAGAACAGAGGGGTGGTTACCAAAGCGGAAGGGGTGTGGGGGCAGAGTGAGGCGGGTAAAGGAAGTCAGCGGTATGGTGATGGATGGAAACTGAATTTTTGGTGGTGAGCACGCTGCAATGTGTACAGAAGTCAAAATATAATGTTGTACACACGAAGCATATTATATACCACTGTTTACCTTAATTTAAAACAATGTTATTTGGGGGACTATTCTGGTGGTCCAGTGGTTAAGACTTCACCCTTCCAAGGTAGGAAGTGTGGGCTCCATCCTTGGTCAGGGAGCCAAGATCCCACATACCTAGTGGCCAGGGAAAAAAAAAAGCCCCCCCAATCATTAAAAAAACATAAATATTGTAGCAAATTCAACAAAATTGGTCCCATCAAGCTGCTGTATATTGCAGGGAGCTCAGCTCAGGGCTCTGTGATGACCTAGAGGGATGGGATGTGCAGGAGAGGGAGGCTTAGGAGGGAGGGGGTATATGTATATTTAGAACTGAGTCAGGCTGTTGTTTAGCAGAAACTAGAACAACGCTATGAAGCAACTGTACTCCAATTTTAAAAAATAATGTCCACATCAAAAAAATATTTAGGAAAAAAAAGTCACTTGAAGGTAAATCCTTGTTGTCATGCTTTTCTCTTTACGTGAGCATTTGAAACACATGGAAGGTCAGAGCTACGAGGACATGAGGTCATCTTGTCCAATTCCTTCTGGGTTGCCTTGGTGTCCCCCTCTTCCACCAAAATTCGTATCTACCTGGACCCTCAGATCGTGAGCTCCTTTAGAAACAGGGTCTGTGCAGATGTAATTAGTTAAGATGAGGTTACAGTGGACTAGGGTGGGCCCTAAACCCTACAACTGGTGTGTTTAGGAGACAGTCGTGTAAAGACACAGACACTGAGGCATATGGAAGGAGGCCACGGGATGACACAGATGGGGATTAGGGTGGAGCAGCAGCCACGGGGCCCCAAGGATCGCCAGAGACCACCAGAAGCTAGAGGAAGCCAGGAAGCAGGCTTCCCTGGAGACTCTGGAGGGCTCCTGGAATGGCTGACACTTTGATTTTGGACTTCTCGCCTCCAGAGCCTTGGGAGGGTAAATTTCTGTTGTTTTGAGTCTCAGTTTGTGGGGATCTGCTGTGGCAGCCGTAAGAAACTAGTTCACCATTTTCTTTTAAAAAAAATTTTTTTTAATGTATTCATTCATTTTTTTATTTATTTTTGACTGCACTGGGTCTTTGCTGCTGCACGAAGGCTTTCCCCAGTTGCAGTGACTGGGTTACTCTCTAGCTGCAGCAAGCAGGCTTCTCATTGCAGTGATGTCTCTTGTTGCAGAGCATAGGTTCTAGGGCACATGGGCTCAGTAGTCACAGTACACGGGCTTAGTCGCTCCGAGGCATTTGGGATCTTCCTAGACCAGGGATTGAATCACGTTTCCTGCATTGGCAGGCAGATTCTTTACCACTGAGCCACCACGGAAGCCCAGTACACCATGTTCTTTCTTTCTTTTCTTTTTGGCTGCACTGGGTCTTAGTGGCACTCCCACCCAGAAAGTTTAGCGGCTGGACAGGGAGTGGCAGAGACTCAGATACGGCAGGAAATTTCTGTATGTCCAGGTTCCAAGGGCTAGATGGGCATGCCCTCTTCTCTTTTCTCTTCTCCGGCCCTTTCTTCACCTCTCTTCTCTCCACTTAGGTCTTAGTGGCGTGGGGTCTTTGATCTTTGTTGCAGTCTGCAGGATGTTTAATTGAAGCATGAGAACTCTTAGGTGCAGCATGTGGGATCTAGTTCCCTGATCAGGGGTCAAACCTGGGCCCCCTGCCTCGGGAGCATGCAGTCTTAGCTGCTGGACCACCAGGGAAGTCCCTAATATGCTTTCTTTTGCAGGAGAAGAACTGCAGGATGTGTGACATCACCAAGGTTGTGGAGTCAACTGGAAGCCAATCTCCCACTCCAACTTGCCTTTTACTTTTCTTGAAGAATTTTATTTATTTCCAGCATCTTCCAGCCTCTCTGAACATGAGAATAATTTCTCTCTTCATTGTCAAAGTTCACATTGAAATATTCTTTTCCTGTTGAATTAGGACATGTATGCAGGGATAATTCAGGCTTCAGAAACACTTTGGACTCAGAAGCTTTTTAGATTATTTACTGCATATTCCTTTGGCATTCCAGCACCGTCTAATAGGTTATTACTTTTGAGAGATGAGGCTGTCTCTTTTGAACACTGAAATCACTATTTCTTTATTCTGAGCTGTGTTTTCAAGGCAAGCCAAGTCCCTCTTAGGACATTGGACTTAAAACTGTCCATGAAGCAGGCCCTTTGATAAGAAATGGATTGACCTCTTTCTGGGTTTTCTTTTCAAAATATTTTTTGATGTGAAGTGAAAGTCACTCAGTCGTATCTGACTCTTTGTGAACCCATGGACTATACAGTCCATGGAATTCTCCAGGCCAGAATACTGGAGTGGGTAGCCTTTTTATTCTCCAGGGGATCTTCCCAACCCAGGAATCGAACTGAGGTCTCCTGCATGGCAGGCAGATTCTTTACCAACTGAGCTATCGGGGAAGCCCTGATTTTTGATGTGAACCACTTTTAAATATTCTTCATTGAATTTATTAAACATTGCCTCTGTTTCATGTTTTGGTTTTTTGGCCCCAAGGCACATAGGATCTTAACTCCCAGAACAGGGAAGGAACCTGGACCCCCTGCATTGGAAGTCGAAGCCTTAACCACTGGACAGCCAGAGAAGTCCCACTTCCTGGGTTTTCAACTGAGATCAAATCATATGGAGAATGCATGAGTTTTTTAACTGTTTCATAGTTAACCCTTTTTGGGATTGTGTCTCTGAGAGACTGATAAAAGCTATGCACTCTCTGTCCCAGAGTACTGTATACTCTCAGAACCCTTTTCACCCACTCTCGGGTGCTCACAGACAACATGGCCTACCCCCAGTCCCCTGTGGACCCCAGCTACGGAGACTGTCTGTTGGGCAGCCACCCTCCTCCAGTTCACCTTCTCAACTTGAGGCTCATGGTGGTAAGTGAGCAAGGGTCACATCTGACCTATGGCAGAGGTGTTCTCTCCCAACATGTTAACGATGCTGGTGTGTGTCTATTACTTGCTCAGTTGTGTCTGACTCTTGCAACCCCATGGACTGTAGCCCACCAGGCTCCTCTGTCCATGGAATTCACCAGGCAAGAATACTGGAGTGAGTTGTCATTCCCTTCTCCAGGGGATCTTCCCCACCCAGGGATCAAACCCACGTCTTCTGCATTTCAGGCAAGTTCTTCAGCATCTGAGCCACTGGTGAGACTGGTGGAGACTCTTAAAAACAACTGTGCTCAGAAACTGAGTTCTAGCTGAGCAACCTTGGGGGACCTTCTCCTTAAAACTCTCAAAGATTGGGTCAGGCCAATGGGATGCCTGGCAGAAATTCTCCGGGGACAGTGGTGTCTTTTTGAAGAGGACTGATTGGGTCACAGGGGTGACAGGCTGTTTCCCTGGTATTCTTTGGGGATGCCATCTTTTCCGTTGTCTCGAGGCCTGAGCACAGGTCTCCCTGTTGTTGGTCCTGCTCCTTGCTCCTCACTCCACCTTTTCCCCCTGCTACCCTCTACCTACCCTCGGTTAGACACTTCATCTTGGACACTTTCTCTGATCCCCCAAAATCTGTGTTAGGAACTCCCTGCCCTGTGTCCCCATTTTCTTTGAATTTCTCTATCACCACCTTTGTCCCACTGTTGTAACTGGCTGTTTACTCACCTCTCTCTCTTCTAGACTGTACAGGAGATCAGGTGCCATGTGATTCTGATAATCTTCCTATTCCCACCAGTGTCAGGAAAACAGATGGATGGATAAAAGCTTGCTGAGTGAATACACGACTAACTGCAGGGTTGCTCAACCCTGTCACTTTTGGCATTCTGGACTTGGTCTTCCTCTATCACAGGGGCTGTCCTGGGCATTGCAGGGTATTTAATGGTATCCTTGGCTTCTACCCGCCACATGCCAGTTGCACCCCCACCCAACTGTGACAACTAAAAATGTGTCCAGAGACTGCCCAGGGACCCCGGGAGATAAAATCACCCTGGAAGAAAACCACTGCGTGCATGAATGAATGTATGTTGATCTTGGGGTCACTTCGCCTATCTTGAGTCTACGTTGGGGTGCGAGAGTTTGGTCAGTCAGTTCCTGCTGGTGGAGCACTCAGTACGTGCTCATGAAATGGGTGGCTGACCTCTTGTGGGTTGTCAGAAGAGGGAAAAAATTCTCCTCAGTCTTTTCTAAGTGGTTTCTTCTCGAATGATCTATGACAACATGAGGACACAAGAGGGAGCTCTAACTAACGACTTTGAGAGCCGAGAAAATGTCCTTTCTTTCCTGGCAACGGTGACTGGGCCCTCCCTTTAAGTGACGAGCTCAGGTACGCTTAGCTGCTTGCTATCAGGTTAGGACAGTGGAACCAGGATGCTGGGTTTAGAGAGATTTTAGCCATTAAATATCCTGAAAGAAAGATCCCTGGGTGTGTGTGTGGTCTCCTCCTCAGACATGTAGACTGAGGGGGAAAATAAAGACCCAGTCGTGCTCCATAAATAAATCATGAGCAGTATGAACAGGGTTTCCCGTTTCCACAGCAATGGTGGTGCTCTGGTGGCATCAAGGGACCGAGGGGTTGACAAGGGGGCTTGGGGTGCTCCCCAAATCACCGACACATCGACTATCAGGCTTGAAGGCTGTTAGAGACCGTCTAATCCAGTGGTCCCCAATCTTCTTGGCAGCAGGGACCAATTTCATGGAAGACAATTCTTCCACAGACCGGGGGTGGGGGTTGGTTTCCGGATGATCCAAACGCATTACATTCATTGCGCACTTTCTTTCTGATCCAATGCCGCCGCTGATCGGACAGGAGGTAACGATCCACGGCCCAGAGGCTGGGCACCCCTGGTCTAATCCTCAGTCTCTGCCCTGAGTCCACAGCCCTGAACACTGGGAAACTGTATAGCATCTTTGTGATACAACATTGTATGTGTATGTGTGTGTCCATAGCTTCCCTCATATTTTGAAAAGAACCTAAACCCTCCAAATGTTAGTCTAACCATCTTATCTTAGAGATGAAGAATCTAAGAGGCTCCTTCAAGTTTCTGCAGCTGCAGGCTGACAGAGTCAGGACACATTCTCAGATCTCCTCCACCTTCAGGCCAGGAGGAGGGGGTGGGGAGGTAGGGGAGTGGGGGAGGCGGTGATGGTGCAGCTGTGATGGGGCCCTGGCCTGTGGGTGGGAAGGTCTGGTCTGAGGACGCAGGGGAGGGTGGGTCTGGAGGTTTTGAGGGGTGGGAGGGTGCTTTGCCAGTAGGGTTACCAGATAATATGTAAGATGCCTAGTTAAATTTGAATTTCAGATAAATGAATATTTTTATAGTGTCAGTATGTTCCAAACGTTACATGGGACATGTAGTGGTTGGTGGTTTAGTTGTTAAGTCGTGTCCAACTCTTGCAACCTCATGGACTCTAGCCTGCCAGATTCCTCTGTCCATGGAATTCTCCAGGCAAGAATACTGGAGTGAGTTGCCATTTTCTTCTCCAGGGGATCTTCCTGACCCAGGAATTGAACCCTGGTCGCCTGCATTGCAGGCAGATTCTCTACCAACTGAGCTACGAGGGAAGCCCTACATGGGATATACTTATACTCAAAAATTATTTGTTGTTTATCTGGAATTCAAATGTAGCCAGGCATCCTGGTTTTGGGTGGTGGCAGGGCATGGGGGTGGGGGTGGGGGTTGTTACTATTTTTGCTCAATCTGATAACAGCCTAGCAAGCAAACCTCAGCTGCGAAGCCAACACTGAAGTAGCCCCTGATGGATATTAATGACTCAGTGTGCCTGACTCAGACTACCTCTGGCGTCAGTGAAGGCCACAGAGGCACTGCCCTGCTGACAGAACCTGCGTGGTTCTCTCTGTGGCCTCCTAGGCTTTGATGGAGGAGTCCTCGGGCATGACAGATATTCTGTATGTGTACGGCCTCTCAGAAGATGACATCTCATGGGTCTGTGAAAAGTGAAGATCAGATTTATTTAATACAACACCCCGCAGGGCCTCTGCACTGCGTAGCTGAGGAGGACGAGGGAGGTGGCTTCGGTGGGGTGAGCTCACGAGTGCAATCCCGCCACGGAAGTGCCACAGCCCCTCGTCCACACTCAGGACACCATCAGAAACACCTGAGGACCTCGGGAGACCATTCCTTTTAGCAAGGAATAAATAACAAAAAATTAGTAAGAAAAATATGCATTTCGTTTTTCTATTAAAAAAAAAAAATTTGCTGGAGGCAGCCATCTTCCTGTCCTTTGGCCTTCAGCGTGGTAGAGGAAAAGAAACAAAAGGGGATAGAAAACCAGCCTAGGAACATCTGTGCTTTGTCCAACTTCATTTTCTATTTGGTGCATTGCCCAGAAATGAACTTCGTCTTCAAGTTGGCATCTCAAAAGGGTCGCTCCCAAGCAGCTTTTTCTCCCAGTTGTGGCAGGCGAGGTCGTGGAGAGGACAGGGTGCAGCTGTCCAGTCCGTGCTGTGCAGTTGCAAGGAACAAGGACTGCCTAGAACCACAGACCCTCAAAGGACCAAAGGCAAAGAGAAAAACTAGCCCCTAAGCTAGACCATTCTCTAGGGGGAACTGACTACAAAACAGAAACCGGCTTCTGTGGATGAGAGTACTTGGACAAGTTCTCGATTTCTGCACAAGACAAAATATTCAAGTTTCAAAATATCCCAATGGCCAGTTTACCCTGAACCTCTGGCTGCCACTCTCCACTCCTGAGGATGCTCCAACTTGCTGGGAGGCGGGCTGTGTGGGAAACTAACCAGCCCGTCTGTTAGCTCTTTATACCCAACATAAAAGTAGTTAAGATGGATTTAATAACTGGTGACTTGGCCTGACGAATTGCTACGTTCGGTGGGAGCAGGGCAGGTCCATAAATAAGTGCACAAAACTCTTGCGATACAGGAATCATCTGCTCGTCTTGGAATGTGGGTGTCCTCCCAGGGAGGCGCGTGTGCTCACGGAGTCCTAAGATCCGTCAAGGGAGCCTTCCGTTCTCTGCAGTGACAAGAGACAGGACACGCTATGGTCACACCCTTTAAGATTGAAGACTGGCCTGGTGGAAAGATACGCAAAACTGCACCTGGCGCTTTTCCAAGACACTGCACAGCAGAACCGACATCCGTGGGCACCCCCCACCCTGTGGGGGCAGCTTCTGCCCAGATTCATTCGTCTTTCTCTCCATGTCTGTTCTGTGGGGTCTGCAGCCTCTGTCCCCCACATACACGCCGCCCAGCAGACTCTCAACCAGTTTCATCAAGCACCCACACAGGAAGACCAGGAAACACCTGGTGTCTGACTCCAGCTCTAAGTTAACCTTCTCTGGGTCTGTTTTTTTGTTTGTTTGTTTGTTTGCCTGTTTGTTTTTGGTCATGCCTCTTGGCTTGCAGGATCTTAGTTCCCTGACCAGGGATTGAACCTGTGTCCCCCTGCAGTGAAAGCCCTGAGTCTTAACCACTGGACTGCCAGAGAAGCCCAGAGGTCTGTTTTTAAATTTAAAAAAATGAAATACCAAACTCAAATGATTAAACTCTTAAAATAATTTTAAATTATATGATTCTTCCTTATAAAAGAATGAAATTCTGATTCATGTCAACATGGATAAACCCTGAAAACAATATGCTAAGTGAAATAAGAGACACGAAAGGAACAAATATTGTTATGATTCCACTTAAGTAGGGGTATCCAGAAGAGCCAAGGTCCTAGAGACATGAAGTAGGATAGTGGCTGCCATTCTGGGAGGCAGGGGGAATAGGAAATTAGGGCTCAATGGGTGCAGACTTTTGGTCTGGGATGATGAAAAGTTCTGTGGATTTGGCAATGGTCACACAACAATGAGATTGTACTTAATGCAACTAAATTAATTGTACACTGAAAGATGGTAAAAATGGTAAACTTCATGTTGTGTGTATTTTGCCACAATAAAAGTGAAAAAAATTTTTTTAAATTCCATGTGCCACCTTACAGTGTTCTCTAAGTGTTACACATGGTATTTGTGTTACCTACACACCCCTCCGTGAACGGACCTCCGTCTGACCCAGGCACTGTTTTCCCTGCTGAGGATGCAACAAACTGCCCCCGAGAATTTTATATCCTATCAATTACTGACAAAAAACACTACCATGAAGTAGAAAGTGGAAGAGGTCCTAAAGACCTGCAGAAGGAGTTGAAAGGCTATGAGGGGGTGGATTTTGATGAATGGATGGAGCAAAGAGGCAAGAGTGGAGCATGCTGGGAAATTCCTGAGTAGAGGGGCCCCGGGCAACAGTGAGTCTGGAAGAGCAGGCAGCACCTGAATGCATGACACTGGGCCCTCTGTGGGCACAGAGTACCCTGCAGCAGGTGGAATCCAGGGAGGCAGGAGAAGTTGTGGGGATTGGCCTGGGTCTTGGGAACACCACGATGGGGCTCTGTCTGTCTCCCTGAGGGTTGGCTGAGATGGAGTCCCTGTTTTGTTCTGGTCCTACCAGGTCTAAGGAACCTCTCGGAAGGATGCAGGCCTGTGGGGCTCCAGCTGGAAGGCCAAGGCTCTGTCTCCTCCTTTGCCAAGAGAGACCCACGCAAGCAGGCCAAGAGAACTGTGTTGGCCCCCGGGGGCTGGAGGCCCGCCAGCCCTGGCAGCTACCCTTCCTCCATTTCCTCCACCTGGCCCGGAGGAGTGACCCTGGTGTCCAGCCTTTCTGCAGGCCCTGGACCAAGTCCTCCACCAGACACCTCCGCTGCCCTCTCCAGGGGAAGTGAGCTCAGCGAGCTGCTGCAGGAACAGCTCCAGAGCTGGGAAGGGCAGGGCCACAGTCGTCCAGACCTCGGGGGTTTTGAACTAAAGGCTAACACACTCCCATCCAAGGCTGTGCTTGCCTGCTTTTAAATCAGAGCCCAGCTGTCAGGCACCTAAGAACAGCCAAGAAATCAGCCCACTTTTGGCCAGAACATAGTGTGGACAGTCTCAAGGGTCATTTTGCTTCTAACACTCCTGGGATTTCTACTTCCTGCTTCTCGAATGTGTCCCTTCTGTGCACTCCCAATGAATCAGATCTGTGCTGGGTGCCTGCTTAATCTTTGCAACTACCAAGTGAGAGGGTTCTATTTCCTCCAGCTTATAGATGAGGCAACTAAGGTCCCAAGAGGTTAGGAAATCTGCCCAGAGTGACATGTCTAATAAGGAGCTATTAGGGAAGGGTCAAGTTTTAATGTGCGGCTCTGCTTCCTAAGTCAAAGGTTGGCTTGAGTTGGATCCTGGGTCTTGGGTAAGCAACTGCTACATTCTCCTCATGTGACAGGGGCCTTTTAGGGCCAAGCAAAGTAAATTCCCTATCCATACCCTATGCTGCCAGAGTGTCTGATGAAAAGAACTTTAAAATAGATAACTAGCTTTTCTATGATAGTTTTTAACCTGCAAGTACTTTGCAAGGTGGTTCTCATTTAAGAAGCGTTTCTCATTCTTAAGAAGCTCCTTGCTGTTGTTGTGGTCTCAGTCACTAAACCATGTCTGATTATTTCACGATTCCATGGACTGTATAGCCCGCTAGACTCCTCTGTCCGTGGGATTTCCCCGGCAAGAATACTGGAGTGGGTTGCCATTTCCTTCTCCAGGGGATCTATCCAGCCCAAGGATCGAACCCCTGTCTCCTGCACTGGCAGGCAGATTCTTTACCACTGAGCCATGGGGGAAGCCCTAAGAAGCTCCTTAATAGATAGATGTTACTGTTTTTGCTATTGTCATCACCATCTCCACTTTATAGATGGGGAAGCTTAGGCTTGACGAGGGAGCTGGAACCCAGACGCCAGTCTCTTGATCCCAAATCCTGGGCCATTCCCATCGTATTCCAGCTGCCTGCTGGCTCCCGGGAAGGAAGAAGGTAGGTTGTAACTAGGAATTGGCTTTCTTTTTTTTTCGTAAGAAGGAAATTTATTTCCAAGATCCTGAGAGCCACACAGGTTCAGGTTCATCCCTTTAAGTACAGGCTGTTCTCTTTCATGTTATCTGTCTGCCTGGGCCACAAACACGATTTATAAACAAGGCAAAAATGGCAGAGGAAAAATGAAGTCAGAATGTGCCATTGAAGCAAGTCAAACAATACTAAATTAGTATTTGGCTAAGCGGCTATCTCATTGTTAAGATATTTCCTCCAATATGTTTTCAGAAGCAATGGCTATTAAACAACTGGGAATGATCGCCAGGTTTGATTTCAGGAAGGAAATCCCCTCCCATTTCCCTTCTGGGCATTTCAATTAATTTTCTCCTGAGCCTTGCCAGCTGATTATTAGGGAAACTATACCTGTGTCGTTTATAAACAAGATGCTTTCGCGTCAAGATTCCAAATGCCTTTCCGAATGGCTGGGAATCCCTGTGCTCCCGCCAGAAGACTTAATTATTTTGGGGGGGCAGGACCAGCCATGAGTGAGCTCTCAGGAGCAGACTCCTGGGCCCGCAGGCCAGCTTCTGGGCAAAGGGAAAGTTCTGTCTGTCCTAGAGCTTGGAGCCTCTGTCCAGAGAGATCGTTTGGATTGAAGACAAAGTAAATAAATTGGTCTCGAGGTCCAGCAGACCTGCCTTGGGTGGACACACCATGATTACTGCATCAGGAGAATATCTCTTTATTTGGGTCCCACAAGGTCCATGGAGCAAAGTTCTCCCTTCCCACGCTCTCGGAGCTGTGATGGCCGGGACAGTGACATCACTCTTGGAGGGAGTCTTGTGGTGCGGACTGGCTGGGGGGCTTGGAGACCTCGGTTTTCTAGCCCTGGCTCTGCAGTTAACAAGCTGGGTCACACTGGGCAAGCTATTCTGCTCTAAATTTTCCTTGCCCCACGTCCCTAATGTCCTTCAAAAGCAATCGTCTCTGATTTCAGAAGTCTGAGTGAGCTTAGCCTAGAAAAAGACATTCATTTCATTCCTCTTTTCCTTAAATTGAAAGCCTTCCTCCATCACAAGAATGTCAGCAGCTTCCTGTCCGTCAAAGGCATAATGAGTTTTCTGTTTTACAAGAATTCAGACTCAGGCAAAACAAAGGAAGCTGGGGGTGCATTGGAAGGGGCTACCAGCAATCTTGCTGAAAGTTCTTCCCAGACCTTAAAGAAGCAATCTGAGGAGCAAACGCCTTATTCCTTAAGATGCTAGTTGCCCAGTTAACTTCTATGCTGCTGGGCAGCTCATAAAGAGGTGGAGAGTAGGAAAATAGGGGGAGATGGGTCTTTGCAAAACTTGAACTTGGACCTCTGCACCATTTTTTTTTTTTTTTTTTACTACACCATGCAGAATCTTAGTTTTCCAACCAAGGGTTGAACCCATGCCCCCTGCATTGGGAGTGTAGAGTCCCAACCACTGGACCACTAGGGAAGTCCCCTTCTGTACTTCTTTTAAGCATTCCTATCTGCCAAGTTTGGAGAAGGCAATGGCACCCCACTCCAGTACTCTTGCCTGGAAAATCCCGTGGACGGAGGAGCCTGGTAGGCTGCAGTCCATGGGGGTCGCGAAGAGTCAGACATGACTGAGCGCTTCACTTTCACTTTTCACTTTTCTGCATTGGAGAAGGAAATGGCAACCCACTCCAGTGTTCTTGCCTGGAGAATCCCAGGGATGGGGTCGCACAGAGTCGGACACGACTGAAGTGACTTAGCAGCAGTATCTGCCAAGTGGCAGCTTCCTGAATCCTCTACTAGCTACAGAATGAAACCTCATGATGAGGTATTTTGAGTCTTTTCTAAGCAAGCGCTACCTTACCTTTCCCCCCATCACTCCTCACGGGCACCCTTGTCTGCTCCCTGATCTGCCAGGGCTTCCGCCATCTCTCCAGCCCTCAGACCTCGCCCCCTGAAGACCTTTTGCCCGGGACGCTGCTGTAACGGGCTCATTCCTCACGGCCCTTTCCCTGGGGAAGAGGCTGCTAACCAGGCAGCATGAAGCACCTCTCTCCTGTTTCTGCGGTCTCTGGAGCAGCAAATTGCTTTGCATTCTCACCTGAGATTACCCCCCTGATTTCCTCACTGGGTCAAAGACCTTCCATGTCCCCCACAGCAGAGAGCCTGGTATGGGAGGGTAACTACACCCCCGAATCTGCACTGCCCATCCCTACCCTCACCCCACCCCCCAAGGACCTGGACTCAGAGGGAATATGGACTCTGCTCATCTAGAACTGAGTGCCCTAGATTTCCAATCCTGCGGGCAATTTCCGGGCTTTCATGTCCTAAGCGGGCTGCGAAGGAATGATGGAAATGGTGGGAGAGAATTTCAAAAGCACAACAGGCCTAGAAAACCTGAGACCCTGAGCACCAGGCTGGTCAGAGGAGCCCAGGGTCTTGGTGTAAAACAGACAAGGCTAGTCCACGGGTGTCTTTGCTAGGGCTGCAGAAAACTGAGTGAGTCTGGAAATATTTCACTGTTGAATGGACTATTTTTTTTTTTTTAAATAATGCATATGAAATGTGTACTTACAGAATATCTGTTTTCCACGAAATCTGCAAAACAAAGGATAAGGCAAAGGTGAGCAGTATGAAGAACACGAAGAGCAGTTAGGCTCCCCACTCCAACATCTCAGAGGCTGAGCAGGCGAAGGAAAGAGACGGGGGGAGGGGCCGGGTGGCCGGGCAGGAGACCCCAGGCCCTCACCCTTACTGGGTGCCCAGGTTTATGGCCCCTTTGCCCACGGGTAGCTTCCCCAGGACCCTGTGGCTCCATGTAACAAGCATATAAAGTCCCTGGCAGCCCATTTGACATTTTAAACAGTTTTTTTTTTTTAAACTTACTAGCACATGCTATTTTAGAGGGGAAAAAAGAAACCTGAAAATTACAGAAAAGTAGAAAGCAGGTAAAAATTCACTCTGGCTCCACGGTTGACTGAAATGTCTTCCAGTCATTTTCCACTAAGAGTAGAGCTTTTTTGTGCTTTTGTCGGGGGGTGGGGTGGAGAGGAGTTACAATTATCTAGTCTATGCCATTTTAGAGCCTCTCTTTTACACATGGTGTGATTTTAGAAACATAATTGTTAGCAGCTATTTAGTCATCATTCCACGAGTATGCAGTTATTTACTAAACCAGTTCCTTACTTTTAAAAATTTAGGTTCTTTCCAAGTTTTTGCTATTTTATATGATGCCGCCAGTATCCTCTTTGGGAATAAAGCTATTTCAAAGGTTCATACTAGTTTGTCTGTTCCCAGGAGTGGGGATCCATGGAGCAGAAAGCATAAACAAGGCCAACGCCCTTGGCATATAGAGTTCAAGTGCTGTCTGAAGGGCAGGACGCCACATCCCCTTCCCCTGGAAGGGAGCATCGTCCCAACGATGTGGAGACCACACGGTCTTCTTGCTGGGGGGCATGCCGAGACATGTCCAGAAGATGTGAAGGAGGGTGAGAAAGGCCCAAGGGAACAGGAGACCTTGCACCGAAGGTGAGTGACCACCTGCGTTACTTAGAGATGGTTTTTACTACGAGAGGTGAGAGAGGGCTGTGATTGGCCCTTGGACAGGATCATACTCCACGAACAGCAGAGTTTCTGAATGGGGGGGGGGGGTGGCCTACCTCTTGGCTGACACCCCAAATAGCCCACTATGGCCCTAGCTCTGAAGACATGGAATCCTGGGGAAGGCCCACTCACCCCCAAATCCTCATTCTTCCTTGAGAGGCAATCCTAGGGACCTCGGTTTCTACCCAGTCCCCTCCGCCACCCCCCAAGTTCAAGCACCTTCTGAATCTTGGCTGTCTCGGGGCCCGACTGTCACAACGGGAGTCACAACCTTCTGTTTCTTTCTTGAATTTAAAAATATCCTGTTTCCACCAGTCCACTTCCCCCTCAAACCCTGTCTTATCACAGCTCCATTGTGAGTCTCTTCTAGAGGGAACAGGGCCAGGAGTTCCTAAGGGGCCCCCTTCTGTCCTGGCTAGGCCAGAGGCAGGCGTCAAGGGCCAAATGGATGAATCAGCCCAACCAACAAGTCAAGCCATTGTGTAAACTTCCACACATTGAGAGAGGCCGCGGGCAGCACCCCACCCCCAGCCCAAACCTGACCTGGAGGACCCAAAGGACCCCATGCTTCCCGCTCCTTCAGAGCCCCAAGGCTTCTGGAATCAGACCCACGAGGGCAAGAGCCTCAGGCTGCATTTCCTAATGCAATTAAGACTCGGAATAGCAGCATTCGAATGTAATATATTTGATAATGTATTATAATAACACTGATTATACTGATAATACTGATGGAGCACCAAGATACACAAGATACGCTTGTTTTCGGTACTAGAATCTGGTGGGTAGTGTCCATTTTCTTTTTTTAATAGAGTAAGTTTTATCTCCTTGAGGTAGGAGAGGCCTCCCCGGGGGTGGGCTAGCAGCGCCCACAGGCCTGGTTTGTTCTGGGCCTCTCAAGATGGGGGTGGGGGGTGGGGCACAGGCGCTCAAGTGCTCTTTCCTTCCTCCCAGAGAGGATATGGCAGGGGCCCTCCTCTGATCATGACTGTCTATGATCAGCCCCTCCCTGGTCTACTGGAGTTCTGCTCCCTTAAGAAGAAGCCTGGAAGTCTGAATTCTAGGCAAAGAGAAAGTAGAAGAGGGAGGCTGAGTGAAGGAGGTGGGCCCTGCCAGACCCAAAAGACAAGAGGTTAGTGTCTGGAGCAGGACTTGGCATCTCTCCCTAGAACCACAAGTCATCAGGTGGGAGGTGCCCAGGACACCTCCAAGGGGGGACACATGACTTCTAGGAAGAAAAACCAGCTCCTGTCTTGCGGGAGTCACAGGAAATTTATTCCTTTAAACAAGAGTTTCTTAATGCTGGCACTACTGATATCCTGAGCTGGATAATTCTTTGTCATGGGGCTTGTCCTGTGTGGTATAAGATGTTTACCAGTATCCCTGGCCTCCGCCCATGAGATGCAAGAGCAACCCCTTGCCCCCGCTTGCCAAATTATGACAACCAAAAATGTCTCCAGACACTGCCAGAGGTCTACTGCATTGATAACCACCGCTCTAAACTGTGCAAATCTTATCTTAGACCTGAGTTCTCTCATAGGGAAGAACTGACTGCATTGTTAATTAATTATGAGAAACCACTTTATGCTCCGGTCTTTAAAACTGGGGTGCTGCTGCTGCTGCTAAGTCGCATCAGTAGTATCCGACTCTGTGCGACCCATAGACGACAGCCCACCAGGCTCCCCCGTCCCTGGGATTCTCCAGGCAAGAACACTGGAGTGGGTTGCCATTTCCTTCTCCAATGCATGAAAGTGAAAAGTGAAAGTGAAGTCGCTCAGTTGTGTCCGACTCTTCTCGACCCCATGGACTGCAGCCCACCTTTGTCCATGGGATTCTCCAGGCAAGAGTACTGGAGTGGGTGCCAGTGCCTTCTCCTTAAAACTGGGGTAAATATATGTTAATAAGTTATGCTTCGGATGAACTGCAAACCATTTTATAAAGTACTTTCAGGATAAGCTGGAGCCCTGTGAAACCATCAAGTGCTGAATCAGAGTGAAGGTACAAACTTCCTGGGCTAGCCAGGAATTCCAGTTCACACAAGCCTCAACCAGGCTGAGTGGAGCTGTTGACTAAGCCATGGCAACCCAATGTAATATTCTTGTCTGGAGAATCCCACGGACAGAGGAGCCTGGTGGGCTACGGGCCATGGGGTCACAAAGAGTCGGACACAACTAGAGGGACTTAGCATGCATTGTTGACAAATCCTAATCTTGGGCAAAATAAGTGGAAAGGAAATAAGAACTTGAAAAACCTAAAGTGCTAAGCTTGCAGATCTAAGTTATGAGGCAATTATCAGCATTTTCTTCATCCCGAGAAAGCTGAAGTTTACTGACAGGCAAGATCTCCTTCTCCACCCATTAATTCCGGCTGTGTCCTCGGAGTTTGTTCTCTTTTCTCCTGAGGCTGACTTCAACTTGGTCTCTTTCTAATTGAAAGGTCGGGTATGTTGAAACATGCCCCGGAAAAGTGCCTTAAGGCAAATTCCGGAGGCTGGCTAAACTTCCGGGGACCGACCCCCTGCAGCCTGGTCCAATCAGGTACCGACCCGGAGCCCTCGGACACTAACCGCCCTGTAGCCCGCGCTTTCTTGCTTATATGAAAAGACCTGGCTTAAACGCCGGCCCTGGCTATAAAACCCCTCCCCACCCCTCATACCTCGCAGACTCCCTTTGTCTCCTCACTCATCCGCCCCCGGGAGTTCTGCCCGATAGCGACCACTCAATAAAGGCCTTCACCAACGGTCCTTAGAGGCGGCTTTTTTCCTCCCGCGGCGTTTTCTAACACTAATAAAGTCTTCTTAGTTTTGAGAACCCCTCTCCTTCCCTCCCTAACAGACAGGGACCATGTAACAAAGAATGGTCTAACAGCTGGAAAGTGAAGCTGCTCAAAGGTGGAGAGATTTCCTTGCCTGGGACAAAGCGTTAATTGCTGGGACAAGAAGATGTTAGCTCAGCTGTAGGTCAGCAAGTTGGCCAAAAAGTTTGTTCGGATTAGTCTAGAAGCCGGTATGTCAAACCCAAACGAACTTTTTGGCCAGCCCAATAGAGGAGCACAGGGAACTCTGCTCAATATTATGTAACAACCTAAGTGGGAAACGAATTTGAAAAAGAATAGATACATGTATATGTGTAAAAGGACTTCCCTGTGGCTCAGACAGTAGAGCGTCTGCCTACAATGCAGGAGACCCAGGTTTGATCCCTGGGTTGGGAAGATCCTCTAGAGAAGGAAATGGCAACCCACTCCAGTGCTCTTGCCTGGAAAATCCCATGGACGGAGGAGCCTGTTGGGCTACAGTCCATGGGGTCACAAAGAGTGGGACACAACTGAGTGACTTCACTTCCATTTCCACATGTGTTAAAAAAAAAAAAAAAGTAACTCCAATGGGAAAATAGGCTTTAGTATCAATTTTTTCTAGTTATGCTACTATAATTAGTACTTTGTTGTCCAGTTCGCCAAGTGGTTGGTGTCTGACTCTTTGCGACCCCACGGACTGTAGCATGCCAGGCTTCCCTGTCCTTCACTATCTCCTAAGAATGAATATTTCAGGTGTTGGAATAGTTAAGAGTAAGAAGAAACACAACACCATTTGTGCTTGAGTCACTGTTAACAACATATTAATAATTAATTTGATTTTTTCAATAAATTTTCAACTATCAGAAAAACAACAGAACAGCAGATGTGCAAGACTGTGGTCAAGACTCAGTGGGAGGTAATGAGTTGCAAGAGTTGCCTCCTTCCTTCTCATTTTATAGAACTCACCTGCCCACCACAGCCCTTATCCACTGAATGGCCATGTGCATTTCTGAGACACCCTGAGGTGTTCACCTTGCAACAACTCCCTGAGGCCAAGGGCATTTTATTCAGAATTAATGAGGAAACTGGGCTTCCCTGGTGGCTCAGTGGTAAAGAATCTGCCTGCCAACGCAGGAGACTCAGGTTCGATCCCTGGGTTGGGAAGATCCCCTGGAAAAGGAAATGGCAACCCACTCCAGTATTCTTGCCTAGGAAATCCCATGGACAGAAAAGCCTGGTGGGCTACAGTCCATGGGACTGCAAAGAGTTGAACAGGACTTAGCGACTCAACAACAACAAGGAAACTAATTGATGATAAGAATCTGGGGTGGGGCAAAGTCTTATAACTTGACTAAGGCAGAACTGAGATCAAACCCCAGGGGTCCTACTGAGCGTGTTTTCCATTAGGCTGAAGTACAGAGAAGCATCCAGGCTGGCCTCGGACCAACACAAAAGCAGCAGAAACACAGTAAAATGGCTCCTGAGACCCAGGACTTATTCAGATTTGAAGGGCAAACTTGAAGTCAAGGATGGGTAAAGGATTAGGGTGGACTCCAAGGGACCCGGGGGTGACTCTTAGAAGTGACTGAGTCCCCACCCCTCATCAACAAGTTCCAGGGCAGGGGTCGGGAGTGACCAAGGTATAGACAAATGACCGTCACTTCCAAACACAGGACATTGAGACTCTGAATGTTATGATTGAAAGGCCACTTAAGATCGTTCATTCAGTCCCCTGATTTGACAGATTAAAACAATTGAACATAGTCAAATTCACAGAGACAGAAAGTAGAATGGTCATTGCCAGGGGTTGGGGGGCAGGGTCTGGGAAGTTATGGTTTAATGGGTAAGGAGTATCATTAGGAAAGATGAAAAAGTCCTGGAGATGGATCGTGGTGATGGTTGTATAACAATGTGATTGTACTTAGTGTTACTGAAATGCACACTTAAAAATGGTTATAATGGCAAGTACTATGTATTTTTACAGTTAAAAAACAAAACAAAACTGAGCTTAGAGCCTAAAGCCAAGATCACAAAACCTGGTGCCTCCCATGGCCCATCAGCTCCCCAGACACTTCTCAGCCTACAGCCTCCAACACCCTCCTCAGGGCCCTGGTCCTACCCAGAGCCCCACCCTAGAGCTGCTCCTTGGGGCCAGGCCTGCCCGATGCCCTTTGGCTTATCTAGACAAGCAGTTTTCCTTTGTATCACTCAGGGGGAAAAGGGAGTCTAAGTGCCAGAACTACGTCCTGTGAGCCATTTCCCAAAATAGCCAGCCCTGAAGTGATGCTGTGTTGGAAGAGGATGGGAAACTGAGAAGCTAAGGAGGGGAAGAATGAAACACTAAGAAGGAAAGGTCAGACAAGACCCCACCCTGTACTCAGCTTGCTTACTGAGACCTGCTTCCACTGGGGCCTTTTATTTTTATTGTGGGTCACACCCTCCCCTTAAAGCGCAAACACACACATAGTTTCTGGGTTATCTCTACCAGCCAGTCCAGAACAATCACTCCAGGATTGCTAGGGAGTAAGAAAGACTCTACCCCCTTTGAATGAGAACCAGAGCAGAACTCAGAACATCTAGAAAATGGTTCTAAAAGCTATCTCCAGCCTGACAGCAGCAGGGGATTTGTTAGAAATGCAAGTTCTCAGCCCACTCCCAACCTATTGAATTAAGGGTGGTGCCAAACTGCCTGTATTTTAACCCACCTGGAGAAGCCCTCATCAAGCCCATGCTCCTCATTCCACAGAGAGGTGACCGAGGTTCCGAGAGTCACCCAGACCACACGAGGCTGTTACTCTTAACTTGTAAAGAGTAACAGAGTTGAATGCTCTAATCAGGCTGATGACAGTGAAAAACCCACTGGTTTGGCAACACAGAGAGGGAACATGAAGCTGGTGAAGGGCATCGCGCTGCAGCCAGGCTCCCCACACCCCATTCCTGCTCTGCCATGGACCAGAACAAGCTTGTCACCTCTGGGCCCGTCTCCCCATCTGTAGAGCAGGAATAATAACAGAGCCTCCATCAACCCCTGTGACGGGTTTGAGCAGCCGATAAAGGAAGAGAAAGAAAAGGGAAGAGGAATCAACCAAGCCTCAAAGCCTCCTCCCTTGGGCAGCAGACAAGTGGGAAATGCTCAAAAAGAGGAACTCCCTTGGCTTCCAAGACGCTGAGTTTTGCAGCAATGATGTGGTTTTGGCTACAAGGTCCAGGTCTCCCTCTACGTATCTGACAGGAGCTGGCTGCCAGGTTAGAGACCAGACTGTAGAGAGACCCAAGCCCCAGTTGACCCTTGATGGCCCAGAGGGCGCCGTGGGAGTGTCCCAGCCTGGGAGTCCAGAGCTGGCTCTTGTGTTGCGCTAAGCCAGGCACTGAATTCTATGGCTTGAGTTTCCCTTATGCGTTTTTTAGCTAAAATGGATTGACTGCTCACCATGGTAAGAATTGGCTTCCCTTAGTGACTCAGATGGTAAAGAGTCTGTCTTTAATGTGGGAGACCCGGGTTCGATCCCTGGATTGGGAAGATCCCCTGGAGAAGGGAATAGCTACCCACTCCAGTATTCTTGCCTGGAGAATTCCATGGACAGAGGAGCCTGGCAGGCTACAGGCCATGGGGTCGCAAAGAGTTGGACTTCTGTCTCATCACCTTCTCTTATTTAATCTCTTCTCTGTTTAATAGTTGAAGAAACAGTTTAATAGTTGAAGAAATCTCCAGGTCAGAATACTAGAGTGAGTAGCCTTTCCCTTCTCCAGGGGATCTTCCCAACCCAGGGATTGAACTGGGGTCTCCCACATTGCAGGCGGATTCTTTACTAGCTGAACCACAAGGGAAGCCCAAGAATACTGGAGTGGGTAGCCTATCCCTTCTCCAGGGGATCTTTCCAACCCAGGAATTGAACCGGGGTCTCCTGCATTGCAGGCAGATTCTTTACCAACCGAGTTATCAAGGAACTAGCACCAACCTTGGGGAACTGTTTTAAGCTCTCTAAGCCTCATACCCTCATCTGAAAAATGGGATTTATTGTGGAGGATTGAAAGAGGTAATGTCATATAGACCACTTAGCACCAACAGTAAGCGCTTAATAAATGTTGAGTTTTTGCATAACCAAAGCAACTGAAAGCAAACCATCTCGGGGACCATGAGGAAAGCAAAGGGCATTTTTATACAAGAACCTGACAGGACCAGCCTTGAACCCTCTCTGAATTTCAGCTTTCTGTTACACTGGAAGAACAGAGGAAGCCTGTTTCTGAATTTGTGTTTTGCTAGCTCTGAATAATACTAAGAATGCAAAATGAGATACTGAAGCTAAAAATCACCCAGGAAATGGTTTTCAAAAATTATTCGGTCAGTGTCATGTTCCCCATGGGGCTGAGTTTCTGATCTAATCATGAAAACACCACCTTTTAGGGAGGGGGGATAGGGATGGGGAACACATGTAAATCCATGGCTGATTCATGTTAATGTATGGCAAACACCACTACAATATTGTAAAGTAATTAGCCTCCAACTAATAAAAATAAATGGAAAAAAAAAGAATATATTAAAAAAAAAGAAAATACAACCTTTTAAAAGATTGGTTAAGGGGTGATTCCTGGTTGAGAGAACAAGTAGACTCTTGAGGTAAGAGAGTGCTTTTCAAATATTGGCAGCATCAGAAATATGCGGGACTTTGTTGGGAGTACAGATTCTGATTTTGTGGGTCTGGGTTGGGCCTGAGACCACCATTGCTACCTGTCTGTGGACCACCCTTGGTTTGAATAATTGCCTTTCAAAGAATCCACTTAAATAGAGGTCTATTGTACAGAGAAAGATATCTGCATTGTGACTGTTTTCCCTCGGAATGTTTATGCTTTTTGGGTTGTGACTTATTTTCAATGTGATATATCAAATAAGGAAGGTGGCCAATAATATTGTAATAACTCTGTATGGGAGCAGATGGTTACTAGGTGGTGATCATTTAATAATAAAATGCCAAACCTTTATATAATAAATCTGAACATAACATAATACTGTCCATCAGCTAGATTTCAAGGAAGAAATAAAAATAAATAAAAGTGGTTCTTGGGTAGATTTCATATCATGAGAATGAAATAGAATAATTACACCAAAAAATGAGATTGTCGGGAGTGATTCTAGTTTGCTGCACACCTGGAACTAACATATTATAAATCAACTAAATTTGAATAAAAATTTTAAGAAATAGATAACTAACAAGAAACAGAAGGAGAAGGGGATGACAGAGGATGAGATGGTTGGATGGCATCACCAACTCAACGGACGTGAGTTTGGGCAAACTCTGGGAGATGGTGATGGACAGGGAAGCCTGGTGTGCCACAGTCCATGGGTGTGCAAAGAGTTGGAAAAACTGAGCAACTGAACAACAATAAGAACCTACTATATGGCACAGGGAACTCTATTCTGGACTCTCTAATAACCTATATAGGAAAAGAATCTAAAATGAGTGGCTGTCTACCCCTGGCAGAAGCTCCTCTGCCTGTTCCACCCTGTCCCCCCCCTCCCTAGCCCCTGGGTGACTCAATTCTCCCAGGTCCTAGCTGCGTTTGCTTCTTCTGTATGTTATTTAGACAAGAGATGGGAATGAGGCGGGAGGTAGAAGGAGGGGGAAGAAAGGTTAGTCTGAGCCTGCCTTCACCTAGCTTTAGAGCCAGGGGTGGGCTCTGCCCAGTCATTGGAGGTCGATCAAGGTCAAGTGGGTGTAGGGGAGGAGGGAGAGAGAGGCCTACTAGAAAGGGGGAGAGCCTGCTGGGGCCCCACCGAAGAGGAGGAAGGGGAGGAAGGGTGGAGGGTGTGTGGCAGCGGGTTTTGGTGAACACTAAGGAGCCTCTTGCCTCCCATTTCCCATCTGCACCCCTTCTCTCCTCCCTGAATCAATACACTAGTTGTTTCTAAAAAAAAAATGAATAAATAAATAAAAAATAAAATGAGTGGATGTGTGTATATGTATCACTGATTCACTTTGCTGCACATCTGAAGCTAACACAACATTGTATATCAACTCTACTCCAATAAAAAATTTTTTTAATCAAATAAATAAAAGTGGTTCTTTGTGGATTTCATTTCCTGAGCATGGACTAGAATCATTACACAAAAATGAGATTGTTAGGCACGGCTGAAGTTCCTTGTCTGCCCAGCCCTGGGGAAAGCTCTCTGAGAGGAAGCAGTAAAGGCAAGGAATGAGGTGGGGTCTGGGCAAAAATCACAGGAAGAGGAAGTGAATCCCTACCGCCCTCCCTAGCCCAGAGTCAACGTGCTCACAGAAAGGATGTGGCTACTGAATATCTCCCAAGCAAAGCTCTGACTCTGCCTAAGGCCTTCAGGAGGCCGCTGCACCGGGGCCTGTGTGAGGAGCAGGCGAGGCCCCTGAGAAGAGGCAGGTAGGACTGCGCCTCTTCTGTCTGGGTGAGGGGTGCCCGGAACGCTGTTGGGCACCTCATGAGCACACTGTGGCTCCAGGACACGCTCCAGCCCGCCTGGCCCTTAGCTGGGTGTGAACGAGTGAGGTTCCGCTTGTCTGGCGTGCAGCCCGCCCTCAGTACGTGTTCATCAACTACATAAATAGTACACATGGCCACTTTTTCAGGGTGGTGGGGAGAGACCGTCGACAACTCCCGTCCAACTCTGTCTGCACTCTCTTTGGCCACCTCTGCACCTTCTTTCCCCGGTCCACACCCGAGATCCCATGGATGAAATTGTAGGAAGTGCCCTCCCCCCGACCCAGGCTGGGGGTGTGGGGGACCCTCACTCACCAGGATCAGCTTTCCGGATTTCACTATATACCGTCTCCGTGCCCTTTGTTTCCAGACCTGGAAAGGGGCCAAGCACAGGTCAGCAGCCACCTCTAGGCTCCAGGTCAGCCACTGCTGAAGCAGGAGAATGTTGGGGTGCCCTAAGCAATGCGGTACCCCCACGGTCCACCCCATGGCCTGCCCCATGAGTGCTGTCTGCAGGGGCCCCTGGCGTCTTTGTCACCACTGAGCCCGGGCCACTTCCTGGAAGATCCTGGTCTCTCAGCCTGGAAGTATGAGACCGACAGGCTTCTGTGGGACCCTGGACCCTGGGGGTGTGGATAGAGGTGCACCCCATGCAGACCTGGAGTCTCCAGCTCTGCGGCCCCTCCCTCCTTCTGCCACTGTGACCCCGTGTCCAGCTGCTCTGCCAGCCCTGTCCCAGGAGGCCGGGATAGGGTCTTCCAGTCACCCTTGTGAAAGTCTGGGTTAGAGCCTGGGCATCACTGAGACTCTAAGGATCGGCGGAGACCCGCTCACAACACTAGAAGCTGGGCTGGTTGATTTCAAATGCCGAAAACCTTGGCCTCAATGCAGATTCTGATTGAGACAGTCCAGGGTGGGCCCTGGCACTGGTCTTTTAAGAGCTTCCTGTGCAAAAAAAAAAAAAAAAGAGTTTCCTATGCATGCTCAGTCGCTTCAGTCGTGTCTGACTTTTTGCGACCTCATGGACAATAGCCCACCAGGCTCCTCTGTCCACTGGATTCTCCAGACAAGAATACTGGAGTGGGTTGCCATGCCCCCCTCCAGGAAAGAGCTTCCTAGGGGGTTCTAATATGCAGTCAGGGTTGAGATCCTCTGGACTGGACTCTTCCTGAACAGCAGACAAGATAACCAACTTAAGGTGTAGGTTACACCCAGGGGAGACTCAAGGGTTTAGGAGACAAAGAACTCCCAGTACAACCATCTGTTTAAATTGATGTACACGCACAGGTCGTGTATGCACACATATGCACACATTCACAGTGTATCTACACGCATTGTACACACTCACACCCTCAGGATGGAACCTGCCACTTGCCTCTCATTTGCACAAAGGACCAGGAGGCCTTATTGTAGAAAAACGCCTGGTGCTCTGTGGCCAGGCTTCCCCCTCTACAGACCAGGAAACGGAACCCCAGACTGGGTGACGCTTCCTACCACCATGGCCAATGCCACTTGGACGTCGCCTTCCTCAGTAGCAGATGGCCGGGGCGCATACATTGATTCTAACTACACCAAGATACCCTCAACTCACCAGACTCCCCTCTCCCATGCCCTGACCCTGCCTGCACTCCTCCACTGACTGCAAGCCCCTTTTGTTTTGGCCCATTCCTCCTTGTCCTACAAGCCCCAGGGCAAGCTTTGCTCCTACACTTGGGTGCACACACCCTCACACACCTACATCTTCCCTTACATACGCCCCTCTTTCCTGGGCCCTGGGCAGTTTCATGGGCTCCCACAGCACTTTGGGGACACTTGCCCATGACACTGACTCTACTTGCCTCCACATCCGTCTCCCCTGGTGAACCCTCCACTCCTCTAGGGCAGCATCTTGGGTCTTGTGTTCCTCCAGATACCAGACCTTGCACATCTACCTGGAGGCATCTATAAGGTTTGATGGGACAGTGAAGACAACAGTCAGTCTCCCTGCAGGGGTCTCTGTCTCAGACCTTCCGGAAGGTTTTACATGATCAGCCTGATCATTGAAGTTTTAGGTCTTAGGATGAAAATCACCATCATTCCCTAAATGGTGGTGGTTCCTAGTTCATGACGTGAATGCCAGGAGAAAGCTTGGGAGGCAGTTCAGTACAGCTGCTGAACTTGGGGCCTTCGGGGTGTCAGGACCTTGCAGAAGGCATCATAGTGACTCCCCAAGGGCACCGACAGCCGAGTGGCTGAGCTACAAGGTACCCCCCACTGGGACACCCATCTTTCTCCAAGAGGACAGCAGAGATGCCCACTCTCCACTCTCTCTCCATGGCACCAGACCTGGGGGTGTAGAGGGGAGCTCCAGCAATCCCCATGTCTGCCAGGGTAGGGGCGAGTCTATCCCATCCCTGAGGGACTCCACTCAATGTCAGGCCTGGACACTCACTCATTCAACACGGTCCTAACACCTACTGTGTGCCGGGCACCGTGAAAGAAGAAAAAGTGAATGGGGACCTGGATCCAGCTTTCGGAACTCCAGGCTCCGGGGCGGGCGGCTTGCAAACAGTGCTGTGATAAGGCTCCAGGACACTGCCCAGGTGCATCAGTGCTGCGTGTGCAATCCTCCACAACGGGCTCAGCAGAGGGAGGGAAGGGACTGGGCAGCCAAGCCTGGGGGCCTGGACACTCCTGGGAACCTCACCATCTCCAGGCACATAAAGGGCTCCCAAGGGACCTCTGGTCACCTTGGGGACGCTCTGACACCCTCTGGATCCGAGGAGCTGCACTTGGCTCCCTTTCATCCCATCACTCTGTGTATCAGCCGGGGCACAGGGAGTTTTCACTTCTTGGTTAAGCTGTCAGAGCTGCAGCTGCCCCAGTGGTACCCCCCACCCCTGCCCTCCTGGCTCCCCTGGGCATGTGGACGAATTTGCAGCTCACTCAGAGCTCTCCGCCTCCTCCCGCTGCTCCGAGGCAGCAGCTGCCTGCTAATGACTAAACCAGGCCAACAGGCTGTTTGTCTCTGCTGTCAGGGATGTTTCCGGAGGGGCTTTGTTTGGGCTTCTGTTTTTCTCTGTTCAACAGAGAAAGAGATGGCTTCAACGTCACGGGGTTTTCCCAGCAACTGGTCTCAGAGCAAACAGGCTGCAAACCGGGATTTAACGAGTTCCTTCCCACCCCTCCTCCACCTGCGAGTGACCACTTGGGCAGCCGCCAGCCACGGTTGGAGCTGGACTGGTCTCTTTTCCTTCCTCCAGCCCGTCTGTAGAGGAGGGAGGCCTGGACAATAGGGAACTGGGTTGGCCAAGACCAGGTCAAGTCTACCAGTGGCCTTGAACCCACCGTCTTCTCCCTACCTAGTAACGTCCCACTCCCCACCCGCGGGAGTGAGCAGGCAGACACCATCCTGGGCTGGACTCCCCCACTGCTCCTTAGCTGTTGAGAAGGCTGTGTCCAGAAAACAACTGGAGTCTTCTAGAGACTTCCCATTTTCACCCTAGTCTGCCGAGGCCCCTGCAGGCCACTCAGCACTTCTGTGCAAACTGGGGAAAGTCCCCGCAGGGGTTCCAACCCCGCAGCTGCATGACTGGGCACGAAAGCACCCCTGCTTCATCCGGTCCCGGGAATCCTCTTGTCCCTTCAACCCCTCCCTCCCTACCTGCAAGCAAGAAAACCAGATGCTGCCGACATGGAAAGCCTCCCCAAGGAATGGAAAACAGACGCTTTCCCGAGGACAAAGCCCTGTTTCCTTCTTCCTGCTTCAGTTTCCTTCAACCCAGAGCCTTCGAGGCCTTATATACAGGCCTCAGCACTCCACCTCGCCTGGCTCTCTGGGACCAGCATGAGAACCTCGAGGGGCCAGGGACTTCCCTGATGGTCCAGCGGCTAAGACTCCGAGCCCCCAGTGCAGGGGGCCCAGGTTCGATCCCTGGTCGGGGAACCAGATCCCACATGCCTCAATTAAGAGTTCGCATGCCACAACTAAAGATCCTGCATGCTACTGCAGACTGCAACTAAGACCTGGCACAGCCAGATAAATAAATAATTTTTTTTTAAGAGATCTTCAAGGCCCGAGCCCAGGGCAATCACTCTTTGCTTGAGCGCTTGCTGGGGCATGGAGGACAGCGGACTTTCCCATGCACATGCAGCCCTGACCTCTTGTTGAGGTTCCCTTTTCCTTCCAAGCCTGAAGCCCCCTTAGGAGGAAGTGAGCTCTTTACATGGGATGGAGCCCACAAGGCACAGGGATGGAGGACCTCAGGCCAGACCCGGGAAGGCTGGCGAGGAGCCTCCCTAAAATCCCATCAGCCACAACCCACCCAGACTCGGTTCTGAGCCCTGGCACCGTCCCCTCTCAGGCTCTCACATTTAACCCGATTGAACCAGGCTCGCCCTGAGCCTGTGCTCCCAATTGCATGCATCGTGAACATCCATGCAGTTGTTCAGTCAAGAAACATGTAGAAATTCTGTCTCCCTCATCATGGCCGTGAATGTCTCGCCCAGGGTTATGGTCTGACTCTAACATATGTCCAGAATCTATCTGTTGCCAGCACCTTGGCTCCATCCCCATCTCCTCTCGCCTGGCTTCAGTTTTTGTTCCCTTTAATCCGCCCTCCATACCAGTCCTAAGGACCACAGGATCACTTTTAAAGAAGGAAGTTGACTGCTTAAAGGCTTCCAAAGGCCCCCAGTCTGGTCTCGGTGGACTAGAATAGAAAGAGAACTTTGGTGGCCCCACCCGGTCCTTCCAGCTGCATCTGCCTTGGCTCCCTCTCACTCGCTCTGCAGATGTTTAAGGATCTGAAAGTGTCATTTAAGGATCCTTTAAGGTCTTCTTTCAGATCTTTAAATTAGCCAAGCTCAAGGCCACCTCCCACTGCCCTGCACATCTCCTAGTCCTCCTAGCCCTCCTTCCTCTTGGCGGGGCCACCTTCTCTGTGCCCTTCAGGCCCCAGCTCAAAGGCCACCCCTCCGACTGGCCTTCTGGGACCACCCAGAAGAGGCACCACCTTGCAGGCCTTCTCCTCACTCCCCACTCTTCCCGAAAGCTCTGACTCTAACCCGATACCATCTGCTCATCCCTGATTCCCTCAGAGGCTATACCTCCATGAGAGGGGGACCACATATGTCATCCTCGATGCTTGTGCTGGGGCTGCTCCACCATGGGCCCTTAATTTGTTAACCCAACAAGCAAATCACTTTACCATGAAACAATAAGGGGGAGAGAAATTCAGGCCAGCTGTGGCCCCCACCTCTGCCCCCATCTAGCCTAAATATAGAACTGGGACACCCTGTGTAGGCCAGCAGATGGGCAGTATCAGCTCAGGGGCCAGGCTGACTGAGACTTACAGGCCCCATGGCCCCGTGGGGCAGCACCTAGCCCCAGGGGATGGCCCCGCCTAGAAGGTTCCACACACACATCTGCAGACATGGTACCTGGAACTGAGCTAAGCAGAGGAGGAAGGAAGGACCCACAAACTTCTTCCAGATCATGGAGCCAGAGAATGCCCTCACTGTGTGGCTTTGGCTGAGGCGACAGAGGCGTGATCTGCAAGGCAGTCCCGGGTGTGCCAGGCTGAGTGAACACGGTTTGGCCTCAGCCTCAGCAGGAAGTGGGGTGCTTGGCAACAGTCCTAATGAGCTTCCCAGCAGGGCAGGAAGGCTGGATGGCTGCTTCCTTGGTGTGGCAGCCTCTGGGGGAGCTGAGGAGGCTTAGGTAGATATGCATGTCTTTTTGTGGTGCCAGAAGCAACTGAGATTGATGTTCTAGCACTTCCTGTGGACTTAACCCACCCTGAGTCAGTCTCTCCAGCGCAGGACCAGAGACAGGGGCTGGTCCCCCAAACCAGCCTGCCCAGGAGAATCACACACAGAAAAATAAAACCCAAGGTCTAGGTGGCTCAGTGGTAAAAGAATCTGCCTGCCAATGCAGGAGACACAGGACGTGCGGGTTCAGTCCTTGGGTTGGGAAGATCCACTGGAGGAGGAAATGGCAACCCACTCTAGTATTCTTGCCCGGAGAATCCCGTGGACAGAGGAGCCTGGCCAGCTACAGTCCATAAGGTTGCAAAGAGTCGGACACGACTGAGCAGACACACACACCCATAATGCTGGTGCCACTGTTTCTGTGGAGAGAGTCTCTGCTTTCAAAAGCCTTTGTCCCTTAAATAGCCAAGCCCTTGCTCGCTCCTTCAAACACACATTTCATTTACACAAGTTCAGTCTGTAAGCAATTTTTTTTAAGGAAGGTACTGGACTGGGGCAAGGGGGTTCCCTCTGGAAGAACACCCAAATGCCCAGGGGTGAGGCAGCCTACAAACAGTCTTTTAACATGCCCATGTCTTAGCACCTAGTAACTGCTCAATAAAACACACCCATCTTTAGTAGTATGGTAAATAATAATGCAATTGTATATCTCTAAGCCTGGATGGCGGTCACTGCTCCTGCCTCAGGCATGTTCAGCCCGCCTGTCTGCTGGCCACCTCCCTCCTGAGTGACGAGGGTGACTGGACTCTTGCCCCGGGGCCACAGCACAGTCCAGTCTGGCATCTACACCCAAACAGACAGCAAAATGTGGGGGATCCCTCGAGGGATGGCGCTACCTCGGTGAGGCTCCGGGGAGGTCACTTCCACTTCCGTGTACTCCACGTCCAAGGTCAGAGGCTCTGCTCGAAAGAAACACAGCAGCCTGTGGTTAGACAGGGTCTCCCTGGGTCGGGGGTGCTGGGGCGGAGACTTAGGCCACATTAGAGGTTTCTACTCATATGATCAAATTAATCGGTATTTTTTAACGGGGAAACCGGACACAGGGTTAATGCCACTCCAAGTGGATGAGAAAACTCAGGCTGAGTGAGGTAGTGAGGAAGCCCGCGCTCCCAGGATGTGGAAGGACCCTCCGGGTCAGGTCCCACTGTTACCACAGTGGGCAGACTTGCAAAGTAGATACAGAATCCAGCCAGCATGGGTCACGGCAGTTACCTCTAGAAGCCCTCTCCTTGACCACAAGCACAGAACACTTTCTCCAAGACGGTAAGGATCTCAGGAAATGAGGAACGGGACCCCCAACCTCAAAGTGCTTGAAGAGTGTGAGGCATATGCATGGGAAATCAAGTTACACCCAAAACGGAACTTCCTGATCTCAGAATGGGCTACTAAACAAGTCAGGAAGCTCTCCCTTCTCTTGAATAGCAGAGGCACAGGTGTTTTTTCCAATATATTGAGTTACTGCAAACCATCACATTGTACACTTTAATTTATGCAATGTTATATGACAAGTGTATCTCAGTAAAGCTGGCAAAAAAAAAAAGTGTTAAGAGGCTGGGGTGGGGAGAAATACACATAGTAGAAATGTTCTTTTTTTTCTTTAAGGATAATGGGTAGGTATTTATTGAATTGCTATTGTTTACATTTTATGCATGTTATACACATTATTTTGTATCTACTAAATGTCTAATAAAAATGAAAAATACACATGAAAAATAAAATAGCACTGCTGCTTACTTTTAAGACAAGTAACAACAGATACTAGATGGTGTCTTTGGAAAAACCAAGAGCCATCTCCATTTAGAAGAGGTGAGGAAACAGCCATGGGGTCTGAACAGTTTTAGTTATTTTCCTAGGCATCTTTGACATAAAAGCAAAGGTTTCTAATTTTTAAAAAATTAGATAATTACCTTTATTTTCATTTAATGGCTTCACTGAATGGTTTCCAACATCTTCATTGTAACCTAGTTGAAAAATAGCAATCATTGTGAGAGACCATGGAGTTCCTAGTTTTCTACATAAATTGTAAACAACTCAGTGCCACTAACAAGAGAAGTCCAGGCCAAATTCTTTAGTGTAGTTGGCAACCACAGTGTATCTGGGTTCTGAATACCCTCCCAGTGCCCCTAGGCCCCATCCAACCCACAGCGTGGTGTCTTTCTAAAACCGGTGTGATGTCCACCATCACACGGGACAGACACGTCTATTTATGAACTGTTCAAAATTCAGAATTGTTCACTAGAAGCAATTTCAAAGGAAAGTAAGCTTAATTCTAGAAGGGATGAGTCAGTGACAAGAAGCGTGAAGGATACTGGTGAACTAACCCTTTCTATCTAGAGAACTGGGTCCATGAGAACATGGTTTAAAGATACTGCAATACCTCAGGCTGCCACCTGTGCAAGGGGAAAATTCTTTGATTTTTTTTTTTTTTAACCAAGTTGTTCTTTATTAGAAAAAATTCTTATGAATGCTATAAATACTATCCCTGAAGAGCACATGGTTTTCCATTCCATGCCATTATGTATTTACTAATTACTATCATGATTACTGGGCTTTCCAGGTGAGGCGGTGGTAAAGAAATCGCCTGCCAATGCAGGAGACGCAGGAGGTGTGGGTTCAATCCCTGGTCAGGAAGATCCCCTGGAGCTGGAAATGGCAACCTACTCCAGTACTCCTGCCTGGAAATTTCCATGGACAGAGGAGCCTGATGGGCTATATCCCATAGGGTTGCAAAGAATAGGACACAAGTGAGTGACTGAGCATGTATGCACTTTGTGATTTGTGATTACTAACATATATTTATAAGCTAAAATAATCCATGCAGAGAAAAATATAATAAGAATTGTAGTAGTTCATGCATTTTAGAAATTTGAGAGGAAATTCTATTTTAATATAAGTATCAGTATTTAAAGTATCATATCTTTGTACTTATGTATGTTAATCGCTCAGTCGTGTCCAACTCTTTGCCACCCCAGACTGTAGACTGCAAGGCTACCTGTCCATGGAATTCTCCTGGTAAGAATATGGGAGTAGGTAGCCATTCTCTTCTCCAGAGGATCTTCCCAACCCAGGGATCGAACCTGCACTGCAGGCAGATTCTTTACCGTCTGAGTCACCAGGGAAGCCCATACTTATGTACACATAATACATATTACCAACAGAACCCACTTTATACCAGAAAGAGGTATTTTGTCTATAGCATTGGATTACTTTTTGCTAAACATCCACCAAATTTTTCTGAACAGAGTTTCTCAAATGACATATTTGCTCTCTTCTCTTTATTGGCACATTACTTTTATTATGACAAATACTTTGTTTTACTTTTTAAAAAGTTTGTGATTCTGTACAATAGGAATTGCTCCTTTCTCAAAAGATTTCTCAAGACTTCCCTGTAAAGAGGGTATTCTAAAAATTTCTTGTTTTGTGGGACACTGTTATAAAATTAAAAAAGAACATCAGTGTTCAACTCCCAAAGCTATCTGGGACAGAACTCTTGGTGTGATGTAATCATGGCCCACTCTGGGAAAAAGCCAGCACACCTGCTAAGGGCTTGAATAATTTTCTCCAAGATCTAACGGGATTAAGAACTCCCTGGGGCTTCCCTGGTGGTCAGGTGGTTAAGAATCCCCCCTGCAATTCAGGGGACCCCAGCTCCATCTCTGGTCTGGGAAGCTCCCACATGCTGTGGGGTAGCTAAGCCCACACATCACAACTACTGAGCTTGTGCTCTGAAGCCCACAACTATGAGCCCATGTTGAGCAACTACTGAAGCCTGCATGCCCCACAGCCCAGGCTCCACGGCAAGAGACACCACCACAATGAGAAACCTGCACATCACAACTAGAGAGAAGCCCCCACTCTCCACAATGAAAGAAAGCCTGCACACAGTAATAAAGACCCAGTGCAGCCAGTAATAAATTTTAAAAAAAAGAAAATAAAAGAACTCCCAGAACTGGCTCCCGGTTGAGCTGACTCTCAAACTTGCAATAAACCTCACAACTAAGTATTCTTTGATTGTACCACTTCTTCATTTTAAGTGCACCTACTAACAGTGAAATCTTTATAAATTCGTTTCCCATTGTGGCAAGTTTGAAATTGCCTTGTGCTTGCAGTAAATAATTTCATCTGAGATGTTTCACCAGTGCCTTCATTTCATAGCTGGTTTCTATCTTACAAATGGAACATGATTACACGTGGGCAGTGTCCCGTGTTTGAAAAGAACTCACGTGGTTGTCCACAGCACTGTAATTATTCCCCACCTTTCGATCCTTGGGATATTTAAAAGGTGGTGAAATTAGAACACTATGTTCTGCCTTTCTTCTGAAGTTTTTGTTTTGCTTCCTAGCCCACCACCCAATGACTGATTAGATTAGGCACCTCTGCCTGAAGCCAGAGTTTCCCGTCCAGCCTCACCCTACCGCCCACGGATTCTGCTTCTCAGAAGGATGGGAAATGGGGAGCAAGCTTGGAAAAACTCTTAACAACTGCACAAAACCATGATGGTACCATAATGTCTGTCAGCTTCGGTACTGGCATCTGACGAAGTCTTCTCATTGTTGGAGTTCAGAAGCGGTACGGCTGGCCTTAAATTGAAATTTAAAAAGGGAAAAAGAAATAACATTTTTCTTGGCTCTAACTCCAAACTAACAACATCGTCAAAGAAAGAGCATGAGAAAAACCAGGAGGAGTTTTCTGCAACGAGAAAATTTTACTCTCTTATTTGGAACTCATGCTTTCTTCAGTTCTATGATTATCAGACAAAAACCTTTTAGCCACTGAAATCAGTGTCCGGACCAAAGGATGCAAGGACACGAGGAATCCTTTATTGGGTGAATCCCATGAAGGGAGGGGATTCCTTATCCTGTGTTAATGTTTTCTCTCAGGAACAGAGAGATAGTTTCCATATGTGGGGAGTTTAGATCTCAAAAACAGTAAGAATAGTACAACCATTGTTTAAGGAAACTCTATTTTGCCAATTAAGTTTAAAAATTTTAAATTCCATCTACCACCATAATTTCATAAGGAAAAGTGTAGAGAGGACATGATCTCAGAATAAAGCCATTCCTTCTCCTGAAGGACAGTTGGCAATCTTACACACACACACACACACCACCCCTCCACAGCTTGCACTCAAGGTCCTAAATTATTTGAGTTTGCCAAGAACCACTGAAGACTTCCTAATGATAGATATCCTTGCCAGACAAGTCTATCCACACCCACAGATGAGCCTCCCCTCTTCCAAAAGACACTGACCTGGACATCTCCACCGGCATCTGCTTGGCTTTAAAAGACAAAGAGAAGAACCAAAGTCAGAATAAAGAACCACATCCATTATCAGATGGGAACACTCATTTCAACCATATTGGACTTCTTTTTTTTTTTTTTAAGATTGAACACCCATAAAAAGAGAAAACAGAAAGCCAAATATAAGTCACAGGTGTTTTTTTTTTTTTTAAAGGAATACAAACAAATAAACAAAGTAGGTCTTCTCTTGGTCTCACACCAAGAGATTTCACATCATTTCCCCTGAAATTAGCATTTCAACCATTTCAACCAGGAGCAACTTCCCTTCGTGGAATGTGGCAAAGAGGAAGATGATAGCACAGGAGACAGATGAGCCAGATAAATGGGTGACTATCTCTTTGCTCCAAGACCTTTCCCAAAGTAAAGGTTAAATCAATCCCCATGCTTTGAATCCCAAACTGGCCTGAGACAAAGGCCAGACTGACCCTGAGGAAGCGGTTTGTCCTGAAGACCATTTTCCCGGAGGGGCTGCTTTGAAAAAAACCCGCCTCATCGCATCTGGTCCCTCCTGTCCCCAGCAGCAGCCCCAGGGGTCTCCAACAAACCTGCCTTATCTCAAAAAAAATGTTGTAGGGCTTCCCTGGAGGGTCCAGTGGTAAAGAATCCACCTGCCAATGAAGGGGACGTGGGTTCGATCCCTGGTCCCAGAAGATTTCACATGCCTCGGGGGCAACAAAGCCGGTGCGCCACAATGACTGAGCCTGTGTTCTAGAGCCCATGAGCCGCAACTACTACTGCCTGCTCACTCTAGAACCCCTGCTCCGCAACAAGAGAAACCACCGTAGTGAGAAGCCCGTGCAATGCAGCAGAGTCGTCCCCTCTCCCTGCAACTAGAGAAAGCCTATGCAGCAATGAAGAACCAGCACAGCCAAAATAAATAAACAAAATTTGAAAAAAAATTATTTTTTTTGAAGACTCTACTGATGCTGTGCCCTTTTGCTTGAGTCTTGCTTACTGGACTGATTCCTCAGTGTCAGTGGATAATCCCAGCTTCCCTCCCTTGTATGGCTAACCCCAAGTATAGGGTAGAAATCGTAGCGCAACCAGAAGATTGACCGGGAGGCATTCAGTGTGTGTGTGTCGGGGGGGTGTCTCCACTCATGCCCAACTCTACCAGCTGTCGGACTAGGTGTGGTCAAAGCCCCACACAGAGGGCTACTTCTGATCATATGTAGATGCAACATTTCCCCCCAAATTTGTCTTTTCCTGGGAGCCCAACTCAGAAAGCAAAGGCTTTCACTCATGCCTGGCTAACTCCAAGGGGCAGTAAAAGCTCACACCCACCAAAGCCAACATCTTTGGTTAGGAAGGTGACACCCCAGGAGGAAAACAAGTGTCATCAGCCGCATGCCCTCAGCTCCCACTGGACCAGGGCACAAGCTTTCCATGAGGCTGAAGCCCCTCACCTCCATGGCAGGTTCCCTGGCAGGGCAGCCTGGCAGGATGGAAGGAAAGGACTATGCTCACCCTTGGCTTTCTTCAGAAAATAGCATCTGGCTCCAAATACCAAGGTGGCGATGATCACTCCGATGACCACCACTGCGATGAGTCCTTTCTTCCAGGGGGCAAGATAGACTGGAAATGAAAAAAAGAAAAAAATTTAAAAAAAAATATGTTTATCCCTCTGCCAGCAAGAAATAGTACAGACTTACGCAACAAATGGGCTTCCCTGGTGGCTCAGATGGTAAAGAATCCACCTGCAGTGTGGTAGACCTGGGTTTGATCCCTGGGTTGGGAAGATCCCCTGGAGAAGGGAACGGCTGCCCACTCCAGTATTCTGGCCTAGAGAATTCCGTGGACTATAGAGTCCATAGGATTGCAGAGTCGGATACGACTGAGTGACTTTCACTTCACTTCACTTCACTTAAGCAACAAATAAGACTGATTTTTATATCCTTGTCACTCTACCTACCTACCTACCTACCTCTGAGTGACTCTGTAGTAGGTGCAGAAATGTTTGTTTCTGCTATAGAGTCAGTGGTGACCTGAGGGGACCATAGGACTGAAGAAGATGCTTTTTAAGCTGTCTGTTCACCCCTCTTCCCTCTCTATACATCATCCTCTACCCACACAGGTGGGCCCCTCTAACCATGTCTGATCTGCATGACCCACTCCCCTCAACCATAGGCGGTCCGTGGGTGGACTCTTGATCCAAGTTGGTGTCTCTGCACCAAGAAGTTTGTAATGAGGACTGTGTGGAGTCCTTCTAATTTTTTATCATAATCACTTCCTATTTCACACTTAATTTGAGTGGACTTTTGTTACCTGCCACCAAAGAGCCTGGTGGATGTTAGTCCCTTAGATGCACTAAGTTCCCAGCCAAGTCCTCTTACATGCGCTTTCTGGCCTTGAGCTTGCAGCTCACACTGCCTTCTGCTGTTGAGACCTTGACTTACCTCTGACGTTCAGTGTGTTGCTTGGGCTCACGTGTTTGGAAAGGTTGGCTCTGTTGGAGGCCGTGCAGTAATACTGTCCCTCATGCTCCTTGCTGGCCATGGGCACGTGCCAAAGGACCTGGGTGGCATTTGAGGTTTCTTGGTAGAAGGGTTTGGTCTCCTTTCCTTTGTAAAACTTGTACGTGATAGGACCGGATCCTTCCTTCACGGAGCAGCGAAGCACAAGGGGCTCCCCAGACTCCACCTCCTCCTTCAAGAGGATAGAGAGCTGGGCTTCATCCACTGGGGCTGGAAGGCAGGCAAAGGATTAGTGCTGAGCAGAGAAGTGGGCAAGGGGAGGAACATGACATGGCCACTGGTCACTGCCAGCCTTCTGTAATCACGACTCGGACTTGGACTTTGCCCTTTACTCAAGTCTCTTGTGTTACCCCACATTCTTGATAGTTCCTCCCCCAATGAGCCCAGAAGGGAAGCAATGGACACCTGTCCTCACACGCTGATTAGACACAAGAGGCTAGGGACATCCCCCGGCCCCTTCATTTACCACCTCAAGTATTGGGTTGGACATAGATGTTATGGAAAAACTTGAACAAACCTTTTGGCCAATCCAATATTACTGACCACTCAGCTTAACTATACGATTAGCTTATGTGTTCTATTGGGGTCTACTCTGGGTGTTTGTATGTGTGACTCTGTGTGTGTGTGTGTGTGTGTGAGATATTTCTCTCCCTCTGCTTAACCCAGATGCAGGGCATTTCCAGATCTTACAAGCAAATAACCTTGACACACTGCCTTCTCTAGCTCTTGTCCTGTCTTTCTCCTCCTCTGAATGATCTAAACCAGTTGCTTTCACATCCTTATTTCCCACTTCCTCGTGAGCTTGGGAACCTGAATTCTGTCGCTTTGCTTCTGAAACTGCACTGCATTTTTGGTTTTGAAGAAACTCCAAGGTCACCTGATTCCCAACTAACTCCTCCCCGAGTTTCCTTAGGTCAAATCCACATTGAATGTTCCTCCTGCCTCCCGTCCTTGGCCTCCCCACGGCTTGCACCTGTCACCCAGCCCTTCCTTTTCGGCTTCCCCTGGGCTCCTGTGAAGCCTCACTCTGACTCTCTTACCTCCTCATCTGCCACTTTCTCTTTATTCATCAATTTTTGCTCCCTAAATTCAGACTTTCTGCAAAATTCAGTCCTCAGTTTGCCATCTCCCTTCTCATCTTTGGTGATTTCACCTACATGATAGCTTCTATCTGCACATTTAATGCATAAACACATAGCACCTAAAGCTTAGATACATAGCTCTAGTCCAGGTTACTCCCTTGAATTCCGTGTCTTGACTTTAACCTGTGCATTTCCACCAAGAAGCCCTGCCAGCCTCTCACTCCCAGCAGATCTGAGCAGAACTCACCTTCCTCCTATAGCCTCTTTTACTCCATGTCTAGCCACCAAAATTCTGAGCCTAAACTTCCCAAGCCTAGTCTTCCCAAGTACGTTACTACTAGTGCGAGAATGAGCTGATCAGCAGACCAGGATCTGATTTATGAACCACCCTCTTGTGAGTGCAGGGGGTGGCCAGAAAATGGAGCTACTGATCCAACAAAAGGGAGCACCTGGCCTGGCATGGGATGGCAGGAGTTGATCACAAGGAAGGCTCCTGAATGGTGCAGCCTGCCTGACAGCCTCTCTTCTTGTGAAGGACAAGCGGGGGGTGGCAAGCCAGGCTTAGGAGCCAGACGGCCCGGCCAGAATTCCCAGCATTGCAGGCCACCAGCTGTTTATCTTAAGCCCTAGTTGCCTCATTGTAAAATAAGGATGATATGAATATAGTGCTCACATGGCTATTGTAAGTGTGAATGGGACTAATTTACTAACTTAGTTCACACAGGGTTGGACATATGATCAGCGCTCATAAACATTAGCCACTAATATTGACCCACTTTATTTTTTTAATTCATTCATTTTTGGCAGCACTGCATTTTTGTTGCTGCATGCAGACTTTCTCTAGTTGTGGTGCAACGGCTTCTCTCTGAGGTGGCTTCTCTTGTTTTGGAGTGTGGGTTCTAGAGCACGTGGGCTTCAGTAGCTGTGGCCCACGGCCTAAGTTGCCCCGTGGCATACGGAATCTTCCCAGACCAGGGATCCAACCTGCATTGGCAGGTGGATTTTTAACCACTAGACCCCAAGGGAAGTCCAATACTGACCCGCTGTAAACCAAGAGTTTCACATGGGCTTCTACGTTAGCTTCTTAAAGCACTGTAAGGTTTGAAGTCCCCACCCCTTCTAACTGATGGGACCAGCAGGTGAATCTTCCCAAGACCCAATTCTCAGCATGCCCTCCTTCCTTCTAGCTCTTCACTGCATACGGGACAAAGCCCCAGTTCTTCCGACAGCTGATGCCCTTCGTGGTTAGGCTCAGTTACTCTACAAGTTTATACCCAATGACTCTCCATTTCCAACCTTACTTTCCAGTCATCCATCCCCAGCCTTTTGAGCTACTCCACGGAGCCTTTTGATCACCTATTTGACTAGGCTAGAGACCATCTTGAGCCCTCTCTGCCTACCCATCATCGAGCCCTAGCTCCTGGCCCAGCTCTTCCCACTCAAGCGAGATGATATCTTTCATACCCTTAATTCCTATTATCATCACTGTAAGGAGAGTTTGCAGGAGAGTTAATAATGTGTTGCCTGGTCACATTTTTAAAATATTTATTTGCATTGTTATTCAAATATGTTAAAATGTTTCTTCACTATTTAATCAGGAGGTACAAAGAATATATCTTATTTTTGTTGTTGTTGTTATGACCTATAGCATGAGATGCTTATTAGATACCAATGCTAATTTGAGAAATACAGTTACTCAGTGAAATGAAGTCATTCAGTCATGTCTGACTCTTGGCGACTGCATTGACTATATAGTCCATGGAATTCTCTAGGCCTGAATACTGGGGCGGGTAGCCTTTCCCTTCTCCGAAGGATCTTCCCAATCCAGGGATCAAACTTAGGCCTCCCACATTGTTACTCTTAGGCTATACACTAATAGTAGGTTTAGAGATTAGGATTCTGGGTTTTCACTGCAGAGGACATGTGTTAAATCCCTGGTCAGGGAACTGAGATCTTGCAAGCCAACTAGTATGCCTCCCTGAAAAACAATTATAGGAGGAATTACTATCCAACTCAAGATGTCCACATGGCACATGTAGATAAGCAGTCCTTAAACAAAAAGGAGGAAGAGGAAGCCTTATTAAGCTTTTTACAACAAGATGCAGAACATCTCAGAGATGCAAATAATGGCACACCTAAGGCCTTCTGAAAGGCACAAGACCAAGGCTCAAGGAAAATTATTCACCCCAGGACAATGGTATATTTCTCTTGAGTATGAGAGCCCCAGGGACTGTTAGCCTGCAGCTCTGACTGCTGTGATTTCCACACATGACAGAATTTGCCCTGCCAGGGGTCCAGGGTCCATGGTAGAGAAGAGCTTTGATCTACATTTCCCAGAGAGGACTGTCAGTTCATCTAAAAAGGGGCAAACAGGGACTTCCCTGCTGGCTCAGTGGTAAAGAATCCACCTGCCATTGCAGGATACACAGGTTCGATCCCTGGTCCGGGAAGATCTCACATGCCGCAGAGCAACTAAGCCTGTGTGCCACAGCTATTGAGCCTGTGCTCTAGAGTCCAGGCGCTGCAACTAATGCAGCCTGAGTGCCTAGAGCCCATGCTCTGAAACAAGAGCCACCGCGATGAGAAGCCACACACTGCCGCAAAGAGTAGCTCCCACTCATCACAACTAGAGAAGAGACGTGCAGCAGTGAAGACCCAGCACAACCCAAATAAATAAAGAACATTATAAAAAGGAGCAAGTGGAACTTCCCTGGTGATCCAGTGGCTAAGACTCTGCGCTCCCAATGCAGGAGGCCTGGGTTGGATCCTTGGTTGGGGAGCTAGATCCCATATGCCACAACTAAAGATTCTACATGCTGCACGTAAGATCCAGCACAGCCAAATAAATAAATGAAAAGGAGCAAATGCTAAGGGAACCTCAAAGCACAACTTTTGTGCTTCCTCAAGTTGGGACACTTTACTTATATTTCAACAGTTCACTTGAAAGTTTCTGAAAATAGATGATACCAGCCACATTGATTAACCACCAGATATTTTCCAGCCCCAGTTACTTGGGCTTTGGTCTTGCTTTGGCACGCATCATGTTTATGGACTTTGCACAAGTACCATCCACTTCTCTTGTCCACTCTCAAACCTTTGAAAATGTGAACTAAAACTGCAGTCCCCCATGGATTCTTCTCATAGCACAGAGACTTACCTATCACCTTGATTCGCAGAACTTCGCTGAACATCTTGGTGTGGGAATGGCAATTATCTGCACTGCACCAGTATTCTACATCTTTCATGGGTTTATCTCTGAATATTGCAGGCTCATTTGAGCCCATGCTCTGGTTTGCCACAGGCTTACTTGCATCTGAAAGCTGATAAAAAATGGGCGCAGTTCCGTTTACGGACTGACAACTGACTTCAATGGTCTGTCCTTTTATCACCTCAGACCTGGAGTCATGAAAAATCCTGGGCTTGGAAAGCATTTCTAGAATGACAGAGAGAGAGAGAGAGAGAGAACACAACAATCTGAGACAAAACATCCAGCCCAAGGTGTTCCTTCTGCAAACTCTGGGCTTGGCTTTCTCTATCATTGCTCTAATTTAAAATGCCTGCCTGGACCCAGAGATTGCCACACTTAGTGAAGTACGTCAGGTAGAGAAAGACAAATATCATATAATATTGCTTACATGTGGGATCTTAAAAAATGGTACCAAAAAAAAAAAATGGTACCAATGAAACTATTTATAAAACAGAAAAAGATTCACAGATGTAGAAACAAACAGGGTTACCAAAGGGGAAAGGGGGGGAGTGGGAGGGACAAACTGGGAGACTTGGGTTGACATATATACACTACCATATATAAAAGAGGTAACTATTAAGGACCTATGGTATAGTACAAGGAGCTCTATTCAATACTCTGTAATGGTCTATATGGGAATAGAATATAAAAAGGAGTGGATATCTATTATGTATTACTGATTCTCTTTGCTATATAGCTGAAACTAATGCAACATTGCAAGTCAACTATATTCCAATAAAAATTAATTTAAAAAAACAATAAAGTAAAATAAAATGCCTGCTGCCATATCTATCTTTAGGGGACTCCTTTAAGATTCTTGAGGAGGGAGAGGGAAAGAGAATAACATAAACAAAAAAGGATGACACAAATTCAGGAAAAACAGTATAACCTCCTAAATATATGCTTATATTTTCACATATCTTATGTACACATACACACACATTCATATCTCTTTCTTTGTATTGAGAAAATACAGAAGAAAAATGTTAAAAAATATATATATAACAAGTATGCAACAATATATTTTTAAACAAACTCTCAGTGCTTCAGCTTCTCCTGATAGCTAAGTTTCATGCCTCAGAAACAAGAATTATACTAGGCCATTATTTAGAAATTAGCTTATTTATAAAGCTAATATGATGAAATGACCTCCTTACAAGAACTACAACACAATTACAATAGAATGACCCACATTTGTCTTGTATATTATTTCCTTGTCGGGTAGATGACCGCTAAAATCCTGCTTCGGTTGAGACTAAAATCTTGGCTGGGTTTACACTGAAGGACCATGACTATTGAATAAGAACAGTGACAGGGACAGCTTGACTGGCGTTTCACATCCCACTACTCAAAGTGTGGTCCGGGGCCCAGCAGCACCAGCATCTCCAAGACGCTGGTTAAAGACATAGAACCTGACCCCAATCTAACCTGCGCTGTAATCAGGTGTTTTGTGCCCATTCAAGTCCGAGAAGCCCGGCCCTAAGTGGTCCAGATATCTACTTCTACCCAGTAGGGGTCCCAGCCCTTTGGGTAAGCCAGGAGAGGAATCAAAAACTGGAACCTAGGGACTTCCCCGGCAGTCCAGTGGTTAAGACTCCGAGCTTCCACTGCAGAGGGCGAAGGTTCCATCCCTGGTTAGGGAACTAAGATCCCATTTACCAGGCAGTATGGCAAAAAAATAACCCTAAAATCTTAAAGCTTAGCATTGATTAAGCAATGTTTCCGCCCTGACCCTTTGGGTGCGTGCCTGTTCAAGCAGCAGAATCCTGTGGATTCGGAGGCCACTTCATCAGCATGCAGCCACAACAAAGCCACAAACGTGACTTTTGCCAACGACATCGCTCTCGATGCATCTCACCTGTATCCTGAGCAGAAATACCCACTTGCTGCTATTCAGCCTCTTGTTTTCACTCCTCTCTCCCCAAATCCCCCTCCCCAACCCCCTGGGTTTTTATCCTGCCTCAGTCTGAACCATCTTCAGAATGGAGAGGGTGGCGACTGGAGATAAACTCCCTTTCTCCCATTCAGTCCAGAGGCTCTCAGGGCCAGTGAGGACATACTCACCACACACAGTTATCCGGACTGTGTTGCTTCTCTTGACCACCCTGCCGACACCTGCGACACAGGTGTATGACCCGCTGTCCCACTCTGACACTCTCTTGGTGAAATTTTGAGTCTGTGAGACAGTCGTGCCTCCCTTCTGGATGGTGAAGTTGGCCGGAGGTGCTCCTGGGATGGAGCACCACAGGTTCAGATCTTCGCCCTGGTCCAGATGTATGGCTGATGACTCCAGCTTAGGCTTGGAAAACAGCTCTGAAAAGAACAGTGAGTGGGAATGGGGTGAGATGTTTGCGGGTACCAGCTCCCCAGTCCCCTGTATGGAGAAGGCTGTGGCCCAGGTGCTTCTGGGAGAACCAGTTCCCCACTTCCTACACAAAGTTTCCCTTTGCTTCTCAAGAACCTGATGATCACGCAATTCACAAGCCAGGGTTCATTCTTCTCCTGGAATTCCAATGGAGTTGGAATTGCCTCCCTCATTAATCCAATTTATCTTACAGACACGGATTAGAAAAATTTGGCAATTTGTAATGTGGCAAGTAATGACTCAGGCATTCACTCGTTTATTCATCCACTCACTCGTTTCATCCCACAAGTATTTATCTCAGGCCATCTCTGTGTTTGGCAGAGGAGAGGTAGCAGTAGAAAAGAAACAGTCCTTGACTCTAAAGTGCTTAAGTCTCGTGGGCGATTCTTCAGATAGTGTTTGCAGTAGAGCCCATAGAGGGGACGTGGAACGTAGGCTTGAAGAAAGCAGGAGAAAACTCCTGGGGTAAGTTATCCAGGCAAAGATAGAAAGTATCACAGGAAGAGAGAATAACATATGGAAGGTCTGGCAAGAGGTTCAAGCACCTGAAAGTTCAGGCAGCCTGGGACGCTGTGGGAGAAGAAAAAGAAGGCTTGCAGATCTTCAAGGAACTTGAGAATCGCATTTTAAAAAGTGTGGATTATACCCTCAGGACAACGGGAGCCATGGATGGTCTGAGTCACGGGGATAGCTTCAGATGTGTTCTGTAGGGAGATCTCTGGAAGGAGAGTGGATGGGGTTGGAGGGACCCAGACTGGAAGCAGGAGGGAGTGTGGTCTGGGCTTGAAGCAGAGTGATGCTGTGGAGTTGGGAAGCAGCAGCTTGGCCACCATTCCTCCAGCACTTCCCATGGAGGAGCATGAAGATGCCACCTGAAGCCTCCCAAGGCCAAGTACTTGGTAAGTTTCAACAGTCTATGCTACTGGAAGGAGTTATTAGCATCATAATGTAGGTTGGATGTCGAGAGTATTAAAGACTGTGGTTGACTTTCAAGAAGTTTCATCATCTCCTAATACAAATATTCTCTAAACAATACCAGTATTTTATAATAATGGTAAATGTTTGTTTTCAGCTGCAGAGGAATTACTATTATTATTATTATTATTAGCTATATAACCTTTGCAGAGACTTGGCTCCTTCATGTAAGCAAATGCACACTGACTCCATGGTTATGACTCTTGAAGCAGAAGGAAGCAGAAGGAAGAAGGAGCCAGTGGCGCTTGAGACTCTGAAAGAGACTGAGACTTGAAGTTTCTCTTAGAAAACCTTAGGGGTTTAAGAATGCAATTAGGACTCAGGGGTCAAATTCTACCTTTTGCTCTAAATTTAGGATTTGATCTGCCATACAGGTTTGGAAGTAAAAACCAACACTGTTGTGATGATCACTAATATTCCATGGATGGAAATGGAAGTCATTTCCATCATAATTATAATCAGTATTTACACAGTGTCTTCTTAGTTTCCTTGATAGGGAATAAAATAACACTGTAAATCAGGTGATCTCCTAATAATTAATTCATTGAGGCACATTCCACCCCTCTTTCCTTCCATATAATGAACATCAACTTACCACTTTTCAAATCACCATCAAAAGCTCTAGGTTAGGGGACTTCTCCAGTGACCCAGTGGCTAAGACTCTATGCTCTCAATATATGGGGCCTGGGTTCGATCCCTGGTCAGGGAACTAGATCCCACATGCTGCAACTAAGAGGGGCAACTAAAATCCAGCATGCCACAACTAAGACCAGGCACAGCCAAATGAAATAAAATGAAATAAAACAAAGCTCTAGGTTAGGAGTGGGGAAAAAAAAAGAAAGAAACTGACCTCCTTAAGGACCTTACAATGTCATTGGACAAATACCAAAAAAGTGAAAAAAAAAAAAAACTCAGGAAGAATCCCACAGAAATGATTTCACATTTAAAAATAAGTAAACAAAAATGCAAAAAATACAAAACATCTTGCTGGGGTGGGTGGACAATGGTTTACAATTAAGAATGAGATGTTGTTAGGGAATAATCTGTTTGTAAAGGAGATGTAAGCAGACCTGCTGGACCATCACTCGGGTTAATAAGGATAAGTCTTTTATTTACTCACTGAGCAAACATTTACTGAGTTCCTATAACATGCCAAGCTCTGTGCTAAGTATCAATGTTGTCAGATGAATTGAGCCACAGACCTTCCAGAGCTTACCCAGGATGATGGAGACAGATGCTAAATCTTTAGTGACTGTTGACCTGTAGACAGGAGAAGAGTGTGATGGGAACTGAGGCGTGACCATGGGACTCTTCCTGGGAGGTTCCTAGAGGGAGATTTGGGGCTTGGTCTTTAAGGACAGTAGAGGTCTTCCAGTGACCAAGCAGAAATAATATTCCAGGCAGAGTGGGGTGAGATGTTTGGAAGGGGCTGGAGTCAAGCTGAAGGTGTATGTAAGCGTGTGTGTGTGTGTGTGTGTGTGTGTGTGTGCGCATGCATGCTCAGTCATGTCTGACTCTTTGCGAGCCCATGGACTATAGCCTGCCAGGCTCCTCTGTCCATGGAATTTTCTAGGCAAGAACACTGGAGTGGGTTGCCATGCCCTTCTCCAGGGGTTCTTCCTGAGCCAGGGATCAAACCCAGGTCTCTTTCATCTCCTGCATTGGCAGGCAGGTTTTTTTTGTTTTTGTTTTTTGACCAACTGAGCCACCAAGGAAGCCCATAAAGCCCAGGAACAATGAAGCCAAACAGGTGCTTCTCCTACAGGTTAGTCGAAGGATGAATTGGAGCAGAGATGCTTGGGGAACTCCTATGACATCCTGGTGTGAGGGCCAGAATGAGGGTGTGATTGTAGAGATGAGATGACAGGACAGAGTTGCAAGTCCTGGCAGTACCTGGGTCTGAAAATGTGATGGAAACCCACTTTCGAGCCAAAGACAAATGACTAATTCAATGATCCTGATGTCCACAAAATTATTGTGAGCCTCCAACATCACTCTATAGAACCACTCATAGTGAGGCTGGACAGCAACAGGGGAGTGGAGAACAGGCTGCAGAAGTGGGCCTGGAGCCAGGTCCAAGGGCTTGCAGCACTTGAAGGTGGGGGAGTCGCCTGCCAGCCCTGGCGTGGCTCTGGCAGCTCTGCATGGAACCGGAGCACAGAGCATCAGACTGAGGGGATGGAAGGGCCGGCCGAGCCTAACACTGGGCTTTATTGGGCCAGGGAGCCTCGCCTTCTGAATGACTCGCATACTCAGCATGACTCAGACTTCTGATGTGGGATCAGCTGCAGCAATAGTATCTTGTGGTCCAAAGATGCCTCGTGTTTCCCTAAAGTAGCCTGGTCCGAGGGGTTGGAGTACTGTTCTAACCCCTGAAATTGCCCTTGTGTTTGCCACTTAGTCCCTGCTGCTCCCATGGCCATACAACCATCTCTTTAATGGAGTTGATCATTACATCACATTCTCATCATCTATTTCTGTCTGTGAAATTCTTCAAAGCTGCATAGGGCAGCTCCCTAGGTCCCCAAAGTTGCCCAACATACAGAAGGTGCTCAATATATGTTGAACTGAGTACTGTTCTCTAATGAGATAATTATATTTTATCCAAAAAAATATGTGCCATCAAAATATTTGCCATTATCAGTAATGAACTAAATCGCTAGCAGGAGCCAATCTGGTATAGACCAGCAGGATCCAACACCTACCAGTCTCCTAGATGGGTAGATGACAGCCTACCCATGATACGGGAGACCATCACTGTGACTGTACAGTCTAGACTGAGACAGAGGAGGCTCTCAGTAAATGAGCGAATGAATGATGAATGAATGAACACTTTCACTTGGGAACCAAAAAGTGCCGACTCTCTCTGCCTCTGGAACGCTGTCACCGATGCTCATCTGTTCATCCAACAAATATGTATTGAAAGTCTACTGTGTGCCAGGTACTGTTCGGCTGTTAGCGATATAGCACTGGATAAACTAGATAATATCCTCACCACCTTAACATTCTAGTGCCGAAAGATATACAATACACAGGGAGAGGTAGAGTACATTTTTTCTTTGCTGGTAAAGGCTGTTTTGAAAAGTAAAGCCAGGTAGGGATTTCCCTGGCCATCCAGCAGTTAAGACCCTGCGCTTCTCGCAGGACTGTTTATAATAGCCAGGACATGGAAGCAACCTAGATGTCCATCAACAGACGAATGGATAAGAAAGCTGCAGTACGTATACACAATGAAATATTACTCAGCCATTAAAAAGAATACATTTGAATCAGTTCTAATGAGGTGGATGAAACTGGAGCCTATTATACAGAGCAAAGTAAGTCAGAAAGAAAAACCCCAATACAGTATACTAATGCATATATATGGAATTTAGAAAGATGGTAACGATGACCCAAATGCGAGACAGCAAAAGAGACACAGATGTATAGAACAGTCTTTGGACTCTGTGGGAGAAGACAAGGGTGGGATGATTTGAAAGAATAGCATTGAAACATGTATATTATCATATATGAAACAGATCGCCAGCCCAGGTTGGATGCATGAGATAGGGTGCTCAGGGCTGGTGCACTGGGATGACCCGAAGGGATGGGATGGGGAGGGAGGTGGGAGGGGGGTTCAGGATGGGGAACACATGTACACCCATGGCTGATTCATGTCAATGTATGGCAAAAACCACTACAATATTGTAAAGTAATTAGCCTCCAATTAAAATTTTTAAAAAAAGACCCTGCACTTCTGCTGCAAGGGGCATGGGTTCTATCCCCGGTCAGGGATTTCAACCTCAGCAGGGCAACTAAGCCCACACACTGCAACTAGAGAAGCCAGAGCGCAGCAGTGAAGACTTGTGTGTCTGTGCGTCCTCTGTTGTGTCCAACTCCTTGCGACCCCATGGACTATAGCCCACCAGGCCCCTCTGTCCATGCGGTTCTCCAGGCCAGAAATACTGGAGGGGGTTGCCATTTCCTTCTCCAATGAAGACTTAGTACAGCTGCCAAATTAAACTAAATAAGTAAATGAAAAGTAAAACCAGGTAAAGAAGGAAGGCATCCCGGGGAACTTTCTAAGTACATGGGTTTGGAAATCTAACAGGCCGGGGGTAACTCTTGCTCTGCCACTCGGCAATCCTGTAATCACTGGGTGAGTGACCTGACTTCTCAGCTCCAGTTTCTACATCCATAAAGCCAGCATCATAATACCTACCTTATGGCACAATTATGAGCTTGAAATGAAAATGTATGTAAACCAGGCAAAGAGTATTCAACAAAGAGGAACTGTGACTATGATTTTTGAGTCTAGTAATGCTTTTTTGCTCCTGACCCTGTCTTAGGACCTCCACAGGGATGTAGAGATCTAGCACAGTACTTGGCACAAAGGGAAGAAAAATGTGACATAATAATAGAAACGCCAGTTAACATTTGCTGAGTGCTTACTCTGTATGCGGCTCTGTAGGAAAGGCAATGGCATTTAGTCCTTATAACAGTCCTGCAGTCCTATCATCACTCCAACGTCAGAACTGTGGCAAGGAGACGGTCAGTCACTCACTCAAGGTCACAGATGTACCGAGTGGCCCGGCTGGGATCTGAGGGCCCAACCTGCACCCTCAAGCACCACAGGGGTCTGCTGACTCGCTCTGCACTGACTTTTTCCCCATGAGCACCACGGCCCTGCCTGCACACACCCATTCAGACCGGCGGGAGCAGAAGAACCAGCTCTCACTGCCCGGCCCGGATTCCAGCACAGAGACCTCGCGAGCCCGCCACAGGCCGACGCCCTCCAGCCGCCCTACCTGTGATGTTGACCATGACGCTGCTGACTTTGGATATGCGACTGGCTTCCACTTTGCACGTGTAGTTGCCGTTGTGCTCCGTCGTGGCCATCACAGAGTACACAGCCTCGCTGCTGTGGCTGTTGTGTGCGACAATCTCCCTGTCCTTCTGGATGATGATTTCCGGGAAAGACTGGGCCTGGTGCGTCACCTGAACTGTGCACTTGACCTGGAGGTCATCTCCTTCTGTGATCTTTCCCTCGGGGATGATGTGGAACTTGGGATTAGAGAAGGATTCTACAAGAAGAGGACAAGCTGGTTGGACTCAGGTTCAAATCTGGGTGAGGAGAAAAGGCACTTCCCTCCCCTTTCCTGTGCTTTTGGATGCCAACCAGTTTTTCCTTATTAATTAAAAAAAAAAAAAAAAGCAACCTTTCCTTTCAAAAACCTTCACCTAGGCTGCTCTGGTGCTCCCTCCCTCTCACTCACTCTTGCATCTTCAGCCTTCTTCTTAATTTCATTTCTCTAACTTTGAGCTTCCCAAAGGTCAAACCCACACCTCATCTGAAGAACATTTTTCAAATGACTTCAGAAATAATCACAGCAGTGAGAATCAGACCCTTCTCCTGCCCACCAAGGGTTTTCTAGGTAACTCTCATACCATTTCATGGACCTCTGGCATTTCAGCTTAGATATTCCCCTGCTTTCCAAAGTTCAGCTTCATGGAAATGAATTTTTAAATAACCATATGCCCCTGCGAAGTGTTTTTTAGTCTATTCTATTTCTTTTTTAAAAATGCCGTTTGTGACTAACTAAATTGATTTCATGACTCATGCAGTTTGAAAAACACTGTTTTAATAAAATATGGGTCAACATTAGGGTTTGGACACATGAGGGAACTAGGACCAGGCCTTTGCTTCCACCAAAAACCCCAGCAGAGCGTAGAGGAGTATATACACTGATTACAGCCACATAAAATACAGATAAGGACATTAAAAGACGCCAAAAGTAAATTTAAAGTGACCTACTACTTTAATATTCGTTAGTTTTATTTTTTTAACTGTAAAGTGATTTAAATTCACAATAAAAGGCTATCATTAAAAAAAAAAAAGTTTGTTTTCCTGAGTAAGAGTCAAAAAAAGAGATGGCATCTTTTAGGACATTCAACAATACCCTCTGGGGTAGTTTGATAATAACTAAAGATTTTTTCCTGACACCCAAACTAACTCCAGATGTATCAGAGATCTAAATGCACAAAAGGAAAAAAAAATTAAGCCACAGAAATAGTAAAAGAAAACAGAGGTGCATTTTTTGCTTTAATAATCTTGGAGCATGGAGGAACTTTAGGTATGAATCACAAAACTGGATACCGTAAAAAAAAAATGCATAAATTGATACCATAAGGGGAAAAGATGCATAAATTTGATTTTAACTAAAGATTGAAAGCTTTTTCAGGGAAGTAAAAAAGAAAGACAAGTAACAAACTGGGTAAATTTTTGCATAGCACCTGACAAAGAGCTCATCCCTTTAATTTATAAAGGGCTCAAACAAATCAATCAGAAGCAGTAGGCAAATATGGGCAAAATGTATGTGATAGGCAGGCATGAAGGGATATAAAAGTACACATTTACAAATGTAAAAAGCATACTCAACCTTCTTTGGTCTTTAGACCAAAGAAATACAAATCACAGTAGTGATATGCCATTGTGCCTCAATTATAATAGACTGTCAAAAATAACAAAAATATTGGGAGCTCCCTGGCAGTCTAGTTAAGATTTGGTGCTTTCACTGCTGTGGCCCAGGTTCAATCTCTGACTGAAGACGGAGATCCTGCAAGCTGCTCACAGGCAGTCAATAAAAGAGAAAACATCAATAATGTACTCTGTTGATGAGGATGTGGGAGAATGAATACTTTTGATGGAAATGTTTATCCTTTTGGAGGAGCGCATTGGTGATATTTTTCAATACCAAAAATGCACAAAACATCTGAATCAAGAATTTGACACAGGGACTTCTCTGGTGGTCCCAGTGTTTAAGAATCTGCCTGTCAAAGCAGGGGACACGGGTTCGATTCCTGGTCCAGGAAGATTCCACATGCCACAGGGCAACTAAGTCCTTGTGCCACAATTACTGAAGCCACGGTGCCCTAGAGCTCATGCTCTTCACCAAGAGAAGCCAGCACAATGAGAAGCCTGCACATCAGAACTAGAATAGCCCTCACTCCCTGAAACTAGAGAAACAAAGACCCGGCAAAAAGTAAATAAATAAATAATTAAATAAAAAAAAGAATTTGACACATAAATAATAATGAAATACTCACAAAACTATAGAAGTTACAAGAATGTTTGCTGCAAGATTGTCTTAAGAGCAAACAAGTGGGGAAAAAATGCCTAAATGTCCATCAACATAAAATGAGGCAGGTGACTGTCACCTTCTGAGATGGCCCAGGCTCTGGCTATGGAGTGTGTTCCCTCCCTGAATAAAACCTTCTTTCACTTTCAAAAAATAAATTAATTTAAAAAACTAACATGAAATGAGGCAAATATATTATAGCATATCCTTACAACAAGATTCTGAGTTGTCACTAAAATGGTAAAGATCTGTATTTCTTGATATGGACAAAAGTACATCTATATTGTATTTGTTAAGAAAAAGTTACAAGATAGAATGTTTGACAGGTCTCTCTCTCTCTTTTTTTTTTTTTTGGTAAAAACAAAGATAAACAAGTCAAAACTGTGTGTGCACATGATGAATGAGCAGAACAAGTCTAGAAGACCATACAAAAGACTTTCTCTAAGTGCTGGTACTTACTGTGAAGAGCTGTCACTTTATATAGTACCACATTTTCTGAAAATTTAACCCACACCATGAACTACAATAAAAAAAAATTTGTATATACATAATACTATAAATATATATATATATATATACATACACATAATACTATACAGGAAATATATACACATACAATATAGCATTATGTACACACAATGGGCAAAAGTGAAGGTGCCAAAAGCAGAGGTTCGTTTTTTTTTTTTTCTTAATTGTTGCTTTGATTTATTATTTTTTTGGCCACACCACACGGCATGTAGGATCTTAGTTCCCTGACCAGGGATCAAACCCGTGTCCCCTGCAGTGGACGAGCAGATTCCTAACACTGGACCACCAGGGAAGTCCCCTGAGGGCCTCGTAACAAGCTGTAGGGCTCCAATCCTGAATACACTTGAGGCTTTCTGCGGTAAGCTGTTCCTTCCCCTACCTCCTTCCTGCTTCACACATGCGCCCCTCTCAGGCCACTGGGAGCTGCTAGTTGCCTGACCTGGAGCTCTGAGCTCTCTGCCCTGGACACTCAGACCCTGGCTCCCCTCTGCTGTAGCCTTTCTCACCTGAGAGCACTTCTCAGGTCACCTCATCTGTTTCCTATTTGTCCAACATCTCAGTGATGGAAGGATGGGTAGAAGAGGGAAACTCCTCGTCAGATGGAGGAGGTGAAAGCTGAGGACCTGCCCCCCTTCCCTCTGGGTCCCCTCCAGACCCCACTTCCTGATGTCTGATCCTCATGGCTGAAAGTCACAGTTCCCAAGCTGCAGGTCACACAAGATATCATTTCAGTGAGTCTCTGCCAGTGCTTTAAGAAATGGAAATAGGATAGAAAGAAAAATAGCAAAATGCATCATGTACAAAGGTTAAGAATTGTTTGGAAATATATATGTATATATAATTAAGTTGTGCCACAGTCAAAAAGTTTGAAAAATATAAAGTGATTAAGAACAGTTTTGACAGAGGAGAAATATGGTATGACGTCTCCTGTATGTGGATTCTAAAAAGAAATACACATGAACTTCCTTACAAAACAGGAACAGACTCACAGACTTAGAGAATGTTGCAGGAGGGTGGGGAAGGATGAGGGGAAAGGATCGTTAGGGAGTTTGGGATGGACATGTATACACTGCTATATTTAAAATAGATGATCAACAAGGACCTACCACATAGCACATGGAACTCTGCTCAATGTTTTGTGGACCAGAGGGGAGTTTGGGGGAGAATGGATACGCGTATATGTATGGCTGAGTCCCTTCGCTGTTCCCCTGAAACTATCACAACACTGTTAATCAGCTATACTCCAACACAAAATAATAATAATAAACAAAGAACAGTCTTAAGCAGCAAAGGCCTGAGCCCCTTTCCAATTCTGGGCTCTGTCTCCCCAGACCAAATCAGCAAACCAGGAAGAATGATAGAAAGGAGAGTAGGACTCTGACCCCGCACAGTGACTAGTTCACTCCTCATGACTTTGGAGGACTCCACTTTGGACCCGGAAAAGATCTTCGCTTGACATTGAAAGTATATGGCACGGTCTTGCTCCTCAACTGTGAATTCCAGCGTCGCAAAATTCTGGTTCTGAGAGTTTTTTTCTCTTTTTTTCTTGGCGCCCCTTATATTTAGTTCGAATTTTTCAATTGTGAAATGTACAGGAGCCTTTTCCTCTGGGACAGAACAGTTGACTACCACGACTCCACCCTCTATCACCTCCTTCTTGTCCAGCGTCACCCTGGGATCAGACACTCCTTTGGGGGAAGAGAAAGTTCATTAGTATGTTTGCTCCAGCGGCCAAGCCACCCATCAGCCCAGTCACTGGGGTTGACCCATCTGACGGTTCTTTTGTTCCCAGAACCTCAGTGCTACCTACCAGGTAATTATTGAGTATGTATGTGCTGAACACCATACCAGGTACTTTGAAAAAATATATAGACTATGTCTAAGATGTGGTTGGTGCTTTCAAAGTTTATAATTCCACTGGCAAGTCAAGTCATCTCAACCGACATAGTTAAGAACAAAACAAAGGCTGCCAGTATTCATCAGTATTACTGTGGTGGTTGTTACAATATACTGAATGCCAACAACAAGCTAGGATTAACTTTCTATCCATGACTCCATTTTGCAATTCTCATAGTAAATCTCTGGGGAGGGCACGAAAGAGAAAATTATGTCCATTTTACAGATGAAGAAGGTGACGCTCTGAGAGGTTCAAGGCTCACCCAGAAGCTTACAGCCTTCAAGCCCCAGAGCAACTGAGACTCACCCCCAGGTCTGTGACTTTACAGCCAGAGGCAGGGGTGGGATGGGTAAGGGTGGGGGTGGGGAGGAGAAGAGGCAGGCGTGGCCTCTCAGTTAAAAAAGGAAAGCTGAAAATAACTAGGAATTCGAGTACCTCACAGAGACAGTGACCTAGGGAGCAGTCGGGAAAGGAGGAGTCCCTCTTTGCCTGAGGAATCAGAGAAGATCCTAGAAAGGAATAGCGCCTGAGAGGATTCTTGGAGGAAGGAGGTTATTTGGACAGATGAAGTGAGATGGGGGCTAAGGACAGGCATTCCAGGGCATCGGGATCTGCTTGTGCCAAGGGACATGAGTGGCTTTTCAGGATGGCCGTCTAGAGCAGAGGAAGGGCTGGAGGGGAAAATACATCAGGTGGTGAGCCGGGGTCGGATTAGAGGGAGCTGGAAGAGTCTGGCTGAGATGAGCTGTCCTGTCCAGGCCCCAGGGTCCAAGGGCCATGAACTCTATCTTGGAATCAGACAGACTTGCTCGTATCCTAAACCTGCCTCTTCCTGAATGTGCCACCTGCCCTCCGTCACTCAAGACTCGTGAATCTTTTTCCTTGACCAGCCCAGGTCAGAGATGTAGAATGGATAGATGTATATGTATGGCTGAATCCCTTGCTGTTCACCTAAAACTTTCACAATCTTGTTAATCGGCTATACCCCAAATACAAAATGCTTTTGGTGTTTAAAAAAAAATGAATAAAAATATTATTTATTTTTTTTAAAAAAGGGAGAAATGCAGAGTTGTCCTCTTGGGGAGGAGATCTGTACGTGCTCCACCTCCGCTGTCACTTCTGGTGAAGGTGTTCCCCTGCCCCGACATGAGATCGCCAGGAGAAGGGATCAAGCGATGGGATGACCTCGTACTCATTGTTAGGTCTTCATCAGAATGCGCACTTGATAAATGGCTAATGAATGAATGGATTGTCTTTTGTCTGCCTCAAAGACCTTCTATCATAAAAAAGAGAGAGAGGCCAACTGCGGAGTCAGATAGATCTAGGTTCTGACTCAGGCTCTGTGTTTGATGTGACCAGACCGCCCAACCTCTCTGAGCTCCAGCGTTGACACTTGTACACGGGAGGAACCAGGCTAATCTTGCAGTACCATTGCAGGAGTAAAATGAAATGCATGTGACGTGCTGAGAAACGTTTATCTTGTCTCATGAGGGCCTGAATAAGTGGTAGTTCTTATTACTGGAAGTAACAATGGCATGAACGACTGTTCTGATCACAGAAGTGAGCTCAAAGATGCAGAAATGACAATTATGGCAGCAGCTGTCCAGAAAGAATGGGGCTGAATTCACAAACTATGTCCATTAAATCATCCCAAGTTTCTGGCACATTTCTTTTCAACATCTGTTTCCCAAAGTCTTGGCCTGCCACTCTTTCCTCATCACTACTGTGAACATGGGGACCTATTGGCTCCTCCCCTGTCCCCAGTGGAGATGCTGAAGTGCTGCTCTGCTTCCCTGTGGCTGTGGCCCCTGGTGATACAGAGGGATGTCTGGCCAGCCATGCTGCGATTGTCCATGGGACACCCAGGATGTCCAGAGGACGAACCGGCCTGGAGGATGACACAGTCATGTCCTCCCGTGTGACCCTCAAAGCCTGATGGGAAGGTGGTCAGAGGTTGTATACTTCTGAGAGGAAAATGCCCCTGAACCCTTGCCTACTGATTCTTCCTATTTCCTGTTTGCTGTAAGATTATTTCTTTCTAAGGACGGTCTGGCCAAGCACCTAGTACATGGTGGGCCATTCATTCATCCAACATTGGATCACTCCCTCTGCCCCCATTTAATTCTCAAAACAAACAACATTCAAGGGTATGCAGAGATACCCAGTGATCTCGATTTTAGAGACGGGAACTGAAAACCTGCCTACAGAGGTCAGGGAAGTTGACCCAGGGGCACTCTGCTGGGAGAGCAACTTCTTTCTCAGCCTCTGCACTTTCACTCTTATGCTACATCCCTTTTCTCTGTCCTTGGCACCATTTGGCCATCAAGATAATTCCTACGTGATCTTTTGTATCTGAACCCGGTGTCCATTTTCCGGCAAGCCATCCCCAACTTCTCTAGGCTGAATTGTTTCTTCTCACCGCTGTGCTCCCAAGGTAGTCAGATCAAATTACTGTTGAACTGCAGTGATTTGTTAAATATCTCTCTTCCTTTCAGGACTGTAATTGCATCCCAGAGCTAGGATTTGCCTGATGCATTTTCATGTCTAGCACCTATTTTTTTTTCTTCCTGACTTGCAACCTTGGGACATGCTTCTTGAGAGAGTAAACCAATGAACGAATGGATGGATGGAACTGTGTGAGCCAAATTTCCCCCAATGATACATATTCCACAATCATTTATTGAGTGTCTACTATGAGCCAGATTTTTTTGAGATATATTAAAAGAAAAAAGCTAAACACCACCTCTTTCCTCAGGATCTCACAGTCTGGAGAGCAACCAGATGTGTTAGAAATTTGCATTATTGAGTGAAATAGTAATTGCAGCTTATTGGAAACTCATTATGTGCTAGAAATTGCACTAAACTCTACCAACACAGAATCTTTTAATCCTCTCAGTAACTCCCTGAGGTAGTATTGTTATCTTCATTTCACTGATGAGAATTTTAAAGTGTAGAGAAGGTAAGGGACTTGTCCAGACCAAAACTAAGCAGAGCAACTGCAGAATCCAGTGTCAGCACCCAGCGCCCTGATCTTTGTACAAATACCACTGAATGCAGAGAGGGTCAAGAGCTATAAGGACCAGGACCCTGGGGGAGATCAATTTTGCTTGGGAAAAGTGTCAGAGGAGAGATCACTGAGTTAAGTGTTCAAGGAGAGAGGGTTCATGAGGAGAGGGGGTGAAGAGGGAGTTCTAGGGAGAGCAGATAGCATGTGTAAAGGCAAGTGAAGTGAAATGAAAGTTGCTCACTCTTTGTGACCTCATGGACTATAGAGCCCATGGAATTCTCTAGGCCAGAATACTGGAGTGAGTAGCTGTTCCCTTCTCCAGGGAATCTTCCCAACCCAGGGACTGAACCCAAGTCTCCCGCATTGCAGGCGGATTCTTTACCAGCGGAGCCACAAGGGAAGCCTGTGCAAAGGCAAGGCGGTAAGGAAAAGCCTGGTGAATCGGGAGCGTGTCTACTGCCAGCATTTCCAGGTTGGGGAAACGTCAAGCACACAAGTGAGAAGGGTGGTGGATCGGCAGGGAGGTCCAGTGTGTAAGTGACTCATTCAGTCGCTCTGCTAGCTACAGCACCTGTTTGTGATTCACCCTCCCAAACCGTGTTCTTTTCCGGGCTCTCACCTTTCACCCACACCTCATGCTCTGGCGTCGTTTTCTCCTTGTTGTTCAGGATCACGGTGCATTTGTATCTCCCTGAGTCGCAGACCCGGACGTGGGGAATCAAATAACTCTCTGTGTTTCTCATGGAGGAGACGTTGTGAAGCAGCACATCATCCTTGTAGAATAGCACCTGGTGCAGAGGCTTGACCCGCGAGGTGGTGCTGACGTCCACGATGCACTGCAGCGTCAGGTTCTCCCCGTTTTGCACCTCCTTTTGCGGCAGGATCTGCATGTGGATGCTATTGATGGTGAAGGCTAAAGGCCGAGGGGAAGGAGAGCAGAACCACCCATCTGTTATCTCAGGAACAATATCACCGTCATCATCAGATGGGTATCATCACCTCCTGCACAACAGAGGGTCCAGGGGTCCCAAGCAGGTGATGACTATGCGCGGTGGGTCAGGCACAGGGCAGTTAGTACTAAGTGGCTCATATTCCCACCATGACAAGGTGGCAGGCTTCAGAGCGTGACAACTAAAACACATCCAGGAGATGTGTGCAGCCAGTGAGCCACCGCATCGTGGCCCTGGAGAGAGCTTAGGATTTGGGCAGAGGAATGTTCACGTCTTGGGTCATCACTTACTGTGTGACCTTGGGTGATTAACCTCTCTGACTTCAACTTCCTCATCTCTAAAATGAGGTTACAACATGTACATAGTAGGTTGTTGTAAGACAGAAGAATAGAAAGTCACCCAGTGCAGTTCCTGGCACACAGTAATTGCGGGATAAGTGATGGCTACCACTGTTCTGAAATCACATGGTGACGCCCAGGAAATGCTCCGCCACCCTCCCCCACCTTCCCCACAACCCCGCCACCCCTCCATCCCCCCACCCTAGCCTGACCAAATTAACACAGTCTCAGCTGATGTTTTCTAGCTGATGGAGTCAGAAGCCTCACCAGATGAGTGAGAACTTGAAACCACATTTTCTCATGGATCTTGCTTCCCTTTTTCACCTTGGCTGCTAAGAAGTACAAGCTCCAAATTTTACCTCTAGCAACATTTGGGATGTATTTTTCCGTGCTGAAAGAGTCATAGTTTTGTTTAACTGCCTTAATTTTCTTCTCACTCTGATTTCCTTATTTTATCCTATTGAACAATAATATACATAATTTTTGTAAGTGGTCCCAAATCATTTTACAGACAGCAAAAGGTATAGCCAGGTAGCTAGCCAGAGATACTGGCAAAAAAAACAAAAAAACAAAAAAAAATGTCTTTCTTTCTCTCTTTTCATAACATCAAATCTTTTTTGAACAACTTAAAATTTAACTTCAACATGTCCCAGGTTTTAACTGAATAGAACAGTCCATCCTTGTGCCTTTATTTCTGAGCATCTTAACAAAAAATGGCATCTGATTAGTCATGAGATGAAACAAGGTGATTGTTTAGGTGCATTTCTTACAGCATTAATCTTCAGAACCCCCTTTTTTGTCTTTCAGGTCCTGGTCTGAGGAGCCTATTGGGTGAGCACTCAGAACAGAAGTTTCTTTTAACCATGTTATTTTCCCATCAATTTATACATTCCCTCCTAGGTAAGGACAGGCAGGTCTCCCTACTCCTTCAGTACCTTCTCCTTCATTTTAAGTGATGCTGTTTAGTACAGTGATTCTATCAGGAGATAGAGAGCAGGGGGATGAGTGCAGAGTCAGACTTTCTGGACCAAATCCCATCTCTGCACACAACTTGTGTGGCTTTAGATAAGTCACTGAACTTCTCTGAGTCTCAAGTTTGCTTATACATACAATGGACATTGTTGTTCAGTGGCTAAGTCTTGTCCGACTCTTTTGCGATCCCACAGTCTGTAGCCTGACAGGCTCTTCTGTCCATGGGATTTACCAGACCAGAATACTGGAGTGGGTTGCTGTTTTCTTCTCCAAGGGATCTTCCTGACCCAGGGATCAAACCTGAGTCTCCTACTTGGCAGGCATATTCTTTACCACTGAGCCGCCAGGGAAGTCACAATGGACATAATAATAGTCAGTGTAAATGAGAAATTGAGTTTAAGTCCTTGGAGCACAGTTCCTGGCACAAAGTGCTTTTGAAATGTTGACTAGATTCCGTCAGTCACAGATATAAAACCAGCTGTTGAATCTTGTGCTTTCTAAAGCTCTTTCTTGAAGTCTTATTTCTAGCAAATTTTTTTCAGGGGAAAAACAAAACAAAACAGGGTTTCCCTCATGGCTCAGCGGTAAAGAGTCCCCCCAACAAAGCAGAAACACAGGTTTGATACTTGATCTGGATCCGGGAAGATCCCACATGTGATGAAGCAACTAAATCCATGGGCCCCAACTACCAAGCCTAAGCTTTAGAGCCCGGGAGACGCAACTGCTGAGCCTGGGTGCCCTAGAGCCCGTGTGTTTCAACAAGAGAAGCTACCGCAACTAAAGAGGAGCCTCCACCTACCACAACTAGAGAAAACCCCTCGCAGCAGTGAAGACCCAGCACAGCCAAATTAATAATTTTTAAAAACCTAAAATATTTTTAAATTTCTAAGGTGAATTACAACAACTTCTCCAGATTCCTGGTGTTAGTTACCCCTCTGGTTGGGGCTACTTTACTGTCATCATCTGAATGAAATGCACACCCATGCCTGAATCACTGGGACACAGAACTGGGACCAGGAAGAAAGCAGAGTCGGGCACATCTGGTCCCAAACCCCTGGTCCCTCAGCCGTTAGCTGGGTGTCCCTGGGAGTTATCTAACCCTTCCAGGATACCACCTCTCCTCCTGTAAAGAAGGAACACTAATACTTGCCTTCCTTGGTATTTTAATCTCAAACAATGAATGACCAAACCAAGGCAGCTGAGAACACTGAAAGGGCAGGTCCGCTTTGCCCAATGCCTGGCCCCTGATTGACATCTCCTTCCCACTTCGCATCACTCATTCAGCAGATACTGGAGGGGCCGTCTCTGTGCCAGGCACTGCACCCAATGTTGGGGGCTCAGAGAAGGGTAAGACTGGCACAGTTTCTGCCCACCTGGGGCTCATGGTCTACACTTCACCACCCTTTCCTACTCCAGGCCTTCCAGCCTCAGCGCCAGCCCTGCCAGAGTCTCCCTACTGATCAGCCCTAGGGCGGTCTAACACTGTCTAACCATTTTACAGCAAGCTCAGCTAAAGCATCGGGTAGTTGGTTTTTCAAGAGGAGGGTGTGTACTAACACCAGGCGCTTCCGCCACCTCATTTTTCTAAGCAAACCTAACGTACGTCTGCTTAATAGATTAACTCAGCTGATTCGCTGGTAGGGATCTCACACTTCCATAGCCAGCCAGCGGGAGCAGACAAGAAAGAAGAAGGGAAGACAGGACAGAAGGGGAAGCATTTATAAAATGTACCAAGATATGAATCCCAGCTCATTGACTTGATGCAACAGACCAGCAGTCTCGGTTTTATCACCACGACCACAACCTCCACCAACACCCTTCTGGTTTCCAGTTTTCAAGAGGGCACCCCAATGAGCCCTGCCTTCTACTGTCACACCCGCAAGTGGTCCCCTCCCACGTCGGACCAGGGTTGGTCTCAGGAACAACAATATTGCAGAAGTGCTAGTAGGTCACTTTTGAGATTAGTTTGTAATTGCAATTTTCCTCTTGGGTACCCCCTCCTCTTCTGGGATCACCCACTCTGCGCAAAGCCAGCTGCCGTGTCATGAGCCTCCCTCTGCAGAGACCCACATGGTGAGGAATGGCCTCATGAGTGGGCTTAAAGGCAGAATCCACAGCATCAGACAAGCCCTCAGGTAAATCATGGTGCTGCTGCTAAGTCACTTCAGTCGTGTCCGACTCTGTGCGACCCCATAGACGGCAGCCCACCAGGCTCCGCTGTCCCTGGGATTCTCCAGGCAAGAACACTGGAGTGGGTTGCCATTTCCTTCTCCAATGCAGGAAAGTGAAAAGTGAAAGTAAAGTCGTTCAGTCGTGTCCAACTCTTCGAGACCCCATGGACTGCAGCCCACCAGGCTCCTCCGTCCATGGGGTTTTCCAGGCAAGAGTACTGGAGTGGGGTGCCATTGCCTTCTCCACAGGTAAATCATAACACTGACCAATATTTTACCTGCAACTTCCAGACAAACCCTGAGTCAGCACCACCCAACTAAGCCATTCCCAGACTCCTGCCCCTCAGAAACTGCAGGAGATGATAAATTATCTTAAACCACTGAGTTTGGGGATAATTCGTTAAGGAGTAATAGATAACAAATACACCACACAACCTTCAAAAATCTCTACCTGATTATTACAACATGTGTGTGCTCAGTCTGTCATGTCTGAATCTTTGCAACACTTTGGATAGCAGCCCACCAGTCTCCCCTGTCCCTGGGATTTCCCAGGCAAGAATACTGTAGTGGGTTGCCATTTCCCTCTCCAGGGGATCTTCCTGACCCAGGGATCAAACCCGAATCTCCTGCATCTTCTGCATTGGCAGGTGGATTCTTTACAGCTAAACCACTGGGGATGCGATCATTAAGATAATATGGAAAATAATATCCTCTTTGTGAATAAACTTTCCAGAAGCAGCCAAACTGGGTTACTGTGTGTAGGGCTCATTATTTACACAACAGAGTGATTGTTACAACCCAAGCCTCCCCAAAGTTCACAGAGAGGTGTTAGCAGACCCATGAACCACCTCCAATTCTATGCAAGTGTGTGTTTTTCTGGAGAGAGGACACCAAAGGTTCAGAACTGTAATGAAAGGACATGCTTGAGAAGTGAAGTGTAGTCGCTCAGTCATGTCCAACTCTTTGCAACCCCATGGACTGTAGCCCTCCAGGCTCCTCTGTCCATGGGATTTCCCAGGCAAGAATACTGGAGTGGGTTGCCACTTCCTTCTCCAGGGGATCTTCCCAACCCCAGGATTGAACCAGGGTTTCCGGCATTGCAGGCAGATTTTTACCATCTGAGCCACCAGGGAAGCTCAAAGAGGACAGATTTTTTTTTAACCTGGAGAGATGAAGGGCAGATGGAGATCCAAAGCAAGAGAGTCACCACAGCTCAGATGAGACACCAGGGGACCACAGCGCCAAGGCCCCGCACCCTAAAACAAAGGGCCCTGCTTCCCTCCACCTCAGGCACGCGGTCAGCGGATGCTGATGCTCTGGGGAAGATGAGGCAGCGTGACTCAGTCACCTCCTCAGCCCTCCACCTGGAAATGACTCATAAAGAAGTGGGCGGCTGGGGGTGGGCGATAGAGAAGGAGGGACCATCCACCAGTCTCAGGAAAATACAGGGAGCCACGAAGCACGGAGGCCCTGGTGACCCGTGATGCTAGCATGGAGTGTGCTGACCCAGCTCCCCTGAATCTCAGGTACCTCCAAGTTCAGTCCCAGCCTCTTTCAGGAAAATATTCCCCGAGTACCAGGTGCCAGGTGCTGGGATCACAAGGTGAATAAGAAAGCAGCCCTGTTGTCCTAGACCGTGCAGGCTAGGGGGGACCCAGACGGCTGGAGTAAGTGGTGTAAGGCCAGGAGGAAGGGGTGCTCAGCAGAGGCCAAGGCAAGTCTGAAGGAAGTGACCCCGGAACTGAGCCTTGGACTGGGACAGAAGGGATGGGTGGGGGACTCAGGGCAGGAGAACAGCATGTACCGGAGCACAGGGGCAGGAGAAATCAATGCATTCCGGGGACAGGTGGTCATAGGAACCGGAGTGTGGGGACAGGTAGGAGGGGCCAGAACAGAGGACCTTGTCCACCCTGCTGACCTGCAGGGCCCTGTCCTCAGGGTCTTGGGAGGGGTGGGGGGTAACCGGATGATACTGGAGCTTTAGAAAGACCACTGTGGGCTGGGAGGGGAGGCTACAACTACATGCATGAAGGTCCAGGTGAAAGCTGATGCGGCCTGAGCTCGGGCAGACTCAGTGGGCTGAGGGGCAGGGATGGGCTTGAGAAATGTTTACTGGATGCAGAAGGACTTCGCTTTTTTGAGGGTGAAGAAAATGTTCTGGAGCTAGACAGTGGTGATGTTTGTACGACATTATGAACATACTGCAAGGGCATGGGTTCCCTCCCTGGTGAGGGAACTAAGATCCTACATGCCATGCGGTGCAGCCAAAAAAGTATAAAATAATAATAATAATATTTGTTATATGTATTTGACCTGTTTGATTGGCCATGGGGATTGAGGTAAAAGGTGGAAGATAAGGTTCCTGGATTAGGTACCTAGGTGCTGCAGACTAAAGGAGACAAGGCCAGACAAAGATAAGGGCGGGACAAAGTTCTGGTGCTGCAGCTGGTTTGAGGGACCCTAGGGGATGACTAGGAGGAAACGTCAGCCACGGCCCCGGAGAAAGCCTGACCATCAGTGGAGCGGCCAGAGCTGGAGTGGAACTGGAGGGTGGGCATGTGGAGGTGTGTGTTGGGGGAGGGAGGAGGAGATGAGCTTCAGCAAGGATCAGACCCTGGGAAAGTCCAAGTCTCCCTGGGGAAAAAGTCCAAGTCTTCCTGTCAGAAAGTCTCCCTGGTGCGAGAACACCAGGGAAGAGGGTTTACAAGGCCAAAGAATGAGGCTTTGTGCAAACACTGGGGTCCTGAAGGCCAAGGTCTGGATGTGTCCCTGGCATTTGGCATCACCTCATAGCGAGGATTTGGGAGGTGTGGGGGCCAAAGCCAGACTTGCTTGGTAGGGTTGACTGAGAGGTGAGGAAGCAGAGAAGTGATTAGAAATCAGGCATCAGAGGATTTCCCTGACGGTCCAGTGGTTAACCCTCCACGCTTCCACTGCAGAGGGCACGGGTTTAGTGCCCGGTCAGGGAAGTAAGATTCCAAATACCAAGCAGCCCAAAAATAAAGAAATAAATATTAAAGAAACAAGGCTTCAGAGGAGTTTGACTGAGGAAGGGAGCGAATAGATAGGGGGACAGAAGATAAATGGGGGGTTTGTTTGTGATTTTTCTTTTTCCTAAAATAAAGTGTTACGAATCACGTTTGTAGACTGAAAGAGCCACAAAGCCAGGGGTAGCTACTAAAAGTGGGGTAGGTGGCTCAGTCAGGGACAGCGTGAGATTCTGGGGGAGGGGGTGATGCCAGGGATGGGCTCAGAGCCCAGGTGGACCAGCCGGCCCTACCCAGCTGCAGGGTAGACATGGCCTCTGAAGCCAGGAGGGAAGCTGGGAGGACGGGTGGGGAGGCAGATAAGCCTGAAGCCGGGGCAGGGCGGGAAGTGGAGGGAGTTCCCTCCAGACAGCCTTGTGTTCTAGGTGAAGAGGGAGCTGAGGTCATCTCCTGAGACTGGCCGGCTGGGGTTGGGTGGGGGCCTGAGGTAAAAGGAGAGGAAGGGCCAGGGCTGACCAAGCACTTCAACCATGGAGCAGGCTGGCAGGTCAGGCACATGGTCCTGGGTGGTCTAAGGAACGGTAGACCTGAGTCCCAGGCCCCCCTGCCTGGCTCTGCCATCACCCAGCGGTGACCTTGCACAGGTACCTTAGGTAAAATAGGATGGAGGCCTCAGGAGGCAGTCGGAGAGCCTGAGGTCTTCCCCAAAGTTACAAAGACCTTTCTCTGGGAAACCTGGGCAAGGAGTGACTGACTTCCCCCTGAGGTGGGGACTGTGGGAGTCCTATACCAAGGTCAGAGGATAAAAATCTCCGGAACTGACCAAGCCCCACTGCAACTGTTGCCATGAGCCTCTGGATCTAAACCGGCCAGTTCCCTGACCCAATATTAGGTAAAATACCCAACCTATCTGATGCAAAGAGCTGACTCATTTGGAAAGACCCTGATGCTGAGAAGGATTGAAGGCAGGAGGAGAAGGGGACGACAGAGGATGAGATGGTTGGACGGCATCACCAACTCAATGGACATGAGTTTGAGTAAACTCCGGGAGTTGGTGATGAACAGGGAGGCCTGGCGTGCTGCAGTCCATGGGGTCACAAAGAGTCGGACACGACTGAGCTACTAACACACACACAGCATCCTAACCAATCACCTAATGCCACCATTCCAGTAGGAATTGTCTGTCCTGGGGCTATAAAAACAGGCTACCAGCCTGGGAAATGGTTGTCAGAAATGGCTCTCCCTTGAGATGGCCTGCTTTTCTAACAGCGTCTCCCACTCTAAGAAACTTCCTTCTCATCTCATTCTGCCTCATGTCTGGAAATTCTTTTCCAAAATGCACATGGACCATGACATTTTGGTATGGGGCTTGGTCATTCCAGAGATTTTTATCCTGTGACCTTGGTACAGGGCTCCACACCTGTGACCTTAGTATAGGGCTACACAGGGATGAAGAACGGAGAGCTAAAGAAGTCCAGAGGCAGGGTGTGGTCTGGACCAAAGCAGAGGCACAAGGCTGCAATGGACAGAGGAGGAGCTACGAGGGTGATGGTGAACTAGGATCATTGCTGTTATTGAGTCGTTGCAACTCCATGAACTGTAGTCCACCAGCCTCCTCTGTCCATGGAATTTTCCAGGCAAGAATACTCGAGTGGGTTGCCATTTCCTTCTCCAGGGGATCTTCCTGACCCATGGGTCGAACCCGAATCTCCTGCATTGCAGGCAGATTATTTACCGCTGAACCACTGGGGAAGCCCTGAGTTAGAACCATGATAAACCATTATTTTACTAACTACTATATGGTGGGCAGGTGAGTCACCTCTTTCATCTCATCTCATACTGACTCATCACAATGGTTTTACAGACTGAGAAAAAGGCTCAAAGAGGGACTTCCCTGGTGGTTCAGTGGTTGAGAGTCCACCTATCAATGCAGGGGACATGGGTTTGATCCCTGGTCTGGGAGGACTGTGGCAACTAAGCCCATGACCACAACTACTGAAGCCTGCTCACTCTAGAGCCCACATTTACTAAAGACCGTGCTCTTGCAACAAAGAAGCCACCACAATGAGAAGTCCGGGCAGGGCAACTGGAGAGTAACCCCTGCTCACTGCAACTAGACAAAGCCCTCAAACAGCAATCAAGGCTCAGCACAGCCAAAAATAAAACAAAATTTTCAAACAAGCAAACAAATAACAGTACAGAGGTACCTCAAAAAAAAAAAAAAAAAAATCTCCAAGAGACAGAGTAATAGTAGCTTTAAAGATCTGAGTCAAACCTGTGGCTCCAGACTCCAGACAATCGGGTTTTGAGAAGGGGAAGTTCTATTGCTGATGTTCTAACTGACTCTTTTTGGACAAGTTCCTCTGAGGGTCAGAGATTTCATCGGTCAAGTAGTCTGATTACGAAGCTAATGGACATCCTGATTCTGTGGGTAGCCATGGGGATCAAACACCCTTCAAAGCACTTGGGCAATCACAGGAGACCTGCCAGATCGGCCTCATGAGTCTCATGAGCCCTCCCCATACGAGTGACTGCTCCAAGCTGGGGGCTCAACAAACAGCACCACACACATAAGGCATCTCCAAGCAGCAACCCAGTCACCCAGCTGCTGCCAACTGACGTGACCTCTGGCAAGGGGATCTCATTCTGTGAGCTCTCCCTCTATTCAGTCCCCAGACCCCGCCCAGTCCCCTACTTCACCGGGTTCCAGATGAAGCACAACAAAACCTGCTTATCTTAACGATTCCAAATCAGCTCTAAAGTGGATGACAGGCCAGATTTCAAAGTCAGGCAAAAACCTGCTTCCCGTGCCCCAGAACAAAGTATTACAGGTATTTTGCAGATAATTTGCAGGTATGTTAGATATCATAGCCTCATGGATAGATGGGAGATGATATCTAACCTGTTTTAGATCATTTAGGAGAGAAGTCATAATGACAATTTATTTATTTATTTTTCATAACGACAATTTAAACTCTGTTCTGACTTCATGAATCTAACAAGTTGATTGTATCTCATTTTTTAGTAAAAACAATTGGGGATATGAAAAATAGATATGCTATGGTAGAGGGCTTCCCTGGTGGTCCAGTGGTTAAGAATCCACCTTGCAATGTGAGGGACAGAGGTGCAATTCCTGATCCAGGAAGACCCCATGTGCCGAGGAGTAACTAAGCTGGTGAGCCAGAACAAGGGAAGCCACCACAATGAGAAGCCCGCCGCGCACCACAGCTGGAGAGTAACCTCCGCTCGCCGCAGCCGGAAAAAACCCGAGCGCAGCGACAAGACCCACCGCAGCCGAAAACTAAAATGAATAAATTAACAAATAAATCTTAAAAATAAAAAAAGAAAGAAATTTATGGCAGAACAACAACCAAAAAAAAACCCAAATTGTGGAATCACTCGCTTTCCAATCACCCCTCCCTTCACCCACCAATCCTAACAAGCAGAGTCACAGAAAGAGGGAATGAAGCTAGATGGGAATCTCACGACTTACAGTTTTCTTGACCTTTGAGGCTTGAACCTGGAAAAGACAGGAGAAATACATTGATTTCATGAGCTTCCCTTCTCAAGAAGCTTAAGTGATGTTGAGCAAGAGTGGGAACTCACAGAGCAAAAGTGTCAGCAGGGCTCCGAGCCACATCATGCCCTGCTGGGTCCACCTCAGCTGCATCCTGAGAGAAGCGAAGACTTTGGCGGTTAGTTCTGCGTTGCGGCCATGCCCCGGGGGGCAGAAGACACTTCTCTGGAGTCACAGTTGAGAGACCTGCCCTGTGAAAAGCAGAGACCACGATTGGGAGCGTCTCCAGGCGCTGCGGACACACTGGCCGAGGCGCTGGTCAGGTAATGGCAGCCATGCTAGAAACCAGGAACAATGCCTGGACGGCCTCATATCTCCTCAGGAAATGACTGGCCTTCCTGAGGGGCCACTGAGCGCAGCTGCTTTTGTTTAGTTTGTTTGGGGTGGGGGGAGACATGAGTGACATTTGCCTCAGAGCTCCTGACCCTCTTTGTGTCTCCACTGGGTCTGGGGACCCCCTTCTCATGGCAGCCTGAGAGGTTCCTCCCTCCCTTTCTCCAAGCTTCCCACAAAGGGCTTCTCTCCCCGCACACTCAGCATAGCTCTCTGCTTTTCCTCTGGCCCCTCCAAGGGGTCTCTTCTCACACAGCCCAAGTCTGGACCTCCTGCCTTTCCTGATACGGGCTTGGAGAGGACTGACTGTTTTTCTAGAGAATTGCAGGTTTGTCAGGGAGACCCTGTAACGCCCTTCCCCAACCACCATTGCCCTCCAGAGAAAGTCACTTCCCCATCCTTCACGGCCCAGCCCTTGCTTACCTCTCCAGCCTGGTGTCTCACTTCTTCCTTCCTTGCCCTGCCCTCTGGTTGCTGAAATTTATAGTTCCCAGAACACATCACATGTCTGTGACTTTGCCAACACTCTGGTACCCTTTCCCCTCTCCTTTTCTGACGAATTCCTACCCATTCATCATAACTCAGTCTAGGCATCAATCCTTCAGCATCCTCCCCTGTCTTCCCCACACTGAGCTGCCCTTCCTCTGGGCCCCCTCACCTTCCTTTCTCAGACACTTTCTAATGTGCCCCGCCTCCCCAAGCAGACTGCTGGCTCCATGGTGGCAGGCACAGTGCCTGGTGCCTAGTAAATGATCAAAAACCACCAGTAAAATGGGTGATAGACTGAAAGAGGACAAGTTAACTGTATGGTCAGAAAGAGAGTATCATTGCCTTGGGGGTCACAGTGCTCCTTTCTGAAAAGGTACCCTTGAATACTGTCACATGGTAAATCTGGAAGTTTTGATAAGAGCTGTTAGAGGGCAATGCGTGCAGAAAGGATTTTTTTCTTTTTTTTTTTGGTTGTTGTTGTTTTGTATTTTCCACTCCCCGCTATAAACTATCTTCTTTGGCAACCTATTGGAAATTACTCCCACCCATTTACCAAACTTCAATTTGGCAGGAAAAGAAAGGAAACGTCATGAGTAATAAAATAAATGTTGGTGTCAAAGGTGACTTTTACCTACTGTGGAGTAAGCAACTTCTGCTTCTCAAAGTGACATTCAAGCAAGAGTGATAAATGTCCCACCCCATGGCCCTAAGTTCCAAAGTAAACGTCCAAAAATTAGTCATTGTTTCATACACAATGCTAGTACTTTTAGAACACACCAACAGAAAATAAAGCTTTATTTCAAAAATGTGTTACTGCTTTTTAAAAAAGTAGAAAAACTATATCCTACAATGTACACTATGCACCAGAATAAATTGCAAATAGACCAATCTGAAAGTACAACTGAAACATAAAAGTTCTAGAAGAAAACATAAAAGAATTCCTCATGCCTTGGGCAAAGGCTGGCTTAACTATGATTTAAAATCCAGAAGTCATAATATGAAATGTTGGCAAATTATACTCCATGAATTAAAGTTCTGCTTTGCCCGCAATCCCCCCCAAAAAGTTCAGTCAAGAGAAAAACTACAAACTGGAAAAAATATTTGCAACTCCCATCGTAGACAAAGAGCTAACTCTAATATGTATATAAATGGACTCATATAGTATGTACTTTTTTATTGGGGTTTTTTTTTTTTTTTGGTCTATCTTCTTTCAATCAGCATAATCAATACTACACCTTTTTTATTGCCGAGTAACATTTCATTGCATGAAAATACCAGTTTGTTCATTCACCCACTTACGGACATGTGGTTTGTTTCCAATTTTGACCTAATACAGATAGAGCTGCTATAAACAAGCCTTTGTCTGGACACATCCTTTCATTTCACTTGAGTAAATACCTAGAAGCAGAATGCCTGGGCTTTATGGTAGGTGTATGTTTAGCATTTTAAGACACTGACAAACTATTTACCATGCTGATTACACCATTTTTTCATTCCCATCAGGAGCGTATGAGAGTTCTACTTGCATCACATCCTCTCTAACAGTGGCAGGTCAATCTTTCCAAATTTAGCCATTCTAATAGGGAGCATGTGTACGTACATGCTCAGTCATGTCCAGCTCTTTGTGAACCCATGGCTCCTCTGTCCATGGAATATTCCAGGCAAGAATACTGGAGTGGGTTGACATTTCCTTTTCCAGGGGATCTTCCTGACCCAGGGATTGAACCCAAGTCTTCTGCACTGGCAGGCGGATTCTTTACCACTGAGCCACCTGGGGAGCATAGAGCTTTCTTATTATGGTTTGAACTTGCATCTTCCTAATGACTAATGATATTGAACATATTTTTATGTGCTTATTTGTTATTTAATGGGTCTATTAAAATCTTTTGCTCTATTATTAGTTAGGTTGTTTGTTTTCTTAGTGTTGTGCTTTTAGAATTCTTTATATATTCTGGATACAAGTCTTTTATCAATTATGTGATTTGCAAATATTTTCTCCTAGCTTGTGGCATGTTTTTTTATCTTCTTCAGTTCAGTCGCTCAGTCATGTGTGATCCAATGGACTGCAGCATGCCAGGCTTCCCTATCCATCACCAACTCCCAGAGCTTGCTCAAACTCATGTCCATTGGTCGGTGATGCCATTCAACCATCTCATCCTGTCTTTTATCTTCGTAATGGTATCTTTTGACAAGCAGAAGCTTTAAATTTTTAAGACTGAAGCCCATTTTTCCTTTTATGGATTTTTCCCTTTATCCATTTTTCCTTTTATGGATCACATCTAATGTATGACATCTAAATGGATCAGATTTCCTTTTGGTGTCATGTCTAAAATATCTTTGCCCACCAACGTCTCAAAATTTTTCCCCTATGTTTTTACATTTCAATCTATTATCTATTTTGAGTTAACTTGTGTACATGATACAAGACATGGATCAAAGTTCTCTCTCTCTCTTTTATTGCATCAGTTCAGTTCAGTTGTTCAGTTGTGCCCGACTCTCTGTGACCCCATGAATTGCAGCACTCCAGGCCTCCCTGTCCATCACCAACTCCCGGAGTTTACTCAAACTCATGTCCATCGAGTCGGTGATGCCATCCAGCCATCCCATCCTCTGCCGTCCCCTTCTCCTCCTGCCCCCAGTCCCTCCCAGCATCAGGGTCTTTTCCAATGAGTCAACTCTTTGCATGAGGTGGCCAAAGTATTGGAGTTTCAGCTTCAGCATCAGTCCTTCCAGTGAACACCCAGGACTGATCTCCTTTAGGATGGACTGGTTGCATATGGATGTCCAATTGTTCTGGCATTGTTTGTTGAAAAGACTGTCTTTTGTCCAGTTAATTCTCTTTGAACTTCTGCTGAGAATCAGCTGTCCATATGTGAGCACATATATTCTGGAGTCTGTATTCTATTCCACTGATTTGTGTGTTTACCTTTATGCAGTACCATCCAGTTTTGATTTCTGTAGCTTTAAAATACATCCTGAAGTCAGGTAGTGTTAGTCCTCAAACACTTCTCTACCTTTTCAAAATTACTTGGACTATTCTAAACCCTTCATCCTTCCATATAGTTTTAAAACCAACTTCTCAGTTTCAACCCAAAAAGAAGCCTTCCAAAAATTCTATTGGAATTTCATTGAAATTCATGGGAATCAATTTGGGGAGAACTGACGACCTAACAATACTGAGTATCTGACCCATGAACATGGCATATCTCTCCATTTATTTGTCTTCTTTGTTTTCTCTCAGCAGTTTTATAGTTTTCAGTATATTTTTCATTATAAACTGTGTCCTTTTTAGTTTTTAAATCATGTGACTGTATCAGGGTGTTGGAAATCATTTGAAATGGCTGTTGTAGGGACTTCCCTAGCTGTCCAGTGGCTAAGATTTCATGCGTCCATTGCAGGGGGCCCAGGTTTGTTCCCTGGTCAGGGAACTAGATCCCACATGATGCAATTAAGAGCCTACATGCCCACAACTAAAGATTCTGCATGCTGCAACTAAAATCTAAGATCTCACATACTGCAACTAAGACCTGGTACAGCCAAGTAAATAAATATTTTTAAAATAATAAAATAAAATAAAATAAAACGACTCCTGTACCCACCCCCTACCCCGACCCAGGCAGCTCAGCAGGGTGACCTGGGCTAAGGCCCAGAGTCAAGACGACATGGGGCTGGTTCTTCACAGGACTTGTGGGTCCTCATGGGAGAGCCTCCCTCACCATTCTCCATGGGTTTGTCTGTCTGTCTCCTTCTCACTCTCTTTCCAGGGGAACCACTCCTTCTAGTTCTCATGCAAATCTCTTCCTTTTCTCTTATGCCTTGGCTGTGAGATAAGAACTGAAGCGTATATTCTCCATCATTTATTTTATTCCTTGAAATGATAATCATGCCCCTTAGTTTTCATTTGTAAAGTTTGAATGTCTTAATCAGAGTTAAAAATGTATAAAAGGAGGGACTTCCCTGGTGGTCCAGCGCTTAAGAATCCGCCTTGCAATTCAGAGGACAAGGGTTCCATCCCTGGTCAGGGAAATAAGATATGACACGCTACAGGGCAGCTAAGCCTGAGTGCTGCAACTACTGAAGCCTGCGTGCCACAACTAGAGAGTCTGTGCACCAAACCAAAGATCCTGAATGCAACAACTAAAACCCAGTGCAGTCTAGTTAATTAATCAAAATGTGTAAGAGAATTTTTCTCTATTTCACCTTTTTAAAAATAGACAATCAGCTGACTTTCTATATGTATGTGGCCCCCACATATCTTCCTGTTCCTTCCTCCAGTTCTTAGTGGATCCCTTAATCAGAAAAAAAAAAAAAAGGTTTCACACAACTATTTTAACTCCTTGGTAAATAATCAAGAAACTGACTCCCACATTGCCGAGGATGGAGACCCCAGGAGTGCCCACCAAGCAGGACGAGCTCACCCGGGAAACTTGCTCCCATAGCACTGCTCTCTTCTCCCTCTTCTCAGGGGACAGGATGCTGTCTACATGCTGTGCTTCTGCCTTCAAACACCAGGGATGTCACAAATCCAAATCACTGCAATTCACTAGCTGCCTGAAAAAGCTGCTTTTTGGGCTAAACCTCAGGAAGTGGTTTTTCTGAGAAGCTGGGGTGGATGCGGGAGGAAGAGATGGGCAACAAGGATGTCAGAGGGCAGAACCAACCTCCCATCTGTTTCATGACTACAGTGATAGGAAATAAGATATCGGTCATTTCCCCCAGCCGTGACCTGTGCCTGACCTGTGACCGGAGGTCTGATTAATTAACCTTGGCCAGTTAATGAGTGAGCCTAATCCTGCATTGGCCAGATTTGAAAGTCACCTCACGGGCGTGTACTAATACACAGATCAGAAGCCTGGGTTTCCAGTCCTTTCTCTGCAGCTCAGTAGTGTTAGTGTTTTGAGGTTCACTTCCTGCAGCTTTAAATAGGAGTAGTATGCCCGCCCACACTGGAGACACATAGTCAACAAGAGAGTTCGAAATGCAGTACCTGGATGCAATCTCAAAAACAACAGAATGAGCTTTGTTCGTTTCCAAGGCAAACCATTCAATATCACAGTAATCCAAATCTATGCCCCGACCAGTAATGCTGAAGAAGCTGAAGTTGAACAGTTCTATGAAGATCTACAAGACCTGCTAGAACGAACACCCAAAAAAGATGTCCTTTTCATTATAGGGGACTGGAATGCAAAAGTAGGAAGTCAAGAGATACCTGGAATAACCGGCAAATTTGGCCTTGGAGTACAGAATGAAGCAGGGCAAAGGCTAACAGAGTTTTGCCAAGAGAACGCACTGGTCATAGCAAACACCCTCTTCCAACAACACAAGAGAAGACTCTACACATGGACATCACCAGATGGTCAATACCAAAATCAGATTGATTATATTCTTCACAGCCAAAGATGGAGAAGCTCTATTCAGTCAGCAAAAACAAGACCAGGAGCTGATTGTGGCTCAGATCATGAACTCCTTATTGCCAAATTCAGACTTAAATTGAAGAAAGTAGGGAAAACCACTAGACCATTCAGGTATGACCTAAATCAAATCCCTTACGATTATACAGTGAAAGTGAGAAATCGATTCAGGGCATTAGATCTGATAGAGAGAGTACCTGAAGAACTATGGATGGGTGTTCCTGACATTGTACAGGAGGCAGGGATCAAGACCATCTCCAAGAAAAAGAAATGCAAAAAAGCAAAATGGCTGTCTGAGGAGGCCTTACAGATAGCTGTGAAAAGAAGAGAAGTGAAAGGCAAAGGAGAAAAGGAAAGATATACCCATTTGAATGCAGAGTTCCAAAAAATAGCAAGGAGAGATAAGGAAGCCTTCCTCAGTGATCAGTGCAAAGAAATAGAGGGAGACAATAGAATGGGAAAGACTAGAGATCTCTTCAAGAAAACTAGAGATACCAAGGGAACATTTCATGCAAAGATGGGCTCAATAAAGGACAGAAATGGTATGGACCTAAGAGAAGCAGAAGATATTTAAAAGAGCTGGCAATAATACACAGAACTATACAAAAAAGATCTTCATGACGAAGATAACCACAACGGTACGATCACTCACCTAGAGCCAGACATCCTGGAATGCGAAGTCAAGTGGGCCTTAGGAAGCATCACTATGAACAAAGCTAGTGGAGGTGATGGAATTCCAGTTGAGCTATTTCAAATCCTAAAAGATGATGTTGTTAAAGTGCTGCACTCAATATGCCAGCAAATTTGGAAAACTCAGCAATGGCCACAGGACTGGAAAAGGTCAGTTTTCATTCCAATCCCAAAGAAAGGCAATCCCAAAGAATGTTCAAACTACCACAATTGCACTCATCTCTCACGCTAGTAAAGTAATGCTCAAAATTCTCCAAGCCAGGCTCCAACAGTACATGGACTGTGAACTTCCAGATGTTCAAGCTAGATTTAGAAAAGGCAGAGGAACCAGAGATCAAATTGCTATCATCTGTTGGATCATTGAAAAAGCAAGAGAGTTCCAGAGAAACATCTATTTCTGCTTTATTGACTATGCCAAAGCCTTTGATCATGTGGATTACCACAAACTGTGGAAAATTCTTCAAGATTTGGGAATATCAGACCACTTGACCTGCCTCTTGAAAAATCTGTATGCAGGTCAGGAAGCAACAGTTAAAACTGGACAAGGAACAACAGACTGGTTCCAAGTCGGGAAAGGAGTACATCAAGGCTATATATTGTCACCCTGCTTATTTAACTTATATGCAGAGTATATCATGAGAAATGCTGGGCTGGATAAAGCACAAACTGGAATCAAGATTGCTGCGAGAAATATCAATAACCTCAGATATGCAGATGACACCACTCTTATGGCAGAAATCAAAGAAGAAGGAAAGAGCCTCTTGATGAAAGTGAAAGAAGAGTTTGAAAAAGTTGGCTTAAAGCTCAACATTCAGAAAACTAAGATCATGGCATCTGGTCCCATCACTTCATGGGAAATAGATGGGGAAACAGTGGAAACAGTGACAGACTTTATCTTTTTGGGCTCCAAAATCACTGCAGATGGTGACTACAGCCATGAAATTAAAAGATGCTTGCTCCTTGGAAGAAAAGTTATGACCAACCTAGACAGCATATTAAAAAGCAGAGACATTACTTTGCCAACAAAGGTCCATCTAGTCAAAGCTATGGTTTTTCCAGTAGTCATGTATGAATGTGAGAGTTGGACTGTAAAGAAAGCCGAGCACCGAAGAATTGATGCTTTTGAACTGTGGTGTTGGAGAAGACTCTTCAGAGTCCCTTGGACTGCAAGGAGATCCAAACAGTACATCCTAAAGGAGATCAGTCCTGAATATTCATTGGAAGGACTGATGCTGAAGCTGAAGCTCCAATACTTTGGCCACCGGATGTGAAGAAGTGACTGATTAGGAAAGACCCTGATGCTGGGAAAGAATGAAGGCAGGAGAAGAAGGGGACGACAGAGGATGAGATGGTTGGATGGCATCACCAACTTGGTGGACATGAGTTTGAGCATGTTCCGGGAGTTGGTGATCGACAGGGAAGCCTGGCATGCTACAGTTCATGAGGTCACAAAGAGTCGGATACAACTGAGCGACTGAACTGAACTGTGTAGGATGTGCGATCTAGCTCCCTGACCAGGGATCGAACTCAGACCTCTTGCCTTGGGAGTGAGGAGTCTTAGCCACTAGACCAGCAGAGAAGTCCCTCCAGTTACATTTCAATTTCACAGAAGCCACAAGTCATTTTTTGGTCTGTCTCACATGTTTTTTGGGACAGTCCCAATGATTATTCATTGTTGATCAGAAACTCAAATGAAACTGGGCATCCTGTATGCTAACTGACAGCCCTCACTCAGGACCCCTTCTGGGGTGCAGTCCATGTCAGGAATGCTTCTGCTAACCTGGAGTCACGGGTAGAAAAGCCAGAACTTCCAGGGGCTGATGCCATCCCTTCCCAATTTTTGCTTTTTTGGGTATTTGAATGGACATCAGGGGGAAACAAGGGCTTCCTGGATGGCTCAATGGGTAAGGAATCCACCTGCAATGCAGGAGACACAGGAGACAAAGGTTTGATCCTTGGGCCAGAAAGATCCCTTGGAGAAGGAAATGGCAACCCACTGCAGTATTCTTGCCTGGGAAATCCCATGGACAGAGGAGCCTGGTGGGCTACAGTCCAAAGGATTGCAAAGGGTCGGACACAAATGATCAGGAGCACAGAGGGACGCAGAGCGGGAAATAAGGCACTGAGCCGGCTGCAGACCAGAGGGAGTATCAGGAACGCTCTGCTCGAGGCCAGGCCCCACCAGGATGAAGTATCGAGGATGCCCTAGAAGAAAGGATGGCGTGTCTCAGTGCGAGCAGGCACCAGGCTCAGCTCCAGGAAAGACAAAGGCCTGGCCCTGCACTCCAGGGGTTTGGAGGGGAGGCTTCCCTATCCCTGGATATACATTAGTTCCTGCCTTGGTGGAGCTTATAGTCTAACTGGGGAGCCATGAAACCTAAGTACCCAAGAAAGTGAATTCATAGCCACAAACTGTGTTGAATGTTATAAAGAAACAGAAACTGGCACAGTGATGGAGAAAAGTCAGAGGGGTGGTGGATGGGGAGTGACTTCCTTAGACTGGATAGTTGTGCGCATACTAAGTCACTTCAGTTCAGTCATGTCTGACTTTGTGATCTCATGGACGGGAGGCCCCCAGGCTCCTCAGTTCATGCAGTCCTCCAGCCAAGAATACTAGAGTGGGTTGCCATTCCCTATTCCAGGGGATCTTCCTGACCTGGGGTCGAACCCGTGTCTCCTGCATGGCAGGCAGATTCTTTACCATCCGAGATCAGGAAAGCCCTGACCCAGAGCAAAACAGCCACCATTTTCCCAACCTGTTCTCTTAAAGCTCTGGGTTTTAGAAATCCATCCTTCTCCTAACATTTTATTTATTTATTTATTTTGGCTGTGCTTGGGTCTTTTGTTGCAGTGCACAGGCTTTTTTTCTTGCATCACATGGCTCTCCAGTTGCAGTGCATGGGTCTAGTTGCTCCACGCCATGAGGGATCTTAGTTCCTCAACCAGGGATGGAACCCTCGTCCCCAGCAATGGAAGGCAGATTCTTAACCACTGGACCACGAGAGAAGTCCCCATCCTTCTCCTAACATTTTAATATTAACATTAGGGATTGAGGAGAAGTAGCAGAAAACACAGAAGGTAGGAGACAGGAATGTTGGCTGATGGCTGCTGTTCATATCATCTCTCTATGGCTTGCTCACCTTGCACATAGACTCTAGGAGTTTAAGAAAGAAAAACACTTTAAAGTACTTAAAACATTGCCTGCTGGAGTGGTTCTCAGTCTAGCCTGTGTGCGGGTAGCCAGCCCAACTGGTTTTCATGGGGTCAGCAGAAGTGCGTTTCCATTTCTTATCGTAATCATCTATGCGTCAGCTCGATTTTAACAGGAAATCTGGCTAGGGCAGCCGCAGAGGAAGCAGAGTTCAGGAGTTGTGAGGGCTCTCTCATCTTGGTTCTCAGCAGACCCCTCCATCCCCTGCTTTGAAAGGAAACAATGGTTCTTGCCTAAGAGGCTTCACCTCCCCAGCCTTTTGGGCCAAGCAGATTGGTGCTATTCCTGGGCTGGACCTCCAGCTGATGGAAGTATGAGGGGGCAAACTTGTCCCCCTCTCATATTTAGCCTAAAACCCTGAAAATGTACTGAGTTTTAATAAAGGAGGTGGGGTGGAGGTAAGGAATCCCAAACCCACAGATCACAGGGGCCTTGATATCCATCTTGTACAAAACTCCAGCAGGGACTTCCCTGGTGGTCCAGTGGTTAAGAATCTGCCTTCCTGTGCAGGGGACACGGATTTGATCCCTGGTCCGGGAAGCTGCCACGTGCCATGGGGCAACTGAGCCCATGTACCAGAACTACTGAAGCCTGAAATCTACAGCCCATGCTCAGAAACAAGAGAAGCCACCGCAGTGAGAAGCCCACACACCACAGCTAGAGAAAAGCCCGTACGCAGCAATGAAGACCCAGTGCAGTCATAAATAAGTCCAGCAGATTATTTATTAGGTATGTAAAAACTTTTTGTTGTGTCTAAGCATCTCCTAAAATCTTTCCTAGTGAATTATGGCTCTCACAGCGTGCAGAACATCACTAAAGGCTTCATCAAAGAAAAAAAAAACACACACACACATATATACAGAGGGGGCCCAGACCTCTGTGGCTGGAATAAATTTAGGGAAGGATGGAGACTAGGGAGTCTAGGCCAGACCCAACAGCGTGGCCAGTGAGGGTCATGCCCAGGAGGAGTTAGGTCATGTATGAAGGGCTAGATGAGGCCAGAGACATGGAGGAGGAGGGGATAGTAGGAGAGGTGCTCAGTGAAGCAACTGAAATGGGGTTCGAGCACCCAATAGATAGTACAGATCAGCGCAGATCTCTTACAGGTTGGCGGAGAGCAATTTCAGTTACCAGGCAGGAAGTAGAAATGACCAAAACCCAGCAAATATCTTCTAAAAGTAGGTCAGGACACACTAACCTGGTTTCTTCTGTTGTCAGAGTTATTGTTAAATGAGTAAATCCTGCAGGTGTAGGGCTTGTGGATTTCAGCAGGATGTCTGACCAGGTGTGTCGTGGGGTCCTCATGGAGAAGAGTGTGGCATCTGTCATGTGTGGGACAGTTAGATCCAAAGAGTTTTGATCCAGGTCAACTTAAAAGATATCTGTAGGAACCTCCCTGGTGGTCCAGTGGTTAAGACTCGGTGCTTCCAATGCAGAGGGTGCAGGGTTTCATCCCTGGTCAGGGAACTGGGATCCCACATGCCGCATGGCGTGGCCAAAAAATAAATAAGTAAGTAAGCAAGTAAAGGTTCACAGAAGTGGTGCATCACTGATCCAAGATGACATTAAAAAAAAAAAAATACATACCATAGTGGAGTGCCACTTGGCTCTAGGAGGTCTTGAGAACATGCTGACTGGATCCCTGAATGACACAGCAAATGAGAGAGATAGATATGTAAGAGGCCAAACGACAGGATCAGTAGTAAAAAGTTGTCACTAGGAGGGTGCAATGGGCCAAATGATGATGCACAACAGAAAGTTAAAGTTCCTCAAAGCTGACCTTACAAATACAGGATGATGATGACAGACATGTTGCTTAACAGCAGGATACATAGTGGAAAGACTGATGAGTTAGCGTGGCTGCCATCCTGGTTGACGGCATTAATGAAAGTGAAGAGTTCAGAAGAGGGGAGAAGACAGCCCCACTGTATTTTGTCACACACGCTCAGTTCAGGGGATGACGTCCCAAAGCATACAGAGGGGTGATGAAAATGCCACAGGCAAGGGACCTTCAAAAACCACATCATAAGAGGAGCATTTGAAGAAAGTAGAAATGTTAAGACCAAGAAGGAAGATTTGGGAAGATCTGAAAATCACTGCAGATGGTGATTGCAGCCAAGAAATTAAAAGATGCTTACTCCTTGGAAGGAAAGTTATGACCAACCTAGACAGCATATTAAAAAGCAGAGGCATTAGTTTGTCAACAAATGTCCATCTAGTCAAGGCTATGGTTTTTTCCAGTGGTCGTGTATAGATGTGAGAGTTGGACTATAAAGAAAGCTGAGCACCAAAGAATTGATGCTTTTGAACTGTGATGTTGGAGAAAGTTCTTAAAAGTCCCTTGGACAGCAAGGAGATCCAACCAGTCCATCCTAAAGGAGATCAGTCCTGGGTGTTCATTGGAAGGACTGAAGCTGAAGCTGAAACTCCAATATTTTGGCCACCTGATGTGAAGAATTGACTCATTTGAAAAGACCCTGATGCTGGGAAAGATTGAGGGCAGGAGGAGAAGGGGATGACAGAGGATGAGATGGTTGGATGGCATCACCAACTCAATGGACATGGATTTGGGTGGACTCCGGGAGTTGGTGATGGACAGGGAGGCCTGGCATGCTGCGGCTCATGGGGCCGCAAAGAATCAGACACAACTGTGTGACTGAACTGAACTGAACTGATAATTATCTTCAAATATTGAATTATTTTATTCATTTTAGAATTTGACTTATTTTTTATTTGTTGATTTTTGATTTGTTGATTATCTATTTTAAATATACCAGTGTGCACATGTCAAACCCAAACTCCTAATCTATCCTTCCCCTCCCTCTTCCCCTGCCATAACCATAAGTTCAATTCTCTTAAGTCTATGAGTCTGTTTCTGTTTTGCAAGTAAGTTCATTTGTATCATATTTTTAGAATTCACATAGAAGTGCCATCATATGATATTTGCCCTTCCCTGACTGACTTCACTCAGTATGATAATATCCAAGTCCATCCATGTTACTGCAAATAGCATTATTTCATTCTTTTTAATGGCCAAGTAATATTCCATTGTGTATACGTGTGTGTGTATCACATCTTTATCCATTCCTATGTTGATGGACATTTAGGTTGCTTCCATGTCTTGGCTATTGTAAACAATGCTGCAATGAACGTTGGGATGAATGTATTCTTCTGAACCATGTTTTTCTTTGATATATGCTTCAGAGTGGGATTGCTAGATCATACGGTAACTGTTTTTAGTTTTTTAAGGCACCTCCATACTGTTCTCCAAAGTGGCTGCACCAATTATATTCCCACCAACAGTGTAGGAGGGTTCCCCTTTCTCTACACCTTCTCCACGATTTATTGTTTGTGGATTTTTTGCTGATGGCCATTCTGACAGGTGTGAGGTGATACCTCATTGTAGTTTTGATTTGCATTTCTCAATTGCATTGGTTGTATGCAAAAGAGGAATGGGACTTTTATTTTTTAACCTTTCAGTAGAAATTATAGGGAGATCTACTTTAGTTAGATCTCTGTAACACAGAAGGTGAGGGAAAGGTAACTTAGAAGTGGGGAGACATTTCCAGAGGGCTGTGGAGTCTCCTCTGCGTCAAACTCTGGCAGCCACGTGGGCAGACCTGTTCTGTCCAGGGGAAAACCGGCTACTGCACATTTCTTCATCTTACTGACGAAGCTTCTCAGAGCCAAATATTTGTCAAAGCCAACGTCATGAGTCAGAGCAGAGTCAGAGCAGTGTTCCTGCTGATTGCCAGGGTTGAAGACAAAGGAAAGAAGAAGTTGTCCTCATCACGAAGGTCACTAAGTGGCCTCCGCTGCTCATAAGTGGGGCTGGGATCACCACTCCGGTTGGACACTGAGAAGAGCCATGAAGTTGTTCACGGAGCTCAGGCATCAATTGCCAGATGCCGTGAGAAGTCATCTGTGTCCCTGTTGTGGAAACCCAAGTGGATCCGTCTGACCAGCCAAACAGCAAACGTGGCAGGAGAGAAAAGACAAGAAGGAAAGCAGAATGCAGTCCAAGCACTCAGTCTTCATCTCAGCAGGGTGGGGTGCCAGCCAGGGGTGGCAGAATGACCGGAGTCGCCGAGGAAATGCAGAGAAATCTCAACAGCTACCTGAGGGAGAAAGGGGCTCATCTGGGAGTGAGGCTGACAGGGGGAGACCAACTGGCTGATTCGGTAGGGGCGGTGGCGGCTTGGCTTTGAGGGAGAATCTAGGTACAGGAGACTCGTAAGAAGTTTTTCTCTGGGCAGTGAGACGTAATTCTCCCTCACAGCCCCCTTCAGACAACCTTCAGTGAAGGCTTTTGAAGCACTGTTCTCAAGAGATTGGGAGAGGGGGTTTCTACTAAAATGTACTGAGCACTCAGTACTTCTCATGGATGGTCTCATTTAATCTTATGGATTAGATGCTAGAATTATCCTCACTGTACAGGAGAGAAACGAGAGTCTTAAAGAGGTTGTTCCACTTGCTCACAATCCCACAGGTGGTTTAAGTCCATCGGAACATTGGCTGCCTGACTCCAGACCTAAGCCCTGAACTCCATACCTGATGCCTCTGGAAGAAAAACATTTCAGGGCTTCTTGAAATGCACCACCATAGGGAAATCTTTGGCTTAGAACAAAGACCGAAGGGGTCAAAGCCTACAAAAGTTGAAATGCACAGAATATGAGATATTTATTCACCCAGGTTATTTTAGGATGCCATCCTTCAGCGTGTTTTATACAACTGTCTTAATGTTTCCTGTTTCTTTACAGCTTCATTACCTGATTAAACAAAATTAAAACAGATACATCCCAATAAAAAAGGCAGCCAAGTTGGAGGATGAGACTATGCACAGGAAACTGTGCTCCCGGACAGACATGAGGCTCATGTGATTTAAGACCGAGCCAAGAGCCTGTATAAACATTTCCAACTCTGAGAAAGTGAGAACGCACATGGGTCTCAAATAGATCCCTCACAGACCTCAAGGATCTTCTTCAATTAGAGCTGTATATTTTAAAAAATGGAAAAGCTGCCCAGAGAACATTTAAATGTAGGATCACACACACACACAGTTTTCATGTGAATGTTCACAGCAGCTCTATTTGTCATTTCAGCTTTCTGAAAAAACTGGGGTCCGCCCAGATATCCTTCAGTGAATAAATGTTGGTTACATGCACACCATGGAATATTCCTCAGCAATGAAAAGGAGCAAACCATTGATACAGGCAACAACTTGGATGAATCTCCAGAGCAATAAATAGGCTGAGTGAAAAACAGCCAGTCCCCTACATATGATCCTATTTGCATAACATTTTTGAAATAACAGAAGTTTAGAAATGCAGGCCAAACGGGCAGTTTCCAGAGGCTGGGGGTGGGGACAGGGGAGGGAAAGGGTGTGCCTAAAGATGGGCAACAGGAGGATGCTTGTGGCTTGGGAACTGTGTATTGCCTGCCTGATGGATACCAGAACCTACACGGTGATAAAGCTGTTAAGAACTTTACACACACTGAAACACAATGAGTACCAGTAAAACTGGGAGATTAAATCCCATAGGTGGGTTGTATCAATGCCAGTCTCCTGTAACATTACACTGCAACATTAAGGTGTTACCACTTCAGAAACCTGGATAAAATATACACAGGCTCTCTGTATTATGTGTTACAAATGCACAAGAATCTAATATTATCTCAATAAAAACTGCTATTAAAGGACTTCCCTGGTGGTCCAGTGGTTAAACACCCGCCTGCCAGGCTTCTCTGGCAGCTCAGTGGTAAAGAATCTGCCTGCCAGTGCAGGAGACACGGGTTCAATTCCCGGTCCGGGAGGATCCCACATGCAGCAGAGCAAATAAGCCCGTGCATCACAACTATTGAGCATGTGCTCCAGAGCCCGCGAATGGCAACTACTGAGACCTCAAGCCACAATGACTGAAGCCCACGCGCTCTAGAGACCGTGCTCTGCAACAAGAGAAGCCACCGCGAGAGAAGCCCATGCACTGCAACTAGAGAGTAGCCCCTGCTCACTGCAACTAGAGAATAACCTGTGCAGCAACGAGGACCCAGCACCGCCAAAAACAAATAAATACATAAAAATTTAAAAAAAAAAAGTCTGCCTGCCAGTGCGGGGAACACACGTTCGGTCCCTGATTTGAGAAGATTCCACACGCTGCAGGGCAACTAAGCCCGTGCACCGCAATTACTCAGCCCACGTGCCTAGAGCCCAGTCTCCCCAGTAAGAGAAGCCACTGCAGTGAGAAGCCCGCACACCGCAACTAGAGAGGAGCCCCTGCTCGCTGCATCTAGAGAAAGCCCACATGCAGCAAGAAAGACCCAGAGCAGCCAAAAATAAATTAATTAATAAACATAGTTTTTAATTGCTATTTTTAAAAAATGGACTGGTTCCCTGTCCCAGAAGGATTCCAGTGCTGGTTGTATGTCCCCTGACGAAGGTGTTGTTGAGGGGTTCACTGCATGGGGCGGCCCCTCCAGTTCTCCTGCTGTCTTATGGGGAATGAGACCCTTCCAGGGCAGTGAGGAGGTAGCTGAGCATCGCCCAAGGGTCCTCCGTTTCTGCCAGTCCACAAATGTGCAGGGAGAATCAGAGAGAACTAGAATGTCCTCCTTACAGATTCTCGTTCTCTTATACCAAGAGGAAGAGGTGAGCTGAGCGGCTCTGAAGGTATTTGGCAGGGCTACCTCTGTCACCGTCTGCTTTTCCCTAAAGGCTGGGCTCCCCTGGGGTCTGGGGGTTCAGGCAGCTCCCCTGGCAAAAATAAAACATGAACTTTCACGTTGCTACTTAGAATCTGGAGGAAACTTGGAAATTCTCTCCCCAGTAAAAGAACCTTCTAGATGGAAAGAGAACAGGAATATTTTGAGACCTAGGAAAGACGTGGATGTTCAAGGAGGTAAAGGGGTTTTGAACATTGTCCTAGCTGAAATGCACCAGCTTCTCCTAAAGGAAGTGTTTCCTTCCTGGATAATTTCAAGGCCAGGTTCCTGTAGACGGTTATTCCTGATGGACCTCTTGAACAGTGAAATGGGTAGATGTGGGGTGTCCTTAGACTTCTCTTCCCCCCTAGGTTGAGGCCAAGAGAGACATCCCTTAGGTAAACTGACAAACAAGGTCCCTGAGGCTGGCCACAACCTGCCCATGCAGCCCAGGTGGACCGGGCACTGTCTCAGGACTTCCTGGCCATCAAGCTTCCTTCATTGTCTCTGGGGTCGCCGTTCACCACATGCTCTGTGTCCTTATACCAGGACCTAGCCCAGTACATGTGATGTCAGACTCAGGGTACCAACCTTTTTATTTTTGGCCACCGCACTATGTGGGATCTTATTTCCCCAACCAGGGGTCAAACCTTTGCTTCCTGCAGTGGAAGAGTAGAATCTTAACCACTGGACTGCCAGGGAAATCCCCCAGGCACCAGCCTTTAAGGAATGTCTCGAGTCCTATCCGACCCCAGCTAAGTCAGCTCTCACCAGGCCTCCAGCTGACGGCACCTGAAACTCATGGGAAAGTGGAAGTGATAGATGATAACACAGGTACGAAGTCTCCTCTGAATACCCTCTGCCTCGCATCTGCATCTCCCTGTGTCCACATCTGCCTTCCGTGCGCCTTCAAAGAAGGCTTGGCCCCCACAAAGGCGCTTTGCGTTTACTGCCACCTAACACAATGCAGACTACCTGCATCTGCCTGTAAATCCATTTTTAAAGTGCAGTGAGGAAAGCTGAAGGAAGGGGAAAAACAGGGCCCCAGTTCAGCCCTGGAGGCTGCATTGTTCTCACACCAGCATTGTTTCCCCCCACAACCCCTGGGGAATCAAATGGGATTGTTTTTCCCCAAGACCGAGCTCTTCAGGTGTGAGCTCGTTCCTGGACAACCGTGGTGACTGTGGCGTTACTGCAACAGGAAAGAGGAAGGAACTGTTGATCTGCGTAGCCAGGGCGCCAACAATGTGTGCCCCCCCAGACAGCCAGCAGCAAAGAGGAAAAGAGCTCAGTGTCCATAGTGATAAATCACTGGGAAGCCGGAGGGGGAGAGTCGGCAACAGGGTTTTTCCTTTCCTCTGGTTCCCCTGCAAACACCGTCCCAGCTCCAGAGTCTGGTAGCAGCCTGGCACCTCTCCAGGCTGAGACTCCAGAACCACAGGTAGAGGAAGAGGGAGGGGTCACAGCTAGATGGAAATTGACATGGAAAACCCTCCACTGCTGAGAGTAGAAGGGAAGGGGTTTGGGCTCCTCTTAGAGGTGAACATCGGGCCCAGCAGGACATTACACCTGAGTGGCCTCGTGCCAACTGTTAAGCTCCCCCATGTATGCCACTCACATTATTCCAGTTCACAGGTTTCCCAGGCGGCTTGAGTGGTAAAGGATCTGCCTGCCAAAGCAGGAGATGCAAGTTCGATCCCTGGGTCGGGAAGATCCCCTGGGGAAGGAAATGGCAACCCACTCTAGTATTCATGCTTGGGAAATCCCATAGACAGAGAAGGCTGGTGGGCTACAGTCCATGGGGTCACAAAGAGTCGGACACGCTTAGCACGAGCACCTATCTTACGTTAAGCCCTGCACGATCCTGGATTCTATTATGGGAGCCACACACATGCGAGTAATACTGGCTTTTGCAACAGAACAGGCCTGGTGAGGGAGGGAGATGGGCCAGAGACAACTCACCAAGTTAAGACAGTTGCTGCAAGCTGCTCCTGAAAGTCTTCAGGGCTCGCGCCTGAGACTCTTTCCCGTGCTCAAGTTAGACTGTATTTCCCAAGGAAAATTCCAGTTTTTTGGAAACGCTCTGAAATGTTTGCTCCGAGCCTTGCTGGTTACTCTTCTTTGTGCCTTGTTTCTTCTCTTGCCTCTTACCTTGGCATATGCCATTCCCTCTGCTTGAAATGCTGTTCCCTCACTCTCTGGTCAGCTAACCTCTCATGCAAGATGCCTGGGAAGGTTTCCCCATGGTTCAGACACCTCGCTTTCTGGGCTCCCACAGAATTTATCCCGACACTATGTGAGTCAGCAGAGTAGTAGTAAGAAAATGCTCTTCCAGGGCCAGACGAGCTGGGTGATCTCGGGGGACTTGATCTCTCTGAGCCGCCACTTCCTCACAGGCAGGATGGAGAGAACAATATTACAGCAAGTCCCCTGCATACGAGCGAGTTCTGTTCTGAGAGTGGATGCCTTTAGTCTGATTGTCCGTAAATCCAAAGAAGTTAGCCTAGGTACCTAAACAACACAATTGGCTATATAGTACTGTACTGTCTTCGGTGTATAATACTTTTCCCACAAATAATACATACAAAAAAACACAAAAAATAAAGGAAACATTTCTAATCTTACAGTACAGTACCTTGAAAAATACAGTAGTACCAGTTACATCACCACTGCTTTTACGCTTGCTTCCAGACATCCTGGGCTTAAAATAAAGATACTGTACTACTGTACGCTATACAGTACCGTAAAGTACCCAAATAGAGGATGAACACACGTGACAGTGTACGCCAGGCACGTGAGCTAAGTTACGTGATTGGACATGCGAACACGTGTTCGAGTGTCTGAAAGTTCGCAAGGTGAAGGGTCACATGGCAGGGACTTCCTGTATCTGCCTTCCAGCGTTGGTGAGGATTAGATGTTAACACACACAGAGCACTTAGAAAATGCTGGCACACAGCGTTTTCGTGCTCAGTAAACAGGCTGCTAAAGGATCAGCTGTCTTAACGGGGAGGACTTCTCTGGTGCAAACCCTCAGACGGAACGGCTGTAGCCCTCGGGGGGATGTTCAGCAGTATATGTCAGGAGAACTCTGAATTCACGGAAGCCCGCTTTCAGCTACCATGTCCACACCAGGCACAGTGTGACTATATGAGCTTGACACACACTATCTCAATTAGTGGAGTCACTCCAAGACTGGGCCCAGGAGGCCAGGCATCAGCATTCACCCATTGAGGCGTGTGGGGTCCTTGATCCGCCCCTCAGATCGCCTGAGAACCCCTCCCATCCTCCTTGCCCACCCGCCCTGGTTGGGCCGGGAAAGGCTTTCCGCTCAGGGCCAGGCCAGGAGGCTCTTGGCCTTCACCAAAGCCGGGCTGCCCCGGCAGTCTGCAAACACTGAGAGAGGCTGAAATAATCCACGTAACTGCATCCCAGAGGCCTGCTTTCTGGGTCCACAGAACTCACCCCACCGTGACTGTGAGGTGTGTGGTGGGACAATGTAATCCAAACTGCATATGGGGTGGCCGGTCCTCTCCGTGGTTTCAAATTCAGAAAAAAATGAAACCAAACTCTTCACGCACTTAAGTGGTTTAGTCGCTAAGTCGTGTCTGACCCTTGCAACCCCATGGACTGTAACCCGTCCATTGGATTTTCCAAGCAAGAATACTGGAGTGGGCTGCCATTTCCTTCTCCAAAATACTTAAGAGTTTAAACTAAGTCGTATAACAGCTGAACCCTTTCTGCAGCCAGCTTTTTAATTGCCCTGGAACTTTACAGAAAGCCCTGGACCAAATGGAAATAATAAACCTTTTTGGAGCAAAACAAAACCACGAAAACAACTCCCCACCCATACCCCAGCCTTGCTCAAGTCTATTCATCAGCCCAGAGGTGAACCCAGACCAACAGGGCTCAACCGGCATGATCAATGTCTGCCTGAAGATAAAGCCACACACGTTGAATAAGATGTTGATGATAGTAACTGGCGTTTATTGCAGGGCGACATGTGATTTACATGCATGTGGGACCTGGTCCCACCATAACTTGTCCACAGTGCCAGGCTGGTCGGGGCTGGCCCCAGCCAGGGTCCTTGCTCTTAACTGCCCAATTCAAGTTCCTCCAGCTTCTGGCAGGAATATCAACCCAGCAAGCTTGTCCCTTTGTCTATCAATAACTTCAACTGATCAAATACATACATACAGAAACAGAAAATAGAAAAACCTTTAGCTACTTAGTAAATGCTATTACCATATGGGTAAAATCGTTCCAATAATGAGATTTAATTAAGAAATAATAGAGGAGTTGGTGGTGGAGAAAAGGTAGGAATCTCAGCCTGCTCAGAAGTCTGGAAATTTCAAAGTAACAGATAGCATTTTGCATTTCTGGTAATCAGGATATCAGTGGTGAACTTTTACAGGACTGAGAGAAAACAACTTGTCCCTAAGTGCCCGTTTTAAATGCGTTTGACAGTAGTTTTCATCTAATTTCTTGAAAAAGTATCTCATTTCATTTACTCCCATTAACTTGAAATGATAGGGTATTACTGAAGGGTGTTTTATTTATTTATTTTTTTTGAAGGGTGCTTTAAACTTTTTTTTTTCAAGTGACTTAAAAGCAAACAAAAATAATAATAAGTCTTCACAGACAGAAACAGTTAATGAGTGTGTCTGTTCCTTCCATGACTGATTTGAAGTTACAGAAAATTTTACAATGGTGCCATCTAATGGAATATCTAATGTAAAATTTTATCTAAAGGAATATCTAGTGTAAAATTTTTACAATGGCGCCATCTAATGGAAGGGGCTTCCCCGGTGGCTCAGATAAAGAATCTGCCTGCAATGCCAGAGACCTGGGTTTGATCCTGGGTTGGAAAGATCCCCTGGAGAAGGGAATGGCCAGAGAAAATAGCATTGAAACATGTATATTATCAATTGTGAAACAGATCGCCAGTCCAGGTTTGATGCATGAGACAAGTGCTCAGGGCTGGTGCATTATGATGACCCAGAGGGATGGGATGGGGAGGGAGGTGGGAGGGGGGGTTCAGGATGGGAAACACATGTAAATCCATGGCTGATTCATATCAATGTATGGCAAAAACCACTGCAATATTGTAAAGTAATTAGCCTCCAACTAATATAAATAAATGAAAAAAAAAAAAAAAGAAGGGAATGGCAACCCACTCCAGTATTCTTGCCTGGAGAATTCCATGGACAGAGGAGCCTGGCAGGCTACAGTCCATGGGGTTGCAAAAAAGTAGGACATGACTGAGGTGACTTGGCACCCGTGCATGCATGACCATCTTAACCGATCAAATCTGCAAATGTCTGATTTTCAAATAAGCTCACATTCTAAGGTGCTGGGCGGGTATGAAGTCTAGGGGGCACCATTCAATCAAGGACAGAATCTATGGGAACAAATCAAAAACAGTGAGCTGCAGCCCAGAACATCTTCTGCTCAGATCAGAACAGCCCAGAATGTCTTTTTACACTGTACAAAAAGCAGTACAAAATAAAGCAAATGATCTCTATTTCTGGAATGAAAACCAATTTGATTATTCAAACAGAAAACATGAACAGGACTCAGAAGTTGTGCTGTGAATAAATGGGGCTCAGAAGTTATGATGCAAAAAATTGAAAATACTAAATATATTTCATCAGAATGGCAATCTTGTTCTGACAAAGCTCATTGCTCTAATAAATTCTACAATTCTAGTGAGCAAAATAATGAAAAAAAATCTTAAATCTGTATTTGAAATAATAAAAATTTCTGGAAGTTAAAACATCAAAATTATATCTATGAAACAAGTGAAAATATTCAGAAACTGCTATCAGAATTTTAATGTGTAGTTTTAAATAATTAAGTATTTTTAGACAAGAAATGAATAGAATTTCAAAAAAGAATAAAAAAGCACCTGTGTATCATTGTGACCTAAATTAATGGCTCCATTTGTAATAAAATGTCACTATTGAAATAAGAAAACACATTTTGAAAATTTATAAATTAAGGCAATAAAATCTGCCTCATTTCCCCCCAGTTTCAACTACTTCCCTAACATGTATTTTTAAATTAAAATGTAATATTCAAGTCTTCAAAAATAGTTGCTTGTTTTTGCTCACCTCTTAAAGGGGAAGGAACATGTAAAATCCTATATCCAGATTTTTTTTTTTCCTATATCCAAATTTTACTGTCTGTGCTTGAGAAATATGGTTTCCATGATGTTTCATGAAAATCTTACTGGGTTTTGTGCATAGCAGGAGTACTAGAGCAGGGTAAAGAGGAAGTCTGGGAAATCTGGAGTGTCAGCCAAGATTTTAGAAACTGTTTCTGGACCCTTTAGTTTGGTGGTAGGCTAGTAGCCCAGTGCCCTTCCTCCATGACTGACTGGGCAGAGTGGTACATCCTTTCTGGAGGATAGCTCATCCAGAGATGCTTGGGTGGTTCCAGGCACATCCCCCCAAGCCCATGACCATGACTGAAAAATGGAGGGAAGGTGCAGGTGTCTTGCCACCAGATGGACCAAACTCTGTGGCACAACTCACACCCGACTCACCCCAAGGGAGCAGACAGTGGGTCAAGTTCAAAAGGACCCTATTTTTGCTTAGTCTCTTCCCACATCCTATTCTATGTGCCCACCCCCTTCCCTTCTCCTTCAAGCACGCCCTCAATAAACCACATACTCAAGAAGGCTGTCTCAGGCTGTATTGCTCAGGAATCTGTCCTCAGACAGATGGGGTCAAACCCTCCATAGTCACCAATGCGTGATGTAGTTAAAGATGTGAGGGACTTCCCTGGTGGTCCAGTAGTTAAGACTCTGTGCTCCAAGGCTGGAGGTCCAGTTTCAATTACAAGTCAGGGAACTAGACCCCACATGCTGCAGCTAAAGATTCTACATGCCCCAATGAAGATGGAAGATCCTGAGTGCCACAACTGAGACCCAGCGCAGCCAAATAAATAAATTTAAAAAAAATAAATGTGAATCATGTCAATCTTAAAGTATTTTTCTGACAAACTTTTAACTTACCTTCTTTCATCAAACATCAGAGAGAATTACGTATTATATCTCAAGACTTGAGAATCAAGGCAATGAAAATTGGAAGGCTTCTGGACTTGATGGAGAATTTGTGGTGCAACAAACAGTTGCAGTTTGGAAATTTTGAACTCTTACGTGTTCATTTTAATGGAAGTGGTAAAATATTTGGAAAAGTAAATATTTGGGGGAGTTTTATGGTTGATTAGGGATGTGTTGTGCTGTGCTTAGTCACTCGGTCGGGTCCAACTCTTTGTGACCCCGTGGACTGTAGCCCGCCAGGCTCCTCTGTCCATGGGGATTCTCCAGGCAAGAATACTGGAGTGGGTTGCAACGCCCTCCTCCAGGGGATCTTCCCAACCCAGGGATCGAACCCAGGTCTCCCACATTGCAGGTGAATTCTTCACTGTCTGAGCCACCAGAGAAGCCCTAATTAGGGATATTCTAAGGTAAATTTTAATACTTCTATTTATTATATTTTATATTACATTATATTTATATTATATTACATAGATAGATACAATAAATGTTTATTAAATTTGAAGTACAATTGACTTATTATATTCCATAAGTTATTTCGCTTAGCATAACACCCTCAAGGTCCATCCAGGTTTTCGCAAACAGCAAGATTTCATTCTTTTGTGGGTGAGTAATATTTCATTGTGTGTGTATATATATATATGCTACATCTTCTTTATCCATTCATCTATTGACAGAGACAGGTTGTTTCCACAGCTTGGCTGTTGTAAATAATGCTTCAGTGAATATAAGAGTGCTTATATCTTTTCAAATTAGTGTTCTGTTTTCTTCAGAAAATGCCCCAGAAGTGGAGTTGCTGATCTCTATGATAGTTCTATTTTTAATTTTTTGAGGAACCACCATACTGTTTTCCATAGTGGCGGCAGCAATTTATATTCCCAGCAACAGTGCATGAGGGTTCCCTTTTCTTCACATCCTCACCAACGTCTGTTATTTATTGTCCTTTTGATGACAACCATTATGACAGGTGAGTTTCCCTGATGGCCCAAACAGTAAAGAATTTGCCTGCAATGCAGGAGACCCAGGTTCAATCCCTGGGTCCAATCCCACTCCAGTACTCTTGCCTGGAGAATCCCATGGACAGAGGAGCCTGGCAGGATACAGTCCATGGGGTCTCAAAGAGTCGTACACAACTGAGCGACTTTCACTTTCATTATGACAGGTGTGAGGTGATGTTTTACTGTGATTTTGATTTGCATTTCCCTGATGATTAGTGATGTTTAGCATCCTTTCATGTGGAGATTTTTTTTATTATAAATCTATAGTCTTATTATCAAGTAGAGATTTTAATACTGTTAGATTTATACTATTAATTCAATAAATGGAAGAGAAGTGAAAGATACTATACAAAAGAAGAACTATGGCATGATTTCTTCTAATAAAACAAAAATAAATATTAATTCCAAGAGAAAAATATAATATCTTAACATAAATTATTATATTAAAATGCATTTGTTATTTGAGGGCAAAATGAAAATAAATTAATTCTAAAGTCATTTAAATTTATAGAATCCTGACACTACTAAATGGTATTTGTAAAGATATATGGGAGCATATATACTTGGGCTTCCCTTGTGGCTCAGCTGGTAAAGAATCCGCCTGCAATACAGGAGACCTGGGTTTGATCCCTGGGTTGGGAAGATCCTCTGGAGAAGGGAAAGGCTACACACTCCCATATTCTGGCCTGGAGAATTCCATGCACTGCAGTCCATGGTGTTGCAAAGAGTTGAACACAACTGAGCAATTTTCGCTTTCACTTTCACTTTCATGGGAGCATAAATGAAATTAAACCAATGGACTAAATGATTTTTTTGTGATTTAGAAATGAAAAATAATAGAAATATTGGGTATAGGGCTTCCCAGGTGGTTCAGGGGTAAAGAATCTGCCTCTCAATGTAGGAGATGCAGGTTTGATTCCTGATTCAGGAAGATCCCACGTGCCTCAGGGCAACTAAACCCATACACCACAACTATTGAGCCTGTGCTCTAGAGCTGGGGAGCCACGACTTCTGAGCCCACATGCCTCAGCTACTGAGGCCTGAGTGCCCTAGAGCCTGTGCACTGCCTCAAGAGAAGCCACTAAAAGGAGAAACCTCTGCACTGCAACTAGAAAGTAGCCCACACTCTCCACAACTTGAGAAAAGCTCTCGCAAAAATAATCAGCACAGCCACAGGCAAATGATTTTTTTTTAAATATTGGATATAGAAAATATTGGATATAGAAAAACTCTAGCTGAGGAACTCGGGCTCAGAAGTTGCAATGCATCGGCTTAGCAGCCCCGTAGGATGTGGGATCTCAATTCCCCGATCAGAGATGGAAATCTCGTCCCCTGCATTGCAAGGCAAATTCTTAACCACAGGAGCACCAGGGAAGTCCCTGGGTTATATTTATTTTTATCAAGTTTATTGATACGATGAATTTCGGTGGACCCTGATAGTGCAGATTCGTCATGATTTGGGCCCTATGCAACATGTCAGGTCCATGAACTTTTTTCTTTTTCCACTTGAGACTTTGTATCCAATTTGTTGTGTAATCTTTGACAAACTATGATCCTTTTTGGGGGGCCTCGATAAGGTACTCCTAGTAACGTTTACTAACAGCCCTAAGAAGAACTTCCTCCAGTTTTCTCTGCTATCTTTGCTGTCTTTGCTTTCCTTTGTTGCGGTCTGCAGGCTTCCTCCCTGAGCTGAAAGTTCCACATGCAGAAATGCCCCAGACACGTCAGCTTTTCTGAAAGAGCCCCCATCCTCCTGGGCATGACAGTTCTCAAGCCAGGATGCATAAGAC